>NC_138185.1:222315695-222984870 GCF_964194105.1 Spermophilus citellus | reverse complement strand
GAAGGGAAGAAAGGAGGAGGAATGAGGAAAAGGAGGAAGAGGAAGAGGAAGAGGCTGAAGGAAGAGGGGAGGGAAGGGGTGGGAGACGATGGTGGCGACGGTGGTAGCAGCAGTGTGTGGTGGCCGTGGCGGTGGTGGTATCAGTGCTGGTGGCAGTGGTGGCCATGGTGGCAGCGATGTCGTTGGTGGCAATAGTGGGCAGCCTCTGCCTCCTGACTGGGAAGGTGTCCGTGTCGTCTGCTCCAGCAAAGCCAGGCTCTACCTGGTCAGGCCCAGTGCCCCCTCCCCTGCTCCCTCTGCTCCCACTCAGCCCCAGCCACATGGGACTCAGGTGGTGGTGACAGGCTCACCTCCCCAAGCTCAGCCAACATGCCTGCTGGCTTGTCAGGGGTGAATGAGAGGCTCTTCCTCCGTGACCCACACAGAGCCCTGTGCAGGAGCCATTTTGTAGAATGAATATTGGCCCAGGATCCCATCAGGTTGGCCCTGGGGAACATAGAAGGAGGAAGAGGAGTCATCGCCATGGAGAAGAATCTTCTCCAGGATCCAGGGACCTGAACAATGAGCCCTCTGGGCTCCAAAGTCAGACTCCTCCACCCCCGGCTATGCAGTCCATTCTAGAAACCTGGCTTGCAAAGAGCGTGAGAAGAAGGGGATCCTGACAAGGGTGAATCCTCTGAAAGCACCAAGCTCGGGACCTCCGTGAGGCCAACTTCGCTTCAGGGCCTCCTGTCGCCCTTGGGAGGACACCAGCATGTTCTGGGATCGGGGCTGGCTCCCTGCCCTCCCCCACCAGGCTGCAAAGGAAGCCCACAGACGGACTGCCTGACAGTCACCCCTGCTCATATCAGCAGAACATCCACCACCGCTTTTGTGAAGACAAGAAACATTTATTGAGCGCACGGGGGCATGGCCAGCCCTGTGCTCCCGAAACCACATCATGCAGCGCCTCACAACAGCCCTGTGAGGTAGGTCCCAGCCCACTTCACACGTGGACACTGGAAGCTCAGCAGTTCCCCCAAGTCTCAGGGTTCGTGGGGAGTGAGTGGGGGTCAAGCCCACGTGTGTGACCCCCAGGTCAGTGCAGTCCATCAGTCACAGAATGGGTCTCTACTCAAGGGGAGGCCCCAGGTCCAGAGTCGTGGTCCGGCCTGTCCCGTGGGAAGGTGTGCAGGGCGTCCCCGCGGCTGTGGAGGCTGAGAGAGACAGGTGGAGATGAAGTGTACCTGCTCCCGGTCCCACCGGCTGACAGAGTTCTCATGCAGACAGGCAGGCTCGGGGAGGCAGGAGAGGATGCCTGGCCACATGGGGAGAAGGCCCCGCCTCTGGGCAGCCATGGGGGTAGGGGCAGCACCCAGCCACCAGCTCCTGTGCTCTAACCCAGAATCGGGAGCTCTCAGCTTTCCTCAAAGCTGTGCCCGGTTCTGCTACCCAACACGTTACCTGCTCAGCCTCCCACAGTCCTCAGCCCTCCTGTGGGGCCTTCTAAGACTTCTCCCTGATCCTCCCACTTCTGCCTCCACCTCCCCCTCCTAACCTGTTGCATCTCAGTGTTTAAAGAAAAACTCTTTCCTCCATCTCTGTCTCCCCAGAGCTGGCCAGGTGCTGCTCCCCACCCCCCCGTTATGGCACCATGTGGACCAGCAGAGTTTCCCCACACCCACAGATGGCAGGGTGCTGTGGCCAGGCGCCCCAGGACGACAAGGCTGAAGGCACCTATGTGCCAGGTAGCACAGCATTATTATACAATTTCATTGAAGCCTACAATAACAGTGCCACATAGGTGTGACAATTTCCATGTTACAGATGAGCAAACACACTCAAAACCACATGGCTAGGGTGGCCTCAAACCTAGACCCTGGTTCTCCCAAGCCAAAGGGTGGTGTACAACATGGCGCAGACCTGGTGCTCTTGGAGCTGACCGCCTTCCCCTGAGCAGGAACAGCCCTCCAGTGCCACTTCCACAGGTGGGCAAATAAGGCTCAGGACAGTCCAAGGAACCTGCCCAAGAGCACTCAGCTGGCAAATGAAACCCAAGGACCAGAGCCCAATGGACAAGACCCCAGGAGCCCCACCCAGGCACGTGCCCTGCACAGAGAAAAGAAATCAAGGTCTGGGGTCCAATCACTTCTACCCTCCCCACCTGGGATTGCTGACTGCCCAAACTTGGCATAGGTCTCACAAGACAAAGCTGATTGTCACCAGTGGTGGGGACAAAGACTTTTCAGGTGGAACAGCTTCCCTTCACCAGGGCAAAGGTTTCCGATGGGTCAGAGAGGATACAGGCGTGGCCAAGTGGGCCCTACAACCTGGCACTCGGCAAGTGTCACGTCAGAATCACTCAGGCCATGACACCAACCAGGACATTTCAGCTCAGATGAGATTTCATTCTAAATACGAATATTTCCAAAATCATATTTCCAACAGGAGAGACCTCAAGGTGCTACCAGCTCCCCAGGCTGAGGCCTCAAGCAGAGACCCTGAGGGCTTCTGCCGAGAAAACAGGCCTCTTCCTCTTAAACCAAGTCATGTGCCTCGGCCATTCGGTCCGCGCCACTCTTCACACACATTCAGACCTGCCCTCCTGTCAGTGAGCAACCATTAAGCACCTCTCAGCGCAGAAAGCAGGGCTGTAGGGTTGGAGATGCGGCCTCGGCGGGGTGGGGTGGGGTCACACACTTACCTATGACCTCTCTGAGCCCCTGAACTCCCACCTGCTCATCTCAAGGGGACAGGAGGTACCTGACAGTGTCCCACTCTGGGTCACACACAAGCCTGGCCTGCAGGGAGCCCAAGCCTGTTGGAACAGACACCTATACACAGACAAAGCTCCTGGGAAGAGGGACCTGACTACCTGTTCCTACTGGGGGACTCTTGGGAACACAGAGGCAAGGCCTCCGTCAGAGGGGAGGACAGGGGAGGACCGGGTGCAGACTCCGAAGGCTGCACCACAAGGGCACACTCAGCCTCCCGGTGGGGGCACAGCGGGCACAGAGGGGCAACAGCACGGAAGACAGACGTAACCACAGGAGCCGAGGCTTCTGCCAGAGGAGGCCAGGCTGACAAGACCAAGGGCCACGAAGGAGGCCAGGCTGACCACCAAGGCCAAGAAAGCCAGAGGCGAAAGGAGGGAGAGGGAGGGTCCTGTGAAGGGGGCCGGGGCGGGAATTCAACAGGGAGGCCGAGAGGCCCCTGGGGACAGTGGCCCACTCTCCATGTCTAACCAGGCTTCCTGGAGGGCCACGGCCTCCGTACCCCTCCCACGTCACTGTGCCAGAGACAGGCACACCACGGGGACAGGGATGCGGGCACACTTGCTGGGGGTGGGCAGAGTGAGACAGAGAAACCGGGAGGCCACGTTCAGAGACATCAAAAGAGCTCTTCACACAAGGCTGTTGGGTCCTAGCTCAGACACCCAGCTGTCCCTGGCTCTCGGTTGGCTCACCAGTAAAATGGGCCCACACCCCAGGGGCAGGAGGGAGAAGTGTGTGGAAGTCCTGAGCTTGGTGGCAGGCTAGGTAGGGTGCTAGAGACTGAATCCTTTACAGGAAAGGACTGTAGAAGGTTAGAAACACAGGCCTTTCCACTAAAGGACAAGATCTTTGGCCCCCCAGAGATGCCACCAAAAGCTCCTCGTCCTCTCTAAAGTGCCCCCACTATCGCTCTCTAACCAGCCAAGCCAGGGGGCACACACAGTTGTTGGCAGAGGGGGCACCCAGCAGACAGTCCTCTCACGGCAGCCGAAGCAGAGTGGCCAGCCAGCCTGCACCTACAGCGGCAGCCCAGGAGAGAGAGCAGGAGAGGGAAGAGCCAGCACTCAATCGAACATTTATTCCGGCCCATGTGGCTGAAACGCTGGTCGCCCGCATGGCCGTCAACTGTTGGAAATGCAGCCTAAGGCCCGAGGCCGATGCTGCCTTTTTATTCACCTACAACTCACAAAGGCATCTCGGGGCCTCTCAAGGCCACCCTCAGCATGTGACCCTTCCTGATGAAAGCCAGCCTGCGCACAGCACGGTCTCAGAGCACCAGGCCCGTGGCCCTCACAACAACCCTGTGAGGTAGGCTTTCTCCTGACACACACCTTGGAGAAAAGGAGACCCAGGGTCAGAGGGTCAAAGCTGACAGAATCGATACTACACAGGGACTTAAGTGGCCCTGAGACCTGCCAGATTCCAACATCTGGGCTCTTTCTAACATAAAACACAGACTCCTTTCAGACAGCTAACAGCTCAAGTTTCATTACATGATAGCTGAAACAAGAATCCTGGTTTTCAAACAACACGTGGTGTACAAAAGTCGGCAAGATACAATGTAACAATTGTAAACAGGTTAATTAAGAGCAAAATACAGTAGAGGTTATAAACATCCGCCACCTGGAATTGTTTACAACTTAGTTAGCTGTCCATCCACTCAACCAGGGAAGGGGAGCCCTGCCACTGGCCAGGCTCTGCGTCAGGCACCCAGACTGCTGGCCTTTGAGCCCAAATGTTGCCAGAGGGGAAAGGCACAGAGTGACGGGCAAGAGGCTGCCCAGTGCCTAAGGTACCCCGGGAGGGGCCTTTGGAGAAGGACATAAGGAGGTGCTGACCACAGGCCAGACGCAGAGGCACAGCTCAAGCAACCAGAAAGCACAGCCAGACCCTTCCCACAGAGGTGGGCATGAATGCACACCCCCGGGGAGCCAGAGGTACCACCCAGAGTCCCCAGCCCCTGGCCTGAAAGTTCCCGTCAAAAATCACTCCTATTTCATCTTAAAATGTCATACAAATGTAGCACTGTACCCCCAATATGCCCTGCGTGGTTAAAATAATAATTTCCTACGAAGCTGCCAGAATGAGGCAGCCCCCTCCCCCCTCCTCTGGCATATCCCCGGGGGCACACAAACCACCCTTCCAGAATCACAATCACAACTGCAGTTACACAGGTCCTCACAACAGCCCTGCGAGGTGGGTACCATGGTGCTCCACAAGACTCAGACTCTCACAGAAAGGTTAAACCACACAATTTGTCCAGCTCCGGGGTCCTGGCTTCCCATGCTACCGCTCATCCCCAATGCAAGGAGTCATGCTCAGTCTTAGGTGTGGCCCCAAACCTGGCGCTTCCCCCAGCTGGTGGAAGCAGAGGGCTCACTGGCTGAGAAGTGCACAACACTGAGGGCTAAGTTCAGGATGTGATAAGGGCCTGTGCCTTGTGTGCCCAGGGCTGCCAACGGACTGCTCTGCGTGGACCCCTGCCTGGAGCATGATGCCAGCCTCCTACAGGAGCATCACCTCCTAATGGAGGTGAGCATCAGCTAATCTCAGAACGGGCAGGAATAGCTCTCAGAGGCCGATGCCAAAGATCAGAGCTTCTTAGTGCCTTAAACGCCTGCACCAGTGCCCACAGCAGGGCCTCAGCTCTCCCTCTGGCCCCTTAGGAAACAGACTCAGGGAACAGTTTGCTGATTACTAATCAGCCTAGTTTTGTAAGGAACAAAGCTGTAGAACAATCGACCTCCAGACAGAGCTCAGATCCAGAAGTTTGAGATGAATCAAGAGGTTGCCTGGTTTCGGACACACAAATATGGCACCTTCTCTCTCGAGACCTTGGGAGCCGACTCTAGTATAGCACTAGCTGGTTTTTTAAGATGTTCATTGAGTGTGAGTGCTGGATGGAGGGATGAAGTGATGACGGATGAGTTACAACCACTGCCATCTGGTGTAATAAGCCACAGGCTGGAGGCAAAGCTCATGGCAGGGACCATGCGCCAGGCAAGGAGAGGCCCGGGTGGAGGGGACCATCTCCGTTTGGGTCGGGAGGGCTCAGCCCCTGCGCCCCTCTAGACCCTGACCCTGGACCACAGTCGCAGTGTGTGATGCATGGAAAAGCACCATGGGAAGAGGCCATGGGAGTGACCGTGGAGGATGAGACCCAGCTGGGACGTGCTCAGAGCAGTGACCCCAAGGGGAAGGTACGAAGAAGGGTGTTGGCGTCATGACCACAGCCCAGGGCACGACACGGCCCGCCCCACAGGGAAAGGCTTTGCTCTCAGGAAGGGGAAGGCCAAAGCACCAGCCGAGACACACAGGCCGAAGGCATGGAGGGGCAGTGGGTGGAGGTCATGGTGAGAGTGGCCCTGGCCTCCCAAGCTTTGATGCCAAGGTACACATGGGTGAGGGTTCAGACGCAGGCAGACGGCGCTGAGTGCTATAGTAGAGGGGCCGGTGGCAGTGGCTCTCTGCTGGGGACAGGGGGGTGGAGGAAAGCCCTCCCCAGGTCCTGTGCCCTCCCCAGGTGGCCGTGACCCTGGCTAACTTTGAGGTAAGAGGCCAGGGGACACCCAGAAGAGTGTCCATGGCAGTCCTCAGATTAGGGGACGGAACTGTACCTGGGGGAATCGAAGAAGATTCTCCATCAGTTCTGACCTAGAATTCAGAACCCCGACACCAGCAGCGAGGTCAACTGTGCAGGCCAGGACTCAGGGATGTTGGCTGGCACGTCACAGGACATGGGAACCCAACTCTCTAAGGGGAAACAGAGGCCCCGCTGGAGGAACAACAGGGGAGGTTACTGGGCAGGTACAAAAGCCCACCCTGACTATACAAGGTGCTGGGCATGTCACCTAGACCTCAGGGGAGTCAGAAGGGTACTACTGCCCACCCACAGGGCTCCAGAGGGTGAGACCAGAGTTGACAAGCCATGATGGGCACAGCACATTTAGGGAATGCAATTGTGTATGTCCCCACCCACCAGAGAACGGTGTCCCTGTCCCCACCACCCATTTTTCAAGGGTAAGTAATTCCTAAAGTCAAACTGACCTGAGAGGCCAGCTTGGCCACCCCACATCATGATGGGAACTCCCTAAAATTACCCTGTGCCTTGCCTGGTAACTCCTTGGACACCTCCAGTGACAGAGAGGCTCCCTACACCCACAGGACACCCTTGACCGGTCTCTTCAGAAAGCCATGACCCAATGGACTTGGACAAACAGTTCACAGAAGAGAAGATACAGGTTGTTAATAAGCATAGGTAGAAAACCGACATTAGTATTCAGAGCAAGTTAAAACGATGCCAAAGCACTTCTTAACAGAGAAAACCCAGCAGATACCTTTAGAAAATGCTAATACATTGCTAAACATTGTAACACGCCGGAAGCCTTCTAAAAGTAATCAATATTCACACAAAAATCCCTAGGCTCTCATTCAAATAGCTCCACCATAGAAAACTCATTCGTTCATTCACTGATCCACCCAAGCGCACATCCTCCATCCTCTCCTACCTGCCAATCACCCACTCGCTCACCCGAATTTCCACCACATTTCCACCCGCTCATCCAACATCTATTTAGAGTCTACCTGTCGGGCACTGGAGACACAAAGATCAATTCAACAAGCTCCTTGCCCTTAAGGGGCTCACAGTCTAGCAGGAGACGCTGACAGTTAATGAAGCAATGATAATTTCTGGGGGTGAGAAGGTGCTTCACAAGGATGAACAAAAAAAGTGGGTGTGCTCAGCTGTTAGTTGTGACATAATTTGCAAGATTAAAAAAAAGATGATTTATGCATGACAAAAGCAGGGTGGATTTACAAATGATACCACAGCCACTCAAAGGGGTCCAATGCAGGGAGGTCATGAAGCCGATGAACAAAGAAAAGTGTGGATGGCAGAACAGGGAGGGGTACAGACAGGACGCAGCGGGGGGGGGGAGAGTGTGTGGTGAGCAGTGGCAATCAGGCGGGTTTAAAGGACGCATGCTCATAAAAAAATGTTCATTTTAAAAAAAAGGGTGGCCATCAGACATGAATCTGAAGAGCAAAAAGAAAGCATGGCATGAGAGGGGACAGAGGGGTTGAGCTGTGGGTTCCCTTCCTCTGGGTCACGCACCATCCACAGCTGCACACTAGGAACATCAGTAACTCAGCGCACCTGTCCCAAGGAGGGACTGGGAGTCGCAGGGGGAGACCCAGGAGAGTAGCAGCCCCTGACGTCACCAGGGAAAGTCGTGGGTGGGGTACACGCAAATGTTAATCAGGACAAAATTTTCCCTGCTTTATAAAGTTGAAACCAGCCCTGATCAGGGAGGAGGCCCCGGATCCTGGCCCAGAGAGCACGTGCACATCACTCCACCTGGTTTCTGAGCCCTACCAACTTTGAAACTCAGGATTTAAAACTAGGGAGTCAAAGGTCCTATGGGCTCCCACCCACCCCAGGGGTTAAGTATGTCCATGGTGGCCACTCAGAATGGCCCCTCAGGGCCCCTTGGACAGCCCAGATACAGTGGCCACACTTGTAATCCCAGTGACTCCAGGGGCTGAGGTAGAAGGATCACAAGTTCAAAGCCAGCCTTAGCATTTTTGTGAGGCCCTAAGCAACTTAAAATATAAAACAGGGCAGGGGGTATGGCTCAATCCCTGGTACCACAAAAAAAAAAAAAAAAGAGTCCCGTTTTTAACAATGTGAACAGCCAGCTCTCCTAGAGACCTGCCCCTGCTCTAGCCCCTGTCCTTCCCATCTTCTCCTGGTGCACAGCTGTGGCCCCCCTCCTGCTTCTCTTCTGCACCCCAAACTTGCAGTCTTCTGAGCCTCCGCCGGCTTCTAAATACGTGAACATGGGTTCACCCCAAAGACCCCCTGGTTTCTTCCGGTCCTGAGCCCCTCCCACCTGTTCCCCATCCCACAGTGACCCCTGGGCTCGTCTGGAGATCTTCAGAAACCCATTCAGCAGGTGTCCTGGAAGGATAGGTGCACCTCCAGGTTCCGGCCAGTCGAGGTAGAGACCAGAGCCCCCAGATTCTGAAAGAGGAGGCCAGCAGACCCCTGCGGCCCTAGCCCCACGTCAGGGCCACGTGAGCTGCTCACGTGGCCCAGACACGTGGTGCTGGGGGCACAGAAGGTGGCTTCTGACACGTGAATCCCATGTCCTCCATGTTCTAAAGACCGTGGGCATCCATGAGGGCCTGTGCTAGGAGCTGAGAAGTCCCTCATCTTCCTCCCCCTCTTCTGAAAGTCTTCGCCCATCTACCAGCCTCAAGCTTTGCCCGTGCCCCACTCCACACCCCCGCTCAGATCTCCCGCCACTGGGCTACGCCAGGCCCTTTCCCACCGCTCTACCAACCCTCTGGAGCCCACCTGCCACCAACCATGTGGCTCCTCCCCGCTCCCCTGGTGTACACGTGCTCCCGGGGTCCAGCTAAGGTGACCTCTGCATGCTCTGGGCACTTGGTAAGAAGGAAAAAAGAGTGTTTCTGATGACCCAAATACGAACTGGCAAGTCCAGGGGATTTGGGTCCTTCTTTCTACAGACAAATCCAGGCACCTCCCATGAGTGCACAGATCTTGTCCACGACAGAGAAAGGGGACTCCCTGGCGGGGGGGAACGTCAGGACAGTCGATTCTCCAGGTGTCCCCCGCAGCCCCGGGGAAGAGCCTGAGAAGGCAGTTTCAACACAGACAGCAAAAACACTTTCCACCAGAGTACAGAGTACAAGATAAACCGCCAAAAAGAAAGGCCTTGAAACAGGCTCCAGGAGTGCCACGTCTGGGCCCAGGACCCAGGACCGCGTCTGCACACGGGGGCTGAGGGTTGAGAAGGGAGGTGCCCTGCTGGCACACTGCAGAGTCGCAAGAACAAAGTCCTGGTGCTTCTCCCAGGGCTCCTGGTTCCCTGGGCTACTGGGCCACCCTCCTCAGATGTGCCTGGACACTCCCTGGGCTTCTCCTGTGTGAGCCCCTGGTGGTGGCCAGCAGTCACAGCCAGGTCAGCCCACACTGGACAGGGCCCAAGCTCCACCCAGGGCCTCCCGCTCCCTACCTCTGCTGCCCCCTGGTGGGCAAAGCCTCCTCCACAGGGAGCTCACAGGTGACCCCTGCCCAGGGAGGAGCCAAGACGCCCCCTGGGCTTAACACCCCTTGTTCTTGCAACTTTCTGCAGGGCCCAGGGCCTGAGCCCTTCCTGCCTACCCAGGGTGGCAAATGGAACAGTGGGCAGAGACAAGCATGTACCCCCATCTTCAGCCCATGTGGGGGAGCTGAGGCCATTGCAAGACCACTCAAGGAAACCGAGGACAAGATGAAGAAGCGAAATGGCCCACACAACCGACACATGGCACCGCACCCCAGGCCAGGTCCTCCTGAGCCAAGTCCTCCAGCCAGGAAACCACAGGTGATCAACCCAGGGCACCGCAACTGCCATCCCTCGTGCAGCCACCCATTCACCTGGCCAGGCCACAGGACTAGTGGGCACAAGAACTGGGGGATCTCCGCTGCCCTCTCTCCTTCTGCACACCTGTCTTCCTCCATCCCTACCACTCTTCCCCCATCACTCACTCTGCCTTTGCTCGGAGCCGAATTCTTTGTTTATGGCGTCCACAGGGCAGCTTTAAACTCAGCAGAACCCCCGAGTCATGGAGGCCTCTCTTCACAAGCCCCATTTGTTTATTCATATGTTATTTTTGTTCCTCACTTTTAATTCATCTTTCTCCCTTTCTTTCTCTCTTCCTTAGAGTCTCTCGTTTTTTATAAACTCAATGTACAGAATCGGACCAATCAAGACCCACCTACGACGCCCTCATCCTTGATCCACGAAGCTCCATTTCTCAATTTTCGTGCATTCCCTCACTTTCTATTTATGCATCCATTTGTCCTTCCTGACTCGTTGGGAAACGCTTTTACCTATTAGTCTCCTGTGAACATTAACTGCATCAGCCACGACCTGATGTGCGGAAGCAGCAGCTCTCCGGCCCTGGTATTAACTTGCATTTGCGATCTTTCTCCCCCGCATTTAGTCACCTTTTCCATTTAAGTATTTATCCTTTCACTGATGGGCCTCAACTGCAGACATTTTATTACCGTGGTGGAAGGTGCAGGCCTCTTTAAGACCAGCCTGGTCCTTTATTTTTCGTGTGTTCTGTGAAGGTGTAATGTATTTCTCTATTTAAGGAGGATGCGTGTGAACTCATAATCCCCTTTCACGCACTCTCTCTTAATTACCCATTTATCACTTTGGTTGCTTGTTTATTACCTTTTTTTTTTTTTTTTGGTTTCTTTTTTTTTTTTCTCTTCTCTCTTTTTCCCTCCCCCTGGGAACCAGGGTCTGGGTCTGAATTATCTCATCCATTTTAAGGATTAGCGACAACCTCATTACTAACCCTAACAGATCTCCCTCTTCCAGACACACCCACGTACTGGTGGCCGATTTTATTGGTCCCTTTACCTCCCTTTTCCTTTATCTGGCTCCACCTCGCCCTTCCTCCTCTCTTGCCTCTGTCATGCCTAGGGACCTCAGGTGCGCAAAGGAGATGAGCCAACTCCCCTGGGTCGCTCCTTCCGGGCTATTCCCAACATTTCCATTTCTAATTCCGTCATTCATGTGTCCATTCATTCTTTCTGTCACTCTTTTATTTCAATATTTATTCTTTTATTTATGGACCTCAGGTGCACAGAATTGGATTAGCCACCTCCGAGGTTCCCAGGGCCTTCTCAACACGGGGCCACGTGGGGCTTTCTTTTGTTCGTAAATTCCTTGTACTGGTGATTTGGCCTAGGATTTATTTACCTATCTCAGGGGCCCAGTGGGGATATGTGTCATAATTCTTGCTGCCTTCTCATTTCTTGTGCTGGTGAGGCTCCCTCTCATGTATTTATGTGCATTTGTTTATGCGATCGGTGGATTCATTGCCTGCATCCATCTTGTCACAATTTTCCACATCCCTCTTCTTTCTCCCTTTTGCATTCTTGTATCCGTGAGAGGCTCGTGTGCAGAGGGGATTAATCACGAGCATGGCCCCTCGTGTGTTTACCCCAGCCACTCCTCACTACGTTCTTTCTGATATTTGCTCTTTTACTGAGGAACCTCCGCTGTTACTCTTCTCTACGTTTAATAACATTTACTCATAATATTTAAGTACTTATCCAGCCAGGGCCTTCTCTTCTGTGTGTCTATTTTAATTTTTTTCCTACATCTTCCCCCTTTTTCCAGCTCTTTTTCTTGTGATCTGGTGCTAACAACTGCATCGATTCCTTCTCGCAGCCTCTGGCTTGGACCATTTGGACCACAATTTGTATGTGTGTGCGTCTGTTTTGCGATGCTGGGGAGGGGACCCAGCAGACCAGCTATCCTACCACTGAGCTACCCACCAGCCCAGGGCCACAATTTGTGATTAATGCTGATGACTCGCACTAAACAGACCCTCCTCTCAGAGACTTAATTGTTCCACTTATTATCTTTTCTACTGCTTTCCCCCCCCCCCCATTTCCCCTCATCTGATTGTTTCTATCATTCTTTCCCCTTTGACTCTTTGGAACACCAGCACCCAGGATTGGATGACCCTAAGCAGCTCTACAAGAGCAGCCCATTGGTGAACGCAGATCTTTTTTCCTCCTTCATTCATTCGTGCATCTACTCAGTCTCTCTCTGTTTAAATACTTATTCTACACCTCTTGATGACAGGTGCACGTAATTGGATACATAATATCTGCAGTTAATGGGCCCACCTCCCGGGCCCACTGAAGTCCTCCCCGACATATTTTCGCTTTGAACTGTCTCTTGGTCGGTGGGTCCTTGTCCATCTCAGAAGCACTGATGTCAATTAACCAGTGTGCTCGGTCCCCGCAGCCTTTCATCCTGGCCTGGCTTTCTCTCCTGCCTCTGTGCGTCTATTTACTTGTGAATACGTTCTCTTTCTTCTTTGGCAGCCAATTTGTACGTAATTTGTACATGTCCTTCCATTTTTCTTTGTGCCTCTCCCCCCTCTTTCTTGCATGCTCTCATTCTTTGACAGGAATCAGAGTAGGCGAGGAAGACGCAGGGCAGAGCGCCGCGTGGACCGCAGGGTCGGGAGGATGCTGCTCACACCCTCCGCGGCCCACGCAGCGCCGTCTCCTCTCTCCTTTCCTTCCTTCTCTTTAGGCTGCATTTAATCTTCTACTAGTGGAATTAGGTGCTCAGAGTCGGACTCCTAGCCCAAGCCCCTCTCATGGAGCCACCCGTTTCTCCATTTCATAGCTATGACCTTTTGGCCCTTCACTCTGGACCTTCTCTCACTCCTATGGAGCTGGGTGCTGGGTGGGGTGCGGGAACCAAATACAAGAACACCCTCTCCAGGCCCCCATCCTGTTTATTTTTTAATTTGGCACTGGGAACTGAACCCAGGGGTACCTAACCACTGAGCCACATCCCCAGACCTTTTTATTTTTAATTTGAGACACGGTCTCACTAAGTTACCAAGGCTGGCTTTGAACTTGTGATTCTCCTGCCTCGGCCTTCTGAGCTGCGGGGATTACAGGTGTGTGCCACTGCACGTGGCCCTTTCTTTCAACACTCACTGACTGGTTCATTTACTTAGTGTTTCACTGCGGCCCTGACACTTATTGTATTGAATCTCCATGACTCCAACATCACCTCCTTTTATATCTTTGTTGATTTGGCCATCCATGTTTCTATACTTAACATTTGTGACATTTTTCTTCTTAGGGTTGTAGCTTATCTATATTTTCATTTTTCTCCTTCCATCTAGCAGAGCTCATTTCCCAGCACTTGGTGACTCAAACCCCCTCAGACCCGTCTCACCTGTCACCTGGGGACACCCATTTCTACTGTTCCTGTTCACCTGTCCACAAATCCATCACTTTTTTCTTTCCTTCCTTTGTTTTGGCATTTGTGTATTTGCACAAATACTAGCTCGTGTTTGGCCCTCCCTACTTACAGATCCAATGTTGTATGGATCTATGTGTTGACCTTGGGGCAGCAGGTTGCATGGTCCACGCACACTTCCTGGCTGCCCTGTCACTCCACACGTATTGTTGGTCCCCTCACTCCTTGCCCCTTCCATTCACTCATCCATCTGATCACTTGTTACACAGTGTGACAACATCCCAACAAGAAGTCGAAAACACTCACTCCTCTTAGGACTTCCCTGCTTCCTCCACAACTTAGCCACCCGTCACAAACCCACAGTTCAGAGACACACATGAATGGCAGATGCACAGCAGAGACAGACAGATGCTAGTTTACTGTTAAGATTCTCCCAGGGCTCACATCCTAGACCTACTGGGGGCCGAGCCAAGGTCACAACCCCCATTCCCCAGACCCCCTCGGGAGGGCAGGCGCTTCCCGCTCTGCCCCTCTGGACCCCATGAATGGCCATCCCCATGAGAAACCTGTTTCAAGACCCCAGAATACATAGACACACACATGGTACATCGTCTCGCGGTGGGAAACGACGGACACAGAGTCCACTCTTAAATAGGTGGCTTTGTCTGCAGCAATGTACAAATATTTTGGCCTTTCAAGGCCAATACAAAAGAAACTCCCTATTACCATCGCTGAGAGTCTCAGTCTCAAACAATGAAGAACTTGAAGAGGTTTAGCCGGAAACTTTGAAGACAGAAAACCTGCCCATTATGTGTTCCAGACATTTCGAGGGGGTGAACGCAGGTCATTGGAGCTCGAAGCCCAATTGAGAGGCTGGTCCCTGAGCCTGCATTTTCTCCTTGGCCCTGTGAAGGGCCCCCAGCTCACAAGGGCACTTCCATCCTAGTCTGCCCTGCACCGTAAGAGCCAAAGGGAGACTCGGTGATGAAAGGGCCATTCATTTAGGAGTGAGAAAGGAAAAATTCTTTGGGGGTCCCACACTTGAAGCTGTCTATAGAATCTTTTTTTTTTTTTTTTTTTTTTTTTGCTGTAGAAACAACACAAGGGGGCCGGGGGCTCTTGTCTGAAAACCCGAGCCCAGCTCGGCACCCGGCTTCACTCACTGGGCGCACCCCCTACCCCAGACGCCTGGCAGAGTGCTCTGGGCAGCAGCCCTCCCTCCCCTGAGGGCCACACGGCCACAAGTGTGTTCATTATACTCTGGCAACTTACGATTCAGGGCTGGAAGGTGCTGGGGTGCTGTGTCCGGGGCGCTGGGGTCCTTTCCCACGCTGGATTTCAGGTGAGGGTCTCAGCTAGAAGGAGAAAGCACCCTGTCACGGACAAGACCCCATGGAGCAAGAGGTGGCAGGAAGAGCGGCGGGTCAGAGGGGGACAGCGCAGGCCTGAAGTAGGGACTCCACAACCTCAACAAGCTCACTCTCCTGGGAGCCCACTCATCCCCCAGCTGTCTGCAGGGTGGACAGGCAGGTGCAGAGATGGGGAACACGGCTCCCCACCCAAGAGCCCTTCGGTGGGTGCAGCCTAGGGCTCAGGGCTTCTCTGCAGAAACCAAAGGCCACCATGCAGTTGGGGACGATCTGACACCCACAGGGCTGCTGAGGGTGCAGGGTTTTTAACGGGCACATACTTCAAGGGATGAAGTGATTCCAGGGTGCCCAGGCAGACATCCCCGCTTGAACCACGGTGGACACACTAAAAAGCCTCAAGGAACACCCTGACCAGGGCACCAAGTCTTGACTGCAAGTTTCTGCCTCAAACTTCAATTCTAAGAATGAAATCAGCAATGGTGTCACGTGCCATTATAAAGCTGTCAGAATCCACAAATGTCCTATACAGAGCGAACCCCAAACACGCAACTGTGGCCTCCACTCAAGAATCACATATGGGGGGCTGGGGATGTGGCTCAAACAGTAACACGCTCGCCTGACATGCACAGGGCGCTGGGTTCGATCCTCAGCACCACATAAAATAAAGATGTTGTGTCCACCGAAAACTAAAAAATAAATATTAAAAAATGCACTCGCTCGCTCTCTCTCTCTCTCTCTCTCTCTCTCTCTTTAAAAAAAAAAGAATCATATATGGGGGGGCTGGGGCTGTAGCTCAGTGGCAGAGTGCTTGCCTGGTATGCGTGAGGTGCTGGGTATTATCCCCAGCACCACATAAAAATAAACAAATAAAATAAAGGCATTCTGTCCATCTACAACTACAAAATAATAATAATAATAATAATACATGGGGAAAAAAAGAACCAAGGGCCGGGGATGGAGTTGACCTTGGTTGGTGGAGTACTTGCCTCACATGCAAAAGCCCTGGGTTCCATCCCCAGCACCACCACCAAAAAACAAAGAAAAAAATAACGTCTAGATACCCTCCCATCAATCACAGCAGACCTTTCGAGCGTACAAGATTTTAACAGCAGGGGAACTGGTCGGGGGACCCACATGGAAATTCTCTATATTTTCCTCTCAATTTTTCTAAATTAAAAATTGTTTAGGAAAAAGAAAGTCTCTTCATTAAAATTTAATCGTAAAAATGGTACTAGGACTGGGTGAGGTGGTACACGCCTGTCACCTCAGCAACCCAGGAGGCTGAGACGGGGGATGGCGAGGCCAAGCCAGCCTGGGCAACTTAACCAGACCCTCGTATTTTTTTTTTTTTTTTTAGTTGTAGATGGACACTTATATCTTTATTTATTTATTTTTATGTGGTGCTTCACGCATGCAAGACGAGCGCTCTACCCCTGAGCTACAGTTCCAGCCCACGAGACCCTATCTTAAAATAAAAAATAAAAAATGCTGGGGGTATAGCTCAGTGGTGGAGCACTTGCCTAACATGCACGAGGGGGAAAAAAGAGTTTGGTAAAGGTAGATTGGTGAATGGCAGAAAGGGGGTTTAGACAATGGAAGGTGGGGGGCTGGGGATTGGGGCAGAAAACACATTAGAAAACATATCTGGGGACTATTTTCCTGGTGAGACACAGATAAAGGCTTGGGCCCAGTGGGGAGGTACCAAAGGCCACCTGGGAGACAGAAAAGCAATGGGTGGACATGGGGTGCTATGGGGAACCTAAGTGGTACCAGTCCATGACATCACGAAACCACGGGTCCCCAAGACCCCCTGGTGCAGGCTGCCAGATGCCTGCCTCACTGGCCCCCCAGGTACCCTAAAGAACGAAGAACTGCTCTCCAGCTACCTGTCTGTATCCTGACCTCAGTCACTGGGAACACCCTGCCACCACGTCCTCCCCCCCCCAAGCTGGGACATCCAAAACCCCATCAGCTCTTGCTTCCAAATCTTCCTACAACTCCTTCCCTGGCCTATGCTCCCAAACATGGCTTCCCATAACGGGTGGATCGGATAACCCAGAGAAAGTCTTAAAAATGAGTGTTCGCCAGGCAGCGGCGACCCTGAGGGACCCTGGCAGGCTCTGCTTATCTGGAAGCTCAGGACCACCTATCATGAGGTAGTCCAGACCACCCCCTGGGCCCGAGCAGGGCCGGGTGGCGGCCCATCATAACCACAGTCCTAAGGTGACAGTGGACTCCAGACCAAGAACACACCACAAGACCAAAGGCACTGCCACTTCCCACGGGAATGGACCCAGACCCTTGGTTCATTGCTCGTTTGGTTCTGTTTTGCTTTTTATAAAAGAAAGAAAATCAGAAGCAGCTCAAGGCATCTGGGTTTTTTCCTGTGTCTGTTCCAGAGACCCCCATGGACCCTCAGCGCTCCCGACTGTCCTTAATTAACTCTGCCTACAGACCCCAGGCTCCTCTGCTAGGACGCAGCCCAGGCAGAGTCGTGCCTTGGATTTAAAACTGCGTGTACCAGCTCTGGTCTGCTTGGCGTATTAATAATGTGATGTTGGGCTGGGATCTTAACAGTCAGAAAAGCTGCAGAGATGAGTCACTGTCTGGAACCAAAGGAAAAACAAGGCCCCTTCACAGAGTCCAGAGGGACAAACTGTCACGAGCATTCGATCGAAATGTCCGTGAGTGCGTGCACTGAGCTCGTGGCCAAAGCACCAGGGGACACTGGGAGTACCCCCCTGCCCCTGGCTCATCACAACTACAGCCCCCCTCTGCATCTCAGCTGTAAAGTCACTCCTCTAGAGGCAAACAGGACCTAATTGATCTGGCGTGTCTTTGGTACAAATATCTTATGGATGTTTTGAGCAGAGAAAGACGTAAAAGGGTTATTTTTATTAAAATGTTGATTTTAAGAAAGAGAGCCTGTGGTTACACAAATAGCCAGCCCTGCTCCCACCATGGACTTCCTACCTGTTGAGTAAATGCCACCCTTGTCTAACTTCCCCTGACAAATGTAAGCCCTTTGCAGAGCTAATTTCCTGTACCTTTGTGAGACTGGGGCCCTGGACATTATGGGGCCATTTATGAAAAAGGGAGCAGTAATTGGGACATCTTTTGAAATCGTGTCCCCTCTCTGCGCCGGGCCCCCATCAGCCCTCTAATTTTAGTTGGTCGGGTTACAGAGGATGTTTACATATGCCTCTTCCTGGAATTTCACCTCTTTGCTTCAGGAGTGGGCAATTAGAGAGAATTAGGGCCTATTTGGCGCATGTTTACCGTTAATGGATAGAGGCTGAGGCAGCCTTGGGAAATGCAGTCTGCCGGGCTAATTGAAGCTGGCAATTTTTTGATTCCTCATTTCAGCTCAGGTATTGTAGCAACCAAGGTCACAAAACAAAAGCTCCAGCCCACCATGGTAATGACCGGTGCAGGCCTGCCTGAAGGCCTGCAAGCGACTTATTACCATAGGCTGAAGCACCGGAGAGCTGGAGGCCTCTGCAAAGCTGCCTGAGCCTGGCAGCCCCCCCCCGGGGGGGGGGGGCTGCCCATCCCCTTTCCAGAAGTTTCCAGGCTGATGGCTTTCTCAGAAAGTTCTCAGCTGAGTGGGGTTTTGACAAGGGTCTCCTGATCCAAAGGCACAAGGTGGGCAGTGGGGACAGTGAAGCTGCCACACTCTCCTGGGACCAAAGCCACTCTACAGCCCAAAAAAGGTGTCCAAGGCTGGCCAGCAGCCCGTGTGTTTACAATGGTGCTCCTAACACGGGGGCCCTGCACATAGGATCTGGGGAGCCCTGGGCCCGGCCTACACCCAGTCTCTGACCTACAGTGAGGTCTGTGTCCTCAAAAGGCTGGCAAAAAACTAGCAGGTGGCCATGAACCCTGACCACTGGTCAAGCAGGAGCCTGTGGCCAGCAGAAGGCTCCACACCAGGGTCTGCTACCAGCTCATCATGTGAGGTCTCTGGCCCCCTCACCTCTGAAGTGGGGGGCAGTAAAACCAGAAGCCTCCCAGGTCCCTGTGACCCTCAAGGCTCAGTGCACATGCACACAAACCACATCTAACCACCACGGAGTCCAACAGAACTCCAAGGGCCCTCAGATGACCACAGGCCTGTATCCCCCCACTTTCTAGATGGGAAAATTGAGGCCCAGAGGGCTGGAGACAGGGCCTAAGGTCACACCCATCATCAGGTCTGAGCACAGGTGGTACCCAGGTCTCTGGAAGGTGCCACTACCTGACCCTGAGTCCCCCCATGTCTAACTCTCTCCTCAGACCACCTGACAAGTCCCAAACAGGGGAATGTGCCTGGCTAGGAGGCTGGTGGGGACCCAAACTGGACCCCCAGGACCCTATGCTCCCTCCACTGATGAAACAGGGTCTTGACTCTCCAGCACCGACGTCCTGAGCTGCTTCTGACTTACAGATTATGGCTGCGGCTCCGTTTTACAGATGGGGAGACTGAGACCCAGAAACTAGCAGTAACAAAGTAACACTGGCCACAGGGAGACCCAAGCCTTATTCCTTCTACGGTGGAGATTTTGCTACTGGTTGCGTGGAGTGGCCCAGACCCTCAGAGCTTGTGGGCACAGCTGTGACACACAGCTTCTCCCCAGCCCAGCAACCCCAGGGGCCACCCTGGCTCTGCCTCTGGTCCTCCCTAAACACACACCTGCACCGTGGACTTCAGAGCCCCCAGCCCTAATTTCTGAACCTGCTGGGGGGACTAAAGGAAGGACCGGGAGGCGGAAGAGCCGCACAGCTGCGATCCCCGGTGGCCAGCACAGACATGCAGTCAGCCTCTGGCCCCTCTGACTGTCCTCCTTCCCCAACTTTCCATTCCGGAGTTCTGTCTCCTCAGCCCCATTCTGTCTCTGTGGCTGTCTTTTGGGCTTCAGGCCCAGTTTGATCAAACTCTTGTTTACAGTTATAGCCATTGCAACTTTTCTTCCCCAAAAAACTTGCACAAATCAAACCCTGAAACCAGAAAGCAAGAACAGGCTGGCTGATGAAGCAGGTCACCGTGCAGCATGGGTCTCTGTCTGGTCCTTTGGACCTGACACACACAGGGACAAGGCCCCCCCACACACACAGACACACACTAAATCTCGGGGAAGGGAACTAAAGTTTTCTTTTCATCTGAAGAAAGGGCACCTTCCGTGGCCAGCGTGCATTCACAGGACCTGGGAAAACTCTGTGGCACCCGCCTGATTATCCCCAGGTGGCTCCTCTCCACTGGGCGCCCCCATTCCTTTCTGCCTGCGCCTTTGTTTCCATCCAAGCGGCCCTGGGAGCTCCCAGGCTAAGAGTCTCCTCCTTAAGCCCCTGCCAAAGACCCTATTCACTGTGTAAAGAGAAGCCAAGCAAAAGGTGGAAGGAGCCCCCTCCCCGCCCGGCTGCAAGTTAAGAACTCCCAGACCATCTGCATTTTTTTCTTAAGCCCAAAGAAATTGGAGAGCAATTAAGAAAGTCATGACTATCCCTCAGCCACCGTCCTCTCCTTAATTAACTCCTCTCCCACACACAGCCCGCTCCAGTTGGGGGGCCCTGCCGGCCCTAGTCATCAGGCACCTGCCCTCCAAACCAGCCCGCCACAGTCACCAGGACCTGGGAGCTACAAAGACAAATGCAGACATGTCTGGAGACCTTGTTCTGAGAAGCCTGGGTAAAGGGAGGGCCCAGAGGCACTAGAAATTCCAGGACCCATGACCACCTCAGAGATGGGCCTCCTGGGTGCTGGGCCCCAGGGTGCCCAAGGAGATGCCAGCAGGGCAGGCCCCTCAGGGGTTCCCTCACTTGACCTTCCCTGCCTCCGATGTACCCCACACTGAGGGGAAGTGCCACCTCTGTGAACCCCAGACCCCAGGAACCCTGCTTCCCCAAGGTCCTGCCAACAACAGGCTTGGAACCGCCTCTCGGAACCATCTGGGCATCACAATGAAGGCCCTTCCTACTGGAAGGTCCCTGGCTCTCTAACTGGGAGCCCCACACTTGAGATGGCCTCATCCAGAAAAGTTCAACCTTTCCAGAATTTTCTATCTGCTCAAGCCAAGGATGAGGGACCAGATTCAACTTCCTTGTTCCTCCTTCGGGAGAGGGGACAGGGTTCAAAGCAGCAAGGGGAGGGGAAACTAGTCCTTGGGTCTCATGGACAACCATTTAAATTCCAGTCTCCTAAAGAGAACGTGTTCCCAGTGCCCCCAAGTTTCCCAGTGCAGCTTGTACACCGTCCGACATTGTCGGCTGCCCTTTAACCCTCTGCAACCTCAATTTATCTCCCTCCACACCCCCTTCTGTGCAAGTCTCTGCTCCTCTTTTCAAGGAAAAATTCATTAGCAAGCTCATTAAAGGATGGGTAGATCTTTTTCCCCCCCTTCATTCTTTCTGGAAGTCAGATTGCTCATAAAAAACACATTTAAGTTACTTCATGTAAATGAATGAATAAGAAACACATGCATCCTGTTGCCCTTGAGTCTTGCCAGGTTTTGACATTATTTGGAGAAAAGTACTTGGAAATAGGTTTGGAGGTTGACTCACGCCCCAGGAGGCCTGAGGTGGGGGCCCTGAAAGCTCAACAAGCAACTCACAGGTGGGAGGAGGAGGGGCTGAGTGGGGCCACTGTGTCCCTTAGCTAAACCCTGGCTTTCCTTTCCCATCCACCCAGAGGGCGGGTGGGAGAGGAGGGCCAGCTTCCAGACAAGACCCCCATCTATTCCCAGATATCTGTGCCTACCAGGAAGAGCCTGCTAGAGGTGGACCCTAGGGGACTCTTTAGCACAATGACAAATGACCAGAGACACCATCACCCTCCCACCAGGGTGACAGGGTCCTCTGTGCCTCGCTGCCTAGATGGTCAGGTCCTCATTTCTACCCCCTTATTATGAGTGCTGGGCTCAGGGATTGGCCAATCCATCCAAAATGTTCATTTCCCTCAACCCTCAGCCTCCTGCCAGAGCAGGCTGAGTCTCTGCCAGGCTGACGGATCACATTAGTTTCAACTTCGTCAATTGAGAACCTGGTATATTCTTAATTTATTGTTCACCTAATGACACACAAAACCCCCCAAAAATACATGTTTGCCTGAGACCTGACTTTCACAAGGACCTGGAATATAACTCAGTCCAAAGACTGAGACTATTCCAAACTCCTGGGAGGCAGGGGGCTGTCAGGGTGAGCCTGCAGAAGGGACTTTGGCTTTGCCTTCACTTCCCCTTCACCTTTTTTGCTCAGTCCACCTTGCGAGAGTCCTGAGCCCTCTCTGAGGAAAGAGGCTCGAAGCCACGGGCATTTGGCTCGGCCCAGCTACAAGGACGCTTCATCTAAGCTCCGGATATGATCACCCCTCAGGAGCCCCGCATCCTGCCCTGTGCGAAGCTCTTCTCCCGGGCCTCCTCTCCACGTCACTGTGTTTGCAGGTGGCTCAGCAAATGCCAGCTGTGGAGTAAATGTCACAGGGCAGAGCCTTCCTGATGCCCTAGGCACACAGCTCCCGCCTCCCTGCAGCCTGCGGGCTCTCCAGAGAGCAAACACAAGCAGACCACACATGGCCCCTCTGCCTGTGCGAACGGGTTTTGTTTAAAAATAATATCCCCTTCCCATTTCAATTTCAGGGGAGAAGAGCAGGGTGCAGAGCAGGCGTCTCTGAATCCTCTGTTTGATGAAAGAACATTATGGAAGCTGCATGCTCCAGCACAGCCTCCCTGGGACGGGCAGGGCGCACGCAGGCCGCTGCATCTGGGGGAACTGGAGTCAGCCAGGGGCCTGGCTTGGAATTCTGTTCACAGAGGCTCTGGCTGGGACATCAAGGGGGTGTCAGCTAGGACAAGGACAGTGCTGGGCCCACTTGAGGCTCAGGATGTGCCTTCACCCCCCCCCCCCGCCATGGCAGCCCGAGCCCAAGCAGGGGGAGCTCATGTGCCAGCAGGAGACCTCCCAGGTCACCCACCAGACTCCCATGCCCCCCAGGACAGCCCGATCCTCGGTGGCACTGGTGCATCTTGAATAAGTGAAAAACAAAGGACAAAGGACACACCCTCGAGTGGTTGCCACCTCTAATCCCAGCTTGCTCCTCCTCCACCATCACTGATTTTATTTAAACAAACAAAAACATTCCCGTCTCATTGCAATTTCAGGGGTGAGGACAGGGGGCCAAAGAAAGGACTCACTCAAAACCACCATTTGATTAAAGGACGTTATCAAAGCCCTGGGTGTGACACCAGCGTTCTCATAGGCAACGACGTTGCCATGGCTGGCAGCGAGAAATGTCTTCGAGCAGGAGCAGAAGGGCCCCTTCCACGTCCCTAAGCAGGCCCACAGGCTCCACCGGGCTGGGCCAGGGTGGAGGCTCCGTGTCTCCTTGCACGAATGTGTCAGCTAAGCTTTATTGAGCTTCTACTGTGTACCTGGCCAGTGTTGGATGCTCCCCACTTACCGTCCCTGGCTGGCAGTCACTGGCGGTCACCATGAGGAGTGGGCCACGCTCGCTGGCTTGGCGTGGCACAGCCGTGGCACGGTCTCTGTTCCAGGCTGCTTCAGGCCCCAGCCACGCCCCCCAGCTCCATGTGTAAGGTCGGCATGTTACCTGCCCTGGCTAGGTGTTTGTGTCTCTGACTGAGGCTGTGTGAGCTGACCCTAACGAGATCGTGTGTTGACAACGGCGAGAAACAACTCACCCCAATCCTGGAAGGAGGCCAGAGGCACGTCGAGAAGAAGGGTCCGGTCCGGTGGTGAGTCCCGGGGTGGGGCGGGGGTCCTCCGCACGTCCATCCACGATCTTCAGACAACTCGGCCATGGTCCCACGCAGTCCACGGTGGACGAGTCCGGCTTTGGGGAGGGGGAGATCAGAGTTATTTGACAGAAGCGTCCCAGGAAGACCAGACACGCAAAGACGCCGGGAGGCCGTCACGCCTGCAACGCGCTTCTCAGTGGAGTGTGGCGGCTACTGTGGATGAGCCGTGAAAGAAAAGATGCAGGGGGGATGCCAAAGGCCCAGGTGGCCACCCCAAAACCAACACCTCATGGTCAGCTAGGGGCCTGGCAGGGCCCAACTCAGGACTCCTGGGGACCTGGTAACGATATGGGCAGGCTGGGGACACACCCACCAGGCAGGAAACGGGGGTCTCTGGGGCCAGCAGGATGGCATGTAAGTTCAGCTACAGCCCGGGGTCACTCAGACTAGGCTAGGCTCACAGGAGGTAGCCTCTGAGGGTGGTGGCACGAGATGGAGACTCCAGCAGGCTTGTCTCACCGGAACCAGGAACCTGTTGGAAACTGAGAGAGCTCTGAGTGGGCTGGAGAGCGGCATCTGGCCTTGGTGGCAGGGCTGAGGGCAGCAGGCAGGCCAGGCAGCCACAGATGTGAAGTTAAGGAACACCAGCATGTCGGGCAGAGGCTAGACTGAAGCAGGGAGGACAACAGTGCAGGCTGGGCATCGTGGCAACAGGCTACAGCCAGGAGAGTGCCAGGTGGGTAACCAACCTGGACCCGGGAAACCAGCAGAGGAACCACCAGGTAAGAAAAGCAGGTAGGAGCTGGGCAGCGCAGAGCCTGCACACGCCCCTGGAGGTTCCCCAGCCCTCTGTCCTCTAGGAGGACACAGGCCCCAGCCAGCAACGAGGGGCCTAAGTAGCTGGACTGAGCCCCAGGGGAGGAAGGAATCTAGATGAGGGAGAGGTCCGACTCACAGACCCCGATCCCAGAGGGAGACCTGTGTGGCCAGAGGCTAGGGACACATGCTGCAGCCATCCCTAGGCAGCCACCTGGGCTGAGAGCTTCAGGACCACAGTCCACAACAGCCATCCACACTTTTGTGGGATGGGGGAGGCAGGGGGGCAGGCCCTTGGGGGCCTGAAAAGCCACAGACACAAGCTGCGCCCTCCAGCTGCCCTCTACAGGGCTGAAGCCTGCTGCTCCAACTCCTGGACAACCCCCCGGCCCGCCCTCCCAGGGGAAGTGGAGGCCATCAAGGGACTTGCTAGGTGACAGGTGCCAAGTTCAGGGCCGGGGCCATGGGCACGCTCAGTTAGGATCAACTGTTGAATGACGGCATGAACGCGTGAGTGGATGCAGGCTTGGCCAGCAAGGCCCCTTCAATGAGGGCTGGGGCAGGAAGCTACCCACTCCCCTAACACAAACCGCCCTCCACCCTTTAACCTAGGGATTCCGCAGGGCCCGCTGTGCTGCTCGGGTGGGGGGTCCAGCCCTTTCATTCACTCACCTGTCCAAACAGACATCCCACATACTCTTACTGAGCCCCACTAATGCCAGGCTGGCGCTTGGGCACCCCAAGGAGGGGGGGCAGGCCTAAGGCACTCTAGAGGGCCAGAGTTGGAATTGGTGAGGGAGGGGTTGGAAGGGAGAGAGCGAGCAAGAGAGAACACAGGAGGGGGAGGCAATGAAAGCAGAAGAAGAGCAACTCTCAGAACTGGGGGGGGGGGGGGGGGGCCTCTTGTCTCCTGAGCACTCGGAATGGACTAGATGGACACAAAGTCAGCAATGGACTCAGGTGTGAGAACCAACTCTGAAACCAGCCTGGACCCCTGGATTAGGAAAGGGGGAGCCGTGTCAACTCAGGGCTGCAGAGAACCCTCGGGAAACCAGGAGACAGATAAAAAGGGCTCCTCCCCCACCACACTCAGGGGGACAGTTGGTTCAGATCCCTCTGTATGGTCACAGAAAAGGTTAAGAGGACAGCCTGGGTCCCAGAGACCTAAATAGAAGGAGCGCCTCTGGCTTTGGTCTCCGGGGACCACTGCCGTTCCTCCATATTGCTCTCCTGGGGTGCGGGTCAGAGCTGGTTCTGCGACTTGGAAAGAGGGTCAGTTCTGACCCACAATGCCCCAGAACCCTCAGCCTGTGAAGGTTCATGAGGAGGCCCCTTGAGGTTTTAACTGATGAACTTCTCCTGCTCTAACCCTCCCCCTTCTCTAGTTGTTCTTCCAGTTCCCTGATGGTGTGGCTTGAGCCTAAAGTTTAATTGGAGTGATCTGATCTTGATTGATCTGCCTTGGGGTGAGAAATGTGCCCAACTTGAGACAAACAGTGTGAATTTCCTGCTGAGGATGTACCTATTCTAGAGATGTCGATGAGCTCTGGGGTTCAGGATGGGGTGGGAGGCTAAGTGCAATAGGACCGACTACCCTGAGATGCAGGACCTGGGGATGGAACCATGGGTCCGCCACTGGGCTCCAGCACCAGCCTCAGGTCAAGCTGTCACCTTCCCCTAGCACTTGGCGGATAGAATCTGAGAGGCACCAGCTCTCTGAACCCCAGTCTCACCAGTGTGACACACTGCACCCTCTCTTGGGCCCGTGTCCCTCTGCCTCTCAGCCTAGAGGGGGCAGGTTTGGGTGTTTGACACCTCTGACTTGGAACTCTACTGCCACCTGCTCATCCAGGTAAATTCTCAGTGGGGCCTAACACAAGTCAGGTGTGTGCCAGGGTTGGACACTGACTCCTGGGGTTGCCCCAGGCCCCTGCTGTTGAGGGGGACAAGTGGACTAGCCTGTTAGGTGTGTGTGCTGGACGGGGTACAGCCCCTGAACCTCACAGCCTGTGTGCAGCCCTGTTCCCTAGCTACCTTCAACTCCCCCACCCCCCACCCTGCCATGGACCTTGCACTGTGACAGAGGCAAAGACTTAAATGAGGAGCAAAATGAATGTCACTCGTGGCACCAAAATTAGAAGTGTGGCTTAAGAACTTGCGTGGCCCCTGCCCTGAGGACGCCGGTTCACCTCATTATGGAAATCAGTGTGTTTCCTTCGAAGACAAAGAAGGCTCCTCATGAGGCCCACACTGGAATCCAGCAGCTACCTCATTAGCGTCTGGGGCTCTTCCTTGGACAAGGCCTAAGATTAGCCCTGTGTTCATTAAGGGAAAGGGCGGAAAGTGGAATAACACTGAAAACCCAGCTGGGGGGCGGGGAGGCTCTTTTCTGCAGGCCCCTGGCTCAGGGCCCCATGGCAGTACCCTGTACCTAGGGATTTAATCACCAGTCCGGGGCGGCGGGGAGGGGACAGGAGGCAAAGAGGTTAAACTCGATGAAGGAGTTAAAAACCCAAAATGGGGCTATTTGATTTGAAAGCTTCCTGGAATTTGTCATTGGGATAATCGATTTAAAAGCTTCCTCCTGTTTCCTTTCTTCCAGCCCAACCTGACCTCAGAGGAAAGCTTCTCCTCGATGAGTTTTCTGGGGGGTTGACATTTCCTAAGTCTCCACTTCCTACCTTTTTGTCTTTAATGCCTTTCCTAAATTGTTGGTTTCTTCTTTCTCTCGGCCCCTCCCTCTCCCTTTGTTTCCTGTCTTTGGTTCTCCCGTGGGAACTGAACTTCTAGGAAAATCTAGCAGGGACTCTAATTGCATTTTCTCCCAAAGGCTCCCCTGACTTGGCTTCAAGTCCCTCCCTCGGCTAGTAGTGTCTGCACTTACCTGCAGCCTAGTCCATCTCACCTGGAAAGGTAAAGGTGTCAACCCTGTTTAGCAACTGAGATAAGGAGTCTCGGGAGAGCGGACTTAGCCCACCGTCTCAGCCCTCATTGGCTGAACTAGGACTCGAACCCAGTGCCCAGGCAGCAAGGCAAGAGGCAGTTTTCTGAAGTCAGGAGGCCTGGGCTCCCAGAGATAGGAGCAAGGGAGGCCAGAGCAAGTGACCCCGTGAAGCCACAGGGAGAGTGTATAAACAGGTGGGCCGGAGGCACAGAGCCACCCAGGTGAGAAGAGGAGAAGTGTCTGTGTGTCCATGAGCCGGAAAGGTGTCAAGAGTTAAGGCACAGAAGTCTTTACCTGAGGGAGAGGCGCTGGACGGAGCAGAGCGGGTCAGGAAGCAGTGGGCTGAAGAGGAAATGGAGGTGAGGAAGGAAAGCAGCGAGTGTAGACAGGTCTTTGGAGAAGCTGGGCTGTGAAGGAAAGACAGACACTGGAGTGGCTAGAAGGAAGGCCAGGAGGGGCCTGGGGCTCCAGGCTGCAGAGAGCCAAGTCAGAAAACCAGAGGGGCCACCGAGGTGGTGGAGGACAGGCCTGAGACAGGTGCACATCTACTGCTGGACCCTCAGAGGCAATGGGGCACCGACGGGTGCAGGGGAGACCCAATGGTAAGAGCCACTTGACAGCCTCTGCTTCCCTGGGAGGTGACAGGCCAGTCCTGGGTCAGGACAGGGTGTTGTGAGGATCAAATGAATGGATGGTTGCAAAACAGGGGACATGAACGTCCACTATTGTCACTCATTGACAGCAGGACCCTGGATTTTACAGCTCGCTTGAATCATCTATCTCGCCAGGGCCTGGATTTTCGCTGACCATAAATTATTCTTCTTAAACATTAAGGATGTAAAAACCAGTGGTAAAAGCTCCTGCCAGTCTCTGGAAGACAAAAGGTTCCCTCCTAATAGCCTGAATTAACTCAAAGCGGGTCTCCGCCCACCTCATTTGTCACCTTCCAAGTCATCCTTCCACCTCCATTTGCCACATAATCCAATCAGCCCCTTTCAGATGCCTGGGGGCTATTGTCCGGCCAAGCTGGGCTTCTCTAAAGCAACCCAGAATGGTTTTTGTCTTGTCCGGACCAAACTGGTTGGCTTAAAAGGGGACCAAAGAAAGTGGTGGTCAAATGAGGACCCCAATTAGCTTCCAAGAGACTGTTTTCATATCTTTGTACCCCATGCCTAGCCTAGTGCGCTGGGCATATTGTCAGTGTTTCAGAAAATGTTTGTTGAACTAATTCTGTTTTTAGTTATTCTGTACTTTATTGACTAAGCGTGAACACACCCAGCACCTACTGGGTGCTCCCTGATGACTGGGGGGGAGAGGGCTGGGCAGCAGTGAGCCCCAAGGGCCGCCTGTGTGACAGTGTCCTGCCGGTTTACAAAGCACTTTCACAGGCCTTACGTCATTTAGTCTTCAAAAGCACCCTGTGGGGTAGGTAGACGAGGGTGGGTTTTTATCTTAAATCCCCATTTAGACCATGAAAGAAATTGAAACTTGGAGAAGTTAAGCGACTTGTTTTAAGGTCACACTGTTATTAAGAGGTGAAGCCAGCACATGGTACCAGCATTGGGGCCACCGGGACCTCTAAGACCACCCTGGGCAGCAGGGGTTTCAGACAGACTGTCCCCTGGTGGAATGTTTGATTTGAAATTAAAGAAAGGCTCTTAGAACCCTGGGCTGGGGGCAACAGGGGGACCAGGGGCAGCTACAGTGGCATCCGGGGTCCAACTGTGACCCCCTTCTCTTGCTAGCAATGTGGCAATATACTTACCTTCTCCTCCCCCCCATTTCCTTATGTAAGCCCTATTCTGTGGGACACAGGGCTGGACTCTCAGAGTTCTCCTTCTTACCTAACTTTCTAAAACTATGTCAATACCACATGTGTCCTCCTCGAACCTCAGCGGCTTACTGCACCCACATGTCACCTAGGAGTAACATCACAGTACTTAGAAAGTGCCCTGGGAAATGGCCGCATGCACAATGGGTGTTCTTACTCAAGTCCGCCCGATGGCCATGTGAGTGGAGCCCCTGCCTGATGCAAGGAGAGCCCCAAGCATGGGGGCTGCCGGGAGTCTGTTGGAGAATAAATAACACGAGTGAGGCAAATGAGTGGCATGGGAAGAGGCTGACCTGCCACACTCTTTCAACAAACATTTACTGACCACCTCCTCCACACCCGGTCCGGCCCCAGGCTTCTCTGGGTCATTTAATTCTCACAACAGCCCTAGGAGGTTGCTCCTATCATCCCCATTCCCTAGAAAAGGACAGGAAGACCTCGAAACAGGCGGGGCATGCCTTCGGTGGGTCAGGCGCATGCTCATTCCACAAGCCCACCAGGGGCCCCGAGTTGCCCATGAGGCACGTCAAGCTCTTGGCCCAGGTCCCCCTCCTGAGAAGTTCCCAAAGGGATCCTTCCACACAGGACATCAATGACACAGTCGGCCATAAAAAGGCCGACACCCCTTGGGGAGGGAAGCACTCCAGGTGGCTGGCAGATGAACACAAGCAGAAGGCCCAGGAAAGCACCCACACACGGGCTCAAGCACAGGCAGGGGCGACCCGCCAATGCCCCCTCACTAGGGCATTGGTTTAAGTCTTTAGCCGGAAGGGTCAGCAGAGGGTGGGCTCTGGTCCTCTTCATCCCACGGCGTCCTGGTCTTGGTGCCTCCTGGAGGCTGCTTCGTATGCTGGTGGGATCCAGGAGTCCACACTCAGGGTGCTCTCTGCAAATGATCAGAGATATGAGTTGCAATTAAGTTAATTAATTAGAGTTAGAACTAATTGGTTAACATTTTAAATTGTGTTTAAGGGTAATGGGTCTGGGGGTGGACAAGCTGGGTGGCCGGCGGTGGGCTTCTGTCGGCCATGTTGTGTACAGAACCCCACAGCAGGACTGAGGCACCGCAAGATGGAGGTGAGTGGCAGGCACCTTGGCAGCAGCTTGACATCGGAGAAGGTGGTCCTTGAAGACGAAGGGGTGAACCGATGATGTCATCCCTGAAGAGAGACCCTGTGGCATGGGAGGGAGCAGATTAGAAACCATCTTGATGACCCCTAACGGCCAGCACTGGAACAGCCTAGGGAAGGAGGGGGCAGTTGAAGGGAAAGGGAAGGAGCGGGAAGGAGTGGGAAAGGGGAGGGGGGTGTGGAGGGAGGAGGGAAAGAGGAGGAGGGTGTGGAGGGGGGAGGGAGGAGGGGGGAGGGGGGATGGAGGAGGAGGGAGGGACGAGGGGAGGAGAAGGAAAGGATGACGACATGAGCCAGGAAGGGGGGAGAAGGTAAGAGGAGAAATGGGAGAGGGAGGGGGAGGTGGGGGAGGAGAAACGGAAGAGGGAGGAGGGAAAGAAGTGGGAGGGGGAGGAGAGCAAAGGGAGGGGGTAAGGATTACTTGATTGACAAGGCACAAGTGTTAACTGTGTGCGCCTGCGCAACTCAAAGCCAGGTCTAGCAGGCCGCGAGCCATTTGCACACAGAGACCGCTAGGGGGCGCGCGGCCCGCACTCAGAGCCCAATAGCACAGCCACCTGCGGCGCCCCCGCCCGCGAGCAGCTGCCTCAGAGCCAGGCTGGCGTAGGTGGGCGGGGGACGCCCAACAGGTCTCTGGCCTGGAGGGGCACCACGCACTCAGCCCCTCGCCTAGGGCCGCCATGTCCCCAGAACGCCTCTCCAAGTCACCGTCAGCCAGAATGCAGCTATAGACATCGGGGAGCACACACACGCATGTGTCCAGAGGGTCTCCTACGCCCCCTACCACAGGGGTCCCCTCGCACCAGAGAGGGAAAGGCACCTAGAAGACCCCGCCAGAAGGGGCTTCTCAGAGCACGATTCCACTTTTGAAAGGTACAGAAATCTCGCCTCCAACCTTCGGTCCAATTAAACAAATTAATTAATTAAAATTTAAAAGGCCCAGTTTTCGATACAACGTTTTCACTCATTTTTGAGGTCTAGAGACACACGACGCAGCCTAAGACGACCACCCTGGCTCTCCCGCCGTCGCTGCCAGCAGCGACAACCCTCCCCCCGCCCCAAAATCTTGCCTTCTTCCTGAGCCACGCAAGAATCACGACCCCGCATTATGGCGCCTAATTAACTCTTTTACAGTCTCTTCATCTACTCCACTGCGCCACACCTTCCTAAGACCCCAGAAACCAAGAGCCATAAAAATAAACTAATCTGCGTCCACGCTCTTCCAAGACACCCCAAGTCACACAACCAGTGCCGCAGAGGGCATCTCCGAGAATCCTCCTGCAGGCGCTCTGCGGGGAACCTGAGGTTCTCAGAACATCTCCCCCTTATGTTCATGAACTCAGAATCTTCTAGTAAATCCTGCACCCGACCCCCTCCAGTAGGAGAACAAAGGCCACCTCCCCTCCCCACCCCGCCCCCCAAAATTCCGCAGTGCCACCAGCGCCCTCTTGCGGCCAACAAGAAAACCTTCTAGAAACCTGCCACGTAGCAGCCCGCTTGCGCCCCCCCACAGCCCGCCAGCCCAGGATGGGGAGGGGGTGACTTGGGGGCTTAACAGGGACAAAGGAAACGGCAAAATACGATTTTACCAAAGTCAAGAACCCACAACATGTAAGAATCTTCCAGCGACCATCACTCCACGCGCAATGCTGACAAGACCCGGGCCCCAATTCCCAGCTCTCAGCACCCAACCCCCCCCAACACACCCCCTTTTCTGAATTTCTCCCTTCCCTCTTCCTAGATGCAAGCACACAGCTTTCTCTCTATTCCAGCTCACCTCCTGTTTCTATTCTACCTGTACCTCAATTTCGTGACCCTCCCCTCAACCCCTCTTCTCTACTCAACTGGTTCTAGGGGACTTCTGGCAGGTTTGCGCTTGGGCACCCTCTCTCTCCACTGTTAAAGTGGCTGATTAGGGTAGAACCAGATATGGTTTACAGATTTTTTTTTACTCTCTTCTTTACATGGAGTCGGCTCTGCACTAAACCTGGGTACTTGGATTCAGAGTCCCTGGCTAATAGGAACCTCTCGCCCTCACGCCCATGGTCCACCAATAACCCAGCTAAAGACTAGGGGGGAATGTGCTCCCATAGACCCTTCTCTTCGGCCCCTTCCCCTCCTAATTCATAGAGCATGCAGAAGGCATCGCCGCCATATCTCCCACTATTAAGGCGATTCTAAAGGCGGCTTCGAACCCAGAATATCGGTGTTTTTGGACCCCCGTGACTGCGGCACACTGGTTCCAAAAGGAGATTGATCTGATTCCCCCCGCTCATCTGCGTCAGAGTCCCTGCCACTCAAGCTATCCTCAGCGACTGGACAAGAAACGGACCCTGATGTCCCCCCAGGAAAATGTGCCTCGAGATTCCCTTCCTGACAGGATTTCATATCCAAGGCATGCTTGGGGACCAGGCAAAGTGGCCGCCTTCAGGAGAAGGTCCCAGCATCGGTCCTTCGGCATGTCCAGGAGGACAGAGCCCAACCTAGAAGGGGATGGCCTCTTCTTTTTGCACATCCTTGTAGGCAAGGATGGCCAACCACTTACCAAGTGAGGGATTCTCTCGTGGGCGACCCGGCTCTTCGGAGGAGCTGCAGCCTTGGGCTAGCAAGCCAAGGCGCGCTCCATCTCAGCTCTCCGCGGTCTGCGCTAGGGGCTGGCTGGGTGGGGTTTATATGGAGGCGCAGAAGGGGTGGTCTCTGACGTCAGCGCATTCTGCTGCAATGCGCTCATTTCTCTAAAAGTGATTGGCCGGAAAAATGAGCCCCCCAGATTCTATGACAAATTGCTCTAGCCGCACCCAGATTGCAGCAAAGACGGAGGAAAAAATTCTGCCGCAGTGCCCCTGGCCGCCATGACCAACACCCTGTGGTCGCTGGGGCTTCTCCCCTACATGAGCCCTAATCGGGCAAAAGAGGATGATTTGTATTCACAATTTATGGGGAAATCACCCGAAGGGATGGTGGTCCTTAGAGAGGCTGAGGCTAGAGGTAGGGTCCCGGGGCCAGCAGATCACACACCTGGCTATTTCGGAACATCGATCAGAGGATGCGGGCTTAGGGAAAGAAAATGATGCTTTTTGCTTATTCTGGAAAATAAAAAGCCTGAGGGTAAGATAACTGGTTCCCAAATGTAAGCCTGTGGCCGTCACCCCCTTCTAGCTCATCCTATTTCTGATGCGTTATCTTTGACATAGGAGACTCAGCCTAGCGTCTGGAAGTCAGGAAAACCTGGTTTTTCCGTCCCGGGTTCTGCCGCTTAAAACGGATATACCCAGAACCCTGCAACGTCCCTTCCCCTTTCAAGGGTTTATTTCTTCCACTTAGTAAAGGGGTGCCTTCTCCTTCCCCCCACCCTGCGGACCAGGATTGTAATGAGAATGTAGATTTGAGCCGTGTTCCACTAAGAAAACTACTTTCTGGCAAGGAAGAGTCCTATGTGGCGATGTCTGTGGTGCCCCCCAAAATTGGGGTGATTTCACAACACATACACTTTGAAAGAGCCCCCCCCCCTCTGCCGCAGCAGCCTCGGCGGGCGGGGGCTCAGGAAAACAGGCAGTGACACATGTTGCTGAGGAGCATAGCTGCATAGCCTTGTGCTCCGGGACTTGGCACATGAGAGTTAATCCTTAACAGGTGGCCCCTTCAGCCCCTCTGCCCGGCCCGAGTGGCAAAGTGGGCAGTGCCGTCAATCAAAATGTCCTCTTGCGAAGGTCAAAATGCTGTTGAAAGGAACTAAGGATCTATCTTAGGGTGACAGGTGGGTGGCAGCCGGGAGGACAAGGAAGGCGCGTGATGACAGAAAGGGGTGAGAATGAGTGATGGACCCCAAAGGGGAAAGCAGAGGAGGCCATAGGGAGAGTATCAAGTTTAAAAAGCTCTCCGGCACTTCGTTGGGGGTTTCATGATACTTCAGGGTGAGCCTCTCATGCCCAGCAATCCTAGGAGTGGGCTGTGAGGGAGTAGGGCTACTGTCCAGGGAGGAGAAAACTGACCATCAGGTCTCCCGAGACTCCAAATCCTTGGGCGAGGGGCTCATTTACAGGTGATTCCACGCACTATTGGGAAAATACGGATTTGGGACTTTGCGGGGCACCGTGAAGAGCTACCAGAGTGTGTCAGACAATGGGGGAGAAAGAAAATAACCCATTTTCAGCTTGCGGGACACGCAGAAAGCCCCAGATACAGAAGCCCCCGCAAGCAGCACTGGCGAGACAGAAAGGCCCACACCAGCTGCATACGTCAAGAACATTTCAAAAAATCATGGCTCCAAGCGCCCCAGTCAACAGAGAACGTTTATTAGCCGCGGTATTAATAGCTAGGAAACAGCCGGAGCTGGCCGAAGCCAATCAGCATCCAGAAGCCCCTGTCGTCAGGCCCCCGTGGCCAATCAGGCGCCAGCAGGCCCGGTTGCTAGCCTCTGGGGGCAGAGGCCAGGGGTGCTCAGCGTCACGGGGGGCTCGCGATGGCGCTGTGCGTGGGAGCCCAGGCGGCCACCAGAGAGCATGAGTAGCCACGCACTTGGGGTCCTTGGAGGCCTCCTTGGCATCATCCCTGCAAACCCCAAAGAACACGAGGTGACGTTTTAGAGGGAGCCCCAAGTCTCAGTTGGGGTGCCCCTGTGGGGGCCCTAGAAGGAGAAACCTTCTGACACTCAGTATCCAGTTTCTCTCAAGGCCTGGTACCCCTGAGAAAAGTCAGGCCTGCCGATATGAAGTTGGCCTCTTTGCTTTCTTTCTGGGTCCCCTGGCCCCTAAGTTTGCTCCTTAGAGTCTGATGGCAAACCCCACCCCTCTGCTCCAAGGCCTTACCTACAGGCCACAAAGACCCTGGAAATTATGTTCCTGAGAAAAGAACCCCGGGTTTGATCTCAGCTCTGCTCCTCCTAGCAGGGAGGCTGAGGTCCAGGCCCTTCCCCTCTCTGGGCCCCTATTTCCTCATCTGGAAAAAGGAAAGAGTTGGACAAGAGGGTCCCCAAGGAGCCTTCCAGTCCTGCTTTGCTTGATTTGAATGTATACATCAGGCGAGTCAAATGTCTTCCAGAACATTCTGCATGACAGTAATTAGTATCAGGTGTATCCTGCAGTCCATGTGGTTACTTCATCATGCTCTTTTCTTTCCATTGTATTTTATTTTAAACAGAACTCCATGGCAACATGTTTATCCTTCTGGCTTCCTAAAAGAAAGAAAGAAGATAGAAAAAAAAAAGGCAAAGAGAGAAAGAAAAGACTGTTGTAAACTAATCTCCACTGAGCGTGGTTTAACCACAATTTAAAAAAAAAAATCCATATGTTTAAAATATTTTGGTTGGCTTTTCTGGAGCTCAAAAATCTAACTTTTTAAATATTTATTGGTCCAAAGAAATGGAAGAAATTCTTGAAGAAGCCAGACCTATGGTAATATTTGGATCTGAACTGTTTCTCGATCTGGGCAACGCTGTACATGCTTGCCCTGCTCAAAAAGGACATTTGAGGGCTCAGATTCATATCTTAGGGGAAAACAGACAAGGAAATCCAGGTTTGAGAAATTGAGCACTTTCTCTCTGTACATGCTGAAACCTAGCTCTCCCGCAGTCCTGGAGGAGAGCCAGTGTCCCAGACACAGGGTTTAGTTTGCTTCTGGTCCTCCTACTTCTTCCTCTTCTTCCTCCCCACCCCAACATAGATCTAATTCAGAGCACACATTTTTCTTCTTTTTTTAATTCATACTTGGGAACCCTCAAAAGCAGTGTGAGCAATCTATCCACATGTACGCACTTGTGGGCAAGTGTACAAATGTCCTAAGACTCAGCCAGGAAATGAACACAAGGTCCTCTTTTTCATCTCCCAGGCATGGGTAAATGCACTGTCTTTTCAAAAACCATACTGAGGGCTATTGCAAAACAGCACACTCAAGTGCCTGCCTCTCTAAGCAGCCTCCCCATCTTCCAGGTCCCTTAAAACATTAGTGCTCCCCAAAGATCTCTTAGTGCACTCTTCTGCCCTGGGTGGCTGCAGCCACAGCTGAAGCTGCTTTAGTACCAGGCCTGCTGCTGCAATCCCACACTTGAGTTCCCCCACCAGCCTCTGGCAATTCAAACCTCCAGGACCCCACATCCTTGAACTGTCTCCCCCACTCCCATTCCACTATAGAAAAACCTAAACCAAAGTTAGAGAAGCTGCAGAGTGCACAGGGGGTCTTCCCCTGAGTTCCCATGAGGCTGTTAGGTTGTTTTGTTTGTTTGGGGGCTGTTGGGGGACAGAGTCTGGCACTGCCAAATAGGTCCGCTGTGCTTCCCACAATGTGCAAAACTGAGCACCAAACAGTGCAAGATTTAAAGGAAAAGATCACACGATAATCTCCTCTTCTGGGGTCCTGGAGCTGGCTGTTGTAGAAAGCACACCGACCCCAGCTCCCTAGAGTCAGAAGCGCTCTACTCCCTGAGTTGGGTGCAGTCGCTACTCGGCCCAGAGAAGTTTGCAAATGGCAGAACCTGAAAAAAAAAATTAATAAAGTTCAGCACCTCCTGCGGAAGGCCAAGGACGAAGCTGACTTCCCAGGAGGCGGCTGCACATATGTTTGAGTAAATGTTCAACAATAAGCAGTTGCCCTTTACCGCCTGACTCGGCCGTGTGCGTGGCGTGGGGAGAGGGTGGCCAGTTCTTCAGGGATACTTTTCCTAATGAGGGCCGGTGGAAAGAGCTGGAAGGCAGCACTCCCAAAATGCCCCCCCCAGTTGTTCTGGGGAGTGGATTTGGGTGGTTTTTCTTTGTCCTTCTACTTTTATGAATCTCCATAGTGGCGTGTGTCATTTCCACGATATGCTTTTTTTTTCTCTCTCTCTCTTCTAATGCAGCAGTTCAAGAAGACCGGTCATTTCACATTTCAGCTCTTCCTAAAGACTTTGATTATAAAATATTTTTTCTCATAAGTAAATAAAAATCAAGGGACTCAGGCTTCATGTTCTACACAGCACAAGGCATCTACTGAACACAGGAGTTCAGTGGTATGGGGGTGCAGCCATGCTACTGTGCCCCACTTTCAGAAAGGAGCTCTTAAACTCACCCTAAGTAGATTTCTAGCTGACAAGAGCAAGAAAAGTGAATGTTACAGGAGGGAACTAGAGGAACACAAGGCATGGGGCCTAGGGGGGACAGGCTGGGGCACTGGGTTAGATTTTAGAAGTGACATCTTAACTCTAGGGAAAGTGGCCACGCTGCCCTATTCTCCCTTAGCACCCCAGCCCCACTGGCCTTGGGCAGGGGCCAGCCCCGGATTCAAGCTAGGGGTTTTCTTGGCCCCACTCCATGGAAATATTTCCTTCGGTGGAGCAAAGAACTGCTTCATTCAACTGCCTGTGGCTAGGGAGGGGGGTGGCTTTCACTGTGTTGACAGAGAGCAGCCCAGGTCTGAGGAGGGGCCCCTGGGGGAGAAAATGTATTCCAGGTAGAACAGGACTGGAAAGTTTGCTCTACCTTTTTTTTTTTTTTTTTTTAACTAAAAGATTGCTGACGGTTGAAAAACTGCCACCCCACCCCAGAGGCTCCCGGAGAAGATGTTTGTAGTACATTTCAGCAAAGACTAGAAATGTCTTACTGTCAAAATGAAGGGGGCCGGGGCCCGGCACCCTTTCCGCTTAAACATTCAGGATCCAGATCCCTCCAGAGCCCACAGGCAGCCTCTCTGAGCCACGCCTGGTGACAGCCCCGTCTCAAAGCGAAACAGAAGACAGCTGTGAGAGTCCAGGATGCTGGGAGATGGCCCTTAGAGACCCTGGGCACAGAGAGGCCTATCCTGGCACTGAAAGGGACTAAGAAACACACCAAGGGCAGCAGGAGCACAGCAGCGGGGGCTATACTAGAGCAGGGCCCGCTGCTGGAGGTGGTGACAACAAGCCACATACCTGACTCGAGGAAGCTCAAGGTGGCCAATGTCCATCACTGATTTTCTTCCCAGTATGCAGGTAGACCAGCAGTCCTGCCTGGCGGCTCAGGGTTCGGACCTGAGATCATGAGGTCAGATCCAGGCGTAAATTCACTGGCTACCTGTGTAACTGTTGGGGTGGTTGCTGAACTTCTCTGAACCTCCATCCATACAATGGGGTTAACTGCCTCCCTCATCAGAGACTAAATGGGGAAAGAATGTGTGTCCACTGAACCCACTCAGTTAGTTACACACCCCGTATCCACAGCTGAATGCCGGGAGGCTGAGCGAAGAGACCTTGCCGTTTCCCACGTTGTTAGCAATGACTTTCTAAGAAGCATAAGTGTATTTTCGTGTGTGTGTATGTATATATATTATATATATAGTTTTCATATATAAAAAAAGTATATATACCCATGCTTTTTTTTCTCTGAGATGAGGTTACTCTATGTTGCCCAGTCTTCAAATTCCTGGGCCGTAGCCATCTTCCTGCCTCAGCCTCATGAGTAGCAGGGACTAATGGTGCACAGCACCGCACCCAGCGCTGTTATAATTTTTAAAAAAGTTAATCCTACATACCAGCTAGGTCAATGAGCAAACAGTATCATCCGTGCCCTGCCCCGGACAGCTCCCTTCCCTTCAAACACCGGTGGGATGACTTCCAAGGTCTTTCTCTCCAAATTGCCTGTGCAAAACTGCTCCAGCCTGCAGTCTTGGGGATGGGCCCTGCCAGCCTCCACCGTCCTGGAGAGAAAGTAGAAGCAGCCTCCCCACCCAGGCTCCTCAGCTCAGCCTGGTGGACTCTCAGTGGCCACCTACCATAGCCACCCACCAAAAGTGTGTGGCTAGACTCTTCCTAGTTAGGATCTCCTCTTGTCCCAGAGCCTGGGGTCTGCAAGAAAGTCTGTAAGCTCAGTGGGAAAACATCTTCCAGATGGGAACAGAAGTCCCAGGTCTGGGGCGTGCTCAGCGGTGGAGTGCCACGTTGCTCAGCCGGCTTGAGGCCCTGGTTTTGTGCAGCGATTCCCAAAACTGAAAACAAAAGACAGTGGGTGAGAACTCAGGCTCTGAGGTCAGGCAAGCTGGTGGGCATTCTGATGACCTCAGTGAGTAGCAGCTCGACTCTGGCTGGGTTCCTTGCCAGCTCTGTGGACCTGGGCTTCCCCATGTGTACCATGGGCATGATCAGTGCTGTCCTCCAGAGCTGTTGAGGAGGCTAAGTGAGGTGTGTGTGTGAAGCCCTCAGAGCAGGGCTTGGGTACCAGTACCCCACTGACCCAAGTGCCACCTTTCTAGCTCAAGATGCTATCTCCAGGGAGGGCAATCCAGAGATGCCTCCTTTCCCCACAAGGATGCAGGGCATGGAATCTTTACCAAGCCCTCCTGGACGAAATGACACATCTGGGCCTGGCAGTCAAGAACAAGAACGGTGCGCCTCTGGGCCCTCCACCACCAGCCCTGCCTGGAATCCCAGGGTTAGGACAGTGGCAGAGAGTCCAAAGCTAGCCCTCTCTCCTTCCCTGCTGACCTCGGACACACATGTGTTTATTGCTATCCTGCAGACACATCTTGAAGCCCACCCAAAGCTGCATGTCCTCCCAGGTGGCGTGACTTGACCACCCTGGGCCACTAGGCCTGACTGAGGGATGCTGAGGGTCATTCCAGAATGCCACAGGTCACTTGGGGTCTCTGTGCTTTGCCCCTGTCTACTAAGATGCCCAGGTTTATGCTGTGCAAACGCCGCACCCTCTGAGACACGACTTCAATGTTCAACATACCCTTTAGGTGTTTGCGGAAAGGATGAGTTTAAAGGCGCCTGCCTTTGGGTAAACGGAGCTGCCCTCGCATCTGACGATAGCACTGAGCAAACACAGGCCGCCTCCGGAAGGCTGCCCGCTCCCACCAGCTCCCAACCCTGCCCCAGGGCAGGTAGGTCAATAAGGTCGGACCTAGCTCTCTGAGGATGCTGCTTCACTTGGCTGAGCCTGGGTGTCCCCTCTGCAAAAAGATGAAAATTAATATTCGTGCCACCAGTTTGCTCTGAACACAGAATAAAATAGACTTAAAACACAAAAACAAACAAACAAACAAAAAACTCCTGCATTATCCGTATGAAAATGGACCCCAATGGTCAGCGTCCCTGGCAGCTGGAGAAGTAGAGGCTCTCTGAGCCAATCACTGAGCCAGGACGGGCACCCTCAGAACTGGCTGCCCCTAAATCCACCAGCTGAGCTTTTTCACAGTTCACTTTTGCATAGTCAGTCAACTTTAAAGGCGAATACCGTGCCTTCCTTCATTCAGCTCAAGGAACTCACTGAGGGCTGGAGGCCTCCTGCTCTAGGTGTCTGGGATAAGATGACAGAGAATGGGGCAGCACCCCCACCAAAAAAAATCAAAAAAAATGCTCAGGGCCAACAGAGAGCTGTCCGTGCTCCTACTGTGCGCAGGGCTCCACTCTGAGTGCCTCTGCTAGATCTCACGTGGGCAGCTGGCTCCCTCCAGCCTCTGTAAGTGAGTGCAACCCACCTCCCCAGGAGGGTGAATCAACAAGTGGGAAATTGTCATTTAACCAGGAGGGCGAGCCCAGTAGGGGGCTGGGATGTCCATGAAAGGCTGGCATCTTGGCCGGGGTGGGAGTATCAGGAACCTGGGCCCACGTCCTTTCCCGAAAGCCTGGCTTTATGTACATTTCCCAGAAATTCTCTCTGTTTATACTGAGGGGCCTCCCCAGAGCAGAAGTCATTCAAATCCTGTTTTCCGCTGTAAGTCACTTTCTGGCTGGCTCAGGGCACAGGCATCTCAGAACGTTGAACGTATGGCCACGTGGCCGCCTCAGAGATCCAAGCAAAACTGTCCGTTGCCCAGCAGAGCTATCCTTGAAAGGCTTCAGTGTATGTCCCAGCCCCTGCTCTGGGGCTCCCTGCAGGGCCCACACACACCCTGCCCAGCTGGCCTTTTCCCTGCCCAAGTCAGGACCCTGGGGTGGAGAACTCTGAGGAGGCCCACTGGGGAAGTCGGGAAATGGCCGGGGCCCTTGTGCAGGCTTCTCTCTCCTACCAGGCTGGAAAGAAAGCCCGGGTGAGAGTGGGCACAGGCAGTGGGGAGAGGAAGATGGCTGAGGCGATCGAGCGCTGCCTGTAGGAACACACAGACCCCTCTAGGTGCTGTTCTTCTGCAAGGGTCCCCACTCGGGCTGCCCTTGGCTGTGTGGTTCGGGGCTATGGGGTGCCTGGCAGAAGTCAGCACCATGCTTCCAGATGGCGGAGGTAAGGCTGTGCCCGCCGCTCTAACACTGGGGGAGGTGGTGGGAGGCAGAAACAAGATTGAATGATTCCAACATCTGCTGCAGAGGCCCCAGAGTCAGGCAGGATGGCCTCTTCCCACAGCCGCATTCCTGGCAGGCTGGGCGGGGCCTCTGAACCAGGATCTCAGCTCAGGCCGCCCAGCAACCCCCCAAGTGCAAGTCTATGCTGAACAGAACACGGAGGCCAAGCCATATTCCCTGAGATCAAGATCTTCACACGGGAATGCAAGTTCCCTTTAAATAAAGCAAAAGCTCCCATCCATCCCACCAAAATTCACACTCTGCAACCAGGCTTTGCTTTAGACCCAGGCTCAGCCAGGTTCAGCTTGGTGAAGATCCATCTCTCAACCCCAACCTCCAGGCAGGAGGCTGGGGCCCAGGGGCAGCCTCACTCTGTAGGGCATTGACAGAGAGCCAAGAGGGTACTGGCTTCTTGTGAACCATGTTGAATGTCCTGCAGCCTTTTGTCTTATTTTTTAAGATCTGGATTCTTTTGCTCAACTATTCAGAGATATACCATTAAAACACCACCCTACCCCATGCAGCGGCTCTCATTGACTTTATATTATGTCTGCAGTCTAAACGGGCTTGACTTCTCAGGAGGGCAATCTGGCAACATAGACCAAATGTTTAAATGCACACGAGTCTCAGTTCAGCCATTTCCTCTCTAGAAATGATTCCTGCAGAAGCGGGAGCCCGGTGTGTGAAGATGCAAAGCACCACGGTTTCTGGCCTGGTGTTTCACTAACACACTTTCCAACCCCGGAATGCCACTCTAGATGAAATGAGACCTACCCACCCTCTTAGCTCAGGAAAGGGGCGTTGGGAAGCCCCCCAGGCCATCGTCCCCTGGTTTACTTAGCTTGTGGATGATGGAGAAATCACCGCTCCAGTTGACCCTGGAATAAAGGCCCACTCTCCAGCACACACCCAGGAGAAGCACCACGTCCTGAAGCCCTGGTGGAGCACACCACGTCATCACGGTCCCAGACTCAAGGCCATGGTCCCGAGGTGTGGTCGAGTGGTGGCCCCTGGTGCTGAGGGCACACTGTGTGTCATTGTGCACACGAAAACACCACCACCTGTGCCGCCATCAATCTCAGGGCCACGTGGCCCTGTGGCAGCCATGAAGGCTCTCGCCACGCCACAGCGTGGCAAACTGGCAAGCCACTTAGCCCCAGCCATATTACTGCACCACTCAAGGCTCAGAGATGGTTTGCAATCACTCATTCGTAGTTGGCCTATTTTCAAAGACACCGTCACACACGTGTGCCCCCCAAAGCCCTCTCTACACCAGCTCAGAGTAGCAAGGTCCGCCACTAAGCGGTGCCCCTTGGGGAAGACTATGCCAGTACTGAGCCTCCTCTGAAACTCAGAGACCTCAAGTCCCTTCCTGAGTCCTCAAGGCTGTGCAGGGCAGGGGCTGGGCAGGCTCTTGGTCTCACCCATCCCCCACCACAGAAACAATCATTTGCAAACTTGCAAGACCTGATGGGGGCCTGAAAATTCAAGTGCAGGAGAATTCTTCCCCTTCTTAAAGGAACAGAGCCTCCCCAGCAGGGAGCAGCCACCAGGACCCAAGACCACCCTCTCCCCGGAGTGGGGGACTTGTTGCATTCACTTTGAGGGCTAAGTAGACACCACCCTGCATGGCAGTTTCCACATGGCTTCCCGGGGCATAGAAAGGAGCCTACTTCCCATCAGGACCGGAGCAGGGATTTTTCTGGGGTCCTAGAAAACTGTACAGAGCTGCTTCTTACTATTTATTACGATTTTGGAGAATTGTAATTTGGTATTGGAGTCTTCCTTTTGTCTCCAAATCCTGCCCAACAAAGTTTCCATTTCCCACTGTTACAGATGCCCACCCCCAGGTTCAAGGAGGTCCAGAGACTTGGCCACATTCGTTGTCACTCAGGCCTTTCTCCTTGCTGTTCTCAGGAAAGCCACTGGCTTGAGTAGACGGGACAAGGGGCCCCCAGTGCTGGGGCCTGAGGATCCCGTGGGGGCTGGGCCCTATCATGCAGAGTCCTGCACAGTCTCTGGCATCACTGGCAAAGGTCAAAGGCTAAAGATCAAAAGGCAGAGGCAATTAGACTAGGGTCTAATCACTCAGACACTTCCTTTCCTTGTTTCAATCATGGGACAAAATCTGCTGTCATTTTTGTCACAAGACAGGGCTTGAGCCTAAGCACCCGTGGAGCCAGGAAATAATCAAGGTCCGTCTCCTGGGGATAGAGTTGCCCCAAACAGAAGCATATGTGTGCACATATCTGCGTCCACGTGTGCGTCCACACGTGGCGCGACCCTGTGTGCTGATTGAAGCAGCTGTACCTGCAGACAGCGGACGCCAAGCCGGCCTCACACACAATGCTAGGACCACACTTGGGCCCCTCCAGGCAGACAGCTCGGGAGAGCCGTTTCCTGAGGGGGGACGTGCGCAGCCGCCCGCCCCGTCTGGAACTGCACCACCCCCACCCGCCTCCAGCAGGGATTTCCTGGGCTGAGGTTCTGGCTTCTATGCTGGGAACTGAGAGCCAGGGAGGAGGATGGGCTAGTCAACAGGCTGAGATTTCTCTTGAAATGCAGATTTTCAGGTGGGGGAGGTGAAGGGCACAGGCCTTTCAGTAGCTGTTTTGTGTGTCTTCCACTAAATAAAGACATGCGTGAAGTTGCCGGAGGACCAGAGATAACCTGTTGTCTGAGGCTCACAGACCCGTGAAATCACAAACCTTGACGAATCGGGGTGATCACAGGAATCTACATTGCAGAGAACTGCATCTGGCCAAAGTGCGGCTGGGAAGCCAAAGGGGCAGACAGGCTGTGGTCAGTTACAGCACCACGGAATTATGGTACAGGAGAGAGACCACGGGCAACTGGCGGGCCGTGGGCAATTGGTGGGCCCTGGCAGCTGGCAGGCCGTGGGCCGCTGGCGGACCACGGGTAATTGGCGGGCCAGGCAACTGGCCGTCTGCCGCGAATGTGGACCATAGGTAATTGGCGGACCGCAGTTAAATGGCAGACCGCGGGCAACTGGCATGACTCAGACTAACAAGAGAAGTCACTTCTCACAGACCCCAACAGCAATTACTAATTAGAACCTGAAGCATAAACATTGCCTGCTTCTCAAGCTACCCAGCAGCACACCCTGCATTTTGGGCCAAGCAATCTTGGGGTGAAGTACAGACACCAAACCTCCCCCAGGGCCCCCCAAATTCAATATTTAGCCCCCAGACCTGAAAGTCTCTTTTAGAGAAGGTTACAGCAGGTTTTATTTTTATTCCCGCCAGCCCAGCCTCCAGGTGCTGGGGGCCTCTGCCGGGGAGAGTCGCGGCAGAGCTAGTGCTGCTGCCACGTGGGGGGCGGCACAGTTCCTAGAGCCTCCAGGCAGATTGATCTTTCACCTCCAGAGTATTTTTCTCTTCTTAAAGAAACAGAACAGTCCTGCAGAGGCTGTAAGGAACAGCTCTAAGGGGTGGGCTGCTCTTTGTATCCCCCTTGACCACGTGGAAGCCACCCAAGCAAAGCCACGCTGGTTTCTGTGTCCTCCCAGACCTGACAAAAAGTCAGCGTGGGCTAGGGCTCACACCTTAAGCAACTTACTAAGACCGTGGGGACGTGGCTCGGTGGTAAAGCACCTCTGGGTTAAAAAAAAAAGCCACGTGGCCATCCACGTGGAATTTCGTGGCTTCTGAGAAAAATTGGTAGCAAAACACTCAGTATTTTTAGGAACAAGGCCATAAAATGTATTTTATCTATTCCCTTCAACAATGCTAGGACATGCGACTTGAGTTCTTTGGTTTTGTGGAACACCACCTGGCATCTCCCACTCATTGACTGGGCCTTGTCCACAAACATCATCCAAGAATGGGGGTCACAGGCACACTCTTAGAAAAAGTGGGTTTTCAGTCCTGTAACAATTTACCTAAGTTAGGGTGAAGGTCTGGAGCAATTCCTACTGCACAATTTCAGCAAATACTCGAGGGGGTGCACAGAGTTGCCACAAAATTAACCTTGGCATCATTTCATAAAGATACCAGGCAGGAACCACATCTGAGGATCCCCAGACCCATTTAGTTAGTTGCCATCAGTGATGAATGGTGGTGAATCACCTGCCTCTCAGCAAGGACCAGCCAGGAGGCCAAAAAGGTCCGTGGCAAATTAGAGCACGCACACACACGGACCGTGGACCGCCACGGTGAATCGTGGACACTGTGCGTGGCAAATCCCAGCTCGGTAGTAGGATACGATTATCTTGGTCCAACCAGTAGCTAGCATCTTAGCATGAAGCCACAGGTGCCAAATCTCCTTAAATACCCCAAAACTTAACTTCTTGAACCCCGCACAGCACGGGGAGAAGGTACTCCACCAGCCCAGCTGCTCAGGCCTCAGAGAGAGAGAGCCATTTGCAAAACAATAAGAGCAAGGAAGCTCCTTCCGAATCCGGAAAGCCTCTAGGTCTTTCTTTTCTTAAAGAAACAGGGTGTAAAGAGCTGTTGTAAGGATATGATTTACCAAGGTCACCCTGGGGAGGGGTAGTCCTTGCTATTATTCTAATGCCTCCATTCCCTGGTGGGAGAGGCACAGAGCAGATATGGACATTTAGTGTCTGCAAGGAAAGTCATTTTGGCAAAATCAATCACCCCAATGTGGTGAACACCCGCACATCACTCCGGGGAGTAGCGATGTGAATGAACCCCGGTGAGTGCTGGTGAGCACGTGGTACGCCGTGCACTGAAAGCACACTCAGGCGGAGCTGCAGCAGGGAGGAAACCCTGCAAGCTTTGCTGGTGGATGCACAGGACGGTGGAGCCGCAAACCGCTGGCCGCGGGCAAACCACAGGCCACTGGTGAACCACGGCTGAGGAAATGCCTCACACAGTTTTGCAAACTTTGCCGTTCCCTCTCCTATTTGAGGTCTGGGTCATAAAAGTCCTCTTTACTTCTGAGCCACCTCACCACCCAATCTGGGCTCAGAGCTGTTGGAGATCTTGGGGGATCCTGAAACTGCCAAATTTAACCAGACACCTCGAGCCACGTGTGGGTACCAGAGCACAGCCCATAATGGGAAGCCAGGACACCGCGACACCGTGAATAATGATAGGACAGCCTGCACCACGCCGTGAGCTGACAAGTTCTGCTGGTGACCCACGGCATGGCTCCACGGGACACCGCGGCACGGTTCCACGGGACACCGCGGCACGGTTCCACGGGACACCGCGGCACGGCTCCACATGGCAGCGCGGCACGGTAGCGCGGCACGGCCCCACTGCCACAGCACAGGTCCACGGTGTACCGTGGCACGTCCCCACAGTACACTGCAGCACAGGTCCACGGTGTACTGAGGCAGCGGTACATCGCGGCACGGCTTCACGGTGCACCGCGGCACAGAGCAGGAACCGGGTGCACCGCGGCACAGGTGCGTGGCGCACCTCAGCAAGGGTCCACGGTGATCCCCGGCACCACCAGGTTGTTACTGTTACAGTCACCCTCACAGTTGGACATTACTGTGGGTCCTGGGACCTCCATGTTTCTCCTTTCCAGTCTCCCCAGGGCACCAAACCACACTTTTGGTCATTGAAGCCCTTCTAGTTGTTCAAAGAGTGAGTGTGGGGAGTGAGCCCTAAGTGGCAAGGGGCGGTCTGCAGGGCCACTGCAGGTCTAAGACCCCTAAGACCCTAATGCCAGATTCCTCATCTCTCAGGGCTGTGCCTGAGGAAGCGGGCACCAGACTCCTAGCACCCCACAGCGTCCCCGCTCCCCAGGTCTAGCCCACCGTTCCAGACACTTTCACAGTAGCCCAGCAGGTAGCAGGGAGGGAAACGTGAATTCTGATTGCGGCTTCAGATAGTGCGATGAGCTTTTCCCTTCACAAAGAAAAAGCCCGGAGCAGCCCTTCGGCTACAGACCACCCTGCCTGGAGGCAGTGCCTGGCACTCTCCCCAGTGACAAGCCAGCCCAAGCTGCGGAGGGAGCTCCCCAGCTCTGGGCCCAGCATCTTCCACACAGTCTCCGGGACATGATCGAGGGGTTCCTTCCCATACCGCTATGAGGGTCTCTCCAGAGACCCCTGGTGTCTAGTTGCTGGTGCTCTTGGATCTCGGTAAACTCCGGAGTCCGACGTGGCATTTACATCATCGAACAGCTCTGTGGTGCTGCTGGGATGAACCCCAGGGCCTCGCACTTGCCTAGCTACACCTTGGCCCTGCCTCGTCGAACTTAAAAGTCACTTTGATTCCCCAATATCATGGCTGCCTACACCAGGGAAGTTAGGGCGTCTCGAGGGCCTCTATGGCCAGCACCCAGGTTGGATTCCACTCTTGTGGCCATCCCAGGCCTCTGAGTGCTGCCAAGTTTGCAAAGTCGGGGTACCCAAAGCCCCTAGCACAGAACCTGGGACGTGGCTGAGAAGGGCTGCAAAGAAGAGGGGCGGTGGGCTGCCCTGGGGTCCAATCCTCACCGGGCCATGAGCCTGGGGGTCCAGACGGCTTGAATATTCTGATCAGAATTGAGCCCCCAAAGGACTCCTGTGTTCCGTCAAAATGTAAACAGGGCCTCCCTGGAGGACGGGTGAGGCTCTGGTGTGTGGAGAATGCCAGTAGCCAGGATTTGACAAGTGACGAGTCTTGGGGCCCAACAGTTCCCCGGGGGTCCACCGAGGCAGAGGAGCCCGTGGCAGAAGGGCCGCCGTCTCCTCGCACAATCAGAAAACTCTCAACGCCTCACTGCCGCTCCCCAGAGCCCCCGCTCACTGAATTCTCCCAACAGCCCAATCAGGGAGCTGTCATAATATTTTAACCTTTAAGACAATTACAGGGATAATTCTTGCCTCTTGTTTAAAAACAAGAAGAACAAAACAGAAAACAAAAATCAACAGATGCAATGGTGTGTGACCACGGAAATGGGCTCCTTACCCCTCTTCTTCTCCAGGCCTCCCCGACCCGGTGCAGCTGGTGGGTTCTGGTATCCTGGACCAGGCAAGGACGAAAGGCCTTCCTGGAGGGAAGGCCTCCTCCAGAGGATCAGGGACGTGCTCAGGATGGCAATTTTCTGCGTGATCCAAGGGCAGGACCAGGGGGCAGATGGCAGATTCTCCTTTGTGCCTCTGGAGACACTCTTCCCAGGCCAGCTCGCAGAGCAAGTCTATCTGGGGTTGGGGGCCCTCCTTGGCTCAGGGTGGGGGATGCACCTCCGTCTAGGCAGCTCACCTTGCCCTCCCTCCCTGCTAACCTGCTCTCTTGAAATGCAAAGAGACGGGATGGATTCTTGATGGGCCCCTCCTGGGTCTGGAACTCGCTGGAATGGCTCTCAGGGGTGTCAACTTGGGCCTCACAGTGTCTGAGGAGCGCGTTTGCAGGTTCCCTTTCAACCGAGGGGGAAACAAAAGTCCTTAGTCTTAGGAGGAGACTGTGGTGCTGAGCACACCCAAGTCCTGGGGCTCTGACCCCAGTACTTCCCCTCTGCATGGCTGTCAGGAGCTAGGACAAGCCTGGGGAGGCCTGGGACAACCTGCTTCCTCTCAGGGCCTGCTTCTCACCCGTCCCTCCCTTTCTCCTCCACCCCATCCCAGATCCCCCTCTACAGCCCCAGACCCACGTCCTCGCCTCCTTCTCCCCAGGTCTCTGACTTTATGGGGACAGGTGCCCTTCCGAGGAGGAGCGGGAGACCACATGCCGAGGCTGTGGCTCTGCCTACAGCTCTCCTCGGTTCTCTGGGGCAAGTTTGACAGCCATGACTGATTCAGCTCCCAGGGCCCAAGGTGGGCATTGGGCAGCCAGTAATGGGCACATCATGCAGGCCCGTGGCCTGTGGACGACACTGGCCCAACATCCTTCAACCCTGGACAGAGAAAACTTGGGGAAGAAGAGTTGTTGGGGGCTTTCTTAGAGAACAGTAGGAACAGGCCCTGAGGGAGGATTCCTGAGGAAGACCCTCAGCAGCAGGGGCACCCAAGGGCAGCCCAGGCACTGCCAGGAAGACCCCTTTGGCCCAGGCCCCATACAGGGTGACAGAGAGCCATCTGGCATCCTGGGCCACTGTCTGAGCCTCACTGGACACAGGTCCTTTCCTCATCTCCTGCCTGGCCCAGGGGCCTCCCCAGTCCTATGTGAACACAGCCCAGGCACAGGGCCGAAACCACCTGTGCCAACAGCCTCCAAACAGCCTGGCACAAGCCAGGTAGGAGCCATAACTCACTTGGGCCTTTTGACAGCCCCACAGGTATAGTTAAGTTTACCGACATCATTCATCCTTTGGAGAGCAAGGCATGGTGGCGCACCCGTGATCCCAGTGACTCAGAAGGATGAGGCAGGAGGCCAGCCTCAGCCATTTAGTGAAACCCTAAGTAACTTAGTGAGAAACTGTCTCAAAATAAAATAAATAAATAAATAGATAGATAAATAAGGGCCAGGGATATAGCTCAGTTGGTAGAGTGCGTGCCTCACATGTACAAGGCCCTGGGTTCAATCCCCAGCACCACAAAAAAATAAAATTAAAAATTAAAAAAAGCTGAGGATGTGGCTCAATGGTTAAATGCCCCTGGGTTCAATCCCTGGTACCAAAAAAAAAAAAAAAAGAAAGAAAGAAAAAGAAAACAAGGCAGAAGAGAACACTGAGAAAATAGTTGCCCCCCACAAACAAAAGCCCCAACCCGCCGTCACTACCTGTGAAGCCAATGTTTATGGGCCCACTTGGAAGAGAAAGAATGGGGTTCTGAAACCCCAAAACTGCTCTCCAAGCGCCCTTCTGGAGAGCTCTCTCCCTTTTCTTCCTCCCATCTCCTTGCTGTTTGGTTGTCTGGTTGCGGACCTAGGGGTGGACCCAGAGCCCAGGGCCTTCCAGGCTCATGTTCTACCCCAAGCTAAAACCCCAGCCTTTCGAGTAGCTTTTGTGGGTCTTTTTATTTGTTGGTACCAGGATTGAACCCAGGGGCGCTGAACCACAGAGCCACATCCCCAGCCCTTTTTAATTTTTATTTTGAGACAGGGTCTTACTGAAATGCTTAGGGCCTTGCTAAGTTGCTGAGGCTGGCTCTGATCTTGTGATCCTCCTGCCTCAGCCTCCAGAGCCATTGGGATTTCAGGCGTGTGCCACTGCGCCCAGTTTCAAAAAGTTTTTTTTTTTTTTTTCCCCACTAAAAAACCAGAGATCTGATTGCCTCCATCCCAAGGAACACAGAGGATGAGGTTTTGTTGCTCTGCTGTTTCTGACCTAGGGCCACTGGACCTGCTCGGAACTGCACATGTTTAAGTTGTCCCAGGTGATCTGTGTGGTAGCTCACATAACTGGCACTTCCCATGATAAAGATGGGGTGGTAGTCAAGGCCCCCGAGTGTGCTCATTCCCTTCCATCATTCCTGCCTGCAACACCCCCTTCCCTAGGCCACCACTGATTTGCTCTCTCTGTATGGACTCCTTGGAATCTTCTAGAGTTTTCAGAAAATGGAGTTATGTACTCTTTTCAGCCTGGCTTTTCCTACCGGGCACCGTTACGTGGGGGCTCACCTACGTAGCCGCCGCCGTTCACTGCTTCTTATTGCTGGGTGGAATTCCGCCGCAGGGAGAGACCACATGACCCCGCGCTCTTCCGTGCACCTGTTGGTGGACATGGGAGCTGTTTACAGTCAGAGGCTGTCACAGATGAGGTTGCTGTGAGAGGATTCCCGCACAAGCTTTGTGTGGATCTGTGCTTCTGCCTCATGCATAATCCACGAGAGCAGAATGGTGGTGATGGGTCCCCTCACTTTTTAAAAAACTGCCAGGTTGTCTTCCAGCGTCTGCCACCCATCTATCTTCCCTGGTGAAGTGGATGAGCCAATTTTTGGCCCATTTTAAAAAACCGAGGTGTTTGTTTCTTAGGATGAAGCTTTAAAAGACTGCATGTGTTTAGGGAGCGAGTTATTTTCCAAGCACATGCATTGCAAATATTTTCTGCAGTCTAGGGCTCACCTTTTCATTCTCGGAAAAGCATTCTTGGAAGAGAACATTTTAATTTTAATAGAGTCCGATTTATCAACTTGATGTTTTATGGTGTGATGATTAGGAAACGTTAAACCAGGTCACATTTCTCCTGTGGATGCATTTTGGGGCTGTATGATAGGACTTCAGCCCTTTGCTTTTTTTTTTTTTTTTCTTTTGCATATGGATATCGAATTGCACCAACGGCATTTTTTGAAATGACTGTCTTTTCTTCGCTGAATAGCCCTGGCACTCTGTACAGAATCAGGACTGTTACATGTGGGTCTGTTTCTGGATTGTCTATCCTGTTCCATTGATCTGTTTTTGATCTGTTTTGTCTCTTTTTAACCAAATGCACACTGTTTTCCTGGGGTTATTTTTTTTTTGTTTTGTTTTGTTTTGGTTCTAGGGATAAAACCCAAGACCTCGGCCATGGCAGGCAAACACTCTACCACTGAGCCACGTCCCCAGATCTGTTTTATTGTAACTGTATAAAGGGTTTTGAAATTAAGCAGTGTCGGATTTATTCTTCTTTTTCAAAGTGACTTTGGTTCTTTGAAGTTTTTCACATTTCCATATGAGATTTTTAGAATCAACTTACAATAAGTTTATCAATTTCTATTTTGAAAATCCTTCTGCTATTTTAATTGGAATTGTGCTGACCTATAGACTCATTGGCAGAGAAATGACATCTTAATAGCACTGAGCCTATCCCCCACACACCAGAGACATCTCTCTCTCTCTCTCTCTGAGTTGACACCTTTACCTTCCCTCACAACATTCTGTGGTTACCACCTTTCTCGGATCTGTGCCTCTGTGCTTAATACATTCTGATGCTGTCGTAAATTGTATTTTTATTTCAATTCTGACTGTGTACTGCTGGTATGTAGAACTACCATTGATTCCTCTGGATTGATCTCGTATCCTGCAGTCTTGTTAGACTCACTCATCAATTCCAGTGGCTTTGCTCTGCTCAATTCCATGAGATTTCCGACATAGAATTTATAGGCATAGTGCTGTTCCTAATAGTCCCTAATTACCCTCTTAATATCTGGAGATATGTAGTGAAGTTACCTCTCATTCCTGATATTGTTAATTTGCATTTTCTCTCTCAATTTCCTAATCATCCTGGCTAGAGACATATCCATTTTATCGATCTTCCAAAATATCAGCTTTTGTTTTCATTGATTTTCTCTATCATTTTGGTTTTGTAGTTCACTGATTCCTGTTTTAATCTTAATTGTCTCCTCTCTTTTGCTGACTTTGAGCTTAATTTGCTGTTCTTTTCCTGGATTATTAATTTGGAGGGGGATCTCATTGACTTAAGATGGTTCTTTTCTAATCTAGGCATTGGTTCCTGTAAATGTCTGCCTTCCTACAGCTTAGGAAACAATTCTGATAAGTTGTGTTTTAATTTGCATTCGATGCAAAATACCTTCTGCTTTCCTTTTTATATGCCTTTGGGTCATGAGTTATTTGAAAGTGGGCTATTTTATTTTCAAATTTTGGGGAATTTCCCAAATATCTTTCTACGATTGGTTACTAGTTCCACTGTGGTCAGAGGATAAACTTCATATGGTTTGTATCCTGAGACTTGTTTCATGGCGCAGAATACAACCTGTCCTCTCAAAGGTCCCTGCACACTCTGAAGGCCTGTGCATTCTGCTCGGGGCGGCCAGGTGCTCTCTAAGTGTCAGTGCCGGCCCCGTGTTGGCCTTCCATACCCAAGCTCATTTCCACCTACTTGTTCCACAAAGTACTGAGACCAGATACGGAATATCTGCCTGTGACTCCAGATTTGGCTATTTTCTCCATGCAGTTCTTCATGTATTTATTTATTTATTTATTTATTTATTTATTTATTATTTTCTGGTACTGGGGATTGAACCCAAGGGCACTCAGCCACTGAGCCACATCCCCAGCCCTTGCTTATATTTTATTTAGAGACAGGGTCTCACTGAGTTGCTGAGGGCTCACTAAGTTGCTGAGGCTGGCTTTGAACTCGCAATCCTCCTGCCTCAGCCTCCAGAGCCACTTGGATTATAGGTGTGCGTCACCACACCTGGCCAGTTCTTCGTATATTCTGAGGCTCTCTGTTAGAGACACAAACATTTGGGATTATTGTGTCCAGTTGGTTAGTGACCCCTTATCATTATGATATGAACAATTTTATCACTGATGATATTCTTTGTTCAGACTACTGACCTGGTATTAGTACAGTCTTTTGGCTTTTCCCTGCCTAGCGTAAGCGATGGAACCCAGGACCTTGGCTTGCTAGGCAAGCACTCTACCACTGAGCTCCAGCCCCCACTCAACTTCCTCCTGATGAGAGTCAGCTCCCTGTGTCTCCTTCCACCGGCTACCTTCAACCTGCTTGCGTCTTTATCTGGGCTGTGTGCTTCTCAACGGCAGCATCAGGACTTGCCTGTCTGTCAATGGGGTGTTTATCGACTTAGCGTGGTCATCGATTTTAGTGAAGTGTAACCTATCATCTTTCCCTTGGTTTTCCTTTCTCCCCACCTGTTCTTTATTCTCCGTTCCCGCTCCCATTCTTGGGACTAATTGCTGTATTTTATTATACCAGTTTGTCTCCTCTGTGGGCTTATGAGCTATAACTCTCGGTTTTGTTCACTTTTTGGTCTGCTGAACACCATTAATGGGCCCCAGGCTGCCCTCTGAAATGTACCAGGGCACCTCCCACACGAGAGCCCCACGTCGCGGCTTCCCATTCTCCTCCAATCTCTGTGCTATTGTTACACATTTCAGTTTTACATACATCATAAACTTTACAGTGAGTTGTCAATATTTTTGTTTTAACCATCAATTATGCTTTAAGGAAATTTAAAGATCCACAAGCCATCTTGAGCATTTTCCCACATAGCTGCCGTTTGGGATGCTTTTCCTTTTTGTGTTAAAAGTCCTTATTTCTGCCTAAAACCATCCTCTTTATGCCTGATGGATTTCCTTGACATTTCTTGAGGTGTGGATCTGTTGGTGGTGAACTCTTTTAGCTCTGGTATGTCCGTAAAAGGCTTCATTTCACCTTTGTTCTTGCAACATATTTTCAGTGGGGATGGAACCCTGGATTGACAGTTCTTTTCTTTCGGTACTTCAAAGATTGCCGCTCCTCTGTCTTCTTGTTTGTGTTGTTTCTAACAAGAAATCAGCATTAATCCATATCTTTGTTCCTCTATAACTACTGTGTTCCTTTAAGATTTTACCATTACCAGTTTTGAGCAATTTGATTATAATGTGATGTGCATTGGTATAAATTTTTTTTTTTCTTGTGCTTGGAGTTCGTTGAGTTCCTTGGATCTGAGAGCTTATAGTTTTCATCAAATTCAGAAAAACTTTAGCCCTTATTTCTTCACATACATTTTCTGCCCACCACCTCCCATCTACTCTCTTTTGGGCTTTCAATTAACTGCATGTTAGACTATTGAAATTGCTACACAACTCATTGATAGTATTTTGGTTATTTGGATTTTTTTTTCTCTGTATGTTTCATTTTGAATGGTTTGCAAAATCTGCAATTTCACTAATCTTGACTCTTTCTCCCCCTGTGCTGGGGACGGAGCCCAGGGCCCCACACAGGTTGTGCTAGCACTCTGCCCCTGAGCTGCACCCCTGCCCTCCACTAATCTTTCCTTCTGCCATGTTTAATCTTCCGGTGACCTCACCCATTATGATGTTCACCTCACACAATGTAGTTTTCATCTCTAAAAGTCCAATTTGTGTTTTTTTAAATATCTTCCATGTCTTTGCTTAACTTTTTGAACATATGGGATACAGCTATAATAACTGTTTCAATGTTCTTTTCTGCTCACTTTAACATCTGGGTAAGTTCTGGGTTGCTTTCCATTGATTAGTCTCCTCATTGTGGGTTGTGTATTCTTGCGTCTTTGATTGCCTGGTAAACTTTAATTGGCTGCCAGACATTGCAGATTTCACATCGTTTATGTGCTGGATAGCTTTGTATTCCATAAACATGCTCCAGCTTTGTTCTGGGATAGTTAAGTTACCTGGAAAAAAAATATGATCCTTTCCGGTCTGGTTTTTATCATTCAGAGGCAAGTCAGAGGAAGCAGCCCTCAGTCTAGGGTCCAGTATTTCCCACAGCTAAGGCACCCCTGCCTGAGAGTTCCACCCGCCCCTGTGAATGTGAGCTCTTCCAGGCTCCTTGGCGGAAATACACATTCCCAGACCCACAGAAACCCTGGGCACTGTTACTACTAATCTTTCTAGATGTTTAAATTTTTGTTGTGCAAGTGTTTTGCTGTTGTTGTTGTGTTGTGTTGTGTTGGTTTTGGTTTTGTTTTGCCTGCCTGTTTTTTTTTTTTTTCAAAAAAACATGGGACAGAACCCAGGGCCTTTTGCCCGCTGGCTGAGCAAGTGCTCCACCCCTGAGACACAGCCCTCAGCACCTAACAGGTTTTTATCACGGGATCTGAGCAGCCTTGGGTAGTTTTCTCCCTGTGGGCATTGCCGGTCCTCTGCCAGGCAACCGATCGGGCTTCCTGCTGTTCCCCAGGGTTTTCTTTCTTCCTTAATATTTTTATTGAGAAGGAACATGATACCTTTATTTATTTATTTTTCTGTGGTGCTGAGGATCGAACCCAGCTCACACGTGCTCAGCAAACGCCCTGCCACTTAGCCACAGCCCCAGCCCCAGCGTCTTCCTCTCGCGTGGCCTTCTCCCCATCCTGAGAGTTCCAAGTGCCTGTGTCCCACCATACTGCACTGTCACCAGAGCCCAGGAACCCTCCAGGTGCCACTCTCCCTGAGGCCTGGAATCGCACCCCAGGAAGTGAGCTCGGGGCAATCACAGGACTGACATTTATTTTCCATCTTTCCGCAGCATCTAGGGTCTTGAAAATCATCATTTCCTTGATTCATCTAGTGTTCTAGGTGGTTCCCGTGGGAGGGCAAATCCACTCCCAGTCACTCTGTCTTGACCAGAAATGGAAGTTCAGTAGCCACATTCCTGAGATGACTCCCCGCCTCCCCAAGGGCCACCCTGGCCAGCATGCCCACAGCTTCAGTGATACATGTACTTAAATATACATCTACAGCCCACTCAGCCTGACCAGGAGGGCGGGACCTGCCGCTGGAGCGCCCCTCCGCTGGGCCATGCAGACGGCCCCCTTACGTGCTCTGGAAAACCAAGAGGCTACCCAGGTCATGGGATCCGAGGTTGTCAAGGGAGAGACAGTCACAAGCACACAAACTGGAGCTCAGCCAAACTGCCAGGAGGGCACTGGTGACAGGGTGGACAGGAGTGGGGGGACATGGTGGCATGGGGACGTTGACAAATGTGCACAGTGCAGAGCAGATACAGTCCCCAAAAGGAGTTTTTACACCCAAAAGGCAATTGCCCTCGGGTAGAGACTGCGGGGAGAGTGACAGGGACGGCCTTGCAGAGTCAAGGTTGACTCCAACTGCTCTTTGGCTCCAGCCAGGGTGGGGGCTCAGCTCTGGATGGGCAGAGGGGGCCAGGGCCTCCCGCCACATTCCTTCCTGAAAGACTGTCTTTCTGCTGAGCTCCCTGGAGGCCTGAAGCCCCCTCCACTCACCCCATGGGACCAGGTCAGGAGAGCAGAGCCAGCTCAGGGCTGAAGCAGGGCAGGCTGGGGCCTCACACAGCCAGTCCTGCCCAGGCCGGGGAGCTGCCAGGGTATCAGTTAATCCCTACAAGAGGCCGCAAGGGTGGGTTCTTGGCCCCATTTTACACAGAGCAGAGCTCCCGAGATGCTCAGCGGGCAGATGGAGGTCAGGAAGGGCCGCCCTGGAGCTTTTCTGTGCTCCAGCCAGAAGCTGCCCCTTCACTTTCCTGGGTCCCAGAACCCCCATTCCTGAAATTTCTTGCCTGAGGGGCATCTAGACCCCAGACCCTGACTCTGGCCCGTTGCCTGTAAGAAGGGTGACGTGGAAGAACTTTCCACCCTCCTCCATGCCTTATAAGTCCAACAAAGCCGCTCTGCCCCGGGTCAGCTGTGGCGGTTAATGATGGATTGAGAGGGTGCTGGCTTGGGCAGAGGGCGAGGGTCTGTCCTAAATAGGACATGTTGAGCGCCTGGCACAACAGCCCTGTGTCCTGGTCAAGCATACGTGTGGGTCTAAAATTGGAAGGAGCAGAGATGGCCTTGACTTTTTCCAATCTTGGATACCTATCCCTGCCTTCAGCCGGGAAGGATCCGACAGGTGGTCCTAGCCCCTGGGCCCTGTGCTGGATTCCTGTGCTCTCAGCAGAGTCCCTAAAATAGCCCAGGACATGATGCATAGCTTCCACAGTGCCCTACCTCTGCTGAGGAGCCTCAGGGTTTTGGGGGAGCCTCAAGGGCTAATCCCTCCTGTTCCCAAGCCTATGGCGGATCAGGGGAGCTTAGGTGCCAGGCAGGCCTGGCCCTGCATTTCGGCTCAGCTACTTGTTACCTGTGGGTTTGGGGCAAGGCCCCTAAGCCCTCTGAGCCTTATGTTTCTGTCTGTTCATGTTCTCTGCCCTTCCCTCTGTGGGGCCTGGAGACCCGCCTTCCTCCCGAGCGTCCCAACTCGCCATCTTTTTCATTCCCAAAGGCCCACAGACAAGGCTTATTTTTTCAATCCACCCAGGACACCCAGGATCCCACTGTGTACAGGTTCACCCCAGGTTCTGAAGCCTGCAATTCACTTCTGCCTAAAGCCGCTGTCCTCCTTTGGTCTTAGGTGTCCCCAGCTGACGTACCCCGGGCAGAGCTGCCGCCGCCTGTGTTTCCGAGCAAAATGCATGATTCATCCTTCTCAGACTTGGGGATCAGGGGGCCAGGCAGGGCCTCAGTCTGGCAGGAGACAGGGCCTGGCCTTTATTGATGGCTCACTGGGCACGACCTTATGCCTGAGTCTCAGGAGATGTATGAGATATTTAGGAAACTGAGACCTAAGACTGGCAATGCTGGGCTCCAATTGACACTACCAGCAGTGATCAGATCAGATCTGACCATTTCCTCAGTTCTGTCTCCATCTGGACAGCACATTTGTCCCCTCCTGGGCCATAGAAACGGCTAATAATGGTTCCTTATTCTCAGCCCGAAGCCACCAGCTGCCGAGATGTTGAACAAGAGCTTCCTGGCGCCATGTCCCCTGTGCTAGGCTATTTTAGGAGTCAGGAATTCGTGCACATTTAGAATGTGGCCAGGACCCCGGAGAGGCCCTCCCGCCCGCTGGCACTACTCAGCCCACCTCAAGACCCATGTCTGGTGGCTGGTGGGCGAGTCACAAGGAGAACAATATCCTCGCCTGATGACCTGTCCTTGAGGCGCTCGGTGCTGGGGTGACTGGCACTGTGATTATCCCCTGACCTTCTGTCCATGGACCATAACCTCTGGACAGCTCTGGAAGGCTTTTCTGAAGTGGTGGCTTCCTTAAGGCCAGGAGAGCCAGCCAAGTAGCTGATCCTCTCTCTGGAAAATCTGATGGCTTTAACTTAGCTCTAATGTGACTCTTTGGACAAGCACCCCAACCTGCAGTCCCCCCAGAGGACCTCCATCTCAGGATGGGGCGGCAGGAGCTGAAGGGTGGGGGCCTTGGCCTGCGGGGATGAGCTGGTGACTATGTGCTACCGTCTTGACACATGTCATTCCCGGGGCTTTGTAAAATCCTGCCAGGAAGGTCTCCTCCCCCTTCCGTGGAAGGGAGTGCCAAGGCCCCAGGGGCTGACCTGGGCCCATAGTCTTGGAATTCAGGTCTTTCTCTGTCTCAAACCCATATTTGATCTTTCTGGGGGTTTAGAAATGTCCACCTTTCAAACTCCACACCAAAGCTGCCTCGCTAGCAGCCGGTCAAGAGCAGCGCCAACGTGATGTACCATGTCCCAAGCTATTTCAGGCCCTGCTTTGGTTACAAGCATCTGAGCTTTTCCAACAGGTGGCGGGACCACCCAATGTCCCCCAGTCACAAGTGGAACAGGCGCCACTGAGAGCAGGGCAGAGCCGGGTGCAGACTGGAATGTGTACATGCCTGGAGTCTGGTTTCAGCCCAGCCTTCCCCAGTGGAACCTGCATTGTGACTTGTTTTATTAATAACCCGCCAGAACCAAGCTCAACAAAAAATCTAATGGTTGCAGACTTCTCTCCATTTTCCGACCAAAAAAATGTTGGGGTGCAAGGGGGGAAGATCTCTAGGAGAAATCTCCTATCTGGGGTCTCTGGGAGTTCTGTTTTTATGTAGAATACCTTAGAAACCCCCACAATTGTCCTGGAGAGCCGCAGGCCTGAGCAGGGGAGCATTTCAGAAATCTGAGGCCAAGTTTTGAAGGGAAGGCTGTCTGGTCCCTCCTTTCCATCCATTTGGGGGTAGGGTATGAGGGCCTTTCCTGGGTGCAGCCTGTTCAGGACCCTGACCCACCTCTCCACAGAGGTCCTCAGTGGCCATGATTCCCAGGGTCCAGGGTTGGCCTTCCTGGGGGCCAGCTACACACAAACCTTCTCTTATGATTAAGGAGATGGCTGAATCCTGTTCATGTACCCTAAGCCCTAAGGAGTCACCAACTCTGGTAGCCCTTGGGCTTCGGGGCCACTCCTGGATTCCCATGATAGCCAGGAAACTAAGGTGAGGGAGCTACACAGGAGGGAGCAGAGGCAATAGGGCAGCCACACCAGATCCCATGGGCGGGTGTGAGGCAAAGAACCCACAGGTACAGATGCTTTCCAACCTCCCCCTGCCCTGCACTGGCAGGAGACAGGCACAAGCCCCTCTCCCAGGGCCTACAGGACTTGCAGAGAAACCTGAACCCCTAGCCCTTTCTCCTGCGGTCACACTCTCCTGGAGCCAGGCCCAAAGCCACTGGCACCAAGTCTCAGCCACGGCCTTCTTTTTTCTTTTCTTATGGTGGGGATGGAACCCAGGGTCTTGGGCCTGCTAGGCAAGCGCTCTGTCCTGAGCCACACCCAGCTCTCCCGCAGGCTTTAAAGAGAATTTCCATTTTCTTTCCTCTGATAAGGGGAATTCATCAAGGTCATATTTTTTCCAGGTCCAGGGAGCCCCAGAGGGGCTGTGCATGGCACTGGAGGGGTCCCACAGGAGACAGCAGGCGAGAACTTGGGCCACAGGCTGTGCAGGGCCCCACCTCCAGCCGGGCCTGCCAGGGGTTCCTGGCCTGTGGCACTGGAAGGCCACACAAAGATGGCATTCATGGTGAGGCCTTAGATTCTCTCTGGAATGAGCCAGGGTTTAAATAAATACATAAGAAAGTTGGATCCTGGGGCCAGACTGGGCTTGCCCAGGGCGGTGGGGGCTGTTGACATGGAGGAAGAAGAAGTTCTCCTCCCCCTCCAACCACTCATGCTCCTCAGTGAAATGGCTCTTCTGTGTCCCTGGAGGGGGATGCCCGTGCACCCCCACTCAGCAGCAGGTGTGGAAGATTTGTGCCTGTAGGTAGCCAGAGCCCAAGACACTGGGGCGTATGTAACAGGAGCCGGGGGGAGTGTGGTCTCTCCTTGGGCTGGAGGTAGCAGGGTCTGAGTTCTTTCCTTTGCCCCTTTACAAAGGGTGAGAGCACTGGGAAGTGTTGGGGTGCACACACCCCAAGACAGACTGCCCCCCTTTAGGGTGGGGGACGAACAGCCAGAAAATGAGATGCAGAGAGAGCGCCCAAGGCCGGCCCTGTGCAAGAGAAATGGCCACTCCGCTTCCCAGGTGGAGAGGCCGCGGCAGGGGACCCTTCTCCAAGATGGAGAACATTCCTAGGGCCTCTGTGTGCTCTGTGGGGCGGGTGCTTGGCCCTCCATCAGCACAGGCCGCCTCAGACCACCCTGGTCCCACCCAAAGTAGCCAGAAAGGAGCCTAGATGGCCTTTGACCCCTGCACGAGTCATAGCTAAGGCCAGGGGCCCCGTGAGCCTCTGCTTGCAGCTAAGACCCTAGTTTTGAGGCCCTCTTAGGGCGGCAGGCAGGCGGAGGAGGCCAGCCGATGGCCGGGCAGGCAGCCACCATTCCAGCATTCCAGTGCGCAGCAATGGCTCCCTCTCCCCAGACTGGGCACCGGCAGAAAAGCAGTCCCTGGCTGTCTCTCCTTCTAGAGAGGGCCGCGTTCTCCTTTGCGTGTGTTTCTGCTTTTCTAAATAAATCTGTGTGTGTCTCTGAAAAGAAAGACAGGAAGGAGAGAAGAAAGGAAGGAGGGAGGGAGGGAGGGAGGGAAGTGGGGGAGGAAAGGTGGGAGGGGGGAGGGAGGGAGGGATTCAGCCCTCCTTGACGTCTGAGTCCCCCAAACCAGATGCGTTCAGGGAGGGAAGTCCGGAGAGTGTTGGGGCACCCTGCCCCCCCCGACAGATGTGCCTCAGGGAGGGGACAGTCGGGGGAAGAAATGTGGGGGAAGCCTTCGGTCTCTTCTCTCAGGGGTGAGCAGCAGTTTCCCCCGAAACCCCAGGCCCTTGGTGGTCGCCCCACCTGAAAAGGCCTTTGAGGAAACACATGTACAGAGCACCCCGCAGGGTCGCCTCTCTGGGTGGTGGGCAGATGAGAGGTCCCATGGCCAGGTGGGGCTCTCTAACCCAGACGGCCGGGGGCCTGCCGCCCTGGACCTCTCACCCCAGAGCAGGAGCCACTTGTGGCCCCCAGGGACCTCGAGGGCAGAGAAGGGGGTGAATTCTGCCTGCGGGGCCATTCTGCAGCTCCCTGTTTCTATATAATTTTTTAAAATCACCTGGTCTTGGAGCACACGTTGGTGTGACCTTTTTAGAAAAAACATTTCAAATGCCTTTCCATCTGCTCAGATGGAAGGGGTGGCTGGGGGCTTTCTGGGCTGGGCACTGTTTGTATCTGAAAACTCTCAGCCACCTCTCTGTCCAGTGTTGGCCAGATGTCTGGATGCTGGCTGCACCCCCTCAGGAGCACCAGACACTACTCCTTTGATGGACTGAAGGCCGCGGAGTGGGGAGCCCTGCACATGTCGTCAGGAGCAAAGGCAAGTTGAAGACACGTAAGCGTCACTTGATGCCATCTGTGGACTCCAAGCGCGTGGATGTACATGTTTAGTTAAATGACTATACGCAGAAAAATATTTGGAAGAAGCCACAGCAACCGGTTAGGAGTGATTATTTTGGGGCGTGTGTACATGCTTCTGCACTTGAATCTGTTACAACAGGACACTTCTGTCACATAAAAAAATACAGATTAACAACAAATTACTCAGGAATAAAGTCACTTTCCCAGGAGCACATGCCCCGTCCACCCTGGCCTGGTGCCCACCGAGGCCACATCCTTGCCTCCAAGTGGGGAGGCCACAGCTCAGTGCGTGCCAGGCCCACTGGGTGCCTGGAGGGCTCCGTGGCACCCCCACAAGGCTGGGCATGGACCTGGGGCTCAGCAGGCCCCTGCTGCTGGCTGGGCTGGGCACGAGGGAGGACCTCGTCCAGGGATGGCCTCTGCTTAGATTGGCTCAGCGTCTTCCTTCTTTCTGGAAGTGGGTGCACGGCAGGGCCAGATGCCTCTGAAAGTCCCCCCAGAGAGGGATAATGGACCCCATTGTCTGTGGGTAACAGGATGCTCGCCCCGCCCAGCGTCAAATCATGACAAAGACACATAGTTGAAGGAAGGCTCCCTTCTGTGGTCTCCTCTGTCTTAAGAAATCCACATCCAGCTGCCTCTGATTTTTGCCAAAAAAAAACCAACCCAGAGAAGTTGTCTTGACAGGCCCCGGGGGCAGCACCAAGGTGGGGAGAGCCACAGGGGTCCCCAGAGTAGGCCAGGACACCAGGCCTGGACGACTGGATAGGGCTGGACCCCTGGTGGCGTCGGGTCTGGGCTACAGCAAAGCCCAAGCTGCAGGGTAGTTCCCACCCCCAGCCTCTGGGCTCCTGGGGCAGGAGAATGTTCCAGAAGTGAGAGGGCTGGAGAGCTGGATGCCAGGGCTTCTGGTCCTCCGAGGGGGCTCCTGCCCATCTCCCTCTGAGGCCACACTGGCCTCCTCATCCTGCCTCCACCACCTTCCCAGCCTCCAGCCAGGCCTGGTCCACTGGGCCAGCAAAAGCAGACACTCGTTTCTCAGAGGAGATGGACAGGCCGGAAACGAGACGAGCTGAGGACCTGGCAAGAGCAAAACCCCAGGCCAGGCACATCCCCATGACCCCAGCTGCTCGCAAGCTCCAGGCCACCCTCAGAAACAAGAAGACAGGGCTCTCCACATGGACTAGCTGGTGCTGGGGTTTGCAGTGGCTGCCGGGAAGTCCCAACTAGGGTCTGACTCTGGGTGTGGGGCTGAGGAAGTGGAGAGGGAAAGAGGCTTCCTGGACTTGTAAAGATCAGGAAGCTGCAAAGAGACAGAGAAGGGAACTGCAGAGTAAACAGGGGCCAGGGGCCTTATTATGCAGTTGTGCATCATGGCAATCTTCAAATTAGCCAGTGTACAACTTGCTCAACTGCACACTTGCCCAAGGCCACAAAACTACCAACAGTGGAGTCCGGATTTGGATGCAGAACAAGCCGAGGGGTCAGCGGCCCGAATCCTTCCAGCCCTTGGCCAATGCACTTGCACTCATGCCCGTGCTTAGCCTGCACACAGTCCTGGTCCTGGCTAGGGCCTGCCCCCAAACCTCCAGCAAGAATAGAGAAATCAAGTCAGCCTTAATTAAGACACACACAGAGACTGGGGTCCTGGGGGCCGCACCACCTGCCCACAGCCCTCATTGTGCACAGTTAATCCCGTCCAGGTGTCCTCTGGCAGCCTCCCATCAATTAGTCCCTGCGAGTGGAGCTGAGTGTAATTAATTATTCAATTTTGAGCTGCTCCAGCTTAGAGCGTCTGAAGTGACCTCATGCAGCCGGGGCGTTCTGCAGGCAGAGGACAAAGGCAGACAGGTCTGAACAAAGCCCCCGGGCACCTGACCTGTTCTGAATCCACACTAATCCCCGACCGCCCAGAGTGCACCCGCTCACCTCGCACAGTCCCGGTCCAAACCCGCTCCTGAGCAGGTGTGCCTCCTGCACACGGGGGCTCCTGGAGGCTCAGCCTCCGGGTCAGTGGACCCTGGGTAATCAATCAGTCTTCGGTAACCACCGGCTGTCCCTCCTAACCACTCTCTGAGCCCTGCTCCGCTGCCCCTTCCCAGAGGGCCTGGATTCATGGCTGCGGCCTTTCATGGAGGGGCCCCGGGGGCCTTCCAGCCATTGCACCAAGCAGACGGGGAAGGCAAGCCCCTGGGGCTCTTAAGAAGAGAGAAGAGTCCTGGGAGAGGCTGCAGCAGCCTCCTGTCAAGCCTTTTCCCTGCACGGTAAAGGGTCCTGAGTGGGCAGGATCCTACCTTGTCAAGTCTCTAAAGGGGAGTTGGGGGCTGGTGGTCCTGCCATCCTCTGCTGTGGCTGGGCTCTCCACCTCTCATCTCCCTAAATGGACCCGCACACCCGCATCTGCAAGAATGGCTCCCTCTCTCCTCCATCAGGCAGAAGCCCTCAACCTGACTTGGAGGCCACAGGAGCTTGGCTTCACCTTCTCCTCACACAGGGTCTGCTGCCTCAAGGCTGGTCCCTGCCCTTCCCAGGCTTCAGGGCCACCTCTGCCGCATGGCAGGCCTCTGTCCGGCCCTCTCCCCTTCCCCTGGCCCATGAGCTGCCCCAGCCCTCCCTGCTTCTCCCTTGCCTCAGGGCACCCTAGACGTGCTTACAGGCGCCTCCACCTTGGGGCCAGCCACCTCTCTCCCTGTGCCCTGGGTTCTGGGAACCCAACCCAGAGCTCAGCACATAACGTTCGTTGAATCCGTGGAGGAAGAAATGATTAAATCAGCCAAATGGAACTCATTATCCCCTCCTCTAGGCCAAAAAGGGAGGCCTTGGGCCCTGCATCCGGGCGAATGGTGTCATTATGGGCCACTCAGCCCGCCCAGCTGTCCATGGCCATTTTCACTTTCTCTTCTCATCACCGTCCACAGCCAATGAGAGACCCAGGCCAGCTCAGAAAAGACCCCTGTCCTGTGTCCCTCCCCTCTCCCTGCCCTACTGCAGGCCTCATTGTCTCTCGCCAAGGCTTGGCCAGGTCCTACCCCCTGGGGCCCTGTGCCTCCAGCGTCTGCCCCTCACACCCACCTCCAAGACAACCTCTAACTGGGCTTTCCCAAATGCAAACTTGGACCTTCTCTTTGCTCCGGTGGGAGAGCGGGGTGGCTCCATGGTGGAGCACTTGCCTGGCATGCTGGACGCCCTGGGTTCCATGCCCAGCACCACAAAGAAAACATAGCCATAAAATGGAATGCTCAGGTGGCGTCCACCCAGAAGACAGCAGGGACTCTGACAGATGGTGGTTCACCCACGGCCTCGCAGCAGCCCCCAAGGTGGAAAAAGCCCTAGCATCCACGGTGGGCAGGGGCCTGGGCAGAGCGTGGTAGGTAGCTCAGCTGGATGCCACTCAGCCAGGACACAGTGATGCTGAGCAAAGTAAGCCAGACCCAGGAGGACAGAGCCAGCAGTCCCTCTCCCGTGACACACCTCCAGGAGTCAGAGAGGGAGAAAGCAGAGCGGGTGGCCAGGAGTGGGTTCCACTTGAGGTGGAACGTGGAGATGAACGTGGGTGCAGACGGCGTGGGGGTGCCTAGTGCCCTGGGACTGGGACTCAGGTGATGTTGGAATGCTAAGTTCCAGGCCTGACCCATGGAGGGTCCTGTCAGCAGCTGGCCATGAGTGGGAAGGTGCCATAGGATCGACTGCCAGGGAGCTGAAAAGTCCCGCTCCCATGCCTGGGTTTGGGGTTGTTTTTGTTTTTCTTGGGGATGGAACCCAGGGCCGCACACGATCTACGTCAGGGCTCCACCCCGCCCAGCCACCTAGTATTTTTACTATACCTTTTCTGAGTTTAGATACTCAGCTATTTGCCATTACGTCAGTTTTTAAATTTTTTATTTATTTAGTTTTTGTACTGGAGATTGAACCCAGGGATGCATAACCACTGAGCCACATCCTCAGCCCTTTATATTTTTTTTATTTTATTTTATTTTTTTATTTTCACTAAGTCACTTAGGGCCTTGCTAAGTTGCTGAGGCTGGCTTTGAACTTGCAGTCCTCCTGCCTCAGCCTTCCCAGGTGTGTACCACTGTGTCCAGTCCATTGTGTCATGTTTGCCATAGTATTGAGCACGGCGCTGTGCTGTGCAAGTCTAGAGCCAGGAAGCCACCAGCTCCCCCACGGAGCCCGGGGATGCATCAGGCCATCCACCAGTCTGTTCCACCAGTATGCTCTCCAATGTCCATGCAACCACAAAGTGCCCTAGGACACAGGCCTCCCAATGTGGCCTCTGTTCAGTGATATGTGACTGTATTTTAGTGCAATTTTTAAACATCCTTTAAAAAAAAAAAGTCAAATGCTGGAGTGGCCCCAAGCATCCCCTGCCCTGACCCCCACCCTGGCCAGGGCTCCACCTGCACCCAGTCCCTCCTGCCCACTTGTTCCTGCTTCTGTGACCCCAGGTCTGCAGCTCACAGTCCTACTCCCAGGGTTCCCCAAGGTGGGGCCAGGCTGGAACAGAGGGAGGTTTGGCCCCAGGACCCTTCCAGTGGCCCTCCTGAGGTATGGGTGTGTCCACTTGCCAAGCTCCACAGCTGATGGGTTTGCCTTGAGCACTTTTCTGGATGTCTGTTATGTTTAAACCAAAAGCAGAAAGAAGGAGAGGAGAGGGTCGGGGGAGAGGAGGGGAGAGGAGACCTGGTCAAGCATACCCAGGAGGGTCTGAGGGAGGCTTAGGCAGGAGTGGGACCCCCAGGAGGGGACTCTGAATTTTTTCTGCCTCATGAGGAAGAGAAAGTGCTGGAAGGAGCCGGGGCCCTTCTGCAGAGCAGGTCCTGGGGAAGTGGGAAATCATGGCCCAGAGCCCTGGACTTCCAGAGGGAGGCCTCAAGGGGCCGTGAGTGGGGTCCCCAGAGCTGGACCTCTGCTCTGCTTGGGACACAGTTGGGAGGTGGACTACCGTGCTCACTGCAGCCAGAATGGCACCGGTCAGCCCTGGCACTGGCCTTGGGCCTGGTGATGCCAGGGGAAACTCTAGGCCAGCAGAGGCAAAGGTCAGGGAAAAAAGGAGACCATGGTGTTAGGAGCAGCCACCCCACAGCGTCCTCTGAGCACTGAGGTGTCCCGTGCCCCACTGAGACTCCAGGCACAGAGGAAGGGACATTTTGGTGTGGTCCAGCCTCACTCTCTCCATTTGTGCCATGATGAGGACAGGGCTCCTGGCCTGGGACCCCTCCAAGGGTGGACCCCGCTGGTGGGCACCATCCCGGGACACCTGGTACCCTGGGAGCAGCTTGAGGCACCCCTGGGCCTCTGGGCTGGCAGGGCTCCCCACTCGGTCATGTCTAATTGCCGTTGCGGCCTATCTGATTAGCACAGTAGCCACCAGCCTCAGGAGGGAGGCGGACTACTGAGTGCCAGGAATTAAGCCCAGACTTTGCAAGTTCATGCCTGTGCCTGCCCCAGCTAGCAACATGGGCACCCATGGGCAGCATCCGGCTTCGTCCAGATTTGGCTCAGATGCCCTCATCTGTTGACCAAAGTGGGCTCACTTAAAGGCAAGCGGTGCCCTTGGCTTGACTCCTGCTACGGCCCTCCCGGCGGGGATCCCCAGGACCCCCTGTACCCCAGAAGCATCTCGGGAGGGAGAGGCAGTGTCAGGCTGGGCCGGGCCGCGCCTTGCTTCGGGGGGAACACCAAGCCCATGGCTTTCTAAGAAAGGATTTTGGCCAACGCCTGTGGCAACAGCATGACCACATGGCTTGGCCACAACCGAGTCTGTCTGTGTGGATTCTCCAGGAATCGCATGTCTCAGAGGATGTGGTCAGAGATGGAGGGAAGAGGCAGGAGGTAGGCCTCCTGGTCTTCCCCCCGCGGGGGCTAAGGGTGCGAGCCCAGAGGGCTGTGGACATCCACGTGGCTGAAAGACTTGAGGGAGACAGGGCCAACTTTTTTTTTTTTTTTTTAACTGGTGATAGTGAATTTTACTAGTGATAGTGAGTCACTCAGGGTAGTGAATCCAGGGCACTCTACCCCTGAGCTGTACCTCTAACACTTTTTATTTTTTATTTTAAGACAGGGTCTCCCTAAATTGACATGACTGGTCTCAAACTTGCAATGCTCTTGCCCCAGCCTCAGAGTTGCGGGGATTACAGTTGTGCACCACCAGGCCCGGCTAGGGTCAATTTCTTTTCCTTTTTCTTTTTAAAAAATATTTATTTTCTTAGTTGTAGTTGGACACAATACCTTTATTTTGTTTATTTGTTTTTATGTGGTGCTGAGGATCCAACCCAGGGCCTCTCGGGTTGCTAGGTAAGCACTCTACAGCTGACCCACAACCCCTAGTGCCAATTTCTTTTTTTTTTTTTTTAAATTTCTAAATGATGAAACTTGTCCACTGTATACAAAGGTGAAGAGAAGAATGAGAGGACTCCATGCAGCTTTCACCAGACCAGTGGCACACGTGGGGGCTGGGGAGTGGCTCGGTGGTAGAACTCTTGCCTAGCATGCTCATGGCTCTGGGTTCAACTCCCAGTGTGGCAAAAAAAAAAAAAAAAAAAAATAGTGTACACACATCTAGGGCATATTTTAACCCATAGTGAGGGCAAAGAGAACCCAATCTCCTCAGCCCCCAGCACATTTGAACAGCAGTGATCTTTACCCTGGTTGATCCTTCTAGAAGCTTTCTCTGCACCCCAGACACATCAGTGCCCTTGGAAAGCCCTCTGTTCAGATGAGACCCCTGCCCCACGCACCCCGGAAAGTCCCTCCAAGTCTTTTGAGGTAGTCCTAAAACAGAAGGCTTGAAAGAACCCGAGAGCTACTTTGGGCACCCGGAGATGGCCACCGGCCACCTGGTGCTGTCAGAGCCCCAGTACCCCGTGATGAATGTGCTGAGCTCCGAAACAGGCTTCAAAGCTAGGGCCACACGCGGTTCCAAATCTGGATTCCCGGGGCTATTGGATTTCATGATTTCTCCTGCAGCCTTGGTTACGGGTTAGCATGAATCTTCTCACCCCTTAATTATAGTTCTGGCATTCGGAAAACACACCAACACCTCTCCCTCCCTTGGCGCCATCCCCTCATCCCTCCCCACTCCCAAACGTTCCGCGAGCCAGAGTTAATCCCCTGTGCCGTTTATGACTCTCCCTGTGCCTGTCCTCCATGATCTGACCACAAGCTCCCTGGCCCGTGCCCGCCGCCTGCCTTACAAGGCAATACTGCCCGCTAGAGATGCCACTTTGGGAAGAGTCAAGAGGACAGAGAATGTCAGGATCTTTTTTTACCCACTGAGCCAAGCCATTCCAGGGGCCTGGAGAACAGGCGGTGTCCTGTGAGGAGACACACTTGAACCTGCGCTCCTTTCCAGGGGGCGGAGGTGGAAAAAGTAAGCCCGGGGCTGGCTCGCATGGAGACAGCTTCAGCCTTCAGGAATCTCCCTCTCCCAACTGCAGATCCATTTTAGGTCTGATGTCTGTCAACCAAGTTAAAATAGATGCACCTTAGCTCTGTCCCCAGGCAAAGAGGGGCACAGCCCTCATGACAGGGACAGGTGGCCTCGTCCCCTGCTCGTCCCTAATTGACTGCAGTTCTAGGGGGGAAAGAGGCTTGGAGCCTACACCTCCTGCTCTTGCCCCAGCCCACCCGGGGGACATGGCAGGAAAGCCAGAGGGAATGTTGGAGTGACCAAAACGATTTGGAGGCAAAAAAAAAAAAAAAAAAAAAAAAAAAATTAAATTAAATGGGAAATTACAGGGAGAAAACCCAGTCCCCCAGAGGAGGGCAGGGGCACCTGGAGAGTGTCATCTAAGGAACAGTGCGTTCCAGACAACCCCGGGGCTGTGGGTCTCCCTAGAGCTGCTTCCACTCCAGGCTGCACAGACAGCAAAGTGTCCTGGACACGGGAGGGACAGGACAGAACCGAGGACCTGCCCTAATCCCTCTCCTCCCAGGCCCACATGGTAGGAAGAGGAAAACAGACAAAAAGGCACCCCTTGATGGGGATCAGGGGACGCCAAGGCCCCACAGGGCCTTGAGGTGACCTGCCCCACAGGGCTGGGCAAAGCACCCACAGCGACAAGCAGCACAGGGAGGGAGGGCAGCCCTGGAGCCAGCAGGAGCCCAGCAGTCCCAGGCCACAAGCACAAGTGTCATTCCCCTGTCACCTTGGCGTCCTCTAGACCCTGCACACTGCTGCTGGCTTTGTCCCTCTATGGGGACATCAGCACCACAAACTGCAGGAGTGCATAATGCCCCCTCAGTGAGTCCTCAAGAGCACTGAGACCCTGCCAGGGAGAGGGGGACGTGAGGGAGGGCCAGGGCCAAAGGAGCCAGGTCTGCCCGAGGTCTGGGACTCCAGGAGGGGCTCTTGTGCACCTCTCCACACAAGCATTCCCTCTGTCTCTTCAGAGAGCACAGGGGCCCGTAGGAATCTCCGTGCTTTCTACTTTCACCCACCAGAAGCAGGGGAGGTGCCCAGGCCCGGCCTCTTCCTGGGATTCCTGTGGAAAAGACTGCACCCCTCTCTCCACTTCCTCCCAGTCTAAGCCCCCATGACAGCCGGGGTGCCCTTCTCTGCTGCTGTGGGCCTAGTTTGTCTGGGAGGGGCACACCCAGTTCCGGGGGATTGCTGAACGGCTCCTCAGAACTGGGCCCGGTGCCCCGTCCATGAACCCCTCTCCCGCCCTCCATGGCTGTTCTGGGCCTACAGCAAGGACACTGCACATAGGTCATGAGCCTCTGCTGCTTCTGTTAGATCACTGGACAGGAATGGAGGCATTTGCTGACCCCTGCACATGGCAGTAACAAGATCAGCAGGAGCCCCTCGCCCTCCTCCCGCAGGGCCTGCTGGCACCCTAAAATAGCCTCCATATATGTATGGCATCTTCTGGAACAGAACCTACCCCACATTTAAACATTCCTGGCATCTTATTTGTGCTTAGTCGTTATCAATAAGGCCGACGGTATTCCGAGAGCTCATTCCTGCCAGGGGCCCCCAGATCAACACAGCACATGTCTCCCGTGGCTGGGGGCTGAGGTCAGTGCCCATGTGGGCCTGAGCTTGGAGGATGGCCTCCGCCAGCTGACATCTGTAATTATAGGTTGGGCACCATGGCTGGCAGGGACCCAGCTTCAGGGCCTGACCCCATCCACCTCCTTTTATAGAAAGGGAAACTGAGCCCAGAGAGGTCACAGGGGCTACACAGGCAGGAGGGGACCCAGGTACCCCCACAGCATGTTCTGCGCCCAGCCGTGGGTTTCACAGAGGGCAGGCGGGAGAAGGGCGCCCAGAAGCATTGGAGGTAGGAAGGAGTTTCCGTTCAAGATTGATCCCAGAGGAGGCAAAGGGGCACCAGGCACGGGAGAGACCCTTAATACACCCCGTGGACCTACAGGAAACCCTGGACCCCCTCTCTGAGCCGCTCACCCTCAGGCTGTGGACATCGGTGCCTGCACCGTTCTTTGTTCTGGGGCTGCCTGTGTGTTTTGGGTTGAGCAGCAGCATCCTTGACCCCCAGTGGAAGCACCATGCCCTCCCGGGAGGAAAATACCTAGACATCCAATAATAGACACATTTTAAAATTAGATGTATTACATGACTTCAGTGAAGAATGCCTATGATACATTAAGTGGGAAAAAAAACAGATAGAACATTGCATGTGTGGTGTGTGAGTAAATGTCTATGACAAAATGCTAAGTTATTTTGTAAATGGAGTATAAAACAAAAATAAAACTGTATTTTGGGGGTGTTGTGGTTGTGGCTCAGCGGTAGAGCGCTTGCCTAGCATGTGTGAGGCACTGGGTTCAATCCTCAGCACCACATAAAAATTAATAAATAGAATAAACCTATTGGGTTCATCTACAACTAAAAACAACAACCACAAAACTCTTGGGGGGGCTGGGGCTTGGTGGTAGGGGCTTGCCTAACAGGCAGGAGGCCCTGGGTTTGATCCCCAGCATCAAAATGAAACAAAACAAAACAAACCCCGTCAAAACACACAAATGAAGCCTGTACTTGTAAAGAGACCGTATGGAGGAAACACACTCAACCGTGAGGAGCGGTTATCTAGAACCGTGGAATGACACATGTCATTTCGTCTTTGTACTTGCCTGGGTTTTCCAAAAATTCATATGTAGGGTTCTATAATTATAAAGAATTGCTCAATAAAAAGAATATTACTAAGTTCCCCCAAAAAATGCTTTTAAAAGGTCTCCAGGCACTGCCCAATGTCCACCAGGGGCTAACCTGCTCTGCAGGGTTGGGACTGAACCTAGTGACCCTACAAACGCTGGCTGGGTGGGGAAGGGTCTGCGGAATCGCTTACCACTGGCTGAGGACACGGCCCCCCCCTGCCACACTAAGCCCAGGGTGCCTTGCTGTTCACCTGAACTTACCAAGCCCCACGGGACCCTGATGGGTACCTGGTGAGCACCCCGGTGGCCCTGTGCCTCCCACCAAGACTGAGGCCAATGCAGTGGAAGGTGCTGCTCTGCATTTTGTTCCATAAGGTGAAATGAAGCTCAGAGCAGAGGAGAGAGAAAATGGGGTGAGAGGAGAAGAAGCAGAGAAACGAAGTGGGGAGGGCGTGAGCCATCTGGGGTGCAAGGAAGAGATGCTGAAGCTCGTGGGGGTGAGTGAAGGAGAAGGGAGACGGGAACGGGTCTGGGCAGGACAGCCCCTGCCTGGCCAAGACCCTGACTGCTCCCGGAGGCCGGGTGAAGGCACCGGTTCCCATGTCGCCTCCACCCATCTACCAGATGGAGCTTCAGTCTGGGCTCCTTCCCATCAGCTCTGCAGGTGAATCTGTCCCTTGTCCCCGAGCCAGCCGTCATAAACAGCATTCTCCACCATGCCATTCCTCGCAAAGAGACATCTGTGGCATGGGCGGCCCCAGCCGGCACCCTGAGACGCAGGCAGGGGAAGAGTAGGCTGCCAGGGGGGTTGGAGAGGATCTGGGTGCCTTGGAGAAGACCCCAGGCTGCTCAAGGCACCACCCCCACTCCTGTCACATGTGCCCTGCTCCTGCCCACCTTGGGGGGGGGGCGCTCTCCCTTGGATGGGCTGCACAGGAAAGACCTGGGACATGAGAGGTCCTTGTGGGCCCCAGGGAACCAAGTGACAGGAGAGATGTGAAGCTTTCCCAGTGGCTCCCTCCAAAACCGCAGAACAGGGCCAGCGAGCCCAGGGCGGTGCTGGGTCCTGGCCCAGTCGAGCTGCCCAGCGGGCTTCAGTGCAAGCATGCTGCCATCGTGTGGAGGCCCCGCCTGGACAGCCCACGGGCTACAGGACACCCCCTGGCCCCCACCGAGAACCAACCTCAGCCAGGGTGCCTCTGCCCGCCGGCCACAGGCCTAGGTGGGCCCAGATGGCTTTGGCTTCATGGGCTGGCTGGTCTGTGGCACCCTGGGGGCCCCAGAGTCAGGCCAGGGCTCAGTCTGTAGAGGTGAAAGGACTGGTAGTTTGAATAGGCAGACCTAATCCCAGGGTCTTTGAAGGAAGATTGACAGGCTGGGAAGGGGGCCGCCGGCCTGGAGCCTGGACACCCTCCGGGCGCCAGTCCTGTCTCTCTCCTGGCCTGTGGGCCTCAGGGAGTCTCCCTGACCTGCGTCCCCACTCGGCCTTGAAGTATGCTCTCCTAGGTGGGTGAGAAATACTCTCCTCAGTGAAGGGACACAGAGCCACCCACACTCTGGGCTACCTGCCGCTCTGATTATTGTGGGTCACAGGGACAGCAGAAGTAGCCAAGAGTAAGAACCCTGTTTGGGGAGACATGCCCCCTCTTGTCCCTTCATGTCCTGCCCAGGGCCTCCCACACAGCCCTCTATCAAGGCTCCTCAGACCCTGCAGTCAGGGGCCCAGGAAGCAGGTGCACCCTGGGGGGACATGATACTACTGAGCCAGCCTCAGGGCGTGAGTCCTGCCCAGGTGGGAAGCCCAGCAGAGGGGACGATTCCGGCTGGGAGGGCCCCAGGTGTGTTCAGAGGCACCTGGGGGAAGCTGTGGGCCAGACACGGCAACCCTGAGGGGACGGGAGGGAACAGAGGGGTCCACTTCCTGAACCATTTCCCTCCCAGGGACACACAACGGTGGGAAGAGAGGGTGGAGGAGTCCCAGGCGGGGTCCCAGCAGAGAGTCTGAGTTGTCCCCTCCTGGTGCCAGCAAGTCAGTCAAGGGGATGGGTGTCCCGGAGCACCCACAACTCAAGGCTGCGTCTCCCACCGTGAGACTTCTTCCACAAGAAGGAAGCCGCCCATGGAGCTGTGCCCCACAAAGCTCGGTGTATAACGGAACATTGCTGGACAACGGCCCCTCCTTGAGCCAGTTGGCTACCTCTTGGCCTGCCCATTGCCCTGCATCCTGGGAGGTTGGCCCCTGGACACTGGTCGCCCAGGCTCTGCTCTAGTCTGTTCTGGTTGAGTTTGGCCCCTGGAGGCACCAGGAGGAGGGCAGGAGCAGAAAGGTCTTGGGTCCCTCCTGCCCCTCTGGACTCTAGGATCACATCTGTCCCTGTGCCCTGGGCCCTTTGCATGCTTGACTTTGTTGCTCTTCTATGATGAGGTACGATGACATCCTTGCTGGTCAGCTTTGCCACCTCCCATCTCTTCACCAATGGACACTTTCATTCTATGCCCCAAATATTAGGGTCAGCCTCATGTCATCAGCAAGGAAGCAGTTAAGAATATGCCACTCTGGCATGTTAGAGTTAAAAGGACCTAAACACATGCACACACACACACACACACACACACACACGCACATACACGCACACGCACACATACACACGCACACACGCACACACGCACACACCAGTAGGCCCAACATCAACCTGCCCTCCTCCTGTTTCTGAAGAGCCAGACAAGAATTCCCGTGTGAAGGACCAGGAGGAAAGCCCCAGAATTGTCCTGGAGGTGGGAAATCGAGGCTGAGGGAAGCTCTCGACCTACCCTGTGGTCCCAGCCACTTCCCCACCCTGTCCCTGTGGTGCCCAGCCCCTTGCCAGCCCCTTCCAGAGCCGATGTTCAACACTAGCTGCATCTCTGCTCCTCAGGAAGGTTCCTGTGCCGCAAAAACTCACGTTAAATAAAGGTATGTTTGTGTTTGTCTGTTTTCCTCCTGTTGGTCTGACTTAGGTAGACGGAACCCTCAGACCCAGCCTCGGACAGGGTGGAGGCCAGATGTGCCCTCCCCCCACTGCCTTTAAACGTGGCACTGTCACAGGGCTCCACTGAACAGTTCCCAACTGTCCACCCCCACCCTGTCCTGCCCATGCTCCGCCCAGCTGTCAGCACACCTTTCTTTGAGATCCCTCGGTTACAGCTTGTCACTCTCCTGCTTAAACCCCAGGAAGAGACAAGACCCTGCAGGATCCGGCCCCGCCAGGGTTTCCCGCGTGGTCTCCCTCACCTTCACCGCTTCCCTTCCGAGCCCACAATGGCCCCGTTGTTGAGTCGCCCGGAGCCTCCTCCTGGGCCACTCCCCTCCAACTCATTGCCTCCCGTCCTTCATGTCTGTGAACATGCCACCTCCTCGGAGCCACATCCCAACCCCACATCCTCAGAGGAACCTTCTTCCCTTCCTTTGGCTCTTAGCCCCTCTCCAGCCCTTGCCTATCCCTGTCCCTTCTGGAGCTCTGGGGTCTCGGAAGGATCTGGACCCACCAGCTCCGGGCTTCCTGGGTTTGGCACCACACCCCGCTAAAGGGGATGGAAATTTCCTCCCCGCTGGAGAATCAGTGGACTTCTGAGGAAGATTCTTATGAGCTCCTAAAGTGGCCGATTGAGAATTCACCAAAAGGCCTGCCCTGTCTCCCGGCAAGCCCAGCGCGGCTGATTGAAATAAAACAACCTAATAAACACCCCAGAAGCCTCTGCACACATGTCCTTTCAGGGATGCTTGAGAAAATTAAGGTGATTTCTTTCCCCAGCAAGAAAGATTGGGCCACTTAATTAAGAGCTATCCTTAATCTTGAACAAACCAGGTCTAATTTCTTCAAATTATTCTGCATTTGCTAATTTCTCTTTTCCCTCTTACTCAAGGGTACCCGGACAGGAGAGCCCAAGTGCTTTGGAAAAAAAAAAATCCTGGGTGTAAAGCCTCATTTTCTTCTGAGCAGGCAGAGCAGAGCTGCTCCTCGCGTGTTATTTTCAAAGGGGAGAAAAACCCAGGTGTGTGGGGCTGGAGCGCGGCCGAGGCCTGTCCCCTACACTTGCGCTCACAGCGGGAGCTTCATTAGCACCGATGGCTGGCAGCCTCGTCAACCAGAGGGGCTGACGGTGCCACAGGCAGAAAGCCTTCGCAAGTCCCCAGGAGCAGCGAGGGTGCACCGCATGCTCAGCTTGCTTGGAAATCTCACTTACATTCTGTCCTGTTCTTTTCAAAACCAAAGCAACAACAGCAGCAATCTGGAAGGGAGGAGAACTGGGGACACACAGGGCTGAGCACCCACCACAGTGCTGGGCACAGAACTTAAAAACTTTCCCTTCTTGGGTCACTACCCACTTGACAGTTGGGAAACCTGAGGCGTGGAGCGTTTATGGCCAGGAAATGGCAGAGCTCCACCGGTTATTTGTCCACTTCTGCCCCATGTCTGCTCCAGAGACATCATCTCCAACTAGATAGTGTGTGCGCTGCATTTCCGCTGGTGGCTGGCACCCAGGGGTGCTGGGTAAATGTTTGCCACATGAACTGGTGGGAGAGGGTGGGGGAGTTCAAGCCATGAGCGGCTGCGTGGACTTGGGCTGGTCTCGCATGCTTAGCCTCCGTCCCCTTTCTTTGCCATCAGGAGACCAACCCTCCCTGCTCAGTCCTGGAACTGTGCCTGCCAGAGCCCTATCCCTAGTGCCCGGGGTCCAGCCACCAGAACACAGTCCTCCCCTGGGACAATCAATTAGGAGTTCTGGAACCCTCAACCCAGAACCCCTCCAAGCCAGCCATCTGCAATGCCAGCCCCTGTGTGATTCACCCCTGGGTTATAGCCTCCAGGGGCTTTGGAAGAGGAAAGACTTGACCAGGGCTGGGCAAGAGAACACAGCCGAAAGAACCAGGCAGGTCCAGAGGAGGGGGGCCCTGCGGCGGCCACTCCTGCTCTTCTGCTCAAGGGTCAGCCAAGGCCCCCATTGGACTTAGTCATTTGGCCTGGGCTTCTTTCATCAGCAAGTGAAACGGTCCCCACCACTGTAGTCCTTAGAGGCAAGAGAGCCCAGCCCCTTGGCCGTGAAGAGGACACAGGCACCGACAGTGTATTCGCAGCTGGTTTAGTCAATGAAGTCCTAGAGGAGTGGACCTGAGACTGAGAGCGAAGGAGCCAGGACAGGGAGCCTCAGCGAGCAGTTGTCCCTTTGGGCAACGGGGGCTCCATCACACTGGGGGCCTCAGGAGACACCATGGAGTTGACCCAGGCCTCCCCTGGAGGAGCCAGGAGCGCCACCGAGGCCCTTCACTCCCAGCCCTTCCGGTCTCTCCCACGTTCCCCAACAGCCAGAAAATGTGTCCAGCAGAGCCCAGCACTCTGTCAGTGTCCATGGAAGTAGTGAGAGCCACGGGGTCCTGGATAGACTCAGCGCTCTCTCCTCACAGGGGAGGGACAAAGGCCCAGACAGTGGAAGGTCAGGCTCACAGCGGAGTGTGATAGCAGCCCTGGATCTGAACCTGGCACCCTGCTGCCACCCTCACACGGCCCCCTCCTACCCCCTGCCTCCATCTCTGACTATTTGGTGACCACTGCTAAGCTGTAGCCTCCCAGACCCCACCCCCTGAGACTGGACATGGTGTCAGCACTCGGTCAGCATGATTTCAACGAGCACCTGGGACCCTGAAGAGCGGAAAAGCCCTTTGAAGACACAGATGGCATCTGGAAGGTGCCCAGTTCTGCAGGCAGCAGTCGAGATTCTCACGAGGAGCAGAGAAAAGTCCCCTAGAGTCGGAGCTGCTCACCTTACAGCACATTGGGACAGCCGTCACATTTTCTAAGTCTCACTTAGCTTAAAGCCTGTGTCCTCATCTGTAAAAGCAGAGACAGGACCTCTAGCACCCATCCGTCCGTCCGTCCGTCCGTCTGTCCCACAGAGGGCAGGAACCACCTGCCTGGGAGCACGTAGTTACGGGAACCTCCACTGGGCCACAGCTGCAGTCGGGAGCCTTGGGATGGCAGCAGCAGTAGCACCTCTGAGCCTCAGAAACAAAGAGAATCCAAGGACTTACAGTTGTGGAATCCCGGCTCCCGTCCTGCTTGTCTTCCCCTTTTCTTCCTCCCTCTCCTCTTTCTTTCTCCTTCTCTGCCCTCTCCCGCTCTCTTCCCTTCTTCTCTTGCTTCCCTCCACTTCATTCCCCTCCTACCACAGAGGCTTCCTCTGAGGGACTCGGTGCTGATGGTACCATGTTGATGACTTGGGTGGGAAGGGGTTGTTTTCTCCCAGCATCTGTATGTCAACACGTGGGCATGGATTGGTCCAGTTAACACAGATGTCCAGCCCTTGGATCACTTCTGGGGGTGAGGAGTGTTCCATGATTGGCCAGGTGCAGAGGGAGCAGGGACCCGAGCTTGACAGCCCTACCAAGACCTCTTGGAGTGATTTCCCCAAAGCAAGGATGTTGGCGGGTTGTCAAAGCACTGCGGGGAGCGTATTTCAACTCCTAATACAGTGTCTGGTACCTGGTGGGTGTTTACAGGTGTTTGCTAATAAACAAATGAATATAGAGTTTGATAAATGCAATGTGTACAATGTTCTTTAAAAAAAAAATCTGCTTCTTTCTTTTCCACCTGAACGTGAGGCTTTGAGACTTATTTTTCCCAGCATCAAAACAAATCACTGCCTTTGCCATTGCAGACTTCAATCTTTCAGACCATGGCATTCAAAGCCCGGTAAGATGAATTACCTTATCAGAGGTCTCATGACTCTTTCTTCTAGGATTTCCAGGAACTTACCCAAATATATTGTAGGTCCATACTGAGCTTTACCCATGTCAGATGCACAGAGAAATTTACACAGACATGGTAGATACTCCAGCACACTGCTCAGAGTCAGTCTTGTCCCCAGGACTGAAAGGACTTAGCCCCCACCTGCTAGTGTGCAGTAGAATTCTCTCTGGGGGTTGCTTCATCCAAACAGACCAGCTTGGCCCAAAGCCACACTCCATTACTGGTGGCAGCTCACATATAACAGCAGTAGGTGTGGTGTTGAAGGGCACGATTCCTTTTCCTGGGAGGGGACCACTTGGAGGGCACCCCATCTCCAGGGCCCCCACTTTGTTGATGGAGGCCTTGGTGGTGACTGTGTGGCATTTCAGCTTCTTCTACCAGGTCCCACTGTCCCAGGAGATTGGGCTCAAGGACTCTTCCCTGCTTGTATGCAAATTTTCATCTCAGAGACCAAATGCCAGGGAACCCAACCTGCAACAGATGGTACCAGGAGTAGTCCAAGAATCTCTGAAATGGGATTTTGGAGCTGGCTCAGCTACCAGATGGCTGACAATGAGGACTCTATCACTGGCGATGGGGGTCCACTGAGAGTCCCTGGCACGGGGCAGGGTGCCATGAAGACCAGCAGGGAGGAAGGCACCCAGAACACGGGACCAGGCATTGGAGCAGAACAAGGGAAATAGTCATCAGGTGGGCTGTGGAGCTGACTGGCTGTTGCTGGGGGCAACTGCAGCCTTGGAGGAAGACAAGCAAAGGCTGAGGGTGGTTAATCACCGATTAAAGGCTAATTAAGATAACCAGAGGGTCTCCTTCACATCATATAAATTGGAGATTCTCATCTTCTGCAGCTGGAGGGCAGAAAACATCGAGGTGCTGACCTAGGACTTAATTATGAGTATTCTAGAGCTCTGAAAGAGGTGGGATTCTCAGCCTGGGCAGATCTGATGCAGCGAGGCCAGCACAGGGTCTGGAATCTTCTGGAGGCACACCACTAACATGTCTGGCACCTGGGCTAAGAGGCCCACACGGGAGCAGTGACAGCTGGTGCTCCTGGGGCATCTCTGTGGTCTCACCGTGTGGTCTCTCCAACAGGGACAGTTCAGGGTAGCCTCATTTCCTCCGTGATGGCTCTGCGCCTCAAAGCAAGTATCGCAAGATGGTGAGGCAGGTGGCAGCTAACCAGCCTTTCAGGACCTCGCCACGCCCTGTTCATCAATGTCGTGACAGAGCGGGGGCTGGTGCACCGTCTCTCCCTTGCGCTCAGAATGTGGCTTCTTCAGCAAGGGCTAATGGCTTCCCTGGCTTCTCAGGGGCCTAGTAAAAGGAAAGTAGAGAGGAGTGGGCCTAAGGAAGTGGCAGATGGGCAGGTTTGGGGAGAGGGCATGGTGTGGGGAGAGAGCTGTGCTGCAGGGGAACACCCACCTCAGAGCATCCACAATGGAAGAGGAATCCGCTCCTCAGCAGGCAACTCAGCTGGTTTTCTGCTGCCCCACAGAGGACCCCAGAACCGGCACATGACACACAGAAAGGTCTATTTGGCGTATAGTTCTGGAGGCTGAAAAATTGAGGACAGAGCAGGTGGGCATCTGGTGAGGGCCTTCTTGCTACGTGGTAAGGTGGCAGAAGGACAAGCAAGCACTGGCCAGACGGAAAGGGAACCAGACCAAACATCTTGTTTACCAGGAACTCACTCCTGCAATAATGCCATCAACCCATCAGGCAGGCAAAGCGCTCAGCGTAGGCCACCCTTAAATGACCCACCGCTTAACACAGTCACAAACCACAGCAATGACAAAATGACTTGGCCACCTGACATCAGCCAGCCTCTGTCACTGGCCATCTCAGCTTCGACAGGACACGTGACAAGCAGCATGGTCTCCTGATCACTGACCAGAGCTGAGGTGGCCAGGGGGACTGGCTGTATGTCCCACCTGCCAGTGGCAAACACCAGCATTGAGCTCCTGGTGTGCCTGTCCTTTGAGGAGACCCATAGCCACTTGGTGGCAAGTCGACCCCACGGGAGGCTTCCACTAGAGAAGCAGCAGCTCTTGACCAGAATTGGCCCATTTCTGTGACTTAGAGTTCTCTGGAGAAACAAAACCCACAGGCCTGTGCCTAGAGAAAGACACTGAGTGTAAGGAGCCTCCTCAAGTAATTGTGGAGGCTGCCAAGTTCAAATCTGCAGCGTGGGTCAGCAGCCTGGAGACCCAGGACTGTCGATGGCACCAAAGTCCAAAGGCAATTCGCAGGAGAATGCCCTCTTGTGCAGGGAGAGCCGCTCTGTCCCACCCAGGCCTGCCACCGAGAGCAAGAGACCCATCCACAGCACGAAGGGCCACCTGCTTCACCGCAGTCCACCAGCTCATGGGCAAATTTCATCCAGTTGACACACGAACTTACAACCACCCAACCACCCAACTCCCACTGAAGATCACAGAGAGTTCAAGCCACCCCTACAGGATCCCACAGGACATGGTAGCAAGCAGGTGTGGCCGAGTGCACAGGACTGCCCGTCGTGCCATTGGGAAGCTGCTGGGCACACAGGGGGTGGCATGGCTTGTTGCAGCACCACTGAGATACAGCTGGAAGACAACACCCTAGAAAGACGCTGCTGTCCTTGGTGCACACACTCTGAGGGCGACCTTCATGTGGCGTGCTGCCCCAAGAAGTACAATAGACTGTTCCAGAACCCAGGGGCCGCAGTGGGAGGGGCCCTGCTCAGGATCTCACCCCTCCCCACCTGGGGGACTCGTGACTCTCATTTCTGCAGCTCAGCACCCTGTGATTACGGACAGCCTCGTCCAGGAAGAGCCTGTGCCAGGCAACACAGAGAGAGTCCCTCTAAACTTTAACAGCTTTATTGCTTCATAAAAATTCACTCATTTTAAGTATGCAAGTCAATGATTTTCAATAAATTTCTGAGTTTTATAACCATCAGCATAATCCAGTTTTAGAACATTTCCATCATCTCAATAGGATCCTTCATCTCCATTTACAGTTAATTCCCGTTCCAACCCCCAGCCCCCCACAACTCCTAATCTACTTTCTGTCTCTCTATGTACCTTTTCTAGACATTTTGTACAAATCAAATCATAAATCAAGCCATCTTTTGCGCCTGGCTTCCTTCACCTCTTAGGTTTGGGAGGTTCGTCCGTGCGGTAGCCTGCCTGCCTGCGTACAGCACTCCTCTATATTTACTTACTTACTCATTTGAGGGGCTGGGGATGGAACCTAGGACCTTGCACATGCCAGGCAGGTGTCCTACTCCTGAGCTACAGCCCCAGCCTTTTTCCTTTTATTTAAAAACAGGGTCTCAATGAGGTGCTGAGGCTGTCTGGAAACTTGAGCTCTTCCTGCCTCGGACTCCCCCATGGCTGCGATAGGTGGTACCCGGTTCTATTTCTTTTTATTGGTGAATATTGTTTCATTGGAGAGATAGATCATGTGTTGTTTATCCACTTATCAGTTGATCGAAATTTGAGTTATTTCTACTTTTTGACTCTTACAAATTAAGTCGCAGATCCTAGTGTGGTGGCACATGCCTATAATCCCAGCAGCTCAGGAGGCTGAGGCAGGAGGATCACAAGTTCAAAGCCAGCCTCAGCAACTTAGTGAGGCACTAAGCAACTCAGTGAGACCCTGTCTCTAAATAAATTTTTTTTAAAAAAAGGGCTGGGGATGTGGCTCAGTGGTTAAATACCCCTGGGTTCAACCCCAGGAAGAAGAAGAAGAAGAAGAAGAAGAAGAAGAAGAAGAAGAAGAAGAAGAAGAAGAAGAGAAGAAGAAGAAGAAGAAATTAAGCCACTTTGAACATTCACATGAAAGTTTTGTGTGGACTTATGTTTTAATTTTCTTAGATATCCACAAGAGTAACTCTTGGGTCATTTAGTAAATTTGCGTTTAACTTTATTTATTTATTGGTGCTGGGGATGGAACCGAGGGCCTCAAGCATGCTAAGTGCACTATACCGCTGAGCTACATCAGCAGCTGTTGTTAATTAAAAAAAAAAAAAAAAAAAAAAAGCCCAGCCTCTTTCCAATGTAGCAGCCCCACTTTGCATTTTCACCAGCCATCTATTAGGAAGCCCATTTCTCCAGCTCCTCGCTAACATTTGTTATTGTCTCTTTTTAATTATAGCGATTCCAGGGTGTGTGGAGTGGGATCTCGTTGTGGTTTTAATTTGCATTTCCCTAATGACTAATGATGTGGAGCATCTCTTGGAGTGCTTATTAGTCATTTGTTTATCTTCTTTGGTGAAATGTCTATTCAAATCTCCAGCCCATTTTTTAAATTGGATGTTTGTCCTCTTGTCGAGTTTTCTACATATCTGGTTACAAGTCCTTTATCAGATGTGCCATTTGCAAATATTTTCTCTCCATCTATGGATTGTCTTTTCATTTCCCTAATGGCATGAGGGTGTTTTTGTTTCTTGATTTGTTTTGTTCAGTTTGTTTGGGTACCGGGGAATGAACCCAGGGGCACTTTAGCACCAACTACATCCTCAGCCTTTTTATTTTTTATTTTGAGACAGGACTCACTTAGTTGCTGCTTAGGGCTTCACTAAGTTGCTAAGGCTAGCCTCAAACTTGCCATCCTCCTGCCTCAGCCTCTGGATTCAGGCTGAGGCCCATTCTGTGTTAATTTTTGTGCCTGGTGTGACGTGGAGACCCAAGTAGCCTTTCTGCACGGGAACATTCAGTTGTCCCAGCACCACTGTTGAGAAACTTACCCTTTCCTCACTGAGCAGCCTTGGTGACTTCATCAAAAGCCAGCTGACCACAAGCAGGAAGGCTTATCACTGTCTCAATTCTTTTCCATCGGTGGGTCATTTTTATGCTGATACAATGTTGTCTGATACCAAAGCTATAAAGGAAGTTTTGAAATTGGAAAATCAAAGTCCTCCCATTTTATTCTTTTTCAAAAATTGTTTTTGCTATTCTGGGTCTTTTCATTTCTATATAAATTTTAAGATCAGCTTGTCAATTTCTGTGAAAAACCCTGCTGGGATTCTGATGGAGGTTGGGCTTGCACTATAGATCAATTTGGGGAGAATTGCGATCTTAACAATATTGATTCTTCTAATCCATGAACATGAAATGTCTCCATTTATTTAGATATTCTTTAATTTCCCTCAGCAGTTTTATAGTTCTCAGTGTACAAGTCGTGCACTTCTTTTATTAAATTTATTCCTAAGTATTTTATTCTCTTTGATGCTATTGAATAGAATTGCTTTCTTAATTTCCTTTCAGATTGTTCATTGCCAGTATATACAAATACTATTGATTTTTGAATATTTAATTGCTTTCTTAATTTCCTTTCAGATTGTTCATTGTAAGTATGCAGAAATGTTATTGATTTGGGGGTGCTGATGTTGTATTCTGTATCTTTGATGAAACCAGAAGCAGGCCTCCAATGTGCAATCCTCCTGCCTGGGTACTCCTGGGGGGTACTCCTGCCTGGGCCTCTGGGTCCTTGGGATTAGAGGGTGGGCCTGGGTTGTTTTTCTCTTTTCCGGTGTGGACGACGCCAGTGGTCAGACCGGATTGCATCATTCAAAACCTCCAATAAAAAGCTTTTGTTCTAGAGAATGCAGGGCCTCAAGAAAACGAGGCAAACTCTCTTATCACTCAGCTACACCCAGCTCTTAAAATGTGGAATATAAGTGGCAAGAATGGAATTCTTTGCCTTGTTCCTGATCCCAAGGAAAAAACATGCCACTTTTCTCTATTAAGCATGCCATTAAGCACAGGATTCTTGCAGCCTCTTCCTACCGGTTTGGTGAAGTTTCCTGTCTGCTCTGCCTTTGTTTGGAGTTCTTAGGAATGTACATAAAATTTTGTCAAATGATTTTTCAGTGTCTGTTGAGATGGCCAAGTGGGTTTTGTTCCTTATTGTAATAATCCACTTCATTACATTAATTGATTTTTGGATGTTAATCTGCTCTTACGTTTCTGGGACAGATTTTCCTCAGTCATGATATGTGATTCTTTCTAGATATCGCTGAAGCCACTTTGCTCATGTTTCATTGAGAATTTTTTTCATCACATTTCTGAAGGATATTGATCTGCATTTCTTTTTCCTTGTGATATCTTTGTCTTTAGCTTTGATACCAGGTTAATCCTGGCCTCAAAGAAGGAGCTGATAAATGTCCCTCTGTTTTCTGGGAGACTTATTTTTTTCTTTAAACTTTTGATAGAATTCATAACTAGACTTGGGATTTTTCTTTATAGGAAGACTTTTCATTTTCTTTTCTTTTTTTGCTTCTCATAAATGCACTTAGATTTTCTGCTTCCTCCAGATTTAATTTTGATGATTGGGTCCTTCTGGAAACTTGTCCGTTTCCTTAGCTGCCTCATTTGCGGGGACAGAGTTGTTCACTGTATTCCCTTATAATTTTTTAAAATGCTGGGTAGGGGACGGGCTGTGGCTCAGTGGCAGGGGGCTTGCCTGGCATGCGTGAGGCACTGGGTTTGATCCCCCACACCACATAAAAATAAACAAATAAAATAAAGGTATTGTGTCCATCTACAACTAAAACAAATATTTTTTAAAAAACTCTAAAAATTAAAAAATTAAAATAAAAAATGCTGGTTAGATTTCATGGTCCTCTTTCACCACTGAATTTGATGAGCTCTTCATTCTCTTTTTTTCCTGATCAAATTAGCTAAAGTTTGTTTTTTTTTCTATTTCATTGATTTTTAAGAATTTTAATATTCATTTATTGGATGCCAAGGATTGAACCCAGGGGTGCTTAATCTCTGCGTCACATTCCAAACCCTTTTTATTTTTTATGTAGAGCCAGGGTCTCGCTAAGTTGCTGAGGTTCTTGCTAAATTGCTGAGGCTGCCTTTAAACTTGTAAACCTCCTGCCTCAGCCTCCCCATTCCCTGGACTTACAAGCATATGCTACTAGTGCCAGGCACCATTTGGCTAGTTATTTGCTTTCCATATTTCCCATATATATTTTATTCCTCTTTCCTTGGCTACTGAAATTTTTTGTGTGTGTGTGTTAAATAGTGTACCATTCCAATTTTCTTTTCTTTTCTTTTTTTTTTTTTTTTTTTGGCTACATTTAAAGAATCTGGTCTGGTGATGTAGCTCAGTGCTACAGTGCTTGCCTAGCATGCATGAGACTGAGGCCCTGGGTTCTATATTCCAGGGGGGAAAAAAAACAAAACACAAAATGAAAAACCTTTTTCTAGTGTTTATTCTGGGAATTGTAATATCTACCTTAATTTAAAATAATCTGCAAATAATACTAACTTAATTTCAGTAGGATACAGAAAGTTTGCTATAATATATCTTCTTTCCCTCCCCTCCCCTTTTGTTAATAGTGCCATAAATTACTGTGTTATAATCCTAACAACATAATTTTATAATTATCATTTTATGAAGTTATATTTTATATCAAATGAGAGAAGAAAAGTGTAAAAATACATTGATGATCTATTTCATCTTTGTTTACCACACAGTAACCTGTACTGGTGCTCTTTAGTTCTCCACGCGGATTCCAGTTACTATCCAGTGTCACGTCTTTGGAGCCTGAAGGATTTTCTTTAGTGTTTTCTGTAAGGCAATTCTGCTAACAGTAAATTCTTTCTGTCTTTTGTCTAATTTTATATTTCTGCTGGTTTGTTTCTGCAGTGCTTGGGAGGGAACCCAGGCCGACACTCCATACTCAACACACTCGACACACACTCCAAGGGCTGCTGAACAATGACAGCCAGCCCTTCCATCTCCTTAATCTGGAAATGTCTCTGTTTTGCCTGCAGGTTTGAAGGAGAGTTTACTGGACCATTTTGCTGGTTTGAAGGGTTTGAACTGCCCTCCATTGTTTTTAGATTTTTGTTTTTCTGTTTTGGTACTGGGGATTGAACCCAGGGGCAATTTGCCACAGAGCCATATCCTCAGCCTTTTTTGTTTTGTTTTATATATATATATATATATATATATATATATATTTTTTTTTTTTTTTTTTTTTTTTTTTTTTTTTTTTTTTGAGACACAGTCTCACTAGGTAGGGAGGCTGGCCTGGAACTTGTGATCTTTCCACCTCAGCCTCCTGGTCACTGGGACCACAGGCATGCGCCATGGCCCAGTATGGACTCTGTTGTTAGTGAACGTATGTCGGCTGTATCTGATTGTGGTTCTCTTGCACATGAGTCATTTTGCTGTTGATACTTTCGATTAAGACTTGGCCTTTGGTGACATGAATGATAGGCATACCCTTTGACGATAGCATGTCTTTCGGCTCATCCTATACCATGGTCCAAATGTACTATGGTCCAAATTCATATGTGGAAATCCTAACTCCCGTGACGATGATCTTAGAGGAGGAGCCTTTGGGTCCCAGGGAGGCAGGTCGTGAAGGCGGAGCCTTGGGGAGCAGGAATAGCATTCTGACAAAATGCACCAAGGTGCTGGGCCTCCATCTCGGTGGTAGAGCACCTTCCTAACATGTATAAGGCCCTGGGTTCTTCCCTTAGTACCTCACACAGAAAAACATAGCCCAAAGCCGCTCCTTTGCCCTTTCTACCATGTGAGGTGCCAATTGCAAACCAGTAACAAGGCACCACCTGCGAACCAGAGTGTCACTCTCCATAGGTTGATCCTGGTTCAGAAAAACCTAGTAGTCAGCCAAGGATTGGTCAAAGGTTGGGCTTAAATAAACGAGTCCGTGAGGGCCACCTTCTGGTGTGAGGAGACACAGTAATCTGCACATTTGCCCCGGGTTTTACTTCCTGCTTTGTGCAGGGCCTCAGGGCCAACTCATGAGGGGACAAGTAGATAAGGGGTCCCCTCTGCTTTCTCCTTGTGCATGTGCAGAGCCTTCTAGATCCTCAGGAATAGGGGGCCCTCCTCCTCCTCCTATTTTACCCCATTTCCCAGATCTCCCTTGTACATTTTGCCTGGTTCCTGCATGCCCGTATCAGTATCCAGGCCTCAGGGATCCTGGCCTTCCTTCATTGTTTGCTCCCAAGATGGCAATTGTCTTTGACAGTGTCCCTGGACATGGCGTTTTCTGTGGAGCTCCAAATGAGATCAGACCCTCCAGCAACAGCAAGACTCCTGGCCTTGTGGCTACCACCCAGAGCTCATGCAGAGGGGGACGGGGGCAGCTCCACACGGAGATGGCACAGATCTGGCCGCTGGCAACTAAGGCTCAGCAGTGTTTATTGAATAAATGTCTCTCAATTTGCTCGGTGCCTTGGTGAATTTACAGAGTTGTGAGATGGTTGTTTTGACACTTTTGTCCAATTTTACCATTACTGTCCCAGGGACAGGACCTCCTGAGGCCCTCCTGTGGCCTCGCTGCCCAGTACTTTTTTTTTTTTTTTTGGTACCAGGTGTTTATCTCAGGGGTGCTTAATCACCAAGCCACATCCCAAACCCTCTTTTTTATGTTTTATTTTGAGATAGGGTCTCACTAAGTTGCTGAGGCTGGCTTTGAACTTGTGATAGGGTCTCACTAAGTTGCTGAGGCTGGCTTTGAACTTGTGATCCTCCTGCTTCAGCCTCCGGATCCGCTGGGATCACAGGCATGAGCCACCACGCCAGACGTGCCCATGACATTTTAAACTCAATATTGGTCAGTCATTTCAGCCCCTTCCTACCAAGAGACCAGTAAATGAGGAAGGGCGCTCCTCTCTGGCAGGAGAAATTGAGCGTGATCAGGAAGAGACAGGGCTTCTGCTAAATGATGGAGACAAGAGGAGCGTATTGACACCCAAGTTTTCTTAGAAGTGCCGGGGATTGAACTCAGGGGCATTGACCACTGAGCCACATCCCCAGCCCTATTGTGTATTTTATTTAGAGACAGGGTCTCACTGAGTTGCTTAGCACCATACCATTATTGAGGCTGGCTTTGAACTCATGATCCTCCTGCCTCAACCTCCCAAGTTGGACACCCCAGTTTTCTGGGCACCTCTTAGTACACCTTTGTCCACTTTAATGCCTCAACCTTGACCGGAGCCGTGCTTGGTGACCAACATTCCAAGATCTCTTAGATGAGGGTCTCGGTCACCCTAACGTACAAGCCACCAAGGCCATATAGATCCTACCTAAGGGTGAGAACCACATTGCTCAGGTAGTAGAGATGGGAGACATTTGGTGGCAGTTGTGGTCTCAAGATCAGCGGGGTTCCCTCGGCTCATCCACTAATGTTTGTCCCGTGAGTTCGCCCCAGGAGAGGAGGTCCACAGACCCCTGGAGGAGCTGCTCTCAAAAGTTAAGATGGGAAGCAAGTGCAGACAGACACAGGACCCCAGGGGGACAGTGATTTACACAGACTTCACAGCTGCCCAGAGCGCCCCTCTCCCTGGCCTTGCCCCTGCACCATGCTTTTGGCTGAAGAGACCCCCCTTGCCCAACCAAAGCCCCTTTCCCTGGGCAATGCCTGTCCAGTGGCTGGCCACCGTGGTGGCACCAAGGACTAACTGCCTGCTGCAATGAGGCCCGCTCTGAAGGCCACGGAGCTCTGAATCTCCACACAAGCTTGTGTGCGGTCTTTGAGGAACAGCATGATAATCCAACACCCCCCTTCCTGACTCCCTACAGAGCACTGATTTGGAGAACATCTCCCGACAAAGCTCTAAGCACAAACCTCCACTCAAAGTCTCCTTCCAGGGGAACCCGACCTGCAGCAATTGGTATTTCAGTCGCTTGGTGCAATCATACAAATTAAGCCCAACAATTACCACGAGTCGACCCTCCTCCTCCATTTTCCTGGCAGCTGGCGGGGAGAGGGTGGCTCAAAACAAAACCAGAAACGCTCGCTGACAGATGCTAAAGTTGAGGCCACTGTTGTGTGAATGGATAATTAAATCCTCTCTGATGACAATGTCTCAAATGATAAAAAATGTTGCCTGCACAGGACTCTGGTCTCCAGGACTTTGACGATAACTCCTGACAGTTGTGCAGCATTTCTGAGGCTTAAAGAGCCTCCCTTCATGGTGGGTCCCAGGGTCAGCTCTGGGCTCTGCCCCTAGAGGAGGAGGACACGTTTCCTAAGGGGACGGAGGTAGAACCTTTTCATGCGCGTTGGGGTGCAGGGTCTCCTCTGACACCCCTTCTGGGCTGAGTGTGAAACTGAGTGTTTGAGAACCCTGGCTTGGGAGTTGTACCAGAGGAGCCGGACGCCCAGCCAGGGAGAGAGGACCGCGATTCCTTCCAAGACTCTGACCTTATACCCAGTGGTGGGGCTGGCCAGGCAGTGTGCAGCCTGTTCTCTCCTGTCTGCCGCCAGAGCTTAGAGAGGACCCGGCAGGAGGGGGAGGAAGGCAAAGGTGAAGTAAGGGCGATGAAGGGCCAGCCGGCCCTGCGAGGACAGGCAAACCTAGCTCAGGTCTTGGTGCCGCAGAGGTTTCTGGGGTGAGCGTCCTGGGGTCCCCTCGTTCACTACAGAGCTGAACAGGAGCCCCACCCCACAGACCTTTAGATCTTGTAATGGAAAATTAACTACTGTCACCGCCTATGCTGGGGGGTGATGAAGAGTTCAGAGAAGGGAAGCAAACAGAGACTTGGTGGACCCCAACATATTCAAAATAAAGAAGAAATTCTCAAGAGTTATTGCAGTCCCGGTTACTACAATTGGCCACAGGACCATCTGGTCACAGCTGTGGCCACCACCCTCAGTGGTCTGCCTGCTCCTTTGCCTGGAGCGAGCTTTCCAGCGCCCCGTGGTCCTGGGCTTGCAGACTGGCCCAAATGGTCATTCGGGAAGAGCTGCAGCCATGGCAGGCTCTATGTAAATTGGATTTTTAAAGTTTTTCCTTGATCTCCTTTTATATTTTATTTATGTCTGTGGTCCTGGGGATTGAGCCCCGGGGTGCTCCATCACTGGGCTGCCTCCTCAGCCCTTTTTATCTTTTTATTTCAAGACAGGGTTTTGCTAAGTTGCTGAGGCAGCCCTAGAACTTTGATCCTCCTGCCTCCGCTCCCGAGACGCTGGGATTACAGGCGTGGGCCACCGCCCCTCCCAGTTACTTTCTTTTTAATTGACAAAAGACAATATCATTGCTTTTAGCCACAGCACCTGAGAGCACTGAGGAGCACCCAGGCGCCCCCTCCCTCCAGCATATCCCTCCCAACCCCCACATGCCACAGCCACTGGGTCTCCCCCAAGCAGGACAGATGGGGACAACCCCAGTCAGCAGAGCAACCCCCATCTTTTTTTCTTAATTTTTTGGTAGTTGTGGATGGACAATACCTTTATTTTATTTGTTTATTTTTATGTGATGCTGAGGATCGAACCCAGGGCCTCACGGGTGCCAGGCGAGTGCTCTACTGCTGAGCCCCAGCCCCAGCCCGCAAGCTCCATCTGGCTGCCTGATTCAGTGGCAGGAGCGGATCCTAACACCCCGCCCAATGGGATGCGAGGATCGGGCAGCCGTGGGCCCACAGGTGCTCATCTCAGCAGAGCACTGAAAGCAAGGAAGGCAGACTCCTATCCAGAGCAAATCCCTCTCCCAGGCAGAACAGAGAGCTACCCCTGGAAGTGCGCCCACATGATCACTGTGCCTCCAGGTGACAGGCCGACCCCACAACCAGGGAGGGCCGCCACATTGGGACTCAGCGTGATCTCTTGCTCTCTGGGCACTCAGCAGTGGTTGTGGAGAAGTCATTTCTCAGCTACTCTCAAGCAGAAGGTGGTTAGTTCGCCACCAAGGAGGGCAGGACCATGCTTCAGAAATTCTAGTGTTCTGCACTGCGGTTCACCTTCTGGGTTCTGCCAAAAGCTCCTCCTAACATCACCATCTGCCACAGACATTTCCAACACCATTGGATCTGCTGGATCGCGTGGCCAAGTAGCAGAGCGCCTTGCTCGGCAGCCCGGGCCTCCCGCACAGCCTCCTCGGTTCTGAGTCCCACTCAACACTGGCCGATGGGGTCACTAGGCAAATGGATCCGAGTAGCAGGCCCACCTGAGGAATATGTGGCCTCCAAAATCCAGAAAGTTTCACTAGACGTCAAGTTTCCTTCATGTCGGTAGGAAGTCCCAGATGAAGCCATTTGTCTTGCACCTTGGAGTGGCTATTTCCACATCTCCCACAAATAGCTTATACCTAGAATTTTCACCGAGGTGGAAGGCTCCTGAATTTTTGCAGGATTTATTTTTCACTCTCTGGCATGCCAGTGTCTTAACAACGTGTCCTGCTCGCCAGGTACAATCAGCAGAATAGCTTCAATGCAATGAACCAGCAGGGTGCCCCGTGTAAGGGAAAGACAATCAAAGTCCTGGGGAGTAGATTATGACACAGAGCTGGAGAGATGAGAGGCCCCAGGGGAGGCGGCAAGGATGTGTTGCTGGCTTTGCCAACATTATGGTTTGGAAGCAAACTTACTTTCATAATTTTTACTAACAGATATAGAGAAAACAGCATTCCTCAAATTACGACTGTGCCAAGCGTTGGTGCTGTGCTGGTGTGTTCCGGCAGAAGGAACCACGTCTGGATCAGGAGCTCCGCATTATACATTCCTGGGGAGTGAGCCCAGGGCTCCACCGTGGAGCTACACACTCAGCCCCTTTGTATTTTGAGACCGGGTCTCCCTGCGTAGCCCAGCCTGGCCAAACTTGCACTCCAAGCCGGAGTTGCTGGGATGAAAGGCTTGGAGCTGCAAATTGGGATCAACACCTGATTAAATTTTTAGCAGTTCATCATCATTCTCTAAGACCCATCTGTTTTCTTCTCAGGCCAAAGTTGGATGAGGATAGCATACGAATCACCTCTTTCAAGACTTTGATGGTGGCACATTCTTTGCACATTTGCTCTTGCTACTACAAAATACCTGGGGCTGGGTGACTTATTTTAAAAAGAGAGAGATTGGCTGGGCATGGCGGCACACACCAATAATCCCAGAAACTGGAGAGACTGAGGCAGGAGCATTGCAAATTTAAAGCCAACTTAGTGAGACCCTGTCTCAAAATAAAAAAAAAAAAATAAGAAGAGCTGAGATGCAGCTCAGTGATAAAACACCTCTAGATACAATCCCTCAAACCACCAAAAACCAAAACAAAACCTGTTTATTTAGCATACCATTTGGTACTCTGGGAGTCCAAGATCAGGCAGCCCTACTGGTCTGGCCTCTGGTGAGGGTCTTCTGGATACATTTCAACATGAGGGTGGCATCATGGTGGCACCTTGTATGCAAGGGAAATGTTGAAGTTCCCACCACCTCAGCATGTCCACTCTGGGGTCCAGGCTTCCAGGACATGAACCTCGGAAGGACGAAGCTCATTTAAACATTGGGGGCTCTAATCTGTTTCCCCCCAGGGATACAGCATCACTGTGAGTGTGCTGTCTTCATGGAGGGAAGCAATTCTAGGAGCTTCCATTTGACTTTTCCCACCGCAGTAGCCCCTGCTCCATGGGCAGTAAGTCTTGAGGACTCTGACCATCTGAGCATCTCTTCCAACTGTGAACTGGAGGGGGGAAGATAAACACAGGTGCCTTGGGGGAGCCTCCGACCCGCTGTGCGGTGGATCTGAATGGAAGGCATGATCACTTAGTGACTCCCAAACCCCTACTCATGATGGAGCTTTGGGTCTCCAGGAATGAGCGTTAAAGTCAGAGCCAGTGTCCAAAGGTCACTGAGAAGCTAACAATGAAGACGGGGGTCCCTGAATGCAGTGCCACCACATCACAAGAATGGTGGGTTCTGTTCCGAGTGACTCCAAAGGCCGCTGAGCATCTTGAGTCCACCCTTATCTTCAAACTGTCAACATGGTGCCTGGGCTGCACCAGGCAGCTGCGGGGGGTGGGAGAGGCATGGTGGGTTATTCCACGGGGGTGAAGGGGAGAACAGGAGGTGAGCACAGGGGGTCCACTCAGAAATGACCCAGGATGGAGCCTCAGGATTCTTAACGATGACCTGCCAGGAGGGACACAGCCTGAGATGACCATTTGCCAGCCGCTCTGGGGAGCGCAGTTGCTCAGCCTGGGAACACTGGGGGTACATTGTTCTTCCACAGCAGAAGGCAGAAGCAGTCAGCGGCCCCAAGACTGACGTGAGCACGTGGAGGTCTGCCTGGGGGCTCAGCTCACCTCCTGGCCAGGTGGCCTGGGACAGGTGTTTCCACTTGTGAGCCTCAAGTTCTTCATCTGTTAGGCCGGAGACACTTCTCCCCACCTCCTGGGTCACGAGTGAAGGACAGGAGACCCTGCACAAAGTCCCTGCACAGCGCCCGACCACTGTGCCCTGTGGTTCCTACCAGTCCCAGCCCCGCCCTTCCCGCCACACCGGGCCTTCCCACCCTGGGCAGTATCCGAATTTAGAACCCCATCCTGCCTTGTGTGGGGCTGTCCTATGCTCACAGGCTGTTTGTCAGTGTCCCTGGCCTCTCCTCCTTAGCTGCCAGCTTTGGCGACTTGGAATGGCACCGGAAATTGCCAGGCCTCCTAGCGGGTAGGTCATCTGCAGTCTAGACCTGCTTCAGACTTGCTATCCTCCTGCCTCCACCTCCAAGTCACTGAGATTACAGGTACCACATCCAGTAATATGGAGTTTAAATTACTCAAATCATTATATTTTTATTGTTTTATTTGTCCTCATTAGTTAGTCGTATGCACTGTGACACATCGAACCTGCATGGAGTATAGCTTCTCATTCTTCTGGTTGTACATGTGGTAGAATCACACCAGTTGAGCAACCATATATGCACACAGAGTAATAATGTCCAATTCCTTCTATTATCCTTCCTACCCCCATGCCCTCCCCTCCCTTCACTCCCCTCTGTCTAATCCAAAGTACCTGTATTTTTTGCTAGCACCCTACTTTGTGAATTAGCATCCGCATATCAGAGACACGTTCAGTCTTTAATTCTTTGGGATTGGTTTATTTCACTTAGCATGATATTCTCCAGTTCCCTTCATTTACTGGCAAATGCCATAATTTCATTCTTCTTTAAGGCTGAGTAATATTCCACTGTGTGAATATAACACAAGTTTTTCACCCATTCATCTGTTGAAGGGCACTTGTTGGTTCCATAGCTTAGCTATATTGTGAATTGAGCTGCTATAAACAATGAAGTGGCTGTGTCACTGTAGTATGCTGATTTGAAGTCCTCTGGGTATAAACCTAAAGGTGGGATAACTGGATCAAATAGTGGTTTCATTCCAGGTTTTCTGAGGAATCTCCGCACTGCTTTCCAGAGTAGTAGCACCAGTTTGCAGTCCCACCAGCAGTGTACGAGTGAGCCCTTTTCCCCACATCCTTGCCAACATTTACTGTTGCTTAAATTCATGATAATTGCCATTCTGACTGGAGTGAGACGGCATCTCAGTGTGGTTTTGATTTGCATTTCTCTAATTGTTAGAGAGTTGAACTTTTTTTTAGATTGTCATTTTTTTCTATTTTATTTTTTCATTATTCTAATTTGTTTACGTGATGGCAGAATGCAATTCACTTCATATTACACACTTAGAGCACAAGTTTTCCAGTCACTGATGGTACACAAAGTATTTTCACACCATCCGTGTCTTATACATGTCCTTAGGGTAGTGATGTCTAACTCATTCCACCATCATTCCTACCCCATGCCCCCTCCTTTCCCTCCTTCCCCTATCTAAAGTTCCTCCATTCCTCCCATGATCCCTCCCAATCACTATTATGCATCTGGGTCTTCATATCAAAGAAAACATTAGGCCTTTGGTTTTTTGGGATGGGCTAACTTCACTGAGCATGATATTCTCCAACTTCATCCATTTACCTGCAAATGCCAGGATTTTATTTTCTTTTAATGCTGAGTAACGTTCCATTGTGTATCTATACCAAAGTTTCCCTATCTGTTCATCCACTGAAGGGCATCTAGGTTGGTTCCACAGTTTAGCTATTGTGAATTGTGCTGCTATAAACATTGTTGTGGCTGTGACCCTGTAGGATGCTGTTTTTAAGTCCTTTGTGTATAGGGAGGAGAGAGTTAGCTGGGTCAAATGGTGGTTTTCCATGTATTTGTTGATTGACTGTATTCTTCTGTGAAGTGTCTGTTCACTTCCTTAGCCCATTTATTCATTGGGTTATTTAACAACTCATTATATTTTAATGGGTTGTTAGTAGTATGAAGGTTTTTTTAAAATCTTTTTTAAAATATTTATTTTTTAGGTGTAGATGGACACAACACAATACCTTTATTTCTATGTGGTGCTGAGGATGGAACCCGGGCCGCGCCCGTGCTAGGCGAGCGCTCTACTGCTGAGCCCTAGCCCCAGCCCAGTGTGTGGGTTTTGTACATGTGGAATGTATGTCCTGTCTCATTGACTTCTCAGAGTATTTCTCTTATTTATTTATTTATTGGTGCTGAGGATTGAGCCCAGAGGCATTTTACCACTGAGCCACATCCCCAGCCATTTTTATTTTTATATTTGCTTAGGGCCTTACTAAATTGCTGAGACTGGCCTCAAGCTACAATCCTCCTGCCTCAACCTCCCAAGTCGCTAGAATTATAGGCTTGCGCCACCACACCCAGCTCCTGTTATTTCTTCCAGTTGTTCTCTTGAGGTTTTTTGGCAGACAAGAATAATAGTCATTTCACTTCCTTTCCAATCATCACGTCTTCTGTTTGCTTTTTTCTTATCTTCTCACATAGGCCACAAGTGCTAGAACAAAAGTAATACAAACTAGTTTCCTGTCCACTCTTATGCAGATGAGGAAGCAGACAGGAAGATTTTAGGTAGCCCCAGGGACAGAGCCAAAATGCAAAGCCAGGTGCCTCCGGCTTGAAAACCATTGCCCTGGCTGCTGTAGAACTGCTCTAAGACCTTTACAGCATTAAGGAAACACGAACTTTCACCTCATTTTCTAAGACTTCTTTTGGGAGGGGTCCTCAGGATTGAACCCCAGGGTGCTTTATCACTGAGCTACCTCCCCAGTCCTTTTTTTTTTGAAAATTTTAATTAAATTAATTAATTAATTAATTAACCTATCTATTTATTTAATCAGGGACACTCAACCACTGAGCCCCATCCCCAGCCCTATTTTGTGTTTTATTTAGAGACAGGGTCTCACTGAGTTGCTTAGCGCCTGGCTTTTGCTGAGGCTGGCTTTGAACTCCCGATCCTTCTGCCTCAGCCTCCTTTTTATTTTTTATCTTGAGACAGAGTCTCGCTAAATTGCCCAGGTTGGCCTTGCATGTGTGAGTCTCTGGGATTACAGGCATGTGCCACCACACCAGGTAAGACTTCTTTCAGAATCTGGAATGTACTTTATCAAATCCCCTCAGGCTCTGCTGCATTGGCATTATGTGTCTTTCCTTCCCACCTAAGACTGGGACTGCGCTTTCTCCCTGTGCACAGAGACATGGGTTAATTAAGGCTCTTGCTTAAGTGATATCAAGGCCAAGATGTTCTCCAGCAGCATGAGAAAGTCCCTAGTGATGTCATCCATGTGGAGGGTATTTTTTTAATATTTTTATTTTTTATTTTTATATGGTGCTGAGGATCGAACCCAGTGCCTCGATCATGCTAGGCAAGCACTCCACCACTGAGCCACAACCTCAGCCCCATCCATGTGTTTTTTTTTAATATTTATTTTTTAGAAGTAGCTGAACACAATATCTTTTTTTTATTTATTTTTATGTGGTGCTGAGGATCGAACCCAGGGCCTCGCACGTGCTAGATGAGCACTCTACCACTGAGCCACAGCCCCAGCCCCCCCATCTATGTGGTTTTTTGTTTGTGTGTGTGTGTGTGTGTGTGTGTGTAAAATATGTTTTATTGTTCTTTAAAGGGGTTCAGGTTTGGTTTTAAATTAGGCTGCATACCTTAACACGTACCCAGATCCGGAAGTCCCCAAGCTATGGAACTGGGCTCCTGCTTGATGCCATCTGGCAACCTGCTATGTGTTAGGGCCAAGACTGGCTCCCAACCACAGGGGCCATCCTGTGGAGCCCATTGTGCTCTTTATTATTCCCTGTCCCAGATGCATCCCCTCCACCTGCTTTCTGGAATCTTCCACCCACCTGCCCAGGTGCCCCTCAGTATCCCTTGTCCGTTCCCCTAATTGAAGTTCACTGGATGTGAACTTTCAGAGACTGTTCCAAACGCCTGAGATAATCCACTTACAGAGGGAAAAGGTCTATTTTAGCTCACAGTTTTGGAGGCTGCAGTCCATGATTAGTTAATCCTTTTGCTTTGGGCCTATGGTGGCCCAGTGTGGAAGGAGCAGAGTGAGAAAGAGGAAGAGGAAGAAGCTGGGTTCCCAACTCCCTTCAAGGGCATCCCCACCCCATGACCTAGAGGCCTCCTCAAGCTTCCTCCACCTCCCGGGAAGGACTCAGCTGAGCATCAAGCCTGCAACACATAGGCCTTTAAGGGACACTTGAGACCCAAGCTATTGCACTGGGGACCTTCCACGTCTGCTTCCTAAGCTGAGGGTGCAGAGCAGAGCCCCCCAGCATCACTGCCTCTTGACCTAAGCCCCACCCTGGGCCTCTGGGCCTCCCCATCCTGGACTTCAGAGGCCGCTACATCTTCTCCCAGGTTCTCGGGGTCCCCAGCATGACTCCAGTTTGTCTCACTGACCCCAAGTGACCCACCTTCACTGATGCCTTCCCAGACCTGCACCAGCCTTCGCTGTCTGCCAGCAACACTAGCATTCAATTAGACATGCCTCCCAAGACGTGGTCTGCTTGCTTCATCCGGCCTTAGAAAACCCAGCTCTTTCCAACGTGCGGTTACTTTGTTGCAGATTTTTGTTTCTTTGCTGGGGAGGGGACAGCGACTTTGCTCTCAGGTGTTCCCACTGGGATTCTCCTGGCCTCGCCCTGCCTTGGAAGGTCTTTGTCTTTACTCAGGATCAGTGACCCTCACCAGGGCAATGCTTCCAAGTGTCGAAGGTTGTGGGCCCAGGTTGTGTAGACCCTGCGCACAGGGCTCTTCCCCTGAATTCTGGCTCTGCAACTGTAGGCTGCATTGAGCTGCTGTATTTGTTGACCTAACATTGTCATGTGGCTCTCCTACAGCGTTAGGATAGCACCCATCCTCTCTCTGTCCCTCTGGAGTGTTCTTTTTTGGGGGAGAGGGGATACCGGGGATTGAACTCAGAGGCACCCAACCACTGAGCCGCATCCTCAGCCCTACTTTGTGTTTTATTTAGGGACAGGCCTCCCTGAGTTGCTTAGTGCCTGGCTTTTGCTGAGGCTGTCTTTGAACTCACGATCCTCCTGCCTCAGCCTCCTGACCGCTGGCAGTTTTTGCTGAAATGGGCTGAGCAGCCACGGTTGGGGCAGAGGACCACAGAGGCACCGAGGGAAGAGGGGGCTGAGGCTGGAAGGAGACAGGGAGGAGGCAGAGGAGCAGCTGCCATGGTGAATCAAGAAGGGGAGTCCCCGGGACACGAGGCCCCAGGCTTGGGCAGCTGGGTGGGTGGCGGCAGCAACCTGACCAGGAGAGTCTGAGAAAAGAGGGGTAGGGCATGGGAGGAGGGGAGATGGGACCCCAGACCAAGGGCCACCTCCAAGGTCAGCAGAGGCCAGACTGAGTCTCCCTGGTCCCCAGGAGTTGGCTGCCAACTTGGGGCGGGTGCCCTACAGGGCCCAAAGTGTGGACTTACTGTGTTAGGTCTACAGGCTTCTGGCCACCTGGGCCCTGGGACTGGAAGACAGGCAGAGCCCCACCCCAACTACACCAGGCCTCCAGGAGGAAAATCAATGGGACCTACATCTTGTCGTAGAAATGTTTAAAAGGCCCAAGTCCCACAAAGAATGTGATGGACAGTGTCCTCTCCTCTTGGTCGTCCACCCCCAATAGGCCCTGGATGGACTACGTGGAGTTCCAGAGTTCTAGGCCAAGCCCAGAGAGAGTTACCCTGGGCTTGGAGGGGTGATGTGCAGGGGCCCAGGGCTCTTGTGTAGCCCCCTCAAGGCCCACCCACAACCCTCCTGGCCCACGGGTGAGGACAAGGGCCCTGCAGGCCTGGAGGACCCTCCCAGCAGGAAACTCCCAATTCCAAGGACCCAGAGGGGCCTGGGGTGGGGAGGAGGGGAGGCACAGGGCCCATGAGCCCCCTCCTCAGCCCTGCAGCTCCTGGCCACCCCGAGAAGGGGACGAGTGTAGCTGGCGCACAATAAATCAAAGAAACAGATTCAGAGTAGCCCTTGTTGTTTATTTTTCAATAAACAAAGGTTTTTTTTGCATGTCTGGACTGGTGGTTAAACGGAAAAGCTAAAAAGAGCGTCATTGACAGTTCTTTAACATTTTGGTTTCAGAATTATTGTCTTCCTTCTCTTAATTTGGGACCGAATTGGGGGACATGTCTCTGACAGCTGTCTTTGAGCTTCTCCGTTTATTTCGTAAACTACATACTACACCAAGCACACACAAGGTGTGGGTGGGCAGCCAGGGATCCCGACACTCTCAGCAGATCTGGTGAACCCACAGAGGATGGAATGGACCATTTCTGCGTGACGTAAGACCGAGGCGAGGCTGCTGATGCCGCTCCAACTGCACTGGGGTGCGTGTGGGTGGGCACTGTGGAATTTGGGTGGGGCGGCCTCATTAAGTGCTGGTAATAGATGGTTTGTCACGTGGGGTGGTGGTGGTGGCATTCTGAGGGAGGGTCTGCTCAGGACCCTCCGCTCCCACGGAATTTACCTGCACTGCTCTGGGCTCCCTGCGGACACAGGCCGCTCCCCTCCCCTGAGCCTGCAGTGCCTCAGCTCCCCGCACCCTGCCTTGCACACAGCAGGTGCGTGGAGGTGCTCCCGGTGGGACGATGGTGGATGATGAGTGAGTGGATGAGGAACTGTCAGGGACAATAGCCGGACCTCTTTCTGTCCTCCTTCAGGGGACTCGGCTATTCTCCACAGCACGGAGATTGAAAAGAAAACATGGAGTCTGGAACTTGAATGTGTTGTCCAATCTTAGAATTTCGCATGGGGGAAACTGAGGAGCAGAATTGTCAGCAGACTCCATCAAGGTCTCACGCTGAGAGCGGCCAGGCGGGGAACCAGCCACCACCTGGCACATGCCAACAATTCTTTTTTTTTGTCTTTTTGAAATTTTTATTTCATAAAATGAACTCAGAGTGAGATGTAATGATCATGTGGATGACGTGGTGAGAGGAGGGTCCTCAGGGACAGGGGGCAGGCCAGGGGAGCGGGGGGAGGGAGATGGTCATCAGGGCTGGGAGGGGCTTTGTCGGGCAGGGGAGTGGGATCAGGGGAGAGGACTTGGATGGGGGAGGGGCTTGGCTGTGGGTCAGGGCGAGGGTGGGGAAGTGGCTGGAGCTGGGGAGCCCGGGCACCCTGTGGAATGAAGTCAGGGAAGGCTGGGGTAAAGTGGAGGGGGACTTCAGGGTGACACTGGGAGGGGCTTACGTGGTACAGGGTCTGGATGGGAGCTTTGTGGGTAGGAGGGACTTGACAGGGTGCCCATGACCAGGGACCGGGGGTGACCAGAGTGACCAATGGGAGAGATGAGTGGAAGTGACTATGAAGAATTCTTTGTTCGGGCTTTGAAATGACATGAACTGGGACAGTGACGGGGAGTTGATGAGGTGGATGACCAGATGACGGTGGCGCAAGTGACCCATGGGTGGCGACGGAAGTGTGTGTGGCTGTGATCTGGATGACGGTAGATGATGAGGGTGGCAAGGACTTGGAAATAAGCACTTGGAGCAAGGTAAACACGCAGGTCATACTTAATAAAGCTACAGTATAGATCTCTATCCAAATAACTTAAGAAGCAAAATATCCCTAACTGGTAAACGGGGGCTGTGTGGCTGCCTAGTCCTGGGCAGGGCTGGGAAGCCACACAGAGCTCTGTCCCATTTCCCTCTATTTTTCGCAGAAAAGATAGATGCTCTTTAAAAAAAAAAAAAAGAAAAAAAATCAAATTCAGAAGCTGGCTAGGTCTTGGGATCTGAGGATTATTAACTCAGCAACACAAATGTAAATCCATGGCCAGGTCTCAAGCCACTTTTGCCATAGAACAAGAAAGCGCCCACAACAATTTCCACCAACTCTGTGAAGACCTTGGTGAGGGCTGTGCTGCTGCTCAGACTTTGCCAGGGGCACTTGCGGTTCAAGGTGCGTGGGAGTTGAGGGTCGCATCTAGTCTAGGGTCTCGCGGGGGTTGGGGTGTGGGGGGGGTGGCAGGTGTGGGCCTTGGGCTGGGGTAGGGGGGGCAGGCTGCCTAAGAGGCAGCTCCCCATGGCATATTATGACTCAAAGGGGCCAATTGTTCCCACAGGGGAAGTGAGCCAGGAGACTCCCCGCTTTGAGAAATGTAGTCAAGATCAATTTCAACATCAAGTGTGCATCCAGGATAGGCCAAAACCTTTCGGATCTCAGGATGAGACTTAGTCTTCATCAGATCCTGTTCTCAGGGTCAGGACACATTTCGGTACACATCCCTTGTTCCTAATTCTGAATTTTTTAGAGTCAGGACCTGGGTGGTGGGTGCTGCCACCCCTCTGTGGAGGGGGGCGAGAAGTGTGGGCCCGGGATTGGGGTGGGGACTCGCCAAGGATCACACCGCGAGTTAGTGGCAGGGCTGGGACAGGGTCCCGACCCCCCCAGCAGTCAACCCGGGGCTCTCTCTGCCTGACACACTGCCGCTGCACTCTGTGGAATCTCAAATCAATCAGAAAGACCTCAGGGGTGCGGTGCGGAGCAGGAAGTGAGTGCGAGTCGGATGTGACGTGTGAGAATCAACGAACCAAAGAGATTGTAGCCCTTTCACAGTGGATGGTCATGCACAGCACTCGTGTCGGTTTCTGCGAGGACTCTGTGGCTGAGACCCCTGGGATAGGGATGTCGGTCCACAGAGCCCTGGTTCTGTTACCATGTTTTTTTTTTGTCTTTTGATATTTTTTTAGAGTTTAGAATAACATACTTATTTCTTTTACTCGTTTAAAGATGAAATTCTTATTATTATTCGTTATCATGCATTAATAAGAGAGAAAGAGGAGATAGTCTCCGTGGGCATAGCGCTTGTCACACGGCAACACAAAAGCAATACATGTAAGCATAGCGTTCACTAGATTTCACACAGAAAAAAGCAAATTCCACCACAAAGATTAGCACAGACCGCATGTAGTGAGCTCTGCGAAACCCCGAGAATATAGAGGGGCCTGTGGGGATACTGCTTAGATCTCCTCCTCGCCCGCCTCCTTGCTGAAGGTGGCCATGTCGATCTTCTCGGGGAAGATGATGTTGACCGCCAGGTCTTCCCCGCTGTTGTACTGCAGCAGCAGGTTCTTCTTCTTGCGCAGCATGTGGCTGTAGCGCAGGTTGGACACCCAGGCCTCGCACTTGTTGAGGAAGACGATGCCCACGGTGCCCAGAACCACCAGGCTGGTGAGCACGCCCAGGATGGTGAAGCAGATGGCCTGACCCTCGGTGAGGAGAGGGGTACTCTTGTTGAGCTCTTTCATGGACACCTTCAGGATGCGGTGCTCAGGCTGCGCCACTGGCAGCTCGTGCACCCCGGGGGTCAGGCGGTAGGTCAGCCCATAGCCACTGGGCAGATGGGTGACCTGCGAGGGGCCGGCCCCGCGCTTCTTCACGCAGGTGGGACCCGTGAACGGGGGCTTGCACAGACACTCGTAGCTCACCTGGGAGTGCTGCAGGCAGGTGCCCCCGTTCTGGCAGGGGCTGCTAGCGCAGATGGTCACCGGGCGGCTGCAGGTCTTGTCGATAAACCCAGCCGGGCAGCGGCAGCGGAAGTCACCCCCTATGTCGGTGCAGACGCCATCGTTCTCGCACGGGTTGGGGGTGCAGCTGTTGGCCACGATCTCGCAGAAGTTGCCCGAGAAGCCAGGGGGGCACAGGCAGGAGGCATGGGAGGCCCGGCCCTCATCGTCCACGCAGGTGCCTCCGTGCTGGCAGGGGGAACTGCAACACAATAGGACGTGGTAAAGGCCCTCGGGGGTGGGCCAGGACAGGGATGTTGGGGTGCAAAGGCGGGTGGGGGAGGCCAGGCTCCTCAGCTGCAAGGTCCAGGACCTGACCAAAGGACAGGGGCTCCCACACAGCAGGCGAGGGAGGGAAGGAATGCCAGCCAGGGAGGCACCTGGGACCCCTGGCTGCAAGGGGCTCACCAGCTCACCCCATCAACGATGCCAACCTGGAACACACCTGACCTCCCGTGCCAGGATGCCCACGTCCTCTCCCACCTGTTATTTCATCCAGAGGACCGAGAGCTAGTTGCTAGACAGGTGGGGAAACTGAGGCTGGGAGAGGAATCGTTAGGGACAGCCCAGGTTTGGAGCAAGCCCCTTCCCTTAGCTCCGGCTCTGGGCTGCTGAGGCAGAACCAAGAGGAGAGGCATCGCTCACACTCACCGGGGCTCTGCTGCCCTGGCCCCGTCTGTGTCCCCCGCCCCACTCCTGCCCCGTATTATTATTTTTATTCCTGGTGAGGGAGTGGGCCTGCAGGCTATTGTGAGTGAAACCCTTGGGGACTCTCAGAGTGAAAGCAATGAGCTCTGTCTAGGCTGGTGGCAGCCGTGTCTGTGGCAGGCTGTTTAACAGGGGCCCATTCACCCAAGGGCAGCTTGCAAACTGAAGCCCTGTGCTCAAAGCCAAGCGCACACGGGCATTTAATGTAAGTGCTTTTAAAGGAGCAAGCCCTTTGTCATTCGATAAATGCCAAACTCCAGGGAAGAAAGGGGCCATAAACACGAGGAATCGGCGTGGCGGCTCTGGGTGGGGGCACACAGGAGCTGGGCTCTGAAGGAATCTCAAGGAGGGGGCAAAATATTATAAATGTCTCATCTTTTTTTTTTTCCTTCTTCTTGCTAAAAGGGAGAGCAATAGAGTCTAGCTGTCACCTCCCTCAGCTGACCCCCTTCTGAATACTGATCTTTGGAGGACACATTCATGTCTGTTTAAAGCTACAGCCTCCTGGGCACTCTATGCCACCCTGAAGGGGCAGGTCAAAGGTGCTCATTGTAGAAGGACACCCCAAACCAAGCCCCAGCACAGGCCCCGGACAGGGTTCTTTCTGTCCTTTGGATTAATGAATTCAGATCCCCCTCCCCATCACCACCTCCCCTGGCCTCAGCCTAAGGCCCATCCCAGGGTGAGGGCTGCTAAGACCCAGAGCTGGCCCACTGCTTTCTCTGTCCCCTCCCAGCCCCGCAGCCGGTGGCTCCCTCTCCAGATATCCCAGGAAATCCAACTGCAGAGCCCACCAGGTCCCCAAAGTGCCTGCCACCATGTTAAGTGGGTTTCACAAACAGCCTGGCCCTGCTGAACTCTGATCTCCTATTATGTTGCCTTTAGAAAATTATGCAGCTCCAAGCTCCCGTTCACCATTCCAATCTACTGTCATTCACACACATCAGGACTTGGGAACACCAAGAGAATATGAAATCACCTTCAGGATCCTTTGAAAAGATTAGGAAGATGATGCCTTCCCCCCCAAGCACACATCTAAAGTGGCTCTCCATGGGATCCTGGGGCCACTTACATCTTTTCTTAGGTGACAGGTCCAACAGGGTCAGGCCAAAAGGGCCTTCAGGAGAAGCAGGACTCAAAGGCAGCAATCATTTGATCACAGAGTGGGGAGAAGTACTGACCCGTTGATCACGCAGGGTCCATCCTTCTCCTGGCAGTCCTGGCCAGAGAATCCAGGGGGGCAGGAGCACTCATAGCGGCCGCTATCGAGGTCCACGCAGGTCCCATTGTTGGAGCATGGAGTAGAGGTGCAAGCCCTGACATCTGGGGGGTACAGAAAAAAATCCCACTTAGCTTCTGTCCCAGATGCTAGTGTGGCAGGGATGCCGGCTGAGCTGCCAAATGACTGCTTGCAGCTACTAAGTGGGGTTCACAGTCAGAGGGTATACTGACCCCCAAACTGAGGGTGGGGGTTTGCTTAGAAGGTCACAAGTCAGAAAGCCAGGGCTCCTGATGTCCAGCTCAGGACAGCTGCCCCCCTTCCTCCATCCCCCTCAAGCCCAGAAACAGGTACCCCTCCCCTGAGATTCCTTAGTGCTCATCTCCTCCACACATACCTGGGAGAGGGGGTCCTCCCCATTTGGGGGATTAGTCCAGCCCAACCCTTGTAGAAAACCACCTGCCCGTCACACTTTTCCATCAAAGACCCCTGTCAGGCACCAAGACACCTGATTCACCCCACTGCTGCCTGCACAGGCCTGTGGTCTTTCTGCTCACAGGTTCCAAATTAAGGGGGTCCAGAATTAAAAGGCTGAATCTTTTGACGGCGGCAAAATCCAAGCGCCTCCTGCCCACACGGGTTTCCATGAACACTAGCGCACTCTCTCTGTCTTTAACGCCCCCTGCCATGCTCACTTCATTATTCGGGCTCGACAAGCTAGTGATGAGCTGAACAAAGGGCCTGGGTCAGGGGCTCTGCGCTGGTGGAGACCTCAGCTACCCAGCAAAGCCAGGTCCCTTTCTGCTGAGTGGCAGAAAGTCCACCTCCCCACCACTCTGTGCCTCAGTTTCCCTCCTTATAAAAGGAAGGGGTCTCCTTGGCTGATCCCCGAGGGGTTTCTGTAATTTGGGCTGCTGCACCTGCCCAACAGAAAGCCAGGGTTGTCCAGGGACAGCAGGTGACGGTGGGCGGGGGCAGTGGTGGTGGGGAGCTGGCTAACTCCACGTGTGCAGAGCCCCCCTTCAAAGAGACCCCCTCTCTCGTGGAAGGGAGACTGCAATCCGTCAGCCAGGGAAAACATGAACGCCATGTTGATGGGCTCTCGGTGGGAACCCGGCCTGGTGCAAGGAAACCACAAGGAGGATTTATCTTTCTGGGACAATGCCTGGGGGAGCCTTAGCATGGGGAGCCTCCGCAGCAGGGTCCTAATTCTTCCCTCCTGCCTCCCCTGTCACTCCGAATGTTAGATTTAAGCTAAAGAGCTGGTGACCACCCCCAGACTGACCCTGCTCCTCTCCCTGAAATGCCAAGCCTTGCGAGTCACGCATCAGCACCCCCCCAGGCCAACCCAAAGCACAGCCGATGACGCCGCTCCCAGCAGAGGCTGGGGGGTCTCCAGCTCGGCAGCAGCTGTGTGCCCAACAGGGGAGAAGGGAGAGGGCAGGTAATTACCCAGAGGGCTATTCCTGCAATGCGCCCCCAGACTCTCCAGCCCCCCACCAGGCAACCTGTGAACCTGGTGGAAAGGGGTGTGCTGAGGGAGGGAGGATTTTGTCTGAAAACTCCTGTAGGGTGTTCTGTGTTCAGATACCAAAGAGGGGAGGCTCTAGGTTAAAAGCCTGACTCTGACCCCTAACCGTGGCTTTTCCACGGTCCTTTGAATCCCAAGATGGCTCAGAGCTGCTGCTGGTGCCGTCACTGCTGCTGCGGCGGCAGCAGCGAGGGGCTGCGGAATTGCTGGCCAGAGCGTGAGTCAGCTGCAGATCAGCCCTGCACCATGATGGGGGTCAGATTTTAAGGGCCAGAGACAGTGGGAGGGGTAGCCCCCTTTGCTTCTGTGGTCCTCAGTTTCCCTATTTGTGCCACACAGCTTTTCTAATACTGGGGAGAGAGGCCTTGGGGCAGCTGCGTATGCTGCTGGGAGATTTTTTTTGAGGACTTTTGTTCACTGGGACTTTGGGGAGGGTTTTGCCAAACCAGAGGGGTTCAGACAAACATTTTGCAGCCTAAAAGGGCAGCCCCAGCCAACACTCAATTGCTTGGGGTAATGGAGGACAAAAATGGCATGAATTAATGAACTCAACAGATAACACCAATCTGCACTTTAACCCCTTCTCGGCTCTCCAAACCCCCAGCTTCCTGCCACAATGGACCACTGAGTGCTGGCAGCCTGTCCCTTCCTTACAGATTCAACCCCACTCACCCTTCCCTGTCTGTTTCTCTGTTTGTCCCTGGCGTTTTGCATTTACAGTGTTCCATATGACTTTCTTGGTGTCTAAGCCCTGAGATACCCCAGCCCGTGCCCATCTCTGTATTTTGGTGACTTACACAGGTTGCCTGGGGTCCACAGTTCCAGCTGCTCAGCTGTGTGTGGTATTGTTTATTTTGTAACTTTTTATTCAACAGGCAGCTCCCCCTCACCCCCATCCCCAAAGCCTTCTCAGGATGCTAACTGTGCAGAGGTGAGCAAAATAAAGTCCCTACCTTTAAGGAGGCTTTGGGCCCCAGCGGGAAGCCATAGAGGTCTTTACAACAGAAGGCTCTAGGTGTGCTGGAATTAGGCGCCAGGGGGAAGGGAGGCGGCAGGAGGGGGGGCAGGAGGTCGGGGAGCAGGGAGGACAGTGGGCAGAGGAGAGTGCCAACCTATGTCACAGAGTTTTCCGTCCCAGCCATCCTTGCAGATGCACTGCCAGGGTTCCTCACAGAGTCCGTTGACACAGCCGGGGGAGGTCACGCACTGGTCACACAGGGGACCCTGCCAACCAGGCTGGCACCTGTAGGAGGGACGGGGGGGGGGCAGATGGGAACATATGAGGTGGGCAGGGGTGGAGAGGGCACTCAGGCTGCTTTTTGTGGACCCAAGAGCCCTGGGGACAGGGAAGGCTCTGCCTAGTGCCGGGCCAGAGGGTCCCAGGAGCAAACACCAATCACCTGAATAGAAAAACTCAGAGAATGTGCAAAAGGACAGTCAGTGGGGTCCCTGAGAGCTTAGGAAAGCTGCGTTTTGCCGCAGTGGCCCGCAGTGGTCTCACCCTGCAAGGGGCTCTCTTCCTCCCCCTGCCCTCCACAGCCCCCACCATTTCCACCCCTCCTTATTCCCCCACCCGTTTTCTGCAGAGGCAAGGAAGCTGTGTGACGCAGCACAGTGGCCATGTCCCCCCTTTCTTTAGCCTGACTCCATGATTCTCCATGACCTTGCCCTGGCCCCCACCAGCTGCCTCTGAGGACCTACTCCATTACCTGCAAACATTGTCATCCTCGCAGAATCCATTTTTAGGGTCACAGGCCGGAAAGCATTCAGCTCCTGAGGCACAAGAAAGGTTACAATTCACCCCACAAGGGCCCAGCAACCAAGGCAAAGCCCATTTTCTTCTAAACAGACCACTGTCTGCCCCCAGGGGAGCAGACGACCCTCTTGGGTCCTAACAGCCTGGCACACAGTAGGTACTTCTTATCTGTGGATGGAAGAGGCTGAACCTGTTGGGAAAGAATGCTCAGCCATCTTCCTAGCCAAGACACCAAAGAACACCCCCAGTTCCCACAGCAGACAGACGCCTCTTTTTCCTCAAAGAAAACACCTAACGAACCTCAAATCCTTTAAAAGCGGGCCTGGGGACGGAGGAGGGGGTGCTCTCTACCCTTGAGCTCAGCCAGACCCTCATTTTTGCACAGTGGGCTAAGGGGGGGGGGCAGATTTTGAAGTGCGCAGTTTAGAAAAGCCCAGGCAGATTCACCTGGCTGCTCCCAGGTGAGGCAGCTGGTGGTTTTAAAGGTTCATCTCTGTCAAACCAGGCACCCAGGTCACATTTCCCCTTTTCCCTACCCCACAGTCTTCACAGAAAGGGGGACCCACAATCATACTGCAGAGTGGGCTGAATTTTAACACTGTTAAAAGACATTCTGACACTTTAACAGGCACCTGCTGTATGAGGTTATTCAACCAGCTTTCTAGATAGCCCCCCACACACACAACCACTGGCGCAGAGGGGGCGGGGGGCACTGCGGGAAGGGGGCAACTCTCTCGCCGCCAGAGACAGATGGCTGCTGCAGAGAGAAGTGCCGCAGCCCCTCACCTAGAGAAACGCGCAACGCCACGCAGGAGGGGCTCAGACTGGGATCCTGACGGGAATGGGGGGCTCCCACGGCCAAGTCACTTCCCCAAATGCCCCCCAAGACCTGCTCTCAACACGCACGCAGGGACACCCCCAAAGTTGCGCCACTGAGCATTTCTATAGAAGACCTCCCAGCATCGCCGCTTTTTTCCATACCTCCTCAATCAGCGCAATGACACCCCTCCGAGCACCACTCTGTGAGGCGGGAAGGGGCTGGGGTCTCCACCTCCCCTACTCCAGGGACCCCAGGGGCGGGCTGGGCATGCGATGATGGAGGGGAGGGCGAGCAGGCACGGCGCCGCGGGCTTAGGGTTAGGTGGGACAAGCGGGACTTGGGGAGACCCGAGGCGCGCGGGGCCAGGGGCGACCAGCGGGGCATCGCAGGCTTCCCCAGAGGGGGCGCGAGCCAAGCCGCCGGGGGTCTCACCATGGGTGCTGTGGCCGATAGCCAGCAGGAGCAAGAGGACGCGCAGGAGGGCTTCGGTCGCGGTCATCGCGGGGTGGCCGGGGTCGCGGTCCAGGGAGCGGTGCGGGCGCAGATCCGGCTCCGGGAGCTGCGCTGGGCTTCTGGTTGCGGACGCTGAAAGGGGCGCGGACGCGCAGCGAGTGGAAAGCCAGGGCTGCACCGGGCTGCGCGCTGCTCTCCGCCGCCGCCGCCGAGAAGCTGCCGCCGCCGCCGCGCGCCGCCCTTTTCGTACCGCCTCCCCCCCCCTCCGCGGCCCCCGCCCCCGCCCCCGCCTAGCGCGCACGGAGCCGGCGCCGGCCAGTCCCGGTGACCCCCCCGCCCCTCGCGAAGCCGCCCGCAACACCGCAGCAGCCTGGAAGCCCGCTCGCGCACGCGGGTGCACTCTCGGGCTGGACCCGCACAGGTACCCCCGCACAGGACGCACAGGACAGCGCGCAGGCGTGCCTGCGCAGCCCGCCAGCCCGCCAAGCGAGCGCGAGTTGCAGAAACCCAGCCTGGCTAAGCCGGCAGGCGCTCGAGGAAACTCGACGCGCGGAAGAGAGAAACGCACCCCAAAACTTCGAGAGACTTACTGTGAGGGTCCGGAGCACTCAAAGCTTGCGTTATATGCCCAGAAGAACACAAACGAACACGACGGCAACGTGGAAAACGCACATTAACAAGCAGGCGCCCAAAAAAACACTCAGAAAAATTATTGTGCCCTCAGTTTCCCCAGTCATGGAGAGGCACGACAGGGCATTCAGATGCCCCTTTAGCAACACGCACCCCGCTACCCAGACACAAACAGCAACCCAAACACACCGCAAGGTCAATAATAGTAACAACTGAGACCACCGCATGCTTAGTCCCAGGCGCCCAGACAATAGATAAAAAGTTCAGAAAATCTGGGCATTCTCTGTGCAGAAGCAAAAGCAGAGCACACGCGCACCTAAACACGCTGTAAACACACTGACACCCTGCTCCGATTCAGTCTCAGCCACCCACACACATGCTGGCGTCACAGCGGGGGTCTTAATCATCAGAAACATAAACACGTGGATTCTCCTGCGCACATGTGCTGGCCACACACCTGATATTCATAAGCATCCATGCTCAGTTCCCAAAACCCACAAATCAGATTCTTGGTCATACACTTAAAAAAAATTCAAATATGCAATCACACCTCCCCCCATGAAAATTCTCCCAACACATTCACAATTGAATTCATCTTTGTCCACAGTGACACATGTTGTTAGCCTTCCAATATATAATCTTCCAGACCCACTGGGAAGCCTACAGCCAGGAGTTTGCTGGAGTGGGGGAAGGAAATACTGACCCTGCCAGATACTGAACACCCCCCAAAGCTTCTGGGGAGGGGTCTCCCCAATGTCCCTCCTGCCCCCCCAGCCCCCAACTCAGTTTAGATCCCAACTGGGGATGGAGCCCTTACTCTGGGAGGGGCAGCCACACCCTCTGAATCCCCAGCTCTAAAAGATAGGGAGGGAGGGGGAAAAGGAGATGAAAGGGGTTTAACTTTCTGGGGAGATCAAGATTTTGGGAGGGGTCATTTTTGTAGGCTTAATTTGCCTGCAGATCTGGGGAGCTGGTGCCTGCTCCTCACAGTCTCTCCTTACTCAGTGCTGGGTAGAGGGGATCTCTGCCCCTTTGAACCCTGGGGAGTAGTTTCTTTGAATCAGAGTCATCTGAAGGTGCACTGGCAGGTTTGAGGACACTCTTACCATCCTTAGAGATGTGGGAATCCCCAGGGCAAGTGCAGTCCCTTAAGATAGCTGATGGTGATGGGGGGGGGGGTGCGGGGGAAGGAGGGGGGTGCGGAGAGCACGTGGCTCGGGTGGAGACCTCAGAACCGCTCAGAGGCGGCTGAAGCGGAATCCCCATCCCTTTGTGAATGCTGTCTCTGGTGTTCTCAGCAGAAGACCCAGATGGGTGGGGACTACTGGCTTTGTTTGGGGGGCAGGCTAGAAGGAGCAGTCAGGGTGCCCACCAGATGCCCATGCATTTCTATGCTCCTCTCTCTTCCATGGAGTCTTTCCTCGAATCAATAAAGCTAAGTCTAGTCCAGCAGATCTTTGTGTCCAATGCCCCTGACTAGAACGAGAGCCGCTGGGGCAGCCTGACGCCATCGCGCATGCCTGTAATCCCCGCGGCTCCGGAAGCTGAAGCAAGAGTTCAAAGCCACCCTCAGCAACTTAGAGAGGTCCTAAAGAACCCAGCGAGACCCTGTCTCTGAATAAAATACAAAAAAAGGGCTGGGAAAGTGGCTCAGTGGTTGAGTGACCCTGGATTCTTTCCCCAGTGCCAAAAGAAAAAAAAAGAGGGGAGGGGGAAGAAAGAAAGAAAGCTGGCTATGTACCTCAGTGGTTAAGCACCCCCGAGTTCAATCCCAGTATTAATAATAATAATAATAATAATAATTATTATCATCATTATTTTAAAATTCGTATTTATTGCTTATTATAATTATTTATTATATTAAAATTATTTTTATTTTTAAGTGTTTTTAAAGATGATAATCATTATTTTAAAATAATAAATAAAAAATAAATAAAATAAGAATTATTATTATTTTAAAATAAAAATAAATAACAATAATAAATAAAATAATAATTATTATTATTTTAAACTAATAAATAAAAATAAATGATAATAAATAAAATTATAATCATTATTATTTTAGAATAATAAATTAAAAATAAATAATAATAATAAAATAATAATTATTGTTTTAAAATAATAAGTAATAATAATAAATAAAATATTATTTTAAAATAATAAATAAAAATAAATAATAATAAATAAAATAATTATTATTATTTTAAAATAATAAATAAAAATAAATAATAATAAATAAAAATAATAATAATTATTATTATTTTAAAATAATAAATAAAATAAATAATAATAAATAAAATTATTATTATTTATAAATAAATAAATAAATATTATTATTATCTTTAAAAAACACACTTTTTTGGGCAGCTGGCAGGCCCAAGCCAGGAAGCCCCTCTGTCCATGGCACTGCAAGCACCAAGTTATTCCTGACCCTCCTTCCTCTCTTCCCTCCTCCTGAGGACCCTGTCTTCAGCCTCCAAAATTATCCTATGCAAGAGGCAGAGCTGGCTTCTCAGCTAGAAGCCAAGGAGGGGTGGAAGATCTTAGGGCTGGGTTGCCCAGTGGTGAGGGCTCCCCAGGCTCCTGCCCAAGTCACATGGAGAGGTTGTGACTCCATGGAGCATGAAGGGGGCCCCAGCAGCAGTCCAGTGGGTCCTCCATCTAAATGACTCCTCCCTACCAGGTCCCTTCTCTGCCCTGCCCAGTTTGGGAAGGGAGGGAAGTGGGGGGGCATCCTCACCAAAGGGCACTCCGCTGGCTGATGGGCCCCTGCTCTCTAATCCCAGTTTCATCCCATATCTGCTGAGGGCCCTGGGCCCTCTTTCCCTGTCTGTAAGCAGAATGATATACCTGTCCCCACAAAGAACTCTGATTTTGTAAACGGAAGAGCTCTGTGCTCACAAGGTCTGTCCCTTCCAGTCCTTCCTCCAATAGTTGTGACCCAGCTTCTGCCCCAGCCAGCTACAGAGATCTCACCGAGAGAAGGCAGGGTCCTTCTGACCTGGGCCTTTCAGGAGCCTCTCGCAGGTCTGCTGAGGGCGGGAAGAGCTTCCCACTGACGGGACCTACCAGCCCCGGAGCGTATGCTGGTTTGCTCTGGTCTCAATAAAGCAGTTTCAAATTCAGTAGACCAAAGATTTCTTTGCGGCAAGCAGACGTTGAGAGGGGTAAGCTTAGGAGCATTAAGGGAGGGGAGGGTGGGGACTGTCACAGACTCCAAGGCTGCACAGAAAGAATGAAAATGCCAATCTAGTCCCTTGAGGAAAAGACAGCAGCGTCTGCAGTTTGCAAGCAGATCCTGGGGCTGGAGAACAGCCACCCCTCCTCTCTCTGTGAATCTCTCCTCTCTGCACCCCTCCCCACCTCCAGGGCTTATGTTCAGACTCCTGGGACCATAGGGGTGAGGCCAGCAGCCCCCCTCTGGAAATGCTCAGCCCACCAGTCACCACAGCACGGCACATGACTACAGGGGTACCGGGTACCGGGACTGGACTTGCCAACCATGGGGTCACATTAGAATACAGGGCTTGGACTTCCTTGGGGCCAGGCTCCTTCTCACTTGCCACACCAAGTGTCTGCAGCCACAGCCCCCAGTGGGCAGAAGAAAGCCAGCAGAATTGAGAAAGCCCAGCAACAAAGCTGGCCATGAGTGAAAGTTTTCTAAGGGAACTAAAGAAATGTTATAGCCAGTCTTTTCCCCTCTCCCTCCCCCCACCATTCAAATCCTGACCCCGCCAGGGCCAGCTCCAGACCACTTCCCCCTTGATTAAAGACAAAATTGCTGATCAGGGAAGGTCAGCAGGGTGGAGCAAGAGCTAGTCTGGACAGCAGGCCAGGAGGGCCGATGGGGGCTGCACCCCCACCTTGACATTCTGCTCTGAGACTCGCCCCCTCCCCAGCGCTGAGAATCTCCCCGCCAACAGGCTTTGTTCCTGCCTGAACTGGGTTGTGTTGTTTGGAGACGTCTGAGCCACCGTTGAGCCAGTCCTAGTGGGATCGGGTAGGGCCAGGAGACAGAGGTACCATGAGGTCTGGTGGGTGCCATGTCCTCCTCTCCACGCACCGCACAATACATTCTCCATCCTCCCTCCCTCCCTCCAAGAGAAGCCGCTGGCTTCCCGGGCTCTGCTGCTGCCGCTGCCGCTGCTCTTCCCAAAGGGAGTGCTTATTTACCAAGACTGGACCAGAGTCAGACTCCCCAGTTACCTACAGCGGGAAGTCCCGCTGCGGCGACACAGTTAACCCGTGCCCGCTAGGGTTCACAGCAAGCCGCCACAGCTTTTTCTGCCTCTCCCTGGGATCCAGACTCCAGCCCAGAGCCATGTCATCAGAGCTCCCCGCAGTCTGGCTGAGGGGTGATGCAGGCCTATTTCAGAGATGAGCATGCTAGCCTTTTAGGCTCCGTGAGAGGTCCCTGGCCAAAGCTGGCAGAGCTGGGTTCGAATCCAGACCTACTCCCAGCAGAGGGGTAGTCGAGCACAGGGCAGAGAGGAGAGTGGACAGGCCCTGGGTGCCTCCGAAGCCCTGCAGCTGGGCAGCTAGGCCACCCTGGGGGCCATGAGGGCCACATGCAAACACCAAGGCTGTCCTGCAGCTGCCACCCCTTGGATTTTTCTTCCTCCCCGGAAGAAGTTGGAATTATGGAAACAAATTCTGTCTTTGCGGAGGGGAGGGGTCCGGGGGCGGAGGTTGGAGGGAAGCGAGAGGCGCGCCCGGGTACATTTAGGCGGGAGAACATGACGGTTTGGTTTCAAGTTCCATCAGAGAGAAGGCTCTTCAGGCTCAAGTGGGTTGCTGGCGCGGCGAGCGGGGAACGCGCTGCAGAGGCGCACGCCCTGCGCGGCCTCGTGTGCGGGACCCCGGGCGGATCGTGACAACCCCAGGCCCTCGCCCGCGCTTCCAGGGCCGAGTGTGGCCGGCGGTGGGCAGGGTCCGCGGCGGGCAGGGCTTGCACGTGTCCCCAGTCCCCACGCAGGCCTGCATGTGACGCGGGGGAGAAGGAGCTCGGCTTCTCCAAACCCCGCAGCAAGCCCGGGAAGAAAACCACCGGACAGCGGCGCTCACTGGCCTGGGTCCCTGTTCAGTGCTGCCTGCTGGTCGCCCCTCTCCCCCAAACACCACCATTTCTCGTCATCGATGATAGGATTCAAAAATAGACCTCTCCCTTCCTCTCTCACCACTGCGATCGACAGGGATGTCAAGTTCACAAGTCTAATTGTCCACGTCATCAATCAAATAATCTTCTTAAAGGGCGCCACTGAGTCATGCGGTGCGTGGGGAGCTTGTGGGGTCTCTAGAGGATTTAATGACTCCTCACCCCGCCCCCACACCTTGTAGGTAAATTCACCCTCAACCCGGAGGGAGGAAAAAGGAGTCTTTTCATCAGTTAGCTGGTCCATGCAGGCTTTGGCAAAGACTGCAGCGATTCTCCATTCATCAAAAATTCCCAGAAGTTAATTTTCCATAAATGGGGGCTTGCCTTTTTAAATGTAGTCTTTCATCTGTCAGTGTTTGCTGAGCCCCTACTGTGTGCCTGGGGCTCTGCTAGGGCCTCTGCAGGGGTGCAGCGGGATGGGTCCCAAGGTGGTCCCTGGCCTCAAATAGTTCAAGGTAGAGATCTGATACTGAGACCCCTCTGAGATTCAGGAGTGTGAGTGCTGGGGAGAGGTGAGCAAAGGGTGCTGGGCCCCAGTGGGGAGGGAGTTGGGCTCTCCTGGGAGGGCTTGTTCTGTGCTGGAAGTGCAGAGTGCTGTAGGGTTCTCTGGAGTGTTGCTTGTTGGGGAGGGCCTTGTAGGTGGGGAGAAGGGCTGCATCCAGGCCTGGTGGCATGAGACAGGCACCCCTGTGTTCCTTTAAAAGTGCAGGCTGAAGCTGGGCCTGGAAGCCAACACATATAATCTCAGATACTGAGGCAGGAGGATGTAAGTTGGAGCCTGGGCAACATAGCAAGACCCTGTCCCCAAATAAAAACTCAAAATGCTGGAGATGCAGCTCAGTGCTAGAGTGTCCCTGGTTTCAGTTGCTAGGAAAAAAAAAAAGAGTGTAGGTTGAGAGCTGGGCATGGTGGGGCATGCCTGTAGTCCAGCTACTCTGGAGGCTGAGGCAGGAGGCTTGCTTGAACCCAGGGATTCAATGCCAGACTGGGCAGCATAGTGAGACCCCATCTCAAAAAAAAAAAAAAGTATACATTGTTAAGACAGAATTGGCAAAAGGTGAAGCTGAGGGATAATGCAAACCTTTCATCATTTGGGAAATAAATCTGTCTTAACTATTCTTTTTTTTTTTTTTTTAAAGAGAGAGTGAGAGAGAGAGAGAGAATTTTAATATTTATTTATTTATTTATTTTTTGGCGGACACAACATCTTTGTTGGTATGTGGTGCTGAGGATCGAACCCGGGCCGCACGCATGCCAGGCGAGCGCGCTACCGCTTGAGCCACATCCCCAGCCCTGTCTTAACTATTCTTAAACATTCTACAACCTCCCTGACCTGGCAAATAGAGTCTACAGAACAAGAAACCTCCTTTTTGCATACCAGGGTCCACCTACATATGTGTCATGCCCAGACTTGGTGCTGAGTCTTTGGACTCCAGCCAACCCACCCACACACATCCCATGAAGTGCTGCCCACCTGCCTTTCCAGGAGCACCCAGTGATGGCTTCTGTCAGAGGCAGAGGTAAAGGGCCCCAGAATCCGATGGAAATAGGAGAGCCTTTTATTACAGAATAAATAAATAAATAAAAGTCTTCTCAAGCCCAGAGCCTGAAAGAGGAGCCCTTACCTAGGTCCTTACCCTGGACCTAGCCTGGGAGTTTTGGGGTGGCTGGCAGAGTCACCACCTTGCCGTATCTCCACGCCTGTGTCTATAAAAGGGAGTGTGTGCATTGTGGCTCGCCCCCCCCCCCCACACCATACCTGTTGGCAGGAAGCTCTGTCATGTTTAAAGCTGTGAAAACACATGGCTCTCGAGGAATTTAAAATGTTCTTTTACTATATTCTCTTATTTGTAAGGAAGCATTACCAGTTTTATTCAATTACCTTTAAAAAGTGTTCTTGATGTCCTACTATATGGGAGACATTACGGATCTCCTGAAAAGAAGGGAGACCTTTCTTACTCCCAGGGAGTGGAGTGGGACATGGGCAGGAGGCGAGATGGACACAGGCCTGCTCCTCTCTGCCCAGAGCCGGACAGCCTCTGACCTCTACCCACCAGCACACAGTGGTCCTGGCCCAGTACTGGAAGCGTGAGCCCTTCTCCCAGTCACCCCTGGGCACCATCATCTCCCCTGAACACACCTTCATGCCCTCTGCTAATGGGTTTTGCACATGTGCCTGATCCCGGGAGGCCAGAAGCATCTTGTTCAACCTAGCGCCCACAGCCGGTGGCCTGCAGTGCTACCCACGAGGTGATTATGGATTAAGTGAATTAATGAATAAATGAATGAGTCACAAAATGTTCTCTAAGGGTTACCATGGTCCCCTAGGAAAGACCCTGTGTCCTGGCAACTGTCCACAGTCTCATGGTGCCCCCCGAGAATCCATCCTCTTGTGTCCTGGTTCCAGGGGCTGCTGACCTCCCAGACCAGCCTTCCCAGATGGAGGGCCCCCAGGGGTGCAGCAGTGCCCCCAGTTAGCTACCCCCCAACCAGGGCACCCCGGTTCTTATACTTGGATTGAGGGAGCAGCTGCGTTGAGACCACATCCAGCAACCCCACTGCCACCCCCGTTCACCTCCCCCAAGTGCCTGGCTTCTATGAACTGCTCTCCTGAGCTGAGAGCCCGTTCCTATGGCGACGCTCTGCACCTCGGGAGGCCCTACCTAGCTGTCTGCAGCCAGACTGCAGCCAGAGATGGACAGCAGGGGCTGACGGGCCTGAGCTGACCCCTGTTCTCTCAACACACGCGCACGCGCGTGCGTGTACACACACACACACACACACACACACAGGATTTCTTGTCACCCAACCTCAAGTGTAGTCAATTTCTGATGTTTTAATTTGATCCCTATACAGAAACATACATTCCTCTGTTCCATCTCTGGGGCTCAGTGATAGAGCTGGATGCTGAGGCCCAGAGAGGTTGAATGGTTCTCTGTAGGTCACACAGTAAAGACTTGACAAAGCAGTCACTAGAATCTTGGGAGTGGCACCCTGCCAGGAAGACTGTAGAAGTTAATTATAAAAAGTCCTTTGAGGAGCCCCAGGTTTCCTTGTTTAAAAGGGTCTATTCAAGGTCTGATCACAAAGCCCAGACTGGAAACAGAAGAAATCATGTCATAGGAGTCGGAGCCAAGTTGGAACAGAGATGGCCCTCTCTCTGCTGCTTCAGTGTCAGAGAACTTGGGGAGGCAGTGAGGCTCCCCCTGGACTGGCCAAGTTCCCCCACCCCCTGGTGTTCTCTCTCCTTCTTCCTCCCTGTCCTGGAATCCAGCTCTCCTGCCTTTCTTACTTGAGAGCTGGGCCCAGGTGCAAGCCTGCTTCCTCTCAGGCCTCTCCCTGGAGGTCTCTGGGAAACTTCTCTCCCATCTGTCATCCCAGGACCTCCACCGCTCTGTACTTGCTGGAGCCAAGGCTTGGACTTCCTGCTCCCTGGGCCTCGCTCCTCTGTGCACATAGATCCCAAGGCCCGGACTCCACACCTCCCCAATGGCTCTCCAGCCCATTCCTGTGTCCCCATTCTGGCCACCACCAGCCTGATCCCAGCAACTGCCCCTCTCATTAATAATGACACCAGCCATGGGTCTGTTTCCCCCAGCCTCTGCCTGCCTACCCCGGCTGTGTGGGGCAGGAAGCAGAGAGGTTTTCTTGATGTGAGTATCCAGAAGAGCCTCCCAGCCAGAAGGGAGAGGGAAGGGGAGGAAGGGAGGGAGGGAGGGAGCAGGGATGGGAATAGATTTGCCCTTTCCAGTCCTTTCCGCTCTCCCAGCACTCCATGATCAGAATTAGGCACACAGTAGGTTCTCGCTAAGTATTTGTGACATTGAATTGCACCATTTTGTCAAAGAATCGATACAGAAGCATTTGGCTTGTTTGGGGCGCCTTCGAGACCGGAAATGGTCTTTTAACCCTAGGGAGAATCTCCTCCCTGCGAAAATTTGCCTGCAGCCTGCAGACCTTCCTTATTGATTCTTCGGCGAGCTTCTTTTCAGTGGCTCCCCTGCCTCTGATGAGCAGTCATTTCTGACTGTATTTTACTTAATTCTGCTCCCCTGCAAGTGTCTGGGCAATAACCTTAGCCGTGTGAGGCCAGAAACATGGCCACTGTCAATCCTCACATGCCATGCACGCAGGGGACCCTGCCAGCACAGCCTCACCTGGCTTGGGGTTTGTCTTTTGTCAACATGTTGTTTTCCCAGTGGCTTCAGAAGCACCCCAGTACTGCGGGCCATTTTCAGCATCTCCTCTGCACAGGGCAGGACCTGTGTGAGGTTGGCAGGGGAGCTTGGAGGATGGTCCAGGCTCTCTGAGCTACTGTTTGTCATCGTCCCCCACCTAATGGAGATAGTCAGGGGGCCAGAATAGTCTGAGTGGGCAGCTTCTGCCAGCACTGGGCGCTTAGTAGGTGCTCAGGGTCTGGTGCTGGTTTCCTCTCCAGTATGAGGGTGCTGGTGGTGCTGGAGGATGGGGACAAACCTCTAGCACCACCAGCAAGGGACGCTCAGGGTCAGCTGCCACACAAGTCATGTGGCCCTTGAGGCCCACCCACCTGAGGCCCTGCTGCTGTCCTGAGCCGGCTCCTGCAATCCCAAAGGGTCACCACTGTGGGGCTCACTCCTCAGGGCCCATACCCAGCCTCAGCCCTTCCTGCCTGACAGCTTGAGTTAACAAGGGACGAGGACCAGGGCTGGGAGGCCTGTGTGACTCAGGGAGGGGCTCAGCAGGAAACAGATGGTGCCTGCAAGATGGTTAAACCAGAGTTTAATAAAGGACTATTTACAGTGCTGTGGGTGGGGTGCAAGGAAGCCAGAGGATGGGGAGCGCCCAGTCACCCACAGGCCTGCTGTCGAGGGGCAGTGCAGGTACCTGAACAGCAACCAAGAGCTGGGTGGGGAGGCAGCAGGTGGGTTGCCAGCCTTGGTAGGGGGGTTCCATCCATGGTGACCACCTCAGGGGTCTGACTTCCTTCCCAACTGAGGAAGACCATCAGGTGGTCACTAGGGACACAGACAGGACAAAGGGTGGAGGACAGCTCTGCAGTGATGTAAGAAAAGGAGCCCGCAGGACCCAGAGCATCACTAGAGCCAACTGCCTCCTCTCATGGGGGAAACTGAGGCCACAGGAGCCTCTTGGCGGCAGAATTGGGCCTCAAAGCCAGGCCTCTGATTAGAGCCCAGGTCTTATGCCCCCAGCCCTCCCTGCCTTGGGTATGTGTCAACTTGGAGCAGGGCCCACCTGAGCTGCCTGGAGATGGGGTGGAAGTCCAGAAAGAGGCTACAGCCTCCGTGCTGCCTCCCCTGGTGGCCTTCACACACGTAGGCAGCCCGAGTTAGCTGTGCCCATGAATGAGCCAGACCCCAGGGCCCAAGCTGCTGAGTGCCAGGTGTGGCCGCACCCACACAGCCTCCTGTACCAGGAGGAACCCCACAGGGCCTTGAAGTTGGGCCCACCCCCGCCACCATCTGAGCCGAGATCTACACTCAGCCAGGGGGTGACATCTGCAAGAGCTAAAAATGGGCAGAAAAGACACCACAGGCCTCCTGTCAGGACTCGGGCAAAGCCTCAGGTGGTCTTGGGCAATGCGTGTCCCTTCTCTGGGCCTCATTTTCCCTACCTGGTCTCTGGTGGCTCTGGCCTGCTGACATGGCCTGGGCAGACATGAAGGAGCCCTGGACCAGGTAGAAGAGGGGAGCAGGGTACTTGGTGCCTAGGGGGAGCGTGGGCAGGACAGTGGCCAGGCAGGGGGAGAGCTTGGGCCGGGAGGTGGACATCCGTGGCAGTGGAAGGGGCCCACGGAGGCAGCTAGTCAGGAGGTGGAGGCAGCAGCGAGTAAGGCACAGGACAGAGGAGGCACTCGGGAGGGGAGCAGCAGCTACCCAAAGGCAGGGGCTGCAACCCAGGCTGCCCTCGTCCCCAGGCGGCCCTGTGCTCCCAGCAACTGTCCTTCCGCGGGCTCCTTCCTCGATGCCCCAAACACCCTCCAAACTTCCTCTCTATAGAAACAGGAATCTCAAAATGAATTACAGTAGAGGGGGTAGAGAGAGAAGAGGGGAGGGGAGGGGAGGGGACGGGAGGGGGGATAGTAGAGAATAGGATAGACAGCAGAATACATCAGACACTAGAATGGCAATATGTAAATCAGTGGAAGTGTAACTGATGTGATACAGCAATCTGTATATGGGGTAAAAATGGGAGTTCATAACCCACTTGAATCAAACTGTGAAATATGATATATTAAGAACTATGCAATGTTTTGAACGACCAACAATAAAAAAAAAAAAAAAAAAAAGAAAGAAACAGGAATCTCAGACACCAAGAGAGAAGAGCGACAGGACAGGAGTGGCCGGGAGAGCCCAATGCCGCCGGGGACATCAATCTCCTGGAGATGGGGAATGGCCGCTGGGGCCCGGAGGGGCAGCAGGAGTTGCAGCGCTGGGAGAGAGAAACTGCGCCTGGGTGAGAAGCGGGGAGGGAGTCGTCCGGCCACGGTTCGGGTGTAGAGGCGCTCGCGCCATCGTGCGCATGCGCGGGGTGCGAGTCTCGGGTGGGCCACGGGGGACCCTCGGGGTTTGGGAGCCAAGAGCCTGCAGATGCTGTCCGAGGGCGTAATTGATTAATTGAATGAGAAGCCCACGCCTGCTCCTCTGCGGGTTCCGGGTCTGGTGGGAGGGGGATTTGAACCGACACCTCCTTCAATCCGACCTGCTGTCTAATTGAGTTAGCTGCATCCATGCGGGCCACACGGGCCAAGGAGCCGCAGCCACCTGGGGCTCGGGAGGTGTCCCGCAGGTCCTCTTCCCGCCCAGCGACAGAAAGCGGTTGCCTTGGCCCAGGCGTGGGAAGCTCTGGGCAGCAGCACGAGCGTTAATTGTGCTTTTAACTTTCAAAGTGGTTTCGCATTGATTTTATTTACTCCTCAGAACCCAGCATCTGTCATGCTCTGCCTCGGAGGCTGGGGAGCCACTCCGCGGGCTGGGAGGTGGGGGGAAGGCTCTCGAGGCCCCAGCTCCTGCCTGAGTCTCCTCCACCACCCGGCCACCACCTGGCCCAAGGAGCCATGCATGATGGATGCGTGAACGGATGGCACAGGGTAAACCATGGCTGCTGCAGGGCTCTCGCCCCTGGCCGGGCCTCACGCATGTCTGGATTCACTTTCTGTCACAGTCAAACATCTGGAACCTCCACAGGTGCCGTCAACCCTTCTGAGAAGGCAGGAGGGCTGTGGCTTTGGGCTTTGTGGCCTCTCCTTGGGGGCCTGTAGGTTCCAGAGCCCTTTGGAGGCATGAGAGAGGTGGGGAGGGCAGGGCTGAGGCCTTTGCTGGCCCCTCCTGACATGCTCAGGTGTCCCTGGGCCTCCAGGGCCTGGGCCTTCCTGTGGACTCCCAAATGCTAGTGCCCTTGGCCTCCCCACCTCACTCGCTGTAGGCTTCCCTTAAAGGTCTTCTGGGTGTCCACCCCCAGCCCACGCTGTGCAGAGGGCCACCTGCCCCAGGGGCTTCCCTGCACCCTGCCAGGGCACCCCTTGGGCCTCCCTGAACTGTGATGAGGGCGTCTGGCCTGTGGCCGGGTGAAGGCCTGTCAGCAGCCACACCGCCGTGGCCTGGACAGGTCGAGGCACCCAGGGCTGTGAGGCCCGGTTGTGGACTGGCACTGGGCCCAGGAGGAGCCGCAATGGCGCAGCTGCGAGTGGCCACCCGGTCCCCATGTGCTCGCTGGGTTGCCTGCCAGAGGGCTACCGCGGGCCGTGGGCAGGGATTACCCAGAGGAGCAGCCTGGATTTCTGGTGGTTTGGGGCGCCCTTCTCAGTGGCTCCCTGGGCCCGCACATCCCTGGAGCTGGTATTTTTAACTTGGCGGGGCTTTTAATAAACCCTCTGTGTGGGGAGCAGTAAACAATGATCTCAGGACTCGACTAATTAAGACACCACTCTGAGGTTGCAGATAGAAGCTGTTGTGGCTGGTTCCATCCTAGGGAGGCCCGTCCCTTTGGGGCTGTCAGTGGGCTTCTAGCTGCAACCTCAGGACCGCAATGCGCCGGAACCTGGGAACGCAGGGATCCTGGACTATGGGCAGGATCTCTGCAGCCTCTCTGCAGGCCCCTCAGACCTCACCACCTCCTTTAGGAAGTTCCCTGCGCGAGGTGCACGGCTCTCCTACATGTGGGTGGCTGGGGAGCAGGTCTACTCCCACTCCTCCAGTGGCTGCTGCTCATCAGCTGACCACCACCTGCCTTGCTATCTTCTCTCCTGGTCCCAGGAGGTTCCTGCTCTGCTTCCCCTTTCTCTCTCTTGCTGGGGGCCACCCCAACAGGCTCCCTGCAGCCACTGAGCCTTGGAGGAGTTGCTGACCCTCCGGCTCTCTCTGTCCTCCTGCCTTTTCACCCTCAGTATAGATGCTGGGGGACCCCTCCACCTGCCCTCATCCAAGGCAGAGGTGACGAGGAACCACATGCAGCCCCCCCTTCTGCCCTTCCCCCCTGCCCAGGCTCCACCCAGCATCCCCTGGTCCTTCCTCGGCCGTGACACATGGGTCAGCAGTGCCCTGGCTGCTACGGGTAGCTCTCTAGGACTACAGTCTGTCCGTTTATGAAAGTCATTGGGGAGGACCCCAGAGCAAGCTGCAGTGTCCCACAGGAGCAAACAGTAGGTGCTTAATCAACACCAGGCTTCTTTGGGCAGGACCAGTTTGGTGGGAACCCCAAGGAGATGGTCATCCTCCACCTGTGACCTCAGGGACTCAACCCTCAGACTCTCCACTCCCTGTCCCATGGGTGGCGTGGCAGCCTTAGCCCCAGTTAGGCATCTGTAAGACCAGCACCGTGTCCCACCCGCACTCCCTGGAGGCAGCCTGGGGTGGAATGGGCACTGGAACTCTGCCAGACCTCAGTGTGCACATCTGGAAGGGGGGACAAAGCGGCCCTACCCTGAGAACCCCTGAAAGGCTGTGGGGGTGCTGGGCTGGAGAGAGAGCTGGGAGCAGAACAGCTGGCCCCGGGTGTCACCACAGGGCCTGGCTGCTGTTATCACAACCATCAGGAATGTGCCTGCTGACCTTTAGGGTGACTGGGCCTCCCTCAAGGGTGGGGGGAGTCGGCCACCTGTTTGGGGGTATCCAAGTGATGACTGGTTTGTGGGCTGCCTATGGGCACCCTGAGCCCCCAATTGTCACGGAGCTTCCCAGCTCTGCAAGCTGCTCGGTCTGCCTATGCCAGGCACACTGTCCCCAACAAAGCCTGGGCTGCCTTCTGGCCTCCACATCTGCCTCTTCTTCTCAGCCTCTGCCTGTCAAGACAGAAGCTGGCAGGGAGGGGTTTGCCAGCCTGAATCGTGGCATTTTTTCTCACGTTCCCTGGCCCCAACTCTGTAGAAACATCTGCCGTGACTTCCCTGGGACGGGAGAGGCTCTAGGGTTTTCTCTGCATCTCCCAGGGAAAAAGGCAAAACAGGGTGCTGGGGTGGGGACCGTGCCCTGATGGCAGGTCCATGCTCAAGGGTGCAGTTGTCCAATAATTGGCCAGTCTGAAGGCCATGGCCATGAGAGGCCGTGATGGGGGGATCCCACTAGGGCCCACATGCTGCTGCATGTTTCACTTGTGGCCCTGTGGCCTGGGGACAGTGGAGCCACAGGCTAGGGACAGTGGTGGCATCCCCGCTCAGGTCTGTTTCCCCTTCTGTCCTTGGGGATGGTTACAAAGCCCACAGGTGACCTAAACCCAGTGTCCACCGCACCTGGTCGACCTCCCTGCCTCCAGCAAACCTGCCCAGGGCCTCCCTCCTGGCCACCTGGGCATGGCCTGCTCCCCTTCCACCTGCCCGAGGCTTCCCTCCCTGGCAGCAGCTCCTACTTTTTCCTCTACCTGAGGACACCTCGTCACCCTGTCCCTTGACAAAAACACAAGCCTGTCCTCCTGGGTCAGCCTGCACTGACGCACACAGCTAAGAGCCCAGGCCCCACGGTCCTTCCCAGGCCCTGAGGAGGGCAGAGACCCCTCAGCAGCAGCCCAGGGATGGAACACATCTGTGGAGACTGTGCTGCCCCCCAAGGGCTGGGCAGCCGCTGAACTGAGACCCCAAGGGCAGAATTCAGTCGAACGCGTCTTTCTTCAGCGCTGCCCAGCGGAGGTTTCTTAAAGGGAGGGCTGTGACGTGCTACAGAGGAGAAGGCGGGTGGACAGACAGACGCTGTGGGGCTGGAGTGAGCTGCTTACACAGCTTTGCATTTCAGAGTGGAATTTATAAAGTTGGAATGACACAGGACCAATATGGTGGGTACACTGTGCCCTGGTAAGTGCCCAGTGGAAACCGGCAGGCCACAGGGTCCAGAGAAGGGGGGAACAAGGAGGCCACCGTGGACCTAATGCCTTGAGCCCCCAGCAGAGCCCTGAGCTGGACAAGGTGTCCAGGAGCAGTCAGGCTGGGGTCCTTTCCCGCCAGCCAAGTTTTGGGGGTGCCATGGCGGCCCAGGCAGGGCCTGAGGGCCTTTGGAAGGCTTCCCAGCAGAGGTGACCTTGGGGATGGGCCCTGAAGGGTTCAAATGAGTTGGCCAAATGCAGGGGAGGGGGAGGCCTTCCCGGCAGCAGGGCAGCTCGAGCCAGGGAAGGCCAGGGCGCCGACGTGCCCAGCTATTTTGGGAGCCGAGTCAGAGACCCAGAAGAGTGAAGGGGAGCAGCTGTCCCTGAGGTGGCCACAGGTCGAAGGGGCTGCTCAGCCAGGGGTCCTGAGTGTCAGGCGCCCGCCTGGCGGAGTAATGGGCAGCCAGGGCAGGTTCTGGGAAGCAGGAAGGCAAGGCCAGAGCGTTGAAAGAGCTGCAGCGGTCACTGCAGTGGTCATGGTGGAGGAAAGAGAGCGGGGACAGCGGGAACCACAAAGAGGTCGGCCCAGCTGAGAGGCCAAGAGGACTGGACCGGTGGGGGTGGGTGGCCCAGGGCAGGGGGCTGGGAGCAGAGCCCCCTGGAAGTGGAAGAGCACGGCCCGGCCCCTGCCCGCTCTCCCCACTCTGCTCTCCATATGACACAGAGAGAAAAAAACTGCTGGAAACTCTCCAGGGTTGGCTCTGAGGTTTAAAAAGAAAAAGAAAAAAAAAAAAAAGATACTCCAGAATAGTGCGCATACAATGAGCTCGTTTTAGGTAAAACGGAAAAGAAATGTGCCATCTCCACTTTCTTTCCACTCTTCTATTTATATGTTTGCACATGCATAGAAGTTTCCGGAGGATCACACAAAAACTGTTACTAGAGCTCATCTTTGCTGAGTGGGCTGGGAACTGGGAAAGGAGGAAGACACGCTGGCACTTTTACAAAGTGCCAAGGGAAAAGGTCAATTGTGTGCTTGAAGCAACTTCTAAACTAAAGAGAGACGAGTGAAAAGGCCCGGCGGCGGGCCACGGGGGCCCTGCTCAGGCCCAGGACAGGGGACCGGGGCAGTGCCGCGGACCTGGCCTGGGTCCCCCTCCCTGCCGGCACTGCCCAGGCCCGTGTCCCCCTGAAGGGCAGGGCTGCCCTGCAGGCGCCTCCCCCGCTCTCGACGGGCCGGCTGCGCCCCCTGCCGGCAGGCCTGCTGGCCCTCCTGCTGCCCCTGGCGGGCGCCCTGCCACCTGGGATTTTTTCCTAGGCCAAGAGATAAGAGGAGCGTGCTCTGAGCAAGACAGGTGAGGGGAGATAGGCGCTATCACTTCCACCTAATGAACCCCCTGGAAGGCTCTCTCCGGAGTGATAAATTCTCCTCCCAGACTCCTCCCAGCAGGGACCCACCAGGTCCCCATAAGTCATGTCTCAGGAACACGCGGCTGCTCCTGCGTTTCCTCACAGCCCAACAGGGAGGCCTGCGAGCCAGGCCGATAACAAATTTTGAAAACACGGTATTTTACACCTCGTTGCGCCAGGTGGGTTGTTCCTGCCGTCAGCCTGGGCCATGGGAGGCCACGCAGGGGAGGCCACAGGGCCTGCACCTAGGGGTGGGGTCGCAGGGTGCCATCCCTAAACTCTTGTCCTGCCCCTCAGTGGTGGTCCAGGAGGGGGACAGTGCCCATGGGGTCCTTGTTCCACTGACCATGGCAGCTGTGTGGGGAGGGAAGGTGCCCCAGGGCCCCACTGAGCTGTTCCCCCCTTCCGGGCCCCATGGAGGCCCAGGCCCAGACCCGGCTCCTGACGTCCGTTCCCAGCAAGCACGGCCAGGTGGCTGGATGCTCTCCCTCCTCCTGGGAGCTGCATGGACAGCTGCCTCAGACAAAACCCAGACTGCGGGGCTGCTCAATGACACTCCCCATCACCCGCCCCAGGCCGGCCAAACGGCTCTCTTGGCGTCATAACGGTCAAGGTCTGGCCACCCCCGCTGGAGGGGTGCTCGGGAGGGGCATGGAGGCCCTGCCTGCCTCAGGGACAGATGTGTGGGAGGATGGAGGGGGAGAGGGGGCCAAGCCAGGGGCCACTGCCCCGTGTACATGGGAGGGGGCAGCCTGAGTCCCAGCCCTCCATCTGCCGTGCCTCCCCAAGGTGTGCACGGAGTCCCCCACCTTTGCCAGGCTCCTTCTGCACGCCTCTGTCCCTTTTCTGCAAACCAGGGCCAATTCCCAGCAATTGTCTGTTCCTGACACTCAGGGACTTGGGGTGCAGAGGGACCCCGCCTGTCCCCAGGGCCCTGCACCCAGCACAGGGGAAGTGTTTCCAGGCCCCTGTGCCCAGGCTCCATCTGACCTTGGAGGAGGACACCCGAGAAGCAGGAGGGAGGGTTTGGGCGGGGCAGGAGCGGCTCCCAGCCCAGGTGGAGCCACCCAGAGGCCTGGGCTAGCAACTGACCTGAACCACAAGGTGCCAGGTGAGCTGGACCCGACTCAGGGAAGGCCCTGCCTCTCCAGTCCTAGTAGGTGGCCCAGGTGACCCCAGCCCTTGGAGGGTGATAGTCCCACTTGACCCCCTCGATGCCCCTTTGGACCCCAAACTCCCCGAGGACAGAAAGGCGCACCTGATGGCTCAAGGGGCCCTGGGGAAGGGTGGTGGAGGACCCTGAAGCCTGAACTCGGTGGGATTTCAAGACTGGGGAGAACTTTTGTTTTTAAGTGAAGAGTAACTGGAGCTGTTTTTTTGGTTTGTTTTCTTCTGAGAGTAATACATGATGTTTCAAGAAAACTCGGAGAAGACTGAAAAATCAAGAAACAGAGCCATCCACGGTTCCTCTACGCAGGAGCGGGGGCACCACGCCGTCCTCCCGCCCTCCTGCACGTTCTCTTTGGCTCCCACACTGCGTCTGCAGTGGGTTCCTTGCTGTCCCCAGGGCAGGCCCCCCCCCCATCTGTGCAGAGTCGGGAGACAGCGTCAGGGCCACGTCACCATCCGTCCAGTGACTGGCACCACAGCTAGCTGATAGATTTTCATTTGTGACATTGGGGATTTGAAAATGTACTTATTTCTTAATATTTATTTTTTATTTCTAGGTGAAAACAATATCTTTATTTTTAATCTTTATGTGGTGCTGAGGATCAAACCCAGTGCCTCATGCATGCTAGGCAGGCAAGCGCTCTGCCACTGAGCCACATCCCCAGCCTGAAAATATACTTTGGATGTGGAAAAGCAGGTCTGTTGTGGGATCATAGATGTCTAATGATTTTCTCATATTTCAGATTCATTCCTTTAAATAATTTCCCAAAAGTAGAATCTCTGTATCTAAGATGATGGAAATCTTTTTTTTTTTTTTTTTTTTTGATACAGGAATAGAACCCAAAGACATTTAAGCACTGAGCCACACCCCGCCTGGGCAGAATCTTTTTTTTTTTTTTTTGGTACTGGGAATTGAACTCAGGGCACCTGACCACTGAGCCACATCCCCAGCCCTATTCCTTTTTTTTTTTTTAATATTTATTTATTTATTAGTTATTGGCAGACACGACATCTTTGTTTTGTATGTGGTGCTGAGGATCGAACCCGGGCCGCACGCATGCCAGGCGAGCGCGCTGCCGCTTGAGCCACATCCCCAGCCCCTTGTTTTTTTTTTTAAAGAGAGAATGAGAGAGGGAGAGAGAGAAAGAGAGAGAGAGAGAATTTTTAATATTTATTTTTTAGTTCTCGGCGGACACAACATCTTTGTTGGTATGTGGTGCTGAGGATCGAACCCGGGCCGCACGCATGCCAGGCGAGCGCGCCACCGCATGAGCCACATCCCCAGCCCCTCCCCAGCCCTATTCTGTATTTTATTTATTTAGAGACAGGGTCTCACTGAGTTGTTTAGTGTCTCACTGTTGCTGAGGCTGGCTTTGAACTCGTGACCCTCCGGCCTCAGTTTGTTCCACTGTGCCTGGATATTTTTTTTTTTTTTTAAACAGAGCATCCTTCGGCTGACATAAGTCACAGGTATCACTTTAGAACACGTGGAGGAAAGCACAGTGGCCGATGACCTCATGGGTGTTTCTATAGCCACGACCCAGGTGTGAGTGTGCGTGCGTGAGTGTGAGTGTGCGTGCGTGAGTGTGAGTGTGTGTGCGTGAGCATGCATGAGTGTGAGTGTGCATGAGCATGCATGAGCGTGAGTGTGCATGAGCATGCATGAGCGTGAGTGTGCGTGAGCATGCATGAGCGTGAGTGTGCGTGAGCCCGCCGGCTGCCTGCGTGAGCATGTATGCGTGTGCACACACTCATGGGGGACACCCTCCCTCAGCCAGCACTGCACACGTGAGGTGCTGTGCGGCTTCTGCTTCCATGAGGCCCTCCTCTGGCTGGGGACACGGGGGTCCTGCTGACTGCGGCCACAGAGCCACCTTTGCCCAAGAAGCAGTCAATGAGGCTCAGGTTCCCACCAGCACCCCATCCCCACGGCCTCTCAGTCACCATCACAGACCCACGAGGGGGCACCCGCCTGGGCTCCTGCTCAGACTAGAAGCTGGGGGACATCCTGACCTTTGGGCCCACCTCGGGCCTCTCCTGCTAGATCCTGGGGAGGCCTCCCGCTGGGCCGGCCCGTTAAGGCCAGAGGCTCAGGCCTCACCACAGGCGCTCTTACCCGGCCGGGCACGTCCTGGAGCCCACCTCTGCCCGTTAGCGGACCGCCCCTCTCCCCCTCACCCTAACCCTCCCTCCAGCCGGGCTCAGACGGGAAGGCCTCCCCCTGGACCTGGCAGGAGCCTTTGGTCAGGGTGAGCGTGTGGCTCACTTCTGCAAGTCTCGGTCACTTGCCTTCTTGGGGGTCTTGCACTGCCCGCTGGTCCCTGGCTGCCCTTCCTCTGGGCACTGCAGTGTTTTGGATTCTGGGTTCACTCGCTGAGCACCTCACACTGACTGAGCACCACAGTCCTGTGGGCACGTCCACCCTTCACCTGTCCCTGTTAGGCCAAGAGGAAGGAGACTCTGTCCCTGAAGCGGCGTCTGTTCTCAGGGTTCCTCGGGACTTCCAGGGGGCCGCGTGGCCCCACCTCCGCCCCTCGCAGCCCTCCAAGCCGCCCCTCCCAGGGAGATCCAGTGGGCACCTGAGTGCCAGGGACCAGTGGGCAGCTGGCACACCACCAGCCCCCGGGCTCCGTCCTGGCCTGGTGAACAGGTTCGCCTGTCCGTGTGGGTTCACGGTGGTGAGGACAGCCCGCCGCGGGCATCGGCCTGGACCCCTGAACCCCATCCAGACCAACCACTTCCACGGTGCCGCTCACCTTCCCTCTGCGTCCCAAGGCCCCTGAGATGGAGCTCCCAGCTGCGTCGGTGCCCACGCGGTGAGCTGGGGCCCTGCTCCTATCAGCACCACCTGCCCAGCGGGCCCCCTCCCTGGCTCAGGTACAGTGTGGCAAGGCAGCCCCGATCCCCATGTCCCTTGGCACTGCAGGCACAGCTCACCACCCATCAGGCGGCACCAGAAGGGGACACTGACCTGGGACAGAGGTGCAATGTCAGGCTCTCTGCTACAGTTAAGAGACCCTCCCTGACCGTGTCCCTCTCCCTGGAGGGCTATGGCTCCAGTGAACTGTGGGGTCTCACTTCTCTTAACAACCCACACAGACTGGCACCCACCCCTTGACCACCCCACGCTGACGCATGCCCTTGATACTGGCCACAGCCCCCAGCTCCCCCGGGCCACCGAACATGCGTCGCGCTCTTGATTCCTGTCCAGGAACTTGGCTGGGCCTTCACCTGCGTCGCCCCATTTCTTCTCATAGTGCCCCTGCCTTCTAGGACTGTCCCCCTGGGTCCCATAGTGGGAAGTTCAGAGAGGTTAAAGCTCTTGCTCAAGGACACACAGGCCAGAACAGCAGGGAGCCAGACTGAAGGCCAGGGCTAGAGAGGGGGCTGGTCCTTCCTCGATGGCTCCCCTCCAAGTCATCCTGCAGGGGGACACAGCTGACCTTCGCCAGACTCCTTCCCAGGAGGTCAGCTGCCCCCAGGGGCTGTGAGAGCTGGCATCCCCTCTCCCCTGCCCCAGAAGCCCCTTCCTCCACATGCCCTGCCCTGTCCTCTGTGTGCCTCGGTGACGCTGATGGCATCCACCCAGGAACAGGCCGTCCAGGCCCGGGAACCCACTAGAGAGGGAGGGGGCTGGGCAGGCGTGAGCTGACACGTGCCCGTGCTGCGGTCCCCGTCCACACACTGGGCAGCTCTGAGCTGTTCTGAGAAAGCTGTGTGGACTGTCCAGGGCCAGCCTGCGGGTGAGTCATGAGCAGCGCTGGGCCCGTGGAGGGCCCGCGGGGTCCCCTGGGCCCAGCAGAAGACAGGGAGCCTTTATCAACCCCTCCCAGGCACCTGGTGCTGTCGGTGCCCACCGCCAGGGAGAGGGCTGCAGCCGGCGGCCCCAGAGTGCAGGCCTTGTTCCAGGGAGACGCTGCGCAGCTGCGGTCAGCCGCCCCGTCTGGCCCCATACAGCAGCCCTCCTTGTTCGGGGCCTTGGCGGCGCTGGGAGCCGTGTTGATCTTGGAGGGTGCACAGGCGCACACAGTGTTCCCAGCGAGGTGTTCCGTGGCTGCTTTATGGAAATTATTTTACGGTCCATGTAGGTGTGGGGCAGCTCCCACCCTGCGAATATTTCCAGGCTAAAAATACTGTGGCCACGCTCCACGGGGGAGGACGCGGGGCCCAGCGCCGTGCTTCGAATCGCCAGCCACAAACCCAGCCCGCAGGACAGCCACTTTGGTGTCTCCTCCTTGGCTCTTCTGGGGACCCCTCTCGGCCCTCACTCCCCACCTCCCTGTTCCTGGGGTGACTTCCGGGGGCCCTGAGGCAGCGGCAGCTCCTGGAGGACCAGGTCTTGCCCAGTACAGTAGAGGTTCACAAGCCCCACCCTGCCCACCTGTCCCCAGCTCCCCTCCCTCTCATCACACAAACCTCCAAACCCCGTTTCCAAACTCAAAGTCAAGATGGCCCAGGCCTGTAACCCCGCGACTCCGGAGGCAGAGGCAGGAGGCTTGCAAGTCTGAGGCCAGCCTCTGCCACCTGGCCAGGCCCTGGCTCTGAACAAAGACCTGGGAGGTGGCTCAGTGGTAGGGTTCCATGCCAGGCCTCAGCGGTCACACGGTCGGTCTGGCAATCCCACACTCCCCCATGGCCTTGAGACCACCACCCTCCCAGCAGCCCAAAGGTGGAAATGACCTGCACGCCCTTGGCCTGGCGGAAGGATAAAGAAAGCTGACAATACACAAGGAAAGACCATCTGCCCCCCGCCCCACCAGGGAGGAAACGAGAGGACACTGGGTCAAGGGACAAAGAGCCAGACACAAAGGGACAAAGATCACAGCCCACTTCTACGTGGTCCCCAGAGTCAGTCAGCTCACCAACAGGAAGTGGGGACGGGGGTCTTCAGGGGGGAGCAGGGATGGGCTGAAGGGCTCGGAGATGCCGGACGACGGGAGGGTGTTCAGGGCGCCACGTCCTGCACCTGGGGACGGCAGGGGCCGCACGTCTGTGGTTTTTCTTCTACTCGATGGTACTTATCAGGAGTATTTTTGTTCTGGGGATGGGATGAGGCTTTCCGGTGTGGTGTGGTTTTCCGGTGCTGGGATTGAACCCAGGCCTTTGCGCACGCGAGGCCAGCGCTCTACCAGCTGAGCGGCCTCCCGGCCCAGAACCCAGGGCCTGGCACACACAGTCGAGGACCCTGCCCCTGTGATCCGACCCCAGCATTTACTGTAACTTAGAAAATCCACCCAAACACAGAGAGCAGGCAGCGCTCACCGCCTCCCCGTGCTCCGCAGCCTCTCCCTGTTCTGATCCGGGCAGACCCACGGGCTGGGCACCAGAGGCTTGGCCCACGTGCCCCCGGGTCTGATGGCCCTCCTGGTTGTCACAGGGGCTGGAGAGGCTCTTGGCGTCCAGGTAGAGGTCAGGGGTGCTGCTGGTCCCAGCAGAGTACTAGCCAGTCCTGAAAATGGCTCGAGCTAAGGGGAGAAGGGGTCGTCAAGAAGGACCAGGGAGCAGAACACGACGGACACTCTTCCAAAGAAAGACCCAAGCTTGTCCCCTTCCGTGTCCTGGTGAAGAAACAGAACATTTCCAAAGAAAAAAAGGAGCCTTATCCTGGTACCGACAGGCCCTGGCCTGCCTCGGGGGCTGGAGCTGGCTGTGTTCTCATGGGGGCCTCTGGGACCCTCGCCCAGGAGACAGTGAGCTCTGTGGGTCAGCAGCTGCCCACCTCCATCCTCACCACAACCCCGCCAACACACAGCTGCACGGGCCAGCCTTTCCTGCACTGATGTCTCAATGGGACAGCCCTCTCACAGCCATCTCAGCACCATTTTCTGGGCAGCGAGGGACTCCAGATCCAGGTTCAGAGAACACAAAGGCCCCATCATAGCCCAAAGACCATCCAAAGCACAGGTGAAGGAAACAGGGTCTGCCAGTCCCCCACTCCTCACCTCTCCTGCTCTGTCCTTCTCATATTAGACACTGGAGCCTAAGTCATTCTTTCTAAAACCAATTTATTAAAGCAATTTGTTAGTACTTGGTTGACTCACTTAACTGAGAGGTCTGGTGAAAGTGTCTGGGGAAGGACATCAGGTGTGGCTGGATCCAGGAGCAGAACAATGTGAGCCCTGCTTTCTCATCCAGTCCCCTCTCCTTTATGCTCAGCCCTGCTCTGCCCTGGACCCTGGCTTCACTCCTTCTTGAAGCACATTCCCAGCTTCCCTGTGAGTTGACCCAGGGTGGGTGTCACTTGTCATCTCTTTAGGGCCATTCTGGAGTGAAGTGAGGAAAAGAAGGAAGTCATCGACGGGCCCATCATCAGACGTCTGGTCCCCTCGGTTCCTAGGGTTGAGCACTGAAGAGAACTCAGCAGTTTGGGGGCTTGGGGACTGACAGCTCTCACAGGCAGGTGGCCAGGGGCTTTTGCCCACTGGGGCCTGGACGGGGCCAAGCTGGGTCCAGGGCCAGGCTCAGACCCACCCCCACCCAGGCTCACCTGCTGGAAACGACAGAGCCCTTGGCCTGCCCCTGGCCACTGAGGTCAAGGGTCACGCCAGGGCCTTACCTCCCCATTGACAAGTGTCCTCAACTGCCACAACAAGTCACCACACGCTGGGGGCTTGAAACAACACGAAAATGTTCTCTTGACCTTCTGGAGGCCGGAAGCCCGACCCAGGGCCACGTTCCTGTCAAAGCCCAGAAGGACCCCTCCTGGGCGTCCCCAGCCTCTGGTGACTCCTGGCCTGCCTTGTCTCATGGCCACGTCCCCCCAGCCTCCGCCTCTGTGTCCCCTACGTCTGTCCAGGGACATGGGAACACACAAACAGACTGTGGGGGGCCACATAGGAGGACCATCTGACCCAGAGCCACGGCCATGGGCCCAGCCGGCCACCCTCCTCCCCAAGAGTCAGCTCAGAGAGTGCCTGCTCCAGGTCAGCCTGCAGGAGACCCCTGGTGACCACCTGGGAGCCACCTGTGGCCTCCCCCACAGCCCAAGGGCCAGGCCTTGACGGACAGCCTCCCTGGCTTCTCCACCTCCCGGCTTCGGACCAGGTCCCAGGTCCAGAGGGCCTGCCAGGTCCCCAGGGGGCCTCCAGCACCCGCCAGCAGCCAAGTGTCCCTGTCGCTGGGACCTCTGCTGCCAAGTGTAGGTGGCAGTGGCCACCATGGCCCAGCGAGCTCCCGGTCAGCAGCCTTGACTCCGCCCTGCAGGCCGCCTCCCGTGTCCATGCGTCGTTGGACTTGCAGCCCGCGCAGGTGATCCAGGGCGACCTGGAGATTTTTGCCTGTGTCTCTTCAATTAACGACCCTTTTCCCAAAGAGGACCGTGGGTTCTGGGCCACCGGTGAGCCACCGGTCGGCCACCGTCAGCAGGTCGCGCGGCCGCCTCCAGCCCCTGCTTCTTTGGTGGCCACGGAGCTGGCCGCTTGGCTGCCCTGCAGGGAAGGGCAGGTCCTCAGCAAGCCCAAGGAAGGACCAGGAGGGGCCGGAGCAGGAGGGGAGTCCATTACCGCAGGAGTCGGTCGCAGCCCCGCAGCAAAGGCACAGAAGGCAGCAGATACGCGGAAACCAGATCAGGTGGGCAGGTTTCTGGGTTGGAAGTGTCCACAATTGGTTTGTGGTAATGGCTGTGCGATTGTGTCCACTTACTAAACACTTCTGAATGGTGCACTTAAGAGGGGTGACCTTTGCAGCACAGGAATTCTACGCCACACACCGACAACACCGTTAAAAAGCAAATTGGACTGGGGAAGACTCCAGGGGCTCCCGGCTCTCCCGGGATGCCACAGGTGGGCAGTCCAGGACCTCAGAGCCTCAGGCTCTCCCTGTCCCATGGGGCCGACCACCAACAGCCCCAAACGGACACAAGTCACGTCCACTCGCGGCAGTATTATTCACCAGGGCCAAAGTGGCCCAGGGTCCCCTACACTTCCACAGCCCAGAGGAGGAGAGAGGTGCAGGAAACTGCCCGGGGGCGCTCACTCTAGGTGCTTGCGGTGGGAGGCTGTGAACCTCGGATCCCTGAGGGGCTGCGTCTCAAACTCACAAGTGCCAACCCGCTCTTCCTGTGGCCAAAGGGGCAAAGGGCAGGGAGACCACCCGGGGACTCCAGGGAGCGCCTCCCGGCACCCTGTGCTCCTGCGCTGGCCCGAGCCCAGGCTGGGTGCCCTGGGGTGTCCTGGGGCCGGGGGGCCTCACGTCCTTCTGAGAAGCCGGCTTGGCATGCTGAGACCCAGCCCTCAGGGCCTCTGTGTGAACCGCACAGTCTGAGCCTCAGTTTCCCCCCGTGGGAAGTGGGGGTGGCTGCAAAGGGCCTCGGACCCCCTCTGTCCCTTGGTGGACCCTCTGCCCTCTCAGGAAGGAGCCAGACAGCCCGAGGATGCCTGTCTGCAGCCCCCACGACTGAGACGTGGGGTCTCTGGGCCTCCACTAAGACAGACGGCGGTCCAGTGACCCCTGAACCCTAGGGGGGCCCAGATAGCCCTGTGGCTTCCTCATCTGAGGCCTGGGCCTACCCAGCCTCTGCTAATCGGCAGGACATTTTTATCTGCATCCAAAGGAGACCCTGCGCACACCAAGCAGTCATTCCCCGATCCTCCCCCTCCCAGCCCTGACAACCACCAGCACCCATTCTGCTCTGTGAATCCATCGTCCTGGACATTCGGTGTGAATAGGATGACATCCCGTGGGACGGAGCCTCTCTTCCTTCACCTAACATTCTGTTTCTGGGATCTGCCTGTGTGTGGCCTGTCTCAGACTTCCAACCTTTTCATGGCTGTATACTACTCCACTGTGTGGACAGACCACTTGGCTTATCCGTGCATCAATTGGTGGACTCTAGGCCATTTCCATGCTTGGCAGCTGCGAGTGGTGGTCAACCCCATTTGCCAGGGGAGAGGCCTGAGGCCCTGAGAGGTGCTGAGAGCTACCCACCTGTCGCAGCCCTGAGAGCCGGGCAGGGTCCTCACGCACAGAGTGTCCCCACCAGCCTTCAGACTCCCCTGCTTTCCAGCTGTCACCCCGCCTCCCCCGTGCTGAGCCTGCCCTTCCTGTTCCTCTGTGAGACGTCATTTAAGACTTAATGCAGGGCTGGGGATGTGGCTCAAGCGGTAGCATGCTCGCCTGCCATGCGTGCGGCCCGGGTTCGATCCTCAGCACCACATACCAACAAAGATGTTGTGTCCGCCGAGAACTAAAAAATAAATATTAAAATTCTCTCTCTCTCTCTCTCTCTCTCTCTCTCTCTTAAAAAAAAAAAAGACTTAATGCACCTTAAAAGGTGAGCCAGGGCGTCGCGGCCTTGCCGATCTCTCTCGTCCGTGTTCCTGCCTCCCTCACATGTCTCGTTGGAGGGGTGGCGGTGACGGTGGCAATGACACAGGTGGCAGGTGCGGCCCGTCTCAGAGGTCCTGGTGTTGAGTGGTTGGATCCTCCCCGTCACCCACCTGCCGGCAGCTCTGGGCTCCCATGCAGGCCTCAGCCAGGGAAGAGTGCAGGCACAGATAAGCCAAGTGATCTATCCACACGGTGGAGTAGTATACAGCCATGAAAAGGTTGGAAGTCTGAGACAGGCCACACACAGGCAGATCCCAGAAACAGAATGTTAGGTGAAGGAAGAGAGGCTCCGTCCCACGGGATGTCATCCTATTCACACCGAATGTCCAGGACGATGGATTCACAGAGCAGAATGGGTGCTGGTGGTTGTCAGGGCTGGGAGGGGGAGGATCGGGGAATGACTGCTTGGTGTGCGCAGGGTCTCCTTTGGATGCAGATAAAAATGTCCTGGAACAGGATGGGGTTGAAGAGTGCACAACACTGAATGCCCTCGGTGCCACCAAATCCCTCCTTCAAAACGGTTCATTTCGTGTTCCGTGAATTTCATCTTAAGTGAGACCCAGCATCGGCCCCCAGGCCCTGAAGCTGGGCCCGAAGGGGGCCAGGTTCCAGCGCTATCTGGTGTTGCCGCCCCCTCACCAGCACCACCTGTAAGCCCAGGTGTCCTTGGACGGGGTGTTAAGGTGGGTTCCGTGCCTGTGAAGTGACCCAGCGCTCGGAGGGACAAGGAAACCCCGCGGCGGCTGCGAGGAGCTGGCCCAGCAGCGACTTTCACAGGCTGATCACGCACAGCTGAAGGAAGCGGCACCCCAGGGCTTGGCTTCTGAACAGAGTGTTCGTCAGCCCCTTCAGTCCAGGGACAGCACCGCGCCTGCGGGATCACAGGGCGGGATCAAAGGCTGGCCTTCAAGGCCTGCCCACGGTCTCCTGGGAAGATGGGCCACGTGGAACTCGCCCGGAGCCCTGAACAGGGGTACGCCTGAGCGTGTCAGCCAGAGTGATGGCACAGCAAGGTGGCCCACTGCCGGTGACAGGGACGTCAGCCGCGGCTCTGTGCGGGATCAAAGGGGGCTGCGGCGGGCCCGCTTGTTTTCCACAGATGTCATGCTAAGGTGACATATGGATCTGAGAGGGTCTTGGTTGTAAAATGACCAGGGAGGGATTTTCCACAGTCTGGGCTTCTGAAGGAGGGCCGTGGCAGGGGACACTGGGCCTGGGGTCCCGCTCTCCTCCCGGGCACCCCAAGTCATGCCACAGCCACTCAGCAGTGCCCTGGAGCCCTGCCCACAGCACTGGCCCCCGTGAGGAAGGTGGGCAGGTGACGGTCGAGCTTCGAACACGCGGCCTTTAGGGAGATCTGGAAGGAAGGCAGAGGGTCTGGGTCGCTCTGCTCTCTGCAGGCTGGGGGCCCGGTGGCCGGGGGCCCAAGTCAGGGTCGACAGTGGTTTGTCCAGACGGGAGGGGGTGCTTCAAGACGAAGTGGGGTGCCCCTTAATGATGGGGGGCAGCTCGCCAAGATGCTTGACTCAGGCCAGTTTTTCAGGGCTGACCGTCTGGCCCCTCTGGTCCAGAGGAAGCCCTCACACTCGTTCTCTGAACGTGGTTTGGAGGAGGGGACATGCAGATGGGACACGAGGTCAGCCCTGGAGACTCCTGGCTGTGATAAAAACACCTAGCCTCGGAACGATCAGATCGAGTCCTCCGAGCTTTCCCGTCACCTTCCGGGCAGACGCGCGGGGACTGAGGGCAGGTCTGCCACCCCTCGCGTCGCGGCTGACAGCTTGTACGTGATTCATCCCACTCCATCCTGCAGAGGCTTGGGGGCTTAGCAAGGGACACCAGAGCAGCCAGATAAATCAGTCGTGGGTGAGAGGGACGAGAGGAAAAGCCAGGTCCGCACAGGCTGTCCCGGTCAGGGTGTGGCCATACCCCACCCCTGCCCCCCGCCCAGGGCCAGCCGAGCCTCCTGGAGAACAGGAGTGGGCACTTCCTCCTGGGCTGCTCCCCCTGGGGCGTGGGGACCGAGGCTCGCATGACACCTGCTTCTTAGGAATCGTCTCCCTGTCTTAGCACCTGGCAGAGGCGTGAATGAGCAGGTGGACAAACACGGGCACATGGTCAGCTCAGAGTCCCCTCACCCCAGCAGACCCCCGTCCACCCAGCATGGCTGGCCATGGTTGTGGCTCCCTTCTGAGTCACCTGGCTGCCACCCCCGTTGCCCCTTGTGCCTGTGCCCAGGCCGTTCCCCCTTCCTAGATGGCCCCTGCTGGGATGTCTGAGCAGGCCACCAGCAACGCGCAGGCTGAGCAGACCTGCTTCTCCGCCAGAGTCCGGTGGATAGCGGCAGAGGGACGGGTGTCAGGCCTGGTGCCTGGGTGGCCAGGCAGCGTGACCTCCTGAGTCAGGGTGGGGGGGTCTCTGGAGAAGCCTCCAGAAGGGCCAGAGGAAGAGAAGGGGGGAGGATGGAGGGGGAGGAGGAGCAGGAGGGAAGAGGGAGGAGGATCAGGAGGGAGGGGGAGGAGGAGGGAGGGGAGGAGGATCAGGAGGGAGGGGGAGGAGGAGCAGGAGGAGGGGGAGGAGGAGCAGGAGGGAAGGAGGATCAGGAGGGAGGGGGAGGAGGATCAGGAGGGAGGGGGAGGAGGATCAGGAGGGAGGGGGAGGAGGAGCAGGAGGGAGGGGGAGGAGGAGCAGGAGGAGGGGGAGGAGGAGCAGGAGGGAGGGGGAGGAGTGAGGAGAGGAGGATCAGGAGGCAGGAGGGAGGAGGATCAGAGGGAGGGGGAGGAAGAGGGAGGGGAGGAGGATCAGGAGGGAGGGGGAGGAGGAGCAGGAGGGAGGAGGAGCAGGAGGGAAGAGGGAGGGGCGGCGAAGAGGCTCCCCAGGGCCAGGCAGGGCTGTCTGCAGCCTGCTCTGGGTGAATGTTTGTTAATGGGATCAAACTGAATTGTATCAACAGAGAGCGCAGGGTACACAGCCTAGAAGCTTCCGGAGAGGCCCAGGTTGTGCTGTGCCTCTTCTTAGTGGGGTTCACCGCATGCATAAGTGGTGCCTCATTACTTCAGTGGGAGCTCTGGCCGCCACCCTGCCTGCCGGCCCTCCCTTCAGGTCTGCTGCTGCCCACAGCTGGCCTCCACTGCCCACTGCTGGGAGGGCTGGCTCCAAGCCTGCTTGGACAGGGAGAGGGAGCAGAGGGGAGGTCATAAGCAGGGGAGGGGCAGGAGGGGCAGGAGGGGCGGGTGGGGGAGGGGAGGGGCAGGAGGGGCAGGGGAGCACCAAGGGCCCAGACTCCCCCCAGAGGCCAGTGGCTGGGCTGGTGCTGAGAACAGGTGGGGACGGGAGAGAGTGTGCAGGGGGCTTCTCAGGGACAGCGGGGAGGGACCGAGAGGGAGAGGCAGTTGAGGGAGAGTTCCGGAAGGAGCGCGTGGGCAGGGCTGTCAAGGCAGGGCATTGGGGAAGGCGTAGGGAGCTCCTGGGGGAGAAGCCCCGGGGCTTTGGAGAGGACAGGTGGGTGACCAGTGGGTACCTGTGTCAGTCCGGGGGGCGGGGCCAGCAGGCTGGGGATGGGTGCAGCCCAGGGGTAGGGCCTTGGGTTTGGCTGGGCCCAGGAGCCTCAGGAGAGGAGGGCTGCTGTGGGTCACCCCTGCACAGGGTTCCTCCAGCCGTGGGGGTGAGATGGGGGCGGGTTGAAGCAGACGGACCAGGTGGGGGCTGCTGTAGCCCCCCTGCCTCCCCGAGGCGCAGAGAGGAGGCTGGAGCCCACCGGTCCCAGAGGCGGATCCCACGGGTCTGTAACAGACTGGACTCCGGGTGCTCATGGACGGGAGGAATCAGAGGAGACCCGCTCCTGGGGTGAAGGTGCTGGGGGCATCTGTGATGGAGCTGGGACCAGGGAGCAGGCTTGGGGGCTGGGGGCTGTGCTTTGGACATGAGAGGTTGTGGTGGACACCCATCGGATGTCTCTGTGGAGACGAGAGAGAGAGAGAGAGAGAGAGAGAGAGAGAGAGAGAGAGAGAGAGAGAATTGGGATGGCAGGACCCGGGTTCGAGGAAGAGGTCCCTGCTGCAGAGGTCACTCAGGACCACCACGAGGGGCCACATCCCTCCACTACCTGTGTCTCCCTGGGAGCAGGACCAGACCTTGGTCTCTCTTCACCTTGGCCCAGCCGGGCACCCAGAAGGCCCAGGGGAGGCCCTGGCTAGTGATGAATGACTTAGTGGAAAGGCTGAACACGGTGGGTAATTGGGTCTGAACCCTGGACGTCGCAGCTAGATGGCCCACCTCACGTCCCCTTCGTGCCCCCCGGGGGGGTTTACCTCCCCGCTGGACCCAAAGGGCCTTCATTAGCTTAACGGGCACTAAGGAGGAGAGGGGCTCGCGGGGCTCGCTGATGGAGTGGCGCATCGATCGCGTCTTCTGTGGACTTGTCCAAGTTAATGAATTTTAAGCAGATCTATTTTTGAAAGGCTGCATTGGACGCCATCCCTATGGCTACCATATTTCCCAAATCCGGACCAAAGGCCCTGCCTGACACCTGGGCTGATGGATGGCCAAGGGACGAGGCGGCACATTTGCAGCCGGGCTGTCTCGCCGGGCCCTCATTTATTCCCCCCGCGCACCAGGCAGGATATTAAGGGCGCGCGGGCTCCGTTATCTCCACGCGTGTCTGCACTTGTAATGGGTTGACTCCAGCCGTCCTATCTGGGGGATGTTATCTCTGCCTGGCGGCTCCTGGTGGGGAGAGGCGCCTCTGGGAACTAATACACTCCAGCTCTGCGCTTTTCCATTTTCTGCCCATCGTCGGCAGCCAGAGAGAACCCACATCCCGGGGAAGGTAAAATGGTTGTTGAGGAGGCCGACGCTGCTAGGCCAGGAGCCTGCCCGGGCCGGGTGCCAGTCCCCATGCTGCCACTTCACAATCATCACAGCAAGCTCTCATGGGGCACTTTAAAGGTGCCAGGCCCTGTGCCAAGCATCTTCTATGAGCCGCCTCATTAGGGCTTCCCGAATTCCCTGGGAAACAGGGATCATCGTTATCGCCACTTTGCAGATGAAGCAGCTGGCTCTCAGAGAGGGAGAGCTGCTTGCCCAAAGACACACAGCAAGTAAGAAAAGGAAAGGTCACAACAAGGCTTGAGCAAGCGTGTCCTCTGTGCCCGTCCCAGGTGCTGGACTCACATTAGTCCATTCACTCCCCACCACCCCCTCCCAAGAAAAGTTGCCGCAAGCACGGAGACAGCTCGTGCATGCAAAGAGCGAGCGCCACCGGAGTGTTGCTGCTACGGTCCCAGTGGACGGGGAGAACCAAGACAGTGACACTTAACTAGCCTCCCAAGTAGAGGCCACACTGCAGCTTGAGCTCAGGGCTCACGCTCCGCCCCACCAGCTCCGCGGCAGCCACAGCAACAGCCTGGGGTGTCCCACTCCTGCACGCGGCAGCTCTGTGGCCTCAGACCAGTTACTTCACTTCTCTGTGCTTCTGCTGCCCATCTGAAGATAAGAGGGAGCCCTGCCCTCTCACAGTGAGCCCCCAGAACGAGGGAAGCAGCCCCTTCTGCAGCCCACCACCCCGGGGGACAGAGGGCCGGGCCGGGTCCCCCTCCTGGTTCTGAAGATGTTCAGTCTGAACTGTGGTCCGCGTCCACCAAGGGTCTCTCCTCCGGATGCGGTCCCTGCTGTCCCGAGAGGGTCAAGTGAGCCAGCCTAGGCAGCCCACGAGCTCAGAGCAAACTGACTAGTTTCCCAGCCCCAGCAGCCGCAGGTGAGCAACCAAAGACATTTTATTATCATCCACAGAGGCAGAGCCGCCTCCCTGGCAGAAGGAAAGGTCTAGAATGAGAATAAAATCTCCATCGCTCCGTTGTTCAGATTCGCTGAACCTTCCCACTCAGAGCCCCACGGCTCACTTTCCAATCAGCCAGCCGGTGCGTGAGTCACCGCTCCCAGCCCCGTGCAGGGAATGCTGATGCGCCCCTGCGGGCGGGGCCCTGCATCGCTCACGGGGACCCTCGCAGAGGCAGTCACGCCCCCACCCCAGCAGACCCACGAGACTCAGACCCCGCGTCAGCCCCCCTGTGGCGCCCACCAGCCCAGCAACTGGGTAATCGGTCCCCCCACGCCAGCAGGGACCAGGCAGCCACATAAGTCCTGCCCACACCCACGCAGGAAAGGGAGAGGCCCTGAGCCGTGGCCATGGACCTGCCTGGTGCTGGGAGCCGGGTGGGGCTGAGGGGATGAGCCCAGCAGGGCGGTGGGGTCGCCAGGGGCGGTGGGGAGAGCAGCCCCCAGCCTCAGAGGCCCCGGGCGATCACCAGCCGTCCTGTCTGAGTCTCTGCACAGAACCCATCTAGCCTGGGTGGGGGTCGGGGGGACAGAGGCACTCAGGAGGGCTTCCTGGAGGAGGGGACGGCTCCACTGAACCTGGAGGTGTGCAGGTGGCTGGGAAGTGGAGGTGCCTGGGCCAGGAGGGCTCATCCAGGCACAGGGACAGCTCTCCCTGGTGCAGAGAGGTTCCTGGTCCTGAGGCCTGAGTGAGGCCCAGGGTTTCCCGGGGTAGTTGGGCCTGGGGTGCTGTGTGCGTGGCCACCGCAGAGCTTGCCCTGGGCCAGGGTCCTGACAAGAGGACCAGACGTGGTGGCAGAGGGAAGGACATGACCCCAGCTGGACTGTGGCCACAGGAACAGAGGCAGATGGTGACGACACACAGGGACCCCGACCCTCCTCCTGCTGCGAACCCGAGGGAGAAGCCAGTCCGCCTCCAGCCGTCCCCGGGGCTCCAGGGTCCCGTGGAGCCAGGATACGGTGCCTGGGGACTTCCTGGAGCAGGCCACGCAGGGCCCAGCGGGCCCCTGGGAAGCTCTCCCCACCGGGCGCTGAGAGGGGGAGAGAGGCTTCCTCACGGTGACCACGGGCCTAGGCCTGTCTGCACCTGTCGGGTCCCGAGGACCGCCCGCCAGCCAGGCCGCCCTGCCATCCCCAACACTGCACCCGGGCTCCACCCAGGTCGTCCCCCGCAGGGTGGCATGCTCCCCTAGGCCACACTCACAGCAGGCCCCAGCCGCTGGGGTCTCTGTGCTCTGCACCCCGAGGACCGCTCCGGACCCCTGGAGGCCTGGAGAGCCCAGCGGGCAGGTCCCCTGCCCGTCTCTCTTGGGCTCCCCGGGCAGCCTGTCCAGAGAGGCCCACACAGGAGCCAAGCCTCCCTCGAGGCCATCCTTCTCTCATGGTCACAAAGGTCCTGAATGTCGGAGCCCAGAGGGGCCCCGCGAGGAGGACGCGTTGGGCCCCGCTTTGCTGCAGGTCCTGGGGGGGGGTAGGTCCAGGGAGACAGGAGGGTCCCGGGCCCCTGGACTAGAAAAGGTGGCTCCTCCGGGCCAGGAGGGGGCACCAGCCCTCTTTCCCACCCCCATGGCAGTTCGCAGGCCTGAGGGCCACAGTGGGGTGGCACACGTCCCTGGGAGTGACATTGGGGTGACCCCAGGGCCCCTCCTGCATGGACGGCCCCTCCCCCTCCCCCTCCCCCAGAGGCTCCAGTCCTGACGGGGCTGAGGTGGAGGGTTTGGTTCCCGGAGGCTCTGGGAGGGCTCGGGAGGGTAGGGAGGACCTGTCCCTGGCAGGTGGACAGGGTGAGCCGCCACACGCCCGGGCTCTGCCTGGGCACAGGTCCCTGGGAGTCTCACCTTTTGGAATCAAGGAGCCAGGTAAGAGCACGGAGCACCCAGCCAGCTCTGCCAGGGGAGAGGCCCGCAGGACGCGCCACGCCCGTGCCACGCCTGCCTGCCTGCGTGCCCGCCCTCTGCCATCATCACCGAGCTGCCCCCTGCCTCCTCACCTGCCACCCATGAGCCAGGGCTGGGGGTGCTTTCTGCAGCCCCCACGTTCCGCTGCTGAGCAGGGGTCGCCAGGGGTCGCCAGGATAATGCCCAAGTCCGACTCCCAGGAAAGGTCTCCCGTCACGGGGCCACGGGGGCATTGCCAATGGGGGGGGCACAGGCTCCACCTTGGCCCGACGCTCAGTGCTCTGTGGAATGTTCTAGATCCTCCATCTTCACGGTGGCTCCCTGCCTGAGGTCACTGAGCCCAGAAGGTCCCGCTCACTGCGTTGGGGCCGTCAGGGTCTCCCCAGGGGTGCCCACTCTCCTGGGGGTCCTCTCAGGCACAGTGGCAGGGCAGGGCCGCTTCACCAAAGGGCACCAACACTAGTGCCACTCTTGTCTGCTGTTGTTTGGGGGTTTTTGAACCAGGGATTGAACCCAGAGGTGCTTAACCACTGAGCCCCAGCCCCAGCCTCTTTGTATTTTTTATTTTGAAACAGCATCTTGCTGAGTTGCTTCGGGCCTTGCTAACTTGCTAAGGTCGGCCTCAAACTTGCAATCCTCCTGCCTCAGCCTCTCGAGCTGCTGGACTACAGGTGTGGTCCGGGCACCTTACCTGTGTCTGCACCTCAGTCTCCAATGTGGCAATTGCCTCATGGCCCCCTGTTTTATTGGTACATTCTATTTAGACAGAACCGTGGGACTCATTACTGCATATTCTCACAGACACCCAACATGACAGTGTAACCCAGTCTGTCCCCTCCCCCGGTCCCTTCCTGGTCTTTATTGGTCTCCCTTCTATTTTTATGAGGTCATCCCCATCCCCCCCTCTCCTTTTCCTTTCTGTCTCTGTCACTCCCACACAGGAGAGACCACTCTCAGCCCTCGCCTCTGGGTCTGGCTTGTCTCGCAGGCGCGAGGTCCTCCCGTGCCACCCACGCCACCCCTTTCCCAGCAGTGATATCACTGTCTTCTCCGGGGCTGCGCAGGGGAGCCCCATTTTCTTCATGCCCTCCTCTGGATGGGCACAGGGCCGCTTCCGGGGTTTGGCTGCGTGCCACACAGCGGCCCCTGCGGGTCCCCGGGGTCCCCGCGATGTCTCCTCTCCGCACTGGCGTGTGCAGACGGCCAACTTGCCACGTGATGCCGCGTGTGCCTCTGATGCCACTCCCCGGGCACCGCTGGGCCTTGCCCTCTCCCTGGGGCGCGTCGCTCAATGGCATTTATCAGACAGAACCCTGTGCAGTGCCACAGGCCACCATTCCTGCCCTACGGGGAGGGCAGCTTCAGGGGGCCCCCAAAGGGACAGGCGAGTGGCCGCGGGTTACTGAGGAGCAGAGACCAGCGGCGGCTCTCCTTCCCCTCTGGTGAGAAACCCCGAGGTGACTCTTCACCATGACGTGGGATCTGAGGAGATCAACTCCGTCTCTGTCCGCTGGTTCTTCCAAGGCTGGTGTCACCCAACAGGCGGCGGTCAAGTCCCCAAACGCGGCAGAGGCGCAGGGCCCGGGGCTGCAGGGCCCGGGCGTCCCATAGTCGCCCTGGAGTGAGGCTGTTGGGAGGCTCTGCCTGGTCCCTGGATGGAAGCAGATCCCGGAGCTCTGAAGGGGGGGCGGGAGACAGGACTGTGCTCAGAGTGTGCCCGCAGCCCCTCAGGACAGCGTGGGGACAGGAGAAGGGAAGGGAGGGACCTGCCTCCGGGAAGCACGAGTTTTGCTTTGTTTTGAGCCACACTGATCCAACCAACTCTCAATGCGCATCTTGACTTTTTGATTTTGATTGTAGGAAGATGCTCAAGGAGGCAGCTGAGAGGCATTCAGCACATGGGGATTCTGTCACTGCCCCTCCCCGCTCCCTGCAAGTCCCTCTCCACTTTCCCAACTGAAACCAAAGCGGTCACTGCTGCGTCCCAGCTCACCACCTCTGTCCCCTTGAATCTGACCACACTGGGGGCCACAGGGTAGCAGAACCCTACGGTTTCTGTCCTTTTGTGCCTGGCTTGTTTCACTTAGCCTAGCACCCTCCAGCTTCATCTGTGTGACCAGAATCCCTTTTGAGGGCTGAATAATATTCCATGCTCCGACAGACTACACGTGGTCTCTGTTTACCTGGGAGAGGACACTTGGGCTGTTTCCACTGATCAGCGATTTTGAATACAGTTGTGCAAACACAACATAAACTTTCAAGGTGTGGATGAAATTGGGAGCAGATAGAGCCTCTTTTTCCCCCCTCACCCCTTTTCAAACTTCAAGGAGCTTTCTGAAGGAGATACTGAGGCCCCGAGGGCTCCACTCGCCCAGCTCCTTCCCTCTGGTCCAGGGAGCCCTGTGGGAGGTCAGCTGCAGGAAGACCCTGGTGAGGGCCAAGTCTCTGCCTCTCATGAGGTGGCCCGGCAGGTGCCCACGCAGGGGCCCTTCCTCCACAGCAGAGCCTCAGAAGACCCATGAGCATGATTCCAGGCCTGCGTCCACAGAGCCAGTGCCCCCACTGGCAGATGTGCATGGACAGCTGCCCAATGGACGATCCCAGGCAACTGACCGTCAGGCCAGACCCAAGTCCACCCGCAGAAGGGCCCAGAAATGGACCCTCAGGTGTGGACATGGAGTCTGAGCCCTGCCCCTTACCGTTGCCCCCCCTCCTTTCCTCTGCCTTCCCCAGGGCTTCCACCCCACAAACAGGGACGTGTCCCCCCCCAGCCAGAGCCCCTCGGTGTGGCTGGTCGAGGCTCCATGTGCCTAGGGAAGCCCCCGCGAACTGGCCGCGTGGCTCAGAGCACCCGCCTCCTGACACCCCCTCCTGGTCGTGGCCGACCAAAGGTGCTCCCTCTCCCTCCCCGACCTCCACCTGCACCAGCCCCTGGCCTCAACCTCAGCGCCCGCTCCCGGGGCCAGGCGGGGTACGGCCCCATGCCCTGCCCCTGCAGGCCGCCCTCCCCTCCTCCCCACTGCGTTTGGAGAACGTCAAGTCAGACCAGAAGCCAGGATTACGCGTTGCTTCCTCTGAGGTCCCCAGACAGAGCCTGTGACGTCACAGCCCATCCACGTGTCACGTCCCCCCAGCAGGCCAGGAGCCCCCTGGGATCAGGAGGCCAGTCAGCTCAGCGCTTGGACAGGAGGGAGCCCAGGGGCAGAAAGACCGGCAGGAGGGGCTTCGGCTGAGGAGGGGGCACAGGAGCTGGCCCCGGGGCCTCGAAGCCATTCGAGGGGGACACAGCCCGTATCCAGAGGGCCACAGGGGACCTGGCTGCCCAAGGCCTCAGGAAGGAGCCCGAGGAGCGGCAGGAAGTGGCCTCTGGCCCAGATGGCCTGCGCCCGCCTCGCGCGTCTCTTTCCCACAGCTCCTGGCCGGGGTTTCCAGGCCACTGTGCACTTTTTTACGAGGCTGAAGGTTTGTAAAAATTATTAGTTGGTGGAAACTCGAGGCTTCTGGCCAGCCCTCTGTGGTGGCAGCGGTAGCGGCAGCCTGCCCAAAGGACACCAGCCTGGCCTCTGGCAGTGGCCGGCGGGAGGGGACACTTGGTCCAGTGGCGGTCAGCTTCAGCTTCCCGGAAAAGGGCTGGGCCTGGTACCCACTGAGGCCCCAGGCCACTGGCACCAGGGCCACAACCACACGGGAGTCCTGGCTGGGGCACCAGGCCCGGGCGGTGCAGGAAGGGGCCCCCAGACACTGTGACCCTCACCAGGAAGGGACAGACACAGGTTCAAGTCCCAGACCCGCTGCCCATCGGTGTGGCCAGTACACTGCAGGAGAGCTTAGTGGATACTCGCTGCCCCACGGGCAGGCATTACACGGGCCACATCCCTGGTCAAAGGCCTCCGGAGGGGCCACGCCACAGCCCCCTCTGCCCAGGAGGGACGGCCCTCCTCGAGGCTGAGAGCTTGCCCCGGCACCTGGAGTCTATTAGCGCCCCTCGGACGTGAGCGCCTCTCCTTTCCCACCACAACCTTCCTGGACAGGCCGCTCCTGGGCTGGCGGGAGCCTGCTCTCAGCGGATCGGAATGTGCAGGCCCAGCAGTCTCTGGAAACGCCTGGGGTGTGCAGGAGGCCCAAGAGGTCAACTGTGCAGGACCTCGGCCCCCGGGCCTCAGGCACCGTGCAGTCCCTGGAGCAGGGAACAGGACGTGAGCCCAGGCCCCTCTCTCCGTGCTCACCCCACCCCATAATCAAGACCAGCTGAAGGCCGGGGGCCTCCCACTTCACCTTCTCTGGCTCAGTCGGGAGGCTCTCAGGAAGTGCGGAGGGCGGTGGAGGAGGCCCGGGTGGGTCTGTCTTTTCCTCTTGCTGGAGGAGCTCTGGGCTGAGTGCACAGGGTATTGGCAGAGGTCAGAGGCCCGGTTCTCCCCTCAGCCCTGCGGCTAGAATTGTGTGACTAACTACAGCTGAGCCTTGATTTCCCCACGTTGGAGGTTTTATCCCTCTGCTTTGTCTGTGATGGCCACCAGAAAGCCAAGGCCGCTCAGTGGAGGACTCTGCCATGTGATGGATCTGTCAGAAAAAACATCGGTGGCCTCGGGTTCAATGAACAGTAGCATGGTGCTCGTGGCTGGGGAGGGGAGAGTCAGTACAGACAACAGATGGGTATCAGTGCTCAGTTCTGGGGGTTCACTGCCGTCTTTAGAAGGAGTCACTGAGGCAGAGCTTTCAGGAGCAGATGGGAGGAGCCCTGCAGAGCGAGGCCGGGAGTTCCCAGTGCCACCGCCATGTGTTGGAGGACCTAGGAACAGTTCTGGGAAGCCCTTTCCTCACATGACAGCCGCTCAGCAGAGGAACGGGCTCCTGGGGCCGGATGGCTTTCTAGAGGTGGAGTTGACGACCACAGGGTGTGACCCTGGGGTCCTGAGCCTGCCCCAGTGGCGCAGGGTCTGAACAATGGCGATTCTCTGGGAGAAGGGGCCGCTCAGGGCCCAGGTGCTTTGATGGGCTGAGGAGGGGCCTCCTGGTGCCAGATCTGGCCGGATCCTGGTGCCCAGGCTGAGAGTGCAGGGGACAGGGCTTCCCACAGCCTGTAAGAGCCCCAGCACTCCCCCCGCAGCTCAGGGATCCTTGTTGCCCACCTCCTGGATAAGCTGAATCAAGACCTTGACCGTGAGTCTCTTGCAGACTTCCTGTCCCAGCCCGGCTCACACAGGGCCCCCCCCCCAGCCACCTCCAGGGCCACCTGGGGGTCACCAGGATAAGCCCACCCCCGTCCCTCTTTCCTGTGTGGGAGACAGGTTGGGCGCCACTGTAGGGCACCGGGCAGGGGCAGGAAGACCCTATCCACCAGGAGGTGCAAAGCCCCCCCAGGTCCACGTGGCAGAGCTGGGCGAGCAGACCAGAGGCCCGCTGCCTGGGCCCCATCCTGGCCTCCCTGCTCCCTGGCCCCCCGCCCCCGCCCAGCTGCTGGCCTAATCCAGGCCTGTGGGAAGCGCGGGCTGGGCGCGCAGAGGCGGAAGTGCTGGGGAGGCGGCCCAGGGCTGCTGGATGCCGTGAAGCTGCAGATGCGGCTCTGGGCTCCTGCCTGGGGCAGGTTTGACGAACTTGCTAAATTGCAATTCTCCGTGGCTTAGGGATGCTGGGCCAGGGCCAACGCGTGCATTATCCTCAGCAGCTGCAGGCTGCAGAGAGCCAAAGGGTGGAGGCCTGGCTGGGCAGGGGCTGCAGGGCCCGGGGGGGGGGGTGGGGGGCGCCCCCAGCCTCCACCCTGGGGCCCTGCACCTTTCGGGGGCATGGATCCCCCCGAGGCTCTGAGAGGGACCTGGGAAGGAACAACCAAGGAAGGATGGTTCCAGCCAGAAGACGGACTTGCCCCAGACGCTGGAAATGGGGGGCAAGCGGGCTGAGTGGCCACCATCTTGGGGGGAGCAGGCCACCCAGGGGGCCAGGGTGGGCCTGGAATTGGGCAGCTCTGCCCCTGCTGCGTCCTGGCCTGACGCTGGACGCAGGCACAGCCTTGCCGTGTCCTCAGGCTCTGGTTCTAGGGGCAGGAAAGGGCCCCTCAAATGGCAGAACAGGAAGGCGAGGGGCTTGGGACTCAGGGAGGTGGCTCGGCCCCTCTTGGCTCCCGGGGTGTCCCAGTGTCCAGTTCTGTGGAAGAATATGGCCCTCCACAGCCTCCAAGCCTGGAAACCAGGGCTGGGGAGCGAGGCCTGGGGTCCAGGCCATGCCCTGTCAGTCAATCCCCCCGGCAGGCCACAGAGGGTCAGTGAGCAAACCCCTGCTAGTGCGCAGTAGGTCAGCAGGAGGGACAGTCTCTGGGCCCAGCCTCTGGTCCCCAGAGCGCAGGGTGTGGGGGTGCCGCGGGCCTCGGTGCAGCCCTGAGCTCACAGTGAGTCTCCAACCCTCACACAGGGCAGCGCCCGGCTTCCGGCCGCCTCGGCTCCTGGAATAGCTGCTGCCTTTTAATTACATGGAAAGGTCACCGCGAGAAAAGAAATGAAAAGCCGAGGGCTGAACTTCATCCCTGTCCTCGAACCTTGAAACAGAGTGGCTGGCAGACAGGGAGGGCAGGTGGGGGCTCAGGGCACTGGGGGCCACTCGCTCCAGACGGGCACACAGGAGATGGCCCCCGACGCCCGCGCCCGCGCAGCCTGGGTGCTGGGGACAGCCAGCCAAACACCCCCAGCCCAGGGAGCTCAGGGGCCGATGGGGGTCACATGACCATGAACCGAGGACGTCGGCGAGCGGGTAGCGGGAGCCGAGAAGCCAGAGGGCTGCCCACAGGAGGTGGCGCTGGGTTCCAGGCCGGCAGGAGGAGTGGCCCCTCTCCTGAGAGTTCGGGCCACCAGGGCGGCCCAGGAGGCCCCTGAGACCCTCGTCTCAGGACAGTGGAGGGCTGAGCGGGCCCCTGCCCCTTTCTTCCCCACTGCCAGGGTCCACCCCGCAGGCCTGTCCTGCTGGGATCGGGGGGGGGGGGGGAAGCAATAAGGGGTTTAAGTGAGTGAGATATTCTCCTTTCTCCCCCTCGTCAGGGGAGTTAGAAATCGCATTCACCGTCAAACTGACACCCTGTGCGCACTTGGTCCAGCCCCCACCCCCCACCCGGGACTGGTCGGTTTACTTAACAAGACATTTTAAAAATCCGATGAGTCACCTCTGTTATGTAAAAACCAGGCGACAGGCAAGTGTACAGCACTTCTCCTGGGGGTGGGGGGCTCAGCAAAATACCCACTCTGGCTGCTGCCTTGGCGGGGGCTCGGGGCTTGGTTTCCTTCATATGCAGATATTTCCCACCTACTCCACAGTGAAAGGAGTTCTTTTAGAATCAGGGGGAAAAAAATAACATTTTAAATAAAAGAATAATGCACCAATATCGGTAATTACAGTTTGGCATTTCAAAAAGCGCTACCCCTGTCCCCTCCTGTCCCCACCATGAAGGGGCAGGTCTCCCATTTCCAGGCAGACATTTCTGCACGCGGCCGGCCGCACACCCGGGCCGGGAGATTGGTCGCCTGCTCCGTTCACTTAACATTAGCGATAAGCATCTTCTTCCACCAAGACTTCATAATTATGGTGGTTAAGGGCTGCGGCATCTCCTCCCGGCGGCCCCGGTTCTCGCCTCCGATCCACGGGGGGAGCGGCAGCCTGCAGAGCTATTAGGGGGGATGATTGATGGCTCACTCAGAGCGAGGCCGCACCGCACGCCCCCGGAGAGCGTGTCAGCCTGATTAATCCTGTGTACCTGTCTGGCCCTGGAGCCACGTGGCCTGCAGCTGGACTTCCGCCGCCCTGTGGCCCAGACCCCATGGGCCCAGCTCAGGACCTGCGGAGGGGGCAGGTGGCTGGCTTTCCCGCCCCTTCCCGGGCCTCAGAGCAGAGCCACAGAGAAGGGCCGAGGAGAGAGTTGCTGCTCCTTCCCCCAAATCGCACTCCTTTCCCCAGTTTTTCTCTCTCAGAAAATGGCGCCAGTGTTCATCCTGCAGGGAGCTGGTCTCCCTGCCACTCTTGTGGCAGTTGGGCCACCCTCTAGTCCCTGCTGTCCACGCTGAGGGGAGTGCGTCAAAACGCCGACCTGAGCCTACTCAGAAGTTGTGGTGGAGCATGGCGGGCCCCAGCCCCGTTGCTGTCCCTGACCCCGGCCCCCTGCCCCCCCCACCCCCCAGGCCCACTGCAGAGGTCCAGGCTCCCGGCTCCTTCTGCCAGGGAGGGAGGAGGGAGGAGGGCAGGTGGGGGTGGCTGGGAGGTCTCCCAAGACCCAGCCTCACCCTTTTGAGAGATGGCCTGGGCTGGGCTGGGCACGTGTGGGTGTGTGGACGGGACTCCCCGGGAAAATGGTGAGACCCCCAGTCAGGGATTCCCACTCCCCAGAGAGCCGTGGACTAGCTCACCACCGCAGAGTCCCCACTTGGTGCCCTCTCTTCCAAGTTCAGCCCAGAATCATGGACTCACAGGACTCAAAGCACCTCACAGACCATCCCGTGGGACCCGCGTCCCATCCCTCCCCACGCCGGCCCAGGCCGTCAAACAGGCAGGTCCCACTTCCCCCTCCAGCTGGGCCCGGAGCTCGCGGCCCCCCAGGGCTGCTGACCTGGGAAGGACCACGTGGCCAAGTGCTTTGGTCCAGGACAGCCACGGTCACTGGTGGGCACTGGCTGAGGACGCACGGGAGGGGCCCCCGCAGTGAGTTCGGCACGACTCATGACTCAGACTCTCAGCGTTTGTTCAGATTTCTTCTGAGGCTGGTACACAGCCTTGTAAATCAGGAATGATCCCGGAGGCCAGCGCTGGACAGACCAGGCTGGTCTTTCTCACGTAGCAAGAGGCCTGGAGGTGGGCGGTTGCTGGTGTTGGTTGCACAGCTCCGCGAGCCCCAAGGGCTGCTTCTCTGTCTCCCTCCCCCTCGTGCTGCCTACGGCCTCCCGTCTCAGAGGATGGGAGGGTGAGGGGGACAGCAGAAGCCCTTGTGCCCGAGTCCAGGGGTCCTGGCTGGCACATCCCTGTCTGCTGCACCTCTGAACCCCCGCCCAGGCGGGAACAGGGGCCGAGTGTCTCTGGGGCCAGGCGTGGGCGGCTGGTGCGGCTGCCCCTCCGCTCGAGGGCAGACAGTGCTGGGCTCTCATCTGTCTGCTACCTAATGAGCTCCGTTGCCTGGCGGCCCGAGTGCTACCTGGCAGCTGGCTGGGCGCCTGCCGAAGCCCCATTAACCTTTTCAGCTCCTCCGGAGGATGAGGGCTCTCAGTCCTGCTGGGGACCAGGGGCCTGAGCGTCCCCTGCGGCTCAGGGCAGGGCCCACCACGACGGGGCTGCTCCTGGAGCAGGGTGCGCCCTCCTGGTGCTGCTTGCAGCCGGGGCCAAGGACGGCGGCATCTGGGTGCCCGGCAGCGGCTTAATTGCCCACGTCAGACCCATTTCACTGATTCAATCAGAGGGGGCTGAAGGGGCGCTGCAGGGACACTCGGATAGTCCCTCCTGCGTGGGAACACGTCAGCCAAGAGAAGCTCCCAGACAGGGTCCCTCTGGGTCCCCAGAAACAGCCCCAGGGACAAGGGGTCAGGGTCCACGGTTCCCTTGGGAAACAGGAGCAGAAAGCCCTGCTGTGGGGACAGGGGACAAGACCAGGAGCCCAGGGACCAGAGGGTGCTTCCAGCCAGCCACGCCTCCCTCCCGGGGGGAGCCTCCCTGGTGGACACAGCACTCAGCTCCAGGCTGCTCCCAGGGGAGGGAGTGGATTTCCAAACACTCAGGTGAGGTATGTGCCTGCGTGGAGAGTCAGGCCAGAGGGCGGGGGACCCCCGTGGGCTGAGCCCTGACGTTGCCTCTCCCCTGAGCACCTGAGGCCTGGGGAGACGGACCTGCCTTGCACTCACCAGAAAGCATTTGCTGATGTCACCTGCCGCTGCCCTCTCAGTCCTACTCAGAGGCCTCTGCAGGGTGTCCAGGCCCAAGCACAGTTCCTAGAAACACTGCTTTACTTTCTGGGTGCTGCTGCACAGGAGGGGCAACTTGGAATGGCGTTGGCTGAGCAGATTGAGGTTTCCACGGACTGGCCTCAGGACCTTTGCACGTGAGGTTCCTGATCCCTGAATGTTTTCCCAACCTTCCTGTATCGGGGCAACTCCCTGCCATTGGGGCTCCATTGGGATGTCAGTGCCTCAGAGGGCCTGGCATGTCTCTTTGGTCGCCTTCACCTGCTTTCATCTCTTCCAAAGTACAGACCTCACCGTCTCCAGGATGGTCCTGTCACATGTTTATTCTCTGTCCCTCCTAGAAAAGGAGCTTTGAGAGTCAGAGGCTCCCCCATCTTGTCCACTGAGGTACCCCCAGTGCATATCACACTTGACACACAGTAGAGCCTCAAAAAGTGTGCGTTTGTCAATGAATTGTCAACGGACTTCTCTGGTTGATGTGGATTCCTCGTGAGAATGGGCATGACGGACTTAGCAGGCCACCTGGCATGTAGTAGGTGCTCAACAAAATGTCAGCTCAGGAAACAGTGACATGAGTGTCATTTTCTTGACTGGCCATTTTCTGGATAAGCTGGCTGCAGCCCAGAAAGGGTCAGGAGCTTGTGGAGGGTCACATAGCCCACCCTGGGGTAGGAGGGTCCAAGAGCCCACGCGTGTTCCACCGCAACCCCCTCCGTTTCTGTTTTGGCAGCCGTGGTTCAGGGCCAGGGAGAGTCAGTCTTGAGGTTTTGAAATAATAGTGGTAAAAGTTATGGCTCTGTTACTCCTCAGGAAAAATTGATTCCACTGCCAGGGGTTTGTCCCCAGAGCTTCGGGATCTGGGGATCAGAACATGGCCCTGTCTTGGCTGTTGTCGCACTTCAATGTTTCAAAGCCGGATTCCCAGGTAAAATATCGCGGCCCCCGCGGCCCTGCGCACAGCGGCGCCCCAAGTAATCTCCCTCGATGCGGTACAAATGGGACACAATGTCGCCCGTCCCGGTTCTAAATGGGGAAGTTAGGAAAACAAAGGTCCAGGTAGGAAGTGGTTCTGATTACAAGCAGCTAAAAGTAATTGCCTTCCCGGGAAACGCGCCGGGCAGTGAGGGGCTCCCACCCCATCCATCGCCCACCACGGGCTGTGAATATTAAGTAAAGTTTTATTTATGGCTCTTCTTGCAGGCTTATGACTCTCAAGCGAGGCAGGGATAATAACAAACCCTCTCACACAAAAGTTAGGCTATAAAAAAATAATTAAGGAAAATTTTCCCCGCAGCCCAGGCAGCTGGGAAGCCCAGGCCTTCTGCAGACAACAGAGCGAGGCCCTCGAGTGGAGGCTGGGCTCGCGGGCTGGAGGCTGGGCTGCGGGGACAGGAAGCCAGACTGCTCTCCCTCATGCCCCCAGAAACAGGCCCTGGAGAAGAGCTGCCTCCGTCCAGTCCCAGCCAGCTGAGCGCAGGGGGTGCTAGGAACACAGGGCCTGCAGAAAGTGACAGATGGTGGGACAGGCAGGCCCCTTGTCGGGAACGTCCCTTGTCAACCAGGTCCCCGTTGGCCAGGTGGGGTCCGAGTTGGAGCCCCAGGCTCCGCGCAGAGGCGGTGAGGCTGAGACGGGCGGCAGGGCCCTTGGTCAGCTGGCCGGGGTCAGCCAACCGCAGCACAGGGCCTCCGCTGCCCACCTGCACCCTTACCTGGCCCAGACACGGGTCAGTCCTGCGACACGAGCCAGAGACCCCAGGTGGGCGTTCATGTTCAAATACTTCACTTAGTAAGAGTGTGGGGTGGCTCTTTCTAATTTGGGGACAAGGGACATCTACTGACAGTCCTACGCCTGGTAAGGGGTCACAGCAGGAGCAAGGACCGCAGAGCAGTTGGGCAGTGTGTGAGGAGCCCGAGGTCACCCTGATTTAAATGTAACAATGTATTCACGTATCAAGACATTACATGGCACCTTGTTAATAGGGACGACTTTTAAACTTTTAGTATCAGTTAAAACCAAATTTCAAGAAGGTGGACGCAGCACACTGTGAAAGATGTCATGGGTGGGGGATGGAACAGTGTCACCAGCAGAGGGAACAGCATGTGCCAAGGTCCTGAGGCTGGAAGGGGTACTTCCGACTATTGTTCTTTCCTCACTGTGCCAGCCAGCTGGCCACATTCTGTTCTTACAAGGAACACGGGGACGTTCGGGGGCCTGCGCATCCTACACTCAACCGAGGCTTCTGCCAGGTGCTTGCTAGGGAGAAGGTCACCGCAGAGAAGTGCCCCCAGCCCTCCCGAATTCTGCCTGTTCTCTACAGTCCTCAAAGGGCCTCTTGAGGGCTGGGCTGGCTCGGTGGTCAGGCTCGCCTGGCCTGTGTGAGGCACTGGGTTCGAGTCTCAGCACCACAGAGAGATAAACAGGACCCAGGCCCACAGACAGCAGGTCGGGTTCCCCAGGGCCCCGGGCTGCGGCGCCTTCCTCCCACCCCACGTGGCCTCCTCTGCCTGGAACGCTGTTTCCCTCCCCGTCTGCCGTCGGACTCCTCTTTGGTCTTCAGGACCCCACCCCAGGGTCGCCCCCTCTGGGGAGCCTCCCTGGATCACCACGGCCGTCTCCGTCCACCGCGGCTGGGGCGCTCCTGTCCACGGCTTCTCCCCGGGCCTGGGAGGTCCACCTGCCGCTGTCCCATGGAACGGGGAGAGCTGGAGGACAGCCGGGTCCCCGTGCTGAGGCGAGGCCTCGCCCACTGTGGAACAAGTCACCAGCACCCGGAGGAAGGTGACCAGCTGTCACCAGGGGTGGGTCTGTGCGGGAACCAGGACCCCAGCAGGACATGTTCCCCAAGCATCTCACTCGGCCTCGAAGGCCTTCTGCATCCACAGCTTTCACACAAGACCCAGCCCCTGCCTGGGCGGCCAGGGGTCCTGGCCGGGATGCAGGTGAGTGGCCTGGTGACGCTGTGCGACGGGGCCTCCCCTCCCCTGCATGTGGCAGCTGGCTCTGGACACAGGGTGGGGCCCGGGGTGCCTGCGGGAGGGGGTGCCTGTGGCCCCAGACTCTGTTCCGCACTCCTCCTGCGACCCCTGCCCCGGCTTCCGGTCCCTCCGGGTGTCTCCCCTCCCTCCTACCCTGGATCTGCCCTGTGCTGAGCAGGGCTCTCGACCCCTCCATCTTGGAGCCCCACCAGGAAGGACAGACGCGCTCCCTTTCCCATGTCCCCAACCCGGGCAGCTGCAGAGCCCCCTGGCCACAGCTGTCTGAGGGTGCAGGGCATCCCAGGAGGGGACCCAGCCTCTTGGGTGGTCAGGACAGACCAGAGCGGCCATGGGAAGACCCAGCCCCAGGCGCACAGGGCCCCGCAGGCCAAGGGCCCCTCCTTGAGAGCCAGCTGTTGGGCACAGCAGAGGGAGAGTGTGGAAGAGGAGAGCTGGCCCTGGGGCTCAGGGGACAAGAGAGGACTAATCCCCGTGTCCACCCAGCCTGGGGACACTTGATCTGTGGCGAGGAACGCGAGACACTTCCTGCTCCCGGAGGAATGCAGTCGCCATCTGTGCCGGAGCTAATGGATGCGCGTCGGAGGCTCGGGGGATCCAGGCCCCAGGGCCCGCCGCCTCCTGGAACGTGCGTGGGTGGCGGAGACCACTGGGCAGGTCGCCCGGCCAACCCTCCTCGGAAGCATGTGGACCTCGGCTGCCCAGGAGGCGCCCTGCTCCAGGTGGACCAGGCTCCTGGCTGGCCTTCCCATCCCCAGCCTGCCTCCTGCCCACACGAGGCTGTCCTGTCACCTCCAACCTTTGGCCTTAAAGCACAATTCTCCAAACACATTCACTCAAAAACGGGGAGATGTGAGCCGGCTCCTGGATGACCATGCACTGTTCAGACCTGGGGGGCAACTGGGGTCCATGCAGGCCGCAAGCTGGACAGGGAGGTTGTGCTACCATCAGACGTGCTCCCCTATGGTCCACCTTCGGCTGGCCTGCTCCAAAATGTGTGAGGTGGACTATCACCTTCCCAACCATTAAGATGCAGGCCAAGAGGGCCTGTTATCCACTGCCATGCTCTCTACTCATTCCCCCCAGTTCTTCCCCATGTCTCATGAGGAGGAGGAGTTCAGCCCAAGGAGGGACTCAGATTCATGTTCTCAAAGCTAGAATGATGATGGGATTCACTCTGACCTCCTGCTCTTTTTTCTCCTTCATCAATAACGTAAGCAGGAAGACCTGCACTAGGATCCATGAGTTTGCACAGCTCCGGAAACACCCAGTGGGAACACACAGAAGCAGACTCAGGGCCCAGGCCAACCCTGCTGCCCCAAGAACTTTCCTGCTCAGTGATTTTTTAGTGAAGTCACCTTTCTGGGCCTAGTCCCTCTGCCTTCAAGAGCCAGCTCAAGCTGGGCACAGTGGCACACGCTTCTAATCCCAGTGACTAGGGAGGCTGAGGTAGGAGGATTGAGAGTTCAAAGACAGCAGCAGCAACTTAGTGAGGCCCTAAGTGACTTAGTGAGACATTGACTCTAAGTTAAAAAAAAAAAAATATATATATATATATATATACACACACACACACACACACATACAGAGAGAGAGAGAGAGAGAGAGAGAGAGAGAGAGAGAAAGGGCTGGGCATGTACGTCAGTGGTTAAGCACCCTTGGTTTCCCTCCCCAGTACCAAAAAAAAATAATAATAATAAATAAAAAATAAAGCGCCAGCCCACCCTTCCACAGATGAATGGATAAAGAAAAATGTGGTACCTATACACAATGGAATATTACTCAGCCTTAAAGAAGAATGACTTTATGACATTTACAGGTCAATGGACGGAGCTGGAGAACATCATGCTAAGCCAAACCCCCAAAACCCAAGGCTGAATGTTTTCTCTGGTAAGTGGATGCGGATTCCTAATGGGAGGGGGTCATGGGAAGAACAAAGGAACTTTGGATGGTGCCGAGGGGAGTGAGGGGAGGGTTGGGGCTGTGGGGATGGGGAGGACGGTAGAAAGAGACAGACATGATTGCCCTCTATGCATGCATGATGACTCTACTGGAGTGACTCGCCCATGTTCAGCCTGAGGCAGGAGAAGTTGTGCTCCGTTTGTGTACCATGTGTCAAATTGCATTCTACTGTCGTGTATAACTAATTAGAACAAATTAAAGAAGAAAAAAAGAAAAGAAAACAAGAGCCTGCCCAGAGGCAGCTTCAGGGACGGGGACTTCCGATCCCCGCCCCCCCAGCTCTGCAGTCATCTTTCTTTGTCTCCACAGTGCCATCGAGGCGCCCAGCACTCTGAGGGCTGCTTCCCAGGGAACTTGAGCCACCAACTGCCGTCCCACTGGCTTGTGACACACCTGCCCAGATGTGTCTGTGACTTGTCAGCTCCTGCCATCTGTCTCTGTGCTCATTTTCCTGGTCAGTAAACTGAGACTTCGGGGGTGGAAGCGTGGCGGGGTCGGGACTCCGCTCTCCTTCCTTGCAGGGAAGGTCCCTGGACTTCCCCCGGGGGCTGCCCCCCCTGTGTCCCCCCACACAGTTGCTGGAGGCCTGCTGGGTGCCAGGCATTGTCCCCCTTGCCAGGGTGTGAAGACAAATGGGGCGCAGCCTGCCAGGAGAGACAGATGCCCCAGCACATGCTGCGGGAGGAAGGGCTGGAACGGCAGTGGCTGGGGCCCTGCTCGGGACGCAGGGCCACCAGGCAGGAGGGGACGTTGCTGGGGACAGAGAAATGTCCCAGAGAAGGCAGCAAGGCCCCGGCAGGCAGCAGGAGCTGCCGAAAGCCCCAAAGACAGGACGCAGAGGTTCCAGCACCTTCCCTCTCCTCTGGGCCCGGCGACCCCCACCTCATGACTGCATGGCCGCATCTGTTCCTGCGCTCGTGGGAATCCGCGCTGACAATATATTTGTTTAATTTCCAGCGAGAGGGGGAAGATCTGTCAGGGTCAGGGATACGTCTTGCATAAAACATTTTGATTAAACTCTGTTGGCCAGAGAATCACTTTCCGTCATACTCAGGGAGATCTAGCTGTCTCCTGATTGGAGCTGCCGCCTGGCCCGCACCATCCCCGCTCGCCTGCGTTCCCTGCCAGATGTTTCTGGAAGCGAATTCCTCCCCAGAAGAAGCCCCAGGTGTCTTGGGAGAGGTGTTAACTCGTGCGGGCGGGCCTGGGAGGCCGCTGTGTGTTCAGCTGGAGGACAGCCAGCGTCCAGGAGGGAGGCCGGGGGAGGACGTGCTGTTGGAGGTGGCCGGGTGGGAGTCCTGAAAACCCAGGACCCTCTCAGCTGTCAGCCATCTGATAGGTGTGGAGGCCCTGGGGGAGCCCGCAGCAAGCTGAGACGCTAGGGTTATGGTGCTGGGCTGGGACGGCTGAGGCCATCGTTGGCCTTGAGAGAAGGGGCCAGCCGAGGGGCCCTGTGGGGAGCGAGCAGAGCAAGCTGAGGCCTTCTTGGCCTTGACCAGGCAGAGAGACCTCCAGGCCTGCGCAGTCCCAAGCTGCCGGCCCCTGGGGAGGGCACGGGGCCAGCCAGATGTTGCCGAGCTCTGAGTGGGGTGCAGGAGGGCCCCCCAGCTGCGAGAGGGAAGAGGGACACTTTCTCCTCACCGACCGCACGTCCACCCTGCATCCCCAGATGTCCTACTAAGCAGGAGTTCTTGAGCACCATTTCCAGTTTTGGAAACTGAGGCTTGAAGGTTAACCGCCCAGGCCTGGCTCCCTGCCAGTCAGAAAGTGCCCCCTCGGAGTTCAAGGCAAACACCGCCGATCAATCCCAGCTTCTTGCACACGGAACCCAGAGGCTGCCTCAGAAGCCTCCTCCACCCAGGTCTCAAGCAGCTACACTGACGACTAGGTTGGACAGACGTGCTGCCCCAAGCTGGTCCTTCGAGTTTAAGTCTCTAGATTCTAGGGCTCCACCGTCCAATGCTGTGTCCACAAGCCACATGTGGCTATTGAGTGCCTAGGGTGTACCTGATACGTAAAGGTACTTACTTCCGTATTCACAATCATTCTAGATTTCAAAAAATTAGCAGAATAAAAAAATGTGAATTATCATCCATAAATTTTATAATTTCATGTTGATTCCGTGTCAGCATGTGATGATATTTTGCACAGATCCAGTAAAACATAAAATGAATCTCCCTTTTTTTTTTTGAACTGTTGAAACGTGGCTGCCTGTACTTCTTTGGACCCCGCGGGCCTAGGGCTGAGGTTGCTGTGAACAGTGCCCCTGGTGGCTGGGACGGGTCAGTTCGCCCCTGGGCTGGGAGACCAGCTCTAACCCACAGCAGGTTCCCCCCACCCCACACTCCAGTTTCCTCATCTGTGAAATGCAGGCACTCACCGATCCTATCCTGCAGGATTGAAATGGAAGAGTAGATTGATTAGTACGTGTTAAGCGTGGGAAACAGGGCCCAGCCTTGTAGACAGTGCTGAGCAAGCTCAGCTTTATGAATATCTTGTGGCCTGGGAGGTAGAGCCCTGTCCCTTTCTCCCCTGGGCCTCCCGACCTCGGGGACCACTCCAGAGCAGCCTCCACTCCTCAAAGGGACAGTGGATAAATGGACCAACCCCAGTCTTCCCCAGCAAGAAGGGAACAGCTTCCTGTCGCGCACTCCTGAAACGACTCTTCCACTTGGCCAAAGCCATCTCCGAAGCCACTTCCTGTGTCTCATTGAGGAACTTCCCCATGACCCCTCCTGTGGGTTCCTGCCTGACAAGCCCCTGAGCTCTTGAACCCTGAGCCCCAGCCCTAATCTCTGGCATCCTCAGGGGCCCCCTGCTCTCGGCCTGTTTCCTGAGTCTGTTCCCACAGCATGTTTGCTGACCCTGGCGTTTCCAGGGCAGCTGCTAAGCCAGGTCCCACTTCCCAGGGAGCTCTGAGGCTCGTTAAAAATAGTGATAGCCGTATCCTTTCTGATACAAAGCAACTGAGGCTCATTCTGAAGTTGCTGCAAAACTTAGAAAATACAGAGCCATTATAAAAGGGGGGGTTCTTTGTTAATGGCCATTAAGAGTGGGCACTGGATGGTTGGCTTCCCAGGCTCCTTCTAGAGCAGTGTTATCAGACAGGAACATAAAACCAGGCCGTGGAGCTGGGTCGTGTTTTTTTTTTTTTTTTTTTTTTTTAATTAAAAAAAATTAGGAGCTATTTTTTTAAAAAAGTAAGACAAATGGTGAATTAATTTCAACACTGTATTTTATTTAATCTCCTTGCATCCCAAATACCACCGTCTTGATGTGTAATCAATGTAAACATGTTGATAAGATAGTCTGCATTCTTCTCTCACACTGAGCCTTTGGAATGTTGCTTACATTCACAGCCCATCCCAGTTTGAACCAACCACATTCCAAGTGGCCACCATATAGAACAGCATGTATCTTATTTTATTTATTTATTTTTCTTAAGCAAGTGGTCTGTGCCTGAGTCTGACAACGTGGGACTGGCATGGCCTGAGAACCCTGGGACCCTGCTGGTCCATGTCTGACCCTGAGCTTTGCAATCGCAAATTCCTCTCCTTCTGGGCAGGCCCCTCTGTGCACCCTTTGTGGGATCCACAGACTCTTCCCCAAGAGCTCTAGGCATTGTCCCTTGAAGAGTAACTGAATTCCAGAAAAGGGAGAGGAGGAGAATAGGTCCACAGTGCCCCGTGACCCCAAGGGAGGACTGGGCCTCCACTACTCCCCAAGAATAAGAAATGGGGGACCCTGGAACCCCCGTCGTCCTCACTGGAACTGCTGTGCCACTTTCCCAGACTTCCCCACATTCCTGGGTTTGGGATTCTGCAGAAGCTCCCAGACGCCTAGTACTTCAGACTTGACATCCTGCCAACTCGGGTTCTGCGCAGTGGGCTCCTTGTACTTCCCGAACCGTGTGTCTCCCAAGATGAAAGACTGTAAAAGAAGATAAAAATAGTCCCAAGGAAAGGGACTGCTTCAGCTGGCCCAGTTTGCAGAGACCCTGTTTCATCTCCAATGTGAATAATTCATCCCTTCTAAACTACTGCTGTTAACTTAGGAGCATCATTACGGCATTTTCTTTGATGAAGCCCTTAAAAAAAATCATAAACACCCAGCACATTAGGAGGGGCGTCTGAGAGCGTCATTTACAGTCATTTGCTAGCTCCGGAAGCAGCACCCATGATCCGTGCCATCCACTTGTTCCCGAGTTGACATATCAAAGCTGCCTTTGGTTTTCTCCAAGGCACCGACTGCGGGGGGCACGACCTGGTTCCTTTTGAAGAGTTTGCAGAGTGGCCCTGGAGATGGAAACTGCCACAACCTGGAGATGGTAACGGAGAATGGCCCCACCTCTGCCATCGGCTCTCTCCCTCGGGGCCTCTCCCGAGGACCAGCACAAGGAAGTAACTGTGGGGCAAGGCCGACTTGCTGTGTTCTGGGGAAGCCAGAGAAAGGCTGGGAATCTCCATAAGGACAGGATCATAGCGGCCACCTCCACTTTAACCGAGCACTTTCTAGAAGCCAGGCCGCCCACATGGAGCTGCGGGAGCAGTGTCTCTCCCTGCAACTCTGGGCAGGGGTTCTCTCTGTACCCAGTTTGCAGTTGCACACACCAAGGTGCAGCAGGAAGCGTGAGCACTCTCTCCTGTCCTGTCCTCTGTCCCTCCAGAGAACCCGTCAGGGGGAGAGCCACTCCACTCCAATTCTGTTGGTCCCCTTAATCTCAGGACTGAGGACTGAGTGTGGAACTGACGGCTCCTGAACTGGTCCTCAAGGGGTGACCGAGCTCAGTGACAGAAGGTCCAAGGTCATCTTGAATCCAGCCCTTTCTACCAGGCCAGCCCATCCCTCCTGTGCAGGCCACCTGGGCTCATGCCACGTGCCCCATTTACGGGCTTCTGGCACCGGCTTCTCCAAATTAGCTCTACTTTTTTTCTTTTTTAAGTTGTGAGATAGTTTATTCTAGCAAATTCTTATTCAGAAGTCTAAATGTAGGACGGATTTTCAGGAGATTGCCCTGGTTAAGGTGTGGGGGTGGGCAGAGACCCCTAGAGCAGCCCTTTCAGGCAAACTGAGCCATGAAAACCACCGCTAGGGGCCTGCCTTGTGTGACCGGGTCGGTAAACTGGGTCCTGGGCAAAGGGCTCCTGGGGCCATCTCTCTGGGGGCCCTGGTGCCCCCAGCCCCCCAGTTCACCAAGTTCAGGTTTCCAGCCCCACCCCTCAGCCTCCTTCTCTGTCTCCTCCATGAGACGGCCTTGTCCTCTCCATCCTCAATGACAGTTGATGGATTCCAGGTTTTCTGTTTCACTTGAGCAGGGAAACGAAGCCCAGATCTTTGGTTTGGCTTCGCACATGGAAAACCCACCCGCTGTTTGGCCAGGGTTGGAGGGGGCTGACCAGGTGCCTCTTGGCCTCTGGAGCCTTCTTCTCAGTACAGCAGAGCCGGGGTGGAGGGAGGCCCAGTGGGGACAAGGCTTGGCAGAGCCAGCAGTGGAGTGGCCAGCATGGCAGCTGCCCCCAGCTGCACCCCAGGCCTTCCCGGTGGTAGATGCAGGGCCCCGCTCTGGCCCCATGGGAAGGGGATTGGAAACAATTTTCCGCGCCTTAAGCAAATCCACAGCCCTGAGATGAGCTCACTTCCTCCCCCTCTTGGAGGGGGACCGAGGACTGAGCTTGTCTCCTTATATGGAGCCTCAGGCCTGGGGCCCAAAGGCCCCAGAATCCCTATCTTGGCCACCTGCCTCTCCCACCCCCGCCTGAGCCCCTGTCCTCTTCCGAAGGTGGAGGTCAGCCCTTCCGGCCTCAGCACTGCTGGCTGTGGGGCCCAGGGTCCCCTGCTAGAGGATGGAGAGCTGCACAGTACTGGCTGCTCTTGTTTGCCTTGGGCTGATGGTGGGGCCCACGTCCCCCGTGCCTCCCAACTGGGACAACACTCAACTTTCTAGAGACCCCTGGTGGCCAGAAAAGACTTCCCCTTCTTTACTTATTTTATCCTCCATACAGGCCCCCGTGGCGGTAGAACGGGATCATTGGCCCGTCATACCGGGTGCAGGATAGAGGAGTGCCCCGAAGGGCTTGGCTCAGGCCTCTGGAGGCCACCATGTGGCAAGGACTTCCAATCCACTTGGGAATTCCCATAAAAACCAGTCCCATTTGGCCAAGTGACTCCCACCCTCATTATGAAACCTCACTCCATAGGTTAAGGTTTGTGCCAAGCTGGATGCCCCTGCAGCGGGCACAGGTAGCCCCAGTGGTGGTCAGGGCAGATCTGCCTGCACCTGCCCAGCAGAGGGGCCTCTGGCCCTGTCCTGTGCCTTCTAAGCCTGCACCGAGGCAGGTGGGCTCTGCACACTCCTGGCCAGCATGACCCCCGGTTGTGCTACGTGGGCAGCCGAGCAGAACAGAGAGGAGAGTCACAGTGACCGGCCCAGGCGGAGGTCCTGAGGTCTTATCCCTGCAGAGAGCTGCCACCTGCCCACGTGGGTGAAGGACGCGCAGACTGGCCAGGGTGCTGGCATTCCAGAGGACTCTGTGGCCAGGCTCACCTGGGGTGGGAGGGGAGGGTGAGCAGCCCTCCAGGTCCTAGTCTGTGTCCAGAAACAAGAATCTTCACTGTAGCCAAGGACAAGGGGAGAAGGGAGGAGGAGGAGGGCAGGATGGCACCTGGGAGGGAAGACGGTGGGGGGGGCAAGGAGGGGAAGGGGAGGGGGCTGGAGGGGAATGAAGCAGGGGTGACCCTCCAGAGCCCCTGGTGTCAGGGCAGGGCCAGAGGCAGCGCGGCAGGCTGTCCAGGCCCTGCGGTTCTCCTGCGCCCCACTTTCCAAGCCATCTTCTGTACCCCACAGCCCCGGCTACAGCCTTTGCCTCCCCACGGTACCTGAGCCGGCCCACCCCCACCACCTGTCACGCCATGCACCCACCTCACCACCCATTCCAGAGGCCTCCCACCTCTCCCGCAGTCCGCAGGGTCAGTTCCAACTCCTGGGCACCAGGACAGGGCCCAGCAGGATGGGACTCCGGTCCCCCAGCTCCTTCCTGGCTCCAGCCACACCCTGACCTCTTGCTCCCACCCACCTGCAAGCCTCCTGGTGGCCATGTCTTCTTGCTGGGAGGTGCCCATTCCCCAGGACCTATCTCAACGGCCTCCCTGGGGCTTCTCCCTGTGCCCCAGCTGAGTCCTCTCCTCATCTGGAACCCCGTCCTGCCTGGACTGCAGTTCGTCGCACTTGGCTGCACACCAGTTGGGGTCTCAGGGCAATGCCAACTCATTTCCTTGAGCTTATCTGGAGCCGGCGGAGTTCTGTTCAGTATGTGCCTGTTGAATGAATACCGGATGGAGAGGGGGTGCCTTCCCTCTTCCCACCCCGGCAAAGTGTTGGTCCTCCTCGGGGGCCATTTTGAAAGGCCCCCATTGCTGTCCTCTGGCCCCTCCCACTGCCCCCTCCAAGCATCCACCTTAAAGGAGGCTCCAAAGCCAACAGGGGAGGTACCAGATTCCTTGCCTTCTGACCCCTGGCCACCCTGCAGCTTCTCTGCAGCACAGGGACAGCTGCTCCTGAGAGCTGGCCTTTCCAGGAACTGGCTCCAACTCACTTAGGGGGTCTAGGGTGTGAGGGTCCAGCCTCCTGTAACCCTCAGGTGGAGCTGCTTGCCCCCCGGCAGGGAGCCCAGAGTTCCCACCCCTGTGCCCCTGCTTCACAGGTCGGGCCCCCAGGTGCTGCAGAGGACTGCATTTTCCAGTGACAACATTACTTGTTTCTCTGGGTCCTTTGTCCTCACTGCCTTGGTGGCACTGGGCACTGCCTTTGTCATAAAACAATTTAGGGTGCTTTCATCTTCTCTGAGTACCATTTACCTCTCTTTCATGCAGAACTGTGGAAGTCTGTTCCCTTGGACTGACTTTCATGTCGCAGAGCTCCACTCAGCTTTTATCTGTTTGGGGGGGTTACCTTGAGGAACTGGGGGTGGCCGGGGGTCTTCCTGACGCAAGGGCAGGGAGCTGTAAATGGGCACCAAGTTCGGAGCCAGCCTCAGTTCCCTGCCCTGTCTCCAAGCAAGAGCACCCCACCATCTGCTCTGGGAAGGGCTCTGAGGCGGAGGGGGGCAGAATCACTCAGAATCCATATTCTCATCTTCTGTTCATTCCAGAGGCCGACAAGCATTCACCAGAAACAGGCAAGTGGCTTTGGTGGAAAGAGCGCTGGGGAAGGAGTCCGAGACCTGAGTTTGAATCCCAACACATGTGGATTCCTCAGGATTTTGACATCTGTTGGCCATGTGGCCACCTGTGATCTCTGTCGGACTCCTAAAATGGGCCACTTGGGATTTCCCTTGTCTTTCAGAATATTTGCCCTGGGCATGATGCTGTGTTCTTTCGAAGAGGAACCCCATGTGGTGTTAGCTGAGACACCACCAGACCACAGCCATTCCCCAGAGCAGCATCTCCCACTGTGTGGCCACCTCCTTCCTGGGCCTCTGGTTTTCACCTGTGCCCCCCTGGGCGTGCCTGGGGGTGAGCTGCATCCAGGGGTTCTGGGGGAGCATCATGCCCACTCCCAGGTTTCCATCCAGGGACCAGCAGGGCATCAGCAGCAGAACTGAGCCAGTCTCAGGTGCGCCTGTCCCTCGGCGGCGTGCAGCTGACCAGGAGCATGGCTAAGGATGACCAGCTGCCTGCTCTTGCCAAGTGGCCTTTGACCCTAGATTTCCAATCCTGCTGGGCTGAGGCCCCTCCAAGCTCCAGCCCAGGAAGGAAACAGCCTCCATCTCCTCTCACAAGCCTCTGGCCTCCGCCCTGCCCGCTGTTCACAGAACTTCCTGCTTTGGACCCCCGTGCAGCCCCCCCCCAGAGCCCACTTTACAGACAAGAAAGCGGAAGCTCAGGAGGTGAAGCAGCTTTCCAGGCCCCCCTGCCTACGGGAGCTCTTCCCCAAGGACACAGCCCAGCCTGTCTGTGTGCCCTACAGCCTCCCCACGCTGCCTGGACCACCTGGTGATACCTGCAGGACACAAGGGACTGCAGTGGACCATCGTGATTCTTCCCTACTCTGCTCCAGGGGCCAAGGGCTACTGCAGCCCCTACCCAGGGAACGGCTGTCCCCTGGGGCACAGGGTCTAGCCAACCTGCCACCTTTTCTTCAGTGAAGGACCCTGTCTAACACCACCTGCTGGCCCCCATCTCCTAAAGCCGAATACCCCGCTCAGTGACCCCGACCCACCAACCTGGAGCCCAGGAGACAGCAGGATCACTGAAAGTCCCCAGAGAGGGCTCCAGAGTGCAGGGCTGAGGTCCTGCCCCTGGAAGTCACCCTAGGGGTGGGTGGAGGTTGCTGGTTTTCAGTCACAGAGGCATCCCCTACAGGATGGGGGTCAGAGAGGGGAGGAGGTCAAAGAGGCCCATGGCTCATGGCACCCATCTCCTCCCCCATGAGTGGCACACGCAGAGCGTTCCTGTGGCTCAGCTCCAGTCCCACCTCAATACTTCAACACAGTTCAATGAGGAGGATAAATACCGCCACTGTGGACATCCAGGACAAACCCCGACCACCCAGCACCTGGGTCCCTGGGGGGGGTCCTTGGTGGGAAGCCTTCAAAAGTGGAGCCCCCTCTTGGGCCCCAATGTTCCCATCTGTGATGTGGGGGGACAGAAGAGACCTCCATATTGCACCGGGCAGTCTCCTGTTCTCTGGGTATTTAGTGTCCACGTCCTGACCCCTGAGTGGAGAGCCCTCCCAGAGACCATTGCGAGGGTCGTCTGCTCTGTGGCCTGGTGCGGGGTGATCCTGGCGTCCCTCTGCGGTGGCCGGGGAGGCCGGCACCTGGCTGAGCCTGAGGCCCGCGCCGCAGTGCCCCGGGTGAGTGGCTGCTGCGGTGCCCTCGGGCCACCAGGGGGCAGAGGCGCCCATGCGAGGCCGGCGCCCTCGCTCCAGTGAGCCGGGACGGGCAGCGCCCGGTCCGCAGAGGGCGACGTGCGGGGGCGGGCGGGGGCCTGTGCCCTGCAGCTGGGGCGGTCCGCAGGTGCCCAGCCCTGTGCCCAGCCTCCTCTGGGAAGCGCGTGGGAGCGCCGCCCTGGCCTCCTGCGGCCGAGCCAGGCCTGGGGACCCAGCGACGCCGCTCAGCCCCGCCCGCCCCGCTCCGGACGCGCGGGGGCGGCACGGGTGGCGCGGAGCCACGGGTCGCCGCCTCGCAGGAGGGGAAACTGAGGCCCGGTGGGCAGCGCCTGGCCTCGCTCGGCGCCGCTCTCCGCGCCCTTTGTGGTGGTGGCAGCGCCGCTGAGGATTTCTTAATTCCCCTTTGAAAAAAGACAGGCTGTGCTTTGTGCAGAAATCGTTATTCAAAAATTACAGCCTCTGGTTGTTTCTATGGAAACATTTTTCACCTTATGCAAATGAAGCGAGAAGCAGGAAAACAGCGCCTTCCCTTTCTGCCCCCCTTTTTTCTTCTTGAACCTTGAAAAGCAGCCGCGGAAAGTTCAACCCCGCGGGGCAGAGCGGCTCCCGCGCCTCGACCTGGGAGCAAGTTTCCCCGTTAACCGGGGCTTCAGAGGCCGGCTCCCTGACTCCTGCTGAGCATGAGTGGTGGGTGGCAGATGTCACTCCAGAGCGCACCCATCTTGGAAGGGGGCCCCTGCAGCCCACCCAGACTCCCACATGAAGCCCCCCAAAACGCAACTGGAGGGAGGGCACCCTCCTCCTGTCTCCCACCCATGCCCTGAGCACCTGTTGCGGCCACCAGGACAGAGGTGTCAGGCTGCGCTCTCCTCTGGTGCCCATTCAAATTTCACTGCCGGTGCCTCTTTACTGTGCCACCTTGGACAAGTCACTTTGCCTCTCTGAGCGTCATGTCCCCGTCCTCCAGCTCAAAGCAGGGTGAGAGCACCACCTTGCAAGTATGAAATGACCCTCAGGAACTCAACCTGTGGCACCCCCGAGGGCCTCCAGGGAAGGGGGAGGCAGGGTGAGGGTCTCAGGTCTGGGGTGTGGCTCCCTGGGGAAACTTACCTTGAGCACCCAGGAACCCCCCTGCCGGTGCCCCAAGGAGGCAGCATCTCAGAGCAGCAGAGCACTGAATGGGAGCCAGAGACCTGGGTTCAAGTTCCAGGGCAGGGTGTCCTCATGGTGGTCTTCAGGCCTCAGTTTCCCCTTCTGTAGGAAGCCCCACCATCTCCTGCCCACCCCACAGGCTGTGTGGGGCCTAGGCGTGCCCCCCCAGTGCCCTCCTCACCAAGCCCTGCCTGCCCCTCCAGGGTGCCAGCTTACTCCTTGGCCATGATCGGCCTGGATTGCGCTGGCTGGTGGGGCCCCTGCTCCTCCTCCTCTGCTGGCTTCTCTCCTCATTTCCCCTCGAGGGCAAGCCCTGAGCTCTGTGATACCTGCTGGGCACTCTTCTACGTGACCCACACACATAATATTAAGTAAGTAAGCCAGTTGTGCAGATGCTGTTATTATCCCACTTAACAGAGAGAAAACCAGGACACAGAGAGCCTAAGCAACTTGCTCAAGATCACACAGCTAGTGAGAAGGTGGCTGGAATTAGAAGCAGCTAACTCAACCTTAGGACCATTCGGTGACCACTGCACTCTCATGATCCCGGTTAGCATCCGGGATCTACAAGACTGTCCAAGGCACAAAGGACTGAGGTTTAAGGATGGAAGAAGAAAGTGAGAAGTACTCTCCTGTCCTCTCTGAATCAGACTTCAATCCTCAAAGTTGAAGAGCATCCTGAGTGCCCCCTTTCCAAAGAAGACCCTCAGAACAAGCTCCACAGGACTATGAGAGGACAGGGCTGCTCTGCCTGGCAGGCAACAGTGCCCACCCCTACCCATCCCAGCCTGCTGAGGGCCTCTGGGCTACCTGTACCAAAGGGGGAATAGCAGGTGCCTTTCTTCTCCCTGCCCCAGTCAAGGGACAAAGGAGGACCCTGCACCCCTTAGATCTAGAGCTGCTCTCTAGAAGGAGAGTGGTCCACCCTTCCCTCCAGCCACTGCCCCAGCAGATCTCTCTTGGGAGGAAGAGGAGAAACAAGGAGGAGCCAGATGGAGGGACGGGGGAAGGGATAAGGCAACCTGACACTCACCTTTGGAGTAGTGGGGACACATGGAGGTGCTGGCCAAGTAGGTGCTGAGAGGACCCACTGGGTCCTTACGGGCCTGCCCGCTGCAAGGCAGATGAGGTCAGTCCCCAACCTCCTGAAGAATTTCTTGGGTCCAATCAGCACCAGGTGCAGCCCGGGGACAGAGGGCATCCAAGTTGAAGCCAGCTGGGAGCCGTGGTGCGCACCTGTAATCCCATCTACTCCAGAGGCTGAGGCAGGAGGATCTCAAGTTCAAGGCAACTTAGCAAGACCCAGTCTCAAAATAAAATGAAAGGGGCTGGGTTGCAGCTCAGTGGTGGAGCCCTTGCCTGGCCCTGGGTTCCAACCTAGGACCTGCCAACCAAAGGGGAAAACGTGAAGGCCAGACCACCACAGCCCAGGCAGGTGGGGAGCGAGGCCCCTCGGTGCCCTCCTCTGCCCTCAAAGCCCGAGGAGAAGGAAGACCCAGAAGGGGGAAGGAGGAGGAGCAAGAGAGTAGCCCCAGCCTCTCAGGCAGGACCCCCAGGCCAAGAGTAGGAGGAGAGGAAAGCCTGGCTGGACTTGGTCAAGGTGTGAAGGGGGCTGGGTGCAGGGGGTTTCCTACATGACTCCTGGTTGGACCCTCACTGACATAAAGTTGGTCCCAGGAGCAGCCCAGGTACAGGTGGGGATTGGGGCTTGCTCGGTCCCAGCTGTGGCTTGAGCATGGTGCCGAGCTCCATGTGATAGGACGGGGATGTTCACAGTCCACAAATGTGGTGGCCTCACACGTGGCCCATGGTCACCTGTGGGTGACTGCACTGGGGTGGCTCATGCCTAAGGAGCCCAGCACTGCTCCACTTGACCATGGCAGCAGGAATGACAGTGTGCGGGGGTGGGGGTGGGTAGAAGGGGCCCTTTCCGGTCACTTGAGCACATTGGTAGAGTGACGATCTCAGACCCGTGGTTCAGCTTGAGTCTGAGAGTCGGAGAGCTTCCGTGACGGCTCAGAGGAGCTGTTGAGTTTTTTGTTTGTTTGGGGGATTTTGTTTTTTTAGCTGTGGGGCTGACAGTGCTGAAAATCAAATACAAAATTTAATTGTGCAGGTTGCTGAAATAGAACAATCACAACCACATAGTCAGTAAGTCTCTCACGTGACAGTTAGGGTACCACATGGTTCAGAATGGCATCTGTGATGTGGCATGGGAACTCCTGATGGATCCAAATGGGGCAGTGGTCTTGAATTCCCCAATCCCTCTCGTCTCCCTTGCCTGTGATGATATCTTGATGCTCATGTACGAAAAGCCCATCCTCCCTCCTGGGAGGATGCTCCTGGACGGATGCTCTGGGGGATGCCTTTTCCCCCAGGGGCCACCATGACTATACCCCATTGCCACCAGACCCACAACCAGGTCCCATCAGCATGCACCAAGGGGATGGGCTCTCATTGTGACCACCAAAAGCTTCACCACCATAAAATTTGCAAAACTTTGCTTGTGTGTGTCTATATATACTGAAAGATACACACATTGGCAGAATCCCGGGGACCATGTGTGGGAGCAGATTCTAAGGGTGTCAGACGATCAAGGAGAGGGAAATGCAACATTAGATCAGCCAAGTATATTGGCACAGCTGCACTTACTAGGAAATCTGGATTTAATATGCTAGCAAGTGTAACTCTGTGTTAATTATCTATTACCATGTAACAACTTGCCAGGCTCCAAACAACACACATTTATCACCCCACTGTCTCCACGGGTCACCCGGGTCTTTCCTGTCAGGTTTCTCACTGCACAGAGTGTCGGCCAGGGCCTTATGCCACACAGGCAGACTAGGACAGAAATGTCCACTAGCATTAAGTGCTGTGAATCCAAGTCAAAGGGCAAGTGGACAGACAGCGCCTGTGGTGGAAGGGGAGTGATCACAGAGGGGCTCTGTGAGGAGGTGAGGTTTGAGCCAGGTCTGCAGAAGTTCAAGGAAAGACAGGAAGCAGGGGGTCACTCTTGCTGCAGAAATGGCCATTCCAGAGGCAGGAAGGGATGTGGCATTTTTGAAAGATCATATGTGGAAGGAAAACAAAGGAGACATCAGCAGGAAACTGTCTGAGACCCCAGGTGAGGGGCCTTGCAGGGCCGCAGGGGCCTCACTAGGAAACCCTGGCCGTGTGCAGATGCCAGCCAGGTGCGCAGGATGGTGAAGGTTCAAAGCCACCGCTGCGGGACTAGGGAAGGGAGATTGCGCTCCACTTAATCACTGGGTGCCATGCTACTAGTGCTCTTCTTATGGCCACGACGGCCACGCACATGGGTTACAGCTGCCGCACGATTGTCAGGTGCTTCCCCTGACAGTCTGCTCAGGATCCCCAGGGAAAGCTTGTCACCTGTCCTCCGCGTTTCCACCCCAGGCCTCGCGAGAACTCTCATTCCACTCTGGGTAGACGTCTGGGTCCTGGCCAGTCTCCCGCCCCACCCAGCCTCTGGGATGTAGCCCACTTGGAAGGACAGGAGGGTCTGACGAGCCCAAGGCGCAGTGGGCGGCCGGTACCCCAGGGCCAGGGCACGGCTCCTCTGCTAGTGGGGCGGCTGGGCAAACCAAGGCCGCTTCCTGGACGCCTGGCCAAAAGAAGGGCCTCCGCGCTCAGGTCGGTGTGACCGAGAGTGACCCGGCCTGGGCTGGATGGCCAGGGCGGGGATGGAGGGGCCCGCTCCTCCTGACTGAGAGAGATGCCAGGGCTAGAAAATCATTACAGGTGGATGAATTATTCACAGCCTCCTCGACCTCCTCCGGCCCGACAGCCGGGAGCGGGCTGATCAGACCAGCGCATCTTATTACCCCTGTGTCATGGCCTCTTTTCCTCCGTCTCAGAAGAAAGTGATTCAACACCATCAAATATTAATGTGGGGCGGCTGACGCGCTGGCCTCTCACACACCAGCCCTGCAGCGCGGCCCTGCATTCCGGATGATGTCAACCCAGGAACCCGAGGTGGCCTGGGGACCCGGGGGCGCACCTTGCCTGCAGAGATGGAGTCCCAGGAACGCAGTGCGGCCCCCAGCCTGTGCCACCACCGCGGGCGCAGGGGCAAGGCGGGCTGCTTGGCTTCCCAGGGTGGAACCGGCTGTCCATGTTGCCTGCTGTTCCTGGTCCCAGTTGGTTTGGGGTCTCCAGGGATGCGTCTCTCCTGGGGCTGGAATCGGGAGGGACTTTGAGCTCCGTACTAGTTTCCTGTGATGGCCATTAACAAATGGTTATAGAATGGTGGCTTAATAAGAAATTTATTTTCTCGCAGTTCTGGAGACCAGAAGTCCAAGATGCAAGGTTGCGCTCCCTGGAGGTTGCAGGGCAGGAGATGTCCTGGTCCCCTGCAGCCTCTGGTGGCCGCTAGACTCCTCTGACTTTGGACCCTTGTTCCAGGTCCATCTTCACGTGGGCCTCCACCCAGAGCATGTCTCTCTGTGTCATCCTCTCTCTCTTTCCTGGATTTTGTGAGGTTTGTGGCATTGGCTAAGTTTTAAATTTTTTTCTTCTTTTAATTAACACACAGGAATTGCACATATGTACTGGGGAGAGTGATGCTCCACACAGGGAGACAGCAGGTGATCATCAGAGCAGAGTCAATGGCATAGCACCCCAGACATTGCCATTTTTTCGTGTTGGGAACACTCTTCAATCTTCTCTCCTTGCTCCTTTGAAATTCCCAATTATGTGCTGTCAGCCACAGTCACTCTCTGCACCATGGAGTGTTAGAAGTTGTTTCTCCCACGTCGCTTCACCCTGTCCCCATTAGCCACCCTCATCCCTCACAGCTTTCCCAGGCTCTGCTAACCACTGTTTTACTCCAGTTCTCTGAGACCCACGTTTTGGCTTCCACGTGTAAGAGAAAATGTAGTATTTTTCCCCATGCCCAACTTACTTCACTTAACATGATGTCCTCCAATTCCACCCATGTTGCTGCTCATCAGAGAATTTCATTCCTTTTTATGGCCCAATAATATTCCCCCCTGTATTTATGCCACATGCTCTTGGTCCACCCATCTGATGGTATATGCATAGACTGACTACAGATTTTGACCTTTAGGAATACAGCTGCAATAGCATGCAAGTGCAGAAATCCTTATTTCCTCTGGATAGATACCTAACAGTGGGATAGCTTGCTCCACCACCAGGTAGTTCTGTTTGTAGTTTTGGGAGGAAATATTGTACTTTTTTCCTATAATGGGTGCATGTTTCAGCATTTTGTCACAGTAACCAAAAACACCTAATGAGGACATCTTAGAAGAGGAAAAGTTTATTTTGGGTTCCTGATTTCAAAGATTTGGTTGGTCAACTCCATTGCTCTGGGTTTGAGGTGAGGCGGAGCATCATGGCAGAAGAGGGACATGGCAATGGGGGAAGGGGCGAAGGGGGATCCAGGCAGCAAGGTGTAATCCCCAAGGCATACCCCAGTGGCCCCTCTTCCAACCTCCCTACCTGCTATAAGTACCACCCAGGACAGGAGTTCTTTCAAATTATTAATCCATCAACTGGACTAAATCCACTGGTCACAGTTCTCATAATGTAACCATTTCACCTCCTGCTTCAGCAAGGAGCTTTGGGGAGATTCCTCATATCTAAAGCCATTCTAGATTAGATTCCTAACAACAATGCATGAACATTCCCTTTCTCTGCAACCTCACCAGCAGTTGTTATTTATTGACTTTTTTGTTAATAGCCATTCTAACTGGGGTGAGGCAATATCTCATTGTGGTCTACGTTTGCATTTCCTTGTTGATTAGTGAGGATGGACATTTTGTACATACAGGGATTCATTGTGACATGCTCATATGTGAACATAAAATTACTTGATCGGTTTTTATATCTGCTTTAGAGATATGTCTACACAGGACACTTGCTCATTTTAAAATCAGATTATTTGGGGTTTCTGTTTTTTCTTTTCATTTGCTTATTTGCTTTTGTTTTTGCTGATGAGTTGTTTCAGCTTCCTATCTGTTCTGGAACTGAATCTCTTGTCAAATGATAGTGTTATGGTTTGGATATAAAGTGTCTCTCAAAAGCTCAGGTATGGAAAACATGATATCCAATGTAGCAGCATTCAGAGGGGAAGTGATTAGATTATAAGAACGGTTACCTCGTCTGTGGATTAATCCATTTGATGGATGGATATGTGAATGGATTACTGGATGGTAACTGCAGGCAGTTGGTGGCTGGAGGAAGGAGGTCACTGGGGGCATCCCTTAGGGATTATCCCTTATCCCTGCCTCCTCCTCTCTCTGCTTCCTGGCTGGTGGAGCTGAGAAGTCTTGCTCCCCCACACCCTTCCACCTCGTGATGTTCTGCCTCACTCAGAGAATGGAGTCAGCCATCCATGGACCAGACCTCTGAAACTGTGAACCCAAAATAAATTTCTCGTCCTCTAAATTGTTCCTGTTGGGTATTTTGTTCACAGAGACGGAAAGCTGCTAACACAGAAATTGGTACCAAGAGTGGAGTTGTTGCTGTGACTAATCTGACCATGTGGTTCAGAAGCCTTTAGAACTGGCTTATGGGAAGAGTTTGGGAAAGCTTGGAGGTTCAGGACGGAAAAGCCTTCTAATGCTGTCAGCAAAGCTTAGTGCGTGATTCCTGGGGGGAGCTCAGAAGGACAGAATGCTGAGATTAATGTGCACAGTACAGACTGGACTATGAGGTTCCAGACGGAAATGAGGATTCTATTGTGAATCAGATTAGAGGCCACTGAGTTACATTCTGACAAAGAACTTGTCTGTATGTTGCCCATGTCTTGAGACTTTGTGTGAGACCAAATTCAAAGGTGATGGACTAATTAATTTGATAGAGACAATTTCAGAGCAGCACAGCATTCAGGTGGCGGCATGGGTATTGCTGGCAGCTTTTAGCCAAGCTGACTGTGGAACCAGGAGCATAAAATGAAGAGAAAAGATTGTTACAAACTTTAAATCTAGGAGGGACCCAAGGTGGCACACTGGAGGGAGGCTGCACTCCCTGTCACTCCGTGACTCGGGATCAAGCAGAGGAAGCACTGTTTCTCTGCAAGGAGCTATCCTCGCTGCCCAAGCCCCTGCTGTTTACCCTCATTCACCTGCTGTGACTGTCCACCTTCTGAGCCAGGTTGCTCCCTGACTGCCACTTATCATCCACCACTTGCCAGTTTGCCTGCCGCTTGCCTGCCCATCGCCTGCCGTCTGATGTCCACCTGCCCATAACCTACCTGTAGACTGCCAGTGGATCTTCCGCTGCCCACTGCTGCCTGGAAGTCCATTGTCACAGAACCCTCCGTCATTTGGGACACGGGCCAGGGCCTGCAGGTTTGCCTTCACTAGTCTGGGGACACTGGCCAGGGCCTGGAGATATATTGTTGGGGTCCCTGCGGGTCTGGTTGCCCCTGAGGTCTTCCTGCTGGGTGTGCAAGTGGCTGCCATCTGGCTGTCTCTTTGCAGGGTCACCCCTTTGTGTGAGGCATCTGTGGTGGTCTCTCTGCAAGTTGAAAGGGCATTAGGATCTTGGGGCCGCAGCAGGGCAGCCTGGGGAAGCAGAACCCCAGGTCCATCAGATTGCAGCTGGGTCTGCATGGGCCAGTCTGGGTCTGCAAGTCTGTGGAGAGCCGGAGACTAGGGGCAGTTCCCCATGGTGGGGAGTGGGAGGCAGGTTGGAGAAACCCAGGCTGTGTCCAGCTCAGTGAGTCCTGAAGTGCACGGGATGCAAGGGGCTGGCTACAAGTGGGGGGCGGACTGGAAGAGGGCGTGGAGGCATCTTGCTATCAACTCACCCACCCATCCAGCCCAGCGCCCACTAGCCTGGAACTAACAGGGAAGGGAGGCCGAGAAAAGTTTCAAAAGCCAAAGGAAGCAATTGTTCAATTTTCCATTGAGATTTTCATTTACTTATTTACTTACTTTTACTTTTAATTTACATTTTTGCCATCTCTCACACATTTCTACCATCTTTGAATCCAAATATTTTTCACACATTAATTTATTAAGGATCAGGATGTCTGAATAGTATATTATAGTGTTGTTGTATTCTTATATATATATATATTTTAACTGTATAATTTTTTTTTCTCTCACCTATTTGTCTCCCTGGATTCTCTTTCTCATTTCTCTCATGCTAAGAGTCAAGCTGTATTAATTACTGCTCATTTTTACTATAAATTTTTACCTCTATTTCCTCTCCTTCTCTTTCACAAACATCACATCTTACACTACTTCTGACCCTTTATCATTCGTCATTTGAAATGGCAAACTTACTATCTATACTGTAGACGATGATTGAACACATCATTTCTATTTATCCCAATAAAACTCTAGATGCCTTAACGGGAGCTCTTTGGATTCAGGTTGTATATTGTTTGCATTGAGTGATGTTGATATTGGTGACCCCCTCAGAGGTGAGAGACTGGAAGCCCTTCAGGGACACTGTAAAATTACATGAAAAAACACAAGGGAACAAAGTTCCTCAAACCCAGATGCTTCCAACAATAGAACCAATAGAAGAAATGTCAGAGACGGAGTTGAGAAAGTTCAGAGTTAGACAGATCTTTGAAATAAAGGATGATAGTGGAGAGAGGATATAAGAAGTGAAAGATCATATCAATAACGAAAGAGAGATCACAAAAAGGAATCAAGCAGAAAGTGAAGAAAACAGTAAACCAAATCAAAAATTCAGTAGAAAGTATCACCAAATAACTAGACCCCTTAGAAGACAGAACCTCAGACAATGAAGACAAAATATGCACTCTTGAAAATAAAGTCAACAGCACAGAGAAGATGGTAAGAGACCATGAACAGAAGTTCCAAGAATTCTGGGATAACATGAAAAGAGCAAATTTAAGATTTATCAGAATAGACAAACTCATAGAGATATAAACCAAAGGAAGGCACAAACTTTTCAATGACATAATATCAGAAAATTTCCAAAATCTAAAGAATGAAACGGAAAATCAACTCTAAGAGGCGTATAGGACTCCAAAATGTACAAAATTATAGCAGACCCACACTAAGGAACATTATAATGAGAATGACTAATATAGGTTAAGAATAGAATTTTAAAGGATGTGAGAGAGAAAAAAAATTACATATAGGGGGAAACCAATTCAGGTTTCAGCTGATTTCTCAAGTTCAATACCAGGAGTTTCAGAAATAACATACATCAAGCTCTGGAAGAAAATGGATGCCAACCACGAATTTTTTTTTTCCTGGACAGTAGGGATTAAACTCAGGGGCACAAAATCACTGAGTCACATCCCCAGCCCTATTTTGTATTTTATTTAGAGGCAGGGTCTCACTGAGTTGCTTAGTGCCTTGCCATTGCTGAGGCTGGCTTTGAACTCACGGTCCTCCTGCCTCAGCCTCCAAACCACTGGGATTACAGGTGTGCTCCACTGTGCCTGGCTGCCCAACTGAAAATTCAATATCCAGCAAAATTAAGCTTCATACTTGAAGATGAAATAAAAATCTTCCATGATCAACCAAAGTTAAAAGAATTCACAACTAGAAAAGCCTGCACTACAGAACACTCTCAGCCAAATATTCCATAAGGAGGAAATACATTTTTTAAAAAAATAAAAACCAGCAAAGGGAGGAACTACACTAAAGGAAAGGCCAATCCAAGGAGAAACTGTGTCAAGTTAAAAACAAAAAATGACACAAAGTGACGAGGAATACAAATAATACCTTAATAATAACCCAGAATGTTAACGGCCTAAATGCATCAATCAGAAGATTAAGACTGGGAGATTGGATTTAAAAAAAGACCCAACAATATTCTGTCTTCAAGAGGCTCCCTCCTAGGAAAAGACAGTCACATACTAAAGGTAAAAGGTTGAGAGAGAACGTCTCTCACAAGGAAAAAACATAACCCTCACAAACAAGAAGGGGTTTCATCCTTACATTGGACAAAGTGGACTTCAAACCCAAGTTAGTCAGAAGGGATAAAGATGGATGTTTCACACTGCTTAAGGGAATCCTACATTGAAAAGACATAACGATCATAAATATGTATATCTTAAACAATGGAGCATCTACATACATCAAACAAGCCCTCCTCAATTTCAAGAATCCAAAGACCCCAAGACTTTAACACACCTCTCTCACCACTGGATAGATCTTCCAAACAAAAACTAAACAAAGAAATTATAGAACTAAACAATGCAATCAATAAGTTAGACTTAACAGACTTATATAAAGTATTTCATCAGTCATTTCATTTCAGCAGTATGTGGATCCTTTAAAGTAGACCAAATGTCATGCCTCAAAGCAACTCTTAGTAAATACAAAAAATAGAGATAATTCCATGTATTCTGTCAGATCATGATGGAATGAAAGTACAAATCAATGGTAAAATTAAAATAAAAGCTACTCCAACACCTGGAGACTAAATAATATGCTATTGAATGATGCATGGATAACAGAAAACATCAGGAAGGAGATAAAAAAATCTTAGAGGTAAATGACAACTCCAATACAACATAGCAAAATCTCTGGGACATTATGAAGTTTGTGCTAAGAGGAAAGTTCATTGCAATGAGCTCATATGTATAATAAAAATTCAATAAATAAACTACCTGAAATTATATCTCAAAGTCCTAGAAAAAGAAGGAGAAATCAACACCAAAAGTAGTAGAATACAGGAAATAATTAAAATCAGGTCTGAGGTCAATGAAATTGAAACAAAAGAAACATCGAAAAAATTGACCAAAAAAAAAAAAGCTGGTTCTTTTTTTAAAAAATATTTTTTTAGTTATTGATGGACCTTTATTTTAATTATTTGTATCTGGTGGTGAGAATTGAACCCAGTACCTCATGCATGCTAGGCAAGTGCACTACCACTGAGCCACAACCCCAGTTCCCCAAAAGATGGTTCTTTGAAAAAAAAATCAATAAAATTGATAAACCCTGAGCCACCTTAAAAAGAAGGAGAGAGAAGACTCAAATTTCTAAAACTAATTATGATGGACAAAAGTTAAAGGCATTCCCTCTAAAATCTGGAACAAGACAGGGATGCCCTCTATCACCACTTCTATTCAATATAGTTCTCGAAACACTGGCCAGAGCAATTAGACAGACGAAAGAAATTAAAGGCATTAAGATAGGAAAAGAAAAACTTAAATTATCACTATTTGCAGATGACATGATTCTATACCTAGAAGACCCAAAAGGGTCTACAAGGAAACTACTAGAACTAATAAATGAATTCAGCAAAGTGGCAGGATATAAAATCAACACACATAAATCAAAGGCATTTCTGTATATCAGCGACAAAACTTCTGAAACGGAAATGAGGAAAAACACTCCATTCATAATATCCTCAAAAAAAAAAAAATAAAATACTTGGGAATCAACCTAACAAAAGACGTGAAAGATTTATACAATGAAAACTACAGAACCCTAAAGAGAGAAGTAGAAGAAGATCTTAGAAGATGGAAAAATATACCCTGTTCATGGATAGGCAGAACTAACATCATCAAAATGGCGATATTACCAAAAGTTCTCTATAGGTTTAATGCAATGCCAATCAAAATCTCAATGGCATTTCTTGTAGAAATAGATAAAGCAATCGTGAAATTCATATGGAAAAATAAAAGACCCAGAATAGCAAAAGCAATTCTAAGCAGGAAGTGTGAATCAGGAGGTATAGCGATACCAGATTTCAAACTATATTACAGAGCAATAGTGACAAAAACAGCATGGTACTGGTACCAAAACAGGCGGGTGGACCAATGGTATAGAACAGAGGACACAGAGACTAATCCACAAAGTTACAACTATCTTATATTTGATAAAGGGGCTAAAAGCATGCAATGGAGGAAGGATAGCATCTTCAACAAATGGTGTTGGGAAAACTGGAAATCCATATGCAACAAAATGAAACTGAATCCCTTTCTCTCGCCATGCACAAAAGTTAACTCAAAATGGATCAAGGAGCTTGATATCAAATCAGAGACTCTGCGTCTGACAGAAGAAAAAGTTGGCTCTGATCTACATATTGTGGGGTCGGGCTCCAAATTCCTTAATAGGACACCCATAGCACAAGAGTTAATAACAAGAATCAACAAATGGGACTTACTTAAACTAAAAAGTTTTTTCTCAGCAAGAGAAACAATAAGAAAGGTAAATAGGGAGCCTACATCCTGGGAACAAATTTTTACTCCTCACACTTCAGATAGAGCCCTAATATCCAGAGTATACAAAGAACTCAAAAAATTAGACAATAAGATAACAAATAACCCAATCAACAAATGGGCCAAGGACCTGAACAGACACTTCTCAGAGGAGGATATACAATCAATCAACAAGTACATGAAAAAATGCTCACCATCTCTAGCAGTCAGAGAAATGCAAATCAAAACCACCCTAAGATACCATCTCACTCCAGTAAGATTGGCAGCCACTATGAAGTCAAACAACAACAAGTGCTGGCGAGGATGTGGAGAAAAGGGTACACTTGTACATTGCTGGTGGAACTGAAAATTGGTGTGGCCAATTTGGAAAGCAGTTTGGAGATTCCTGGGAAAGCTGGGAATGGAACCACCATTTGACCCTGCTATTGCCCTTCTCGGACTATTCCCTGAAGACCTTAAAAGAGCATGCTACAGGGATACTGCCACATCGATGTTCATAGCAGCACAATTCACAATAGCTAGACTGTGGAAACAACCCAGATGCCCTTCAATAGATGAATGGATAAAAAAATGTGGCATCTATACACAATGGAGTACTATGCAGCAATAAAAAATGACAAAATCATAGAATTTGCAGGGAAATGGATGGCACTAGAGCAGATTATGCTTAGTGAAGCTAGCCAATCCCTAAAAAACAAATACCAAATGTCTTCTTTGATATAATGAGAGCAACTATGAACAGAGCAGTGAGGAAGAGCAGGAAGAAAAGATTAACATTAAATAAAGACATGAGATGGGAGGGAAAGGGAGAGAAAAGGGAAATTGCATGGAAATAAATGAAGGGAGACCCTCATCGCTATACAAAATTACATATAAGAGGTTGTGAGGGGAATGGGAAAATAAACAAGGAGAGAAATGAATTACAGTAGATGGGGTAGAGAGAGAAGATGGGAGGGGAGGGGAGGGGGATAGTAGGGGATAGGAAAGGTAGCAGAATACAACAATTACTAATAGGGCATTATGTAAAATTGTGGATGTGTAACCGACGTGATTCTGCAATCTGCATTGGGGTAAAATTGGGGGTTCATAACCCACTTCAATCTAATGTATGAAATATGATATGTCAAGAGCTTTGTAATGTTGTGAACAACCAATAAAAAATAAATAAAAAAAACTAATTATGAAAAAGTAAATATCATGACAGACACTATTGAAATACAGAAGATAATTAGAAACTATTTTGAAAATTTATACTCCACTAAAATAGAAAACATCAAAGACACCTATAAATTTCTACAAACAAACTTCCCAAACTGAATCAGGGAGCATACACAATTTAAGCAGACCAATTTCAAGCAAGAAAATAGTACACACCAAGAAAAGCCTGAGACCATACAGATTCTCAGTGGAGTTCTATAAGACTTCAGAGAAAAATTAAAATCAATAGTCCTCAAATTATTCCATGAAATAGAAAAGGAGGGAATTCTTCCAAACACACTCTATGAGGCTAGTATCACCCTGAAACCCAAACAAGACAAAGACACATCAAGGAAGGAAAACTTCAGACTAATATCCCTGATAAACATAGATGCAAAAATTCTCAATAAAATTTTGACAAATTGCATACAAAAACATGTTTTAAAACAGTCCACCACAATCAAGTGGCATTCATCCTCAGGATGCTAGGTTGATTCAACATATGGAAATCAATAAACATAGTACATCATAGCAATAGACTCAAAACCAAGAATCATGATAATTTCAACAGATGCAAAAAAAAATCATTTGACAAAATACAGCCTTCCTTCATGCTCAAAACACTAGATAAACTAGGGATAGTAGAAACATACCTGAATATTGTAAAAGCTATCTATGCTGAGCCCAAGGCCAAATTCATTCTAAAAAAAAAAAATTAAAACCATTTCCTCTAAAAACTGAAACAAGATAGGATGCCTTCTTTCACCACTTCTATTAAACATCATCCTTGAACCTCTACCCAGAGCAATCAGACAAATAAAAAATTAAAATAGGAAAACAAAAACTCAATATATCACTATTTTTAAAAATATTTTTTAGTTGTCAATGGACTTTTTTTTAAAAAAATTATCTATATGTGGTGCTGAGAATCAAACCCAATGCCTCACACATGCTAGGCAAGTGCTCTACCACTGAGCCACAACCCAGTCCTCAAACTATCACTAGTTTGTGATAACATGATTCTATATTTAGAAGATCCAGAAAATTTTGAGAACTAATAAATGAATTCAGCAAAGTAGCAGGATATAAAATCAATACCCATACATCAAATGTATTTCCACACATCAGTGATAAATGTAGTGAAAGAAAAACTAGGAAAACTACTATTCATAATATCCTAAAAACAACTTTGTGAATTAATCTAACCAAAGAGGTGAAAGACTCTGTACAGTTAAAAAAAAAGAAGAAGACCTTAGAAGATGGAAAGATCTCCCATGCTCTCAGATAGGCAGAATTAATATTGTCAAAATGGCTATAGCTATACTACCAAAAGCATTATACAGATTTAATGCAATTCCTATTAAAATACTAATGACATTCTTCTCAGAACTAGAAAAAGCAATCAAAAAATTTATTTGGAAAAATAAGAGACCTAGAATAGATAAAGCAATCCTTAGCAAGAAAAATGAAGCAGGGGGCATCACAGAACCAGACCATAAATTATACTACAGAGCAACAGTAAGTAAAAAGGCATGGTATTGGCTCAAAAATAGACTCATAGACCAATGGTGCAAAATAGAAGACACAGGGACAAACCTACATTCATACAGTTGCCTCATATTAGACAAAGGTGTCATAAACATACATTGGAATAAAGATAGTGCTGGGAAAACTGGAAATTTATATGTAATGAAATTAAATCAAATCTCTACCTCTCACCCTGCACAAAAATCAACTCAAAGTAGATCAAGGCTTAGGCACTAGAATAGAGACCCTGCATATAACAGAAGAAAAAGTAGGCCCAAATCTTCATCATGTCAGCTTAAGATCTGACTTCCTTGACAAGTCTCCTAAAGTGCAAGAAGTAAAATTATGAATCAATAAATGGAATAGAATCAAACTAAAAAGTTTTTTTCATAGCAAAGGAAACAATCAACAATGTGAAGAGAGAGCCTACAGAATGGGATAAAATCTTTGCCACCTGCACCTCAGATAAAGCATTAATCTCCAGGATATGTAAAGAACTCAAAAACTTAACACTGAAAAAAAAAGATCCAATAAATAAATGGGCTAAGGAACTGAACCGACACTTTACAGAAGAAGAAATATAATTGATCCAAATATATGAAAAGGTGTTCATAATCTCTAGCAATTAGAGAAATGCAAATCAAACCCACTCTAAGATTTCATCTCACTCCAGTCAGAATGGCAATTATCAAAAATACTGGCAACAATAAATGTTGGTGAGGATGAGGGGGAAAGGGAACAATCATACAATGGTGGTGGGACTGCAAATTGATGAAATCACTATGGAAAACAGTATGGAGATTCCTCACAAAACTTGGAATGGAACCACCAACTGACCCAGCTATCCCACTCCTAGGTTTATACCCAAAGGACTTAAAATCAGCATACTAAAGGGTAATGCCACATCAATGTTTAATAGCAGCTCAATTCACAATAGCTAAACTATGAGACCAACTTAGATCACCTTCAAGAAATGAATGGATAAATAAAATGTAGCATATATGCACAATGGAATATTGCTCAGCCTTAATAAAGAATGAAATTATGACATTTGCAGGTAAATTGATGGAACTAGAGAATGTCATGCTAAGTGAAATAAGTCAATCCCCAAAACCAAATGTTGAATGTTTTCTCTGATAAGTGGATACTGACCCATAGTGGGGCAGGGGAGGTAGGAAGGAATGAAAAAACCTTGATTTGTGTAGAGGGGAGTAAGGGGAGGGATGGGACCATGGGGATGGGAAATACAGTAGAGAGGACAGACATTATTATCCTATATACATGTATGATCACACTACTGGTGTGACTCTGCACCATGTGCAGCTAGAAGAGTGAGAGCTTGTGCCCCATTTGTGCACAATGTGTCAAAATTCATTCTACTGTCACTTATAACTAACTAGAACAAATAAAATAAATAAATAAACAAACAAATAAATCACTACCAAAAAACCTTAAACTTAGCTGGAGAAGAAGCATGAAAAAATTAGAGGTGTGACTGTTGAAGAGATTACTGCCACTAAAGAAAAATTAAGTACTTTGAACAGTCACCGTAGGAGAGATGCCTTGAGGGCTACTCAGGAGTCAGCAAGACCACACATAGGAGACTCATGGGGTGAAAGTGAAAGCTCACTTAGGAGACCATGGGGACACCCTGCCTGCTCAGTGGTGCCTGGGAAGTCATTTCCCCAAGATTAATTGTATTATGCCCAGTCTAGGAAGTTGTTTTCCTGGGATCTGTTTTACCATGGTCATTCATCTAGGCCCTCAGAGTCTGCTTCAAACATCCAAGGGGGCACGTCTTCCACTCAAGTTGATAGCACATCTTGGCATTGTCCATGTGGGGCTGGTCCTGTAGGAATACAGAATGCTAGAGTTAGGAGGAGTTCATGAAGGTTTTCAACTGGATTTCAAAGGAAGGCTTGGGTGGCCAGGAAAAGCATAGCAAGGCCAGAATCCCTTCAGGCAGCCCCAAGAGGCAAGCGTCAACTGCTGTGGACACCCCCTGGATGAAGAGACGCCAGCAATTGTGAACTGAGCTGCAATGAACAAACATGTCACTGTAGTATGCTGATTTTAAGCCCTTTGGGTATATGCTTAGGAGTAGGATAACTGGGTCAGATGGTGCTTCCATTCCAAGTTTTCTGAGGAATGCTTTCCAGAGTGATTACACCAATTTGCAGCCCCATCAGCAAAGTATGAGTGTGCCTTTTCCCCCATATCCTCACCAACACTTATTGTTACATATATTCTTGATAATTGCCATTCTGACTGGAGTGAGATAAAATCTCAGTGTAGTTTTAATTTGCATTTCTCTAATTGCTAGTGAAGCTGAACATTTTTTCATATATTTGTTGACCATTTATATTTATTATTCTGTGATGTGTCTGTTCAGTTCCTTTCCCCATTACTGAACCAACCTAGATGCCCTTCAACAAATGAATGGATAAAGAAAAAGTGGTACATACACAAAATGAAATATTACTCAGCCACAAAGAAGAAAGAAATTATGGCATTTTCTTGTAAGTGGATAGAACTGGAGACTATCATGCTAAGTAAAATAAGCCAATCCCCCAAAAAACCAAAGGTCAAGTATTCTTTCTGATATGCGGAAGTTGACTCACAATAGGTGGTGTGTTGGTGGGGGGAGTGGAGGTTCACCAAATTGGACAGGGAGGAATGTGGGGGAAGGGAGTGAGGGTGGGAATAAGAAAGATGGTAGAATGAATCAGACATAACTTTCCTAAGTTCATATACAAATACATGATCATTATAATGCCACATCATGTACAACCACAAAAATGGGATATTATACTCCGTGTTTATGTAATATGTAAAAATACATTCTACTGTCATGTATAACTAAAAAGAACAAATAAAAATAATAAAGAAAAAGAGATTCCAGCAACATGGAATATCTGTTAAGGAAAACTGCTGATTGTGGACAGAGACAGTCAGGTGAGAGGCCCCGTGGACTGTAACTGACAAGGATATAGGAATGGGGCTGCCAAAGTTGTTTGGAAATCATATCTTAGTGCCATATGCAGAGTTAAAGGACTTGTTTGCCCAGCTGAGTGTTAATTTCCTTTTGGTCCCATCCCTTCCTCATACACCCCATGCCTCCTTTCTTGAATGGAAATATTCACTCTGTAGTATTGTACATTTAGTATATGTAAATTACTTTTGATCTTTAAAGGGGTTTACATCCCAGCATTTGTGTTGGGTCTCAGATGTTAATTATATCCTTCTGTCCCCCAATTTTTTCTTTTATTTCTTTCCCTTTTCTCTATTTTCTTTATTTTTTCATTTTTATCCATTCTTTTTATTCATTTGTTTACTGTCAATAATGCTTAATCTTCTCAGCCAATTCTAAATCAATTCTCACTCATGTTCCTCTTTGGTCAACAGAGCTATAGAGATTGGTAATACTAACTTGAATAGCATATGTTGATATTTGATTTACTTAAATACTGCTGTCACTGGTGGTTATTCTCTCCCTTCAAACAGGTGGTTAAAACTAACACTGATTATGCTGACTGGATGTGTCACAACTAAGATATATCACCAGGCCTGGGCTTATTAAGAGATTACTTGTTAAAAGACACCTACATAAAGTAAGGATCCATCTCAATATATGTACAAGCAAATCTTAGATAGCATGAGAAAACAAGTCAGCAAGATGTCTCCAAAAAGCTATAATCCCAACTATGACAACTGAATCCACAAATATTAATGTGGAGGAAGTTCCAGACAAAGAATTAAAAAACTTGGTGGTCAAAACTGATCAGTTAACTACAAGAAGATCTAAGGAGTGAACAAAGAGAAAATATAGGAAGTGAAAGAATATTTCAATAAAGAGAAAATCATTTTTAAAAAAACCACTGAACAGAAATTCTAGGAAAAACTCAATAAATCAAACAAAAAATTCAGTTGAATGTCTCACCAATAGATTACATCATGTAGAAGACAAAATTTCAGGCACTGATGACAAAGTATATGAACTTGAAAACTTAGGCACGAGTCAACAAAAGATAATAAGAAATCATGATCAGAATATAAAAGAAATCTGGGACAACATTAAGAGACTAAACATTGGAATTAAAAGAGGGATCTGAGACACAAGCTAAAAGACATGAATAACTTTAATTTTTTTTTGTATTTGTAGATAGACAACATGCCTTATTTTATTTGTTTTTTAATTTTTTTTAATGTGGTGCTGAGGATTGAATCCAGTGCCTCATATGTGGTAGGCAAGTGCTCTTCCACTGAACTACACAGTCCCAGCCCACATGGATAACTTTCTAGTGACATAATTTCAAAAAAATTACCAAAACATTAGAAATGAGATGATTCACATATAGTAGTTATTCAGAAGCCCAAATAGACAAGATCAATAAAGAACGTTTCCAAACCACATTATATTTAAAATGCCTAAGATACACAATGAGGATAGAATTTTGAAAGACTTAAGGGAAAAATGTCAGGTCGTATTTAGAGGGAAGCCAATCAGAACCACTTCTGATTTCTCTAAAATCCAGAAGGAGTTGGGAAATTTTCCAAGCCTTGAAAGAAAAATAATCATCAACCAATATTGCTATATCCAGCAGAGGTATCCTTAAGTATTGAAGAGAAAATGAGAATCTTCCAAGATATGCATGAACTAATAGGACTCATAAATATTTAGAGAAACACTACCCACAAAAGAAATTAAAAACAAATTTTAGAGTTCCTGATTCAACAAATTTTACTAGAAGAGTAGCTAAGCAAGTGTGGATTAGGATTGAATTAAACATCAGAAATATATCAAAAGGGCAAGAACAAATAAACATTTTTCTATAATAACCCTGAATGTAAATAGTTTCAATGCTCCAATTAAGAGGCATATTCTGAGTGTCTTCTCAAGATGGTAGATTAGCATGAGCCAGCATTTCTCTTAACTCCTCTACCCAGAACTCAAACAGTCAGTATAAGATCTCTCCAAGGTCTAGAGTGAAAATTCTTGATTCTGGAGGGGTAGTCTGCCCTAGCTAAACCAGAGACTGTTTGATTGACTAATTGGAAATATACCCTCTCCACTGTCCTTGGTCTAGGAGGCATCTTAGAACTGCAGTGCCAGGGAACCTAAGGAAATTGAAAACCCAGATCCATGAGTTTGCAGCTAGGTCTGTGTGGGTCTGTCTGAGATTAGCAAACCTGTGGAAAGTCAGAAACTGGCTGCATCTGGCCAGGGGAACACAGGTTAGAGAGGCAGGAGATAGCAGTTCTCCCCAGCTCTGTGAGCCCAGAGGCTCAAGGGGACAGATGGGGCTGGTTACAGTGGGTTGGAGTTGGATGGTTGGAAGAGGGTTAGAGGGTTTTGGCCTCAGCTCACCAAGCTAGCCGATCAAGCACCACCATGTTCCCAGGGCCAGCATTTGCTGGGTCCTGGCACTGGCCTGGTCCCCAACTCCCACCCTCCCCAGGCCATCATGCCCATTCCTGAGTCTTGCCAGGTCTGGCATCAGTCTAGCATCAAATAGGGCCCTCCAGCTCCCCAGTCCCCAGTGGTTAACCCATCCCTGACCCCCCATATGGCCCATCACTCCCAGAATCTTGGCCATCTCACAGGTCATGGTACCTGGCCTTGATCTACTGGGTGCTTAACAGTTGGGGCCCTGATATGGCTGAGTCCTAAATTGCCCCAAACCCAGGAAAACCATTGGACACATCCAGTCCAGTGCCCAGATTTCACTGCAACTGCAGATCCCTGCACCCACCCTCAGGTTCTGTGGCTTTGATAAAGCCCTTGTGCACCCTGAGCAAACCAGCTGGATCCCTGATGAAGCTGGGCCACAACTTGCACCACTCCTACTTAGCCTGTGGCCCATCTGAGACAGCATGCAAGTTCAGGGTGGCCAGCAGTTCCCAGCACCCACCTGAAGATTCTGACGCTGGGCCTTGACCCATGCCATGCAGAAAGGCTGACAAACCAACCTGACTGATGAGAAGGGAAGCTGAGAAACATTTGTGCTTCAACAGAAACAATTGTTGGGTTTTCATTGAGATCCTCCCCCCCCTTGTCTTTTTTTCTCACAATACTATCATTAAAATAATTTAAAAATTTTTAATTTGTTTTAATTAGTTATACATGACAGTAGAATGCATTCATACACTTTGATGCATCATACATAGATGGGTATAATTTTTTATTTTTCTGAATGTACTTATTGTAGAATCACATCAGTCATGTAGTCATATACATAAAGTAATAATGTTTGTTTTATTCTATTCTTACTGTCCCCATATCCCCTCTCCTCCTCTCTATTGGCTTCCCTTTACCTAATCTAAGATAACTCTATTTTTCCCTAGGAGCCCCCCTTATTGTGAATTAGCTTCTACATGTAAGAGAAAACAATTGGCCTTTGGTGTTTTGGGATTGGCTTATTTTTCAGAGGATCATATTCTTCAACTCCAACCATTTAATAGCAAATGCAATAATTTCATTGTTCTTTAAGACTGAGTAATATTCCATTGTGTGTGTGTATGTATATATATACATATATATATGTATATGTATATGCATATATATATATATATATATATATATATATATACCACATTTTATTTATCCATTCATCTATTGAAGGACACCTAGGTTGGTTCTAGAATTTAGCTATTATGAATTGAGCTTTGATAAACATTGGTGTGTCTGCATCCCATATAGCATGCTGATTTTAAGTCCTTTGTGTATAAACCAAGGAGTAGGAGAGCTAGGTCAAATGATGGTTACATTCTGAGTCTTCTGAGGAATCTTTATACTGCTTTCCATAGTGGTTGAGCCAATTTGCAGTCCCACCACCAATGTATGAGTGTACCTTTTCCCCCACATCCTCATCAACATTTATTGTTGCCTGTATTCTTGATGATTGCCATTATGACTGGAGTGAGATGAAATCTTAGAGTAGTTTTGATTTGCATTTCTCTAATTGCTAGCGATGTTGAACTTTTTTTATATATTTGTTGACTGATTGTATTTCTTCTTCTGTGAAGTGTCTGTTCAGTTCCTGAGCCCATTTATTGATTAGGTTATGTGCGTTTTTTTTTTTGACATCTTTATATATCCCAGAGTTAAATGCTTTTTATGAGGTGCACATGGTAAAGACTTTTTCCCAATCTGTGGGTTCTCTCGTCACATTCTTTATTATTTCTTTTGCTGAGAAGATTTTTAGTTTAAATCAATCCCACTTATTGTTTCTTGATTTCACTTCTTGTGCTTTATGGGTCTTACAAAGGAAGTCAGCTTGTGCCACAAAGCAATTCTTAGTAAATACAAAAAAAAAAAATGGAGAATCTATCCTGCACTCTATCAGATCACAATGGAATAAAACTAGAAATTAATGATAAAGTAAAAAAATAGAAGGTACTCTAACAAATAGAGAATAAATAATACACTATTGAATGATGAATGGATAATAGAAAAGATGAAGGATAAAATAAAAACATTCTTATAGGTAAATGAGAGTACCAATACAACATATCAAAATCTCTGGGACATGGTGAAGGCAGTACTAAGAGAAAGGTTCATTGGATTGAGCTCATTCATTAAAAGAATATAAACTGAACAAACAGATGACCTGATATTACATGTCAAAGACCTAAAAAAGAAGAATGAATAAGTAGAAGACAGAAAATGATTAGAATTGGGTCTGAAATCAATGACATTGAAATCAAAAGAAACAATTGAAAAAATTGACAAAACAAGAAGCTGGATCTTTGAAAAAAATAAATAAAGTAAATAAATCCCTAGCTATGATAACAAAGAGAAAAAAGAACAAACACAAATTAGTAAAATATGTAATGAAGAATGAAATATCACAACAAATATGTCTGAATTACAGAAGATAATTAGAAACTATTTTGAAAATTTATACTCCAATAAAATAGAAAATCTCGAAGACATTAGCAAATTTCTAGAGACATATGATTTGCCCAGTCTGAGTGAGGAGGTCATACACGATTTAAACAGATCATTTTCAAGTAATGAAACAGAAGATGCCATCAATAAACTACCAAGAAAAGCCCAGGACCAGATGAATTCTCAGCCAAGGTCTACTAAACCTTCAAAGAAGAATTAGCACCAATATCCCTCAAAGTATTCCATGAAATAGAAAAGGAGGGAACCCCTCCAAACACATTCTATATGAGGCTAATATACTCTGATACCAAAACCAGACAAAGACACATCAAGGAAAGAAAATTTCAGACCAATATTGCTGATGAAATAAAATTCTTGCAAATTGCATCCAAAAACATATTTTAAAATAGTGCACCAGAATCAAATGGGGTTCATCCCAGGGATGAAGGTTGGTTCAACATATGGAAATCAACAAACATAATTCATCATATCAATAGACTTAAAAACAAGTATCATATGATCATCTCAATACATGCAGAAAAAGCATTTGACAAAATGCAGCACCCATTCATGTTCAAAACACTAGAAAAACTAGGGATAGTAGGAACATACCTCAACATTTTAAAAGCTATATATGCTAAACCAAAGTTCAGCATCATTCTAAATGGAGAAAAATTAAAATCATTCCCTCTAAGAACTGGAACAAGACAAGCATGCCCTCTTCCACTACTTTTACTCAATATCATCCTGAAACTCTAGTCAGATCAATTAGACAGATGAAAGAAATTAAAGTGATTCAAATAGCTAAAGAAGATCTTAAACTATCAGAATTTGCCAAGGACATGATTCTCTATCTAGAAGATCCAAAAATTCCCCAGAAAACTTCTAGAACCAATAAATAAATTCAGCAAAGTAGCAGGATATAAAATCAATATCCATAAATCAAATACATTCATATATATCAGTGATGAATCCACTGAAAGAGAAATTAAGAAAACCAACCCATTCACAATCACGTCAAAAAATACTTGGGAATTAATTTAACAAAAGAGGTGGAGGACCTCTACAATGAAAACTACAGAACACTAAGGAAAGAAATTGAAGACCTTAGAAGATGGAAAATTCTTGCATGCTCCTGGATAAGCAGAATTAATATTGTCAAAGTGGCCATACTACCAAAAGCCAGTGGGGCTGGGGCTGGGGCTCAGTGGTAGCATGCTTGCCTGGCATGTGTGAGGCACTGGGTTTGATCCTCAGCACCACAAATAAATAAACAACAAAAAAAGATACATAAACAACTAAAATTTTTTTTAAAAAATAGAAAAACAATCATGAAATTTATTTGGAAAAATAAGAGACCCAGAATATCCAAAGCAGTCTTTAGCAAGAAGAGTGAAGCAGGAGGCTCACAATACCAGACTTTAACTTATATTTCAAAGCTATAATAACAAAAAAGGCATTGTATTGGTGCCAAAATAGACATGTAGACTAATGGTACAGAATAGAAGACAGAGACAAACTCATACAAATGTAGTTATCTCAATCTAGATGAAGGTACCAAAAATATTCACTAGAGAAAAGATAGCCTATTCAACAAATGGTTCTGGAATAAATGGAAAACCACATGTAACAAAATAAAATTAAACCTCTGTCTCTTGCCCTGCATGAAACTCAACTCAAAGTGGATCAAAGACTTAGTAAGCAGTAGAAAACAGATCCTGCACCTAACAGAAGAAAAAGTAAGCCCAAATCTTTGACATTGGTGCCACTTCTGAAACAAACTATTTTTTCATGCATTAGTTTATTGAGGCCTGGGATGTGTGAATAATGTTTCAATTTTGTTTTTCTTTCTTTTATTTATACCATTTTCTTTCTACTGCCATTTAAAATTTTTATTTTATACATATTTTTTTTCTCATTTATCAGTTTAATTCTCTTTCTCTCCTTTCTTACCTCCTAACAATCAACCTCAATCATTCCTTCTTTCACTCTCCCTATATTTTTTTAGAGAGAAAGAGAAGAGAGAGAGAGAGAGAGAGAGAGAGAGAGAGAGAGAGAGAATTTTTTAATATTTATTTTTCAGTTTTCAATGGACACAACATCTTTATTTTATTTTTTATGTGGTGCTGAGGATCGAACCCAGTGCCCCACACATGCCAGGCAAGTGCGTTACCATTTGAGCCACATCCCAGCCCTAATTTTTTTACTTCTACATTCCCTCCTCCTTCCACATAAACATTACATCCTACACCACTCTTGTTTGGTTTTTGTCCACCATTTGCAACTATACACACTTCTGCAAACCTGTTGTTTTTATTATAGGCAATAACTGAACTCATTATTTCTGTTTATTGCAAAAAAAACTGTAGACATCATAGTAAGAACTATTTGGTTTAATGCTATATATTGTTTGCATTGTTTGCTGTTAGTATTTTTCACCCCCTTAAATGCAAGGTACTGGAATCCTTCAGGAACACTATAAGTCTACAGGGTAGAAACTATACTGCCTCAGATCCACACCACTGGATGGGTAGACACATAAACAGCATGAAAACACAAGGAAACAAATTGCCCAAACAAACCAAGATGCACCAACAGTAGAATCCAACACCACAGTAGAAGAAATGTCAGAAAAGCAGTTTAGAACATACATAATTAAACTGATGTATGAGGTAAATGATGATTTTTAGGAGTGAAATCAGAGATGAGATTCAAGAGGTAAAAAGATTACTTCAATAAAGACTTAGAGATTCTGAAAAGAAATCAAGCAGAAATCCTTGAAATGAAGGAATAAATAAACCAAATTAAAAATTCAATGGAGAGGGGCTGGGATTGTGGTTCAGGAGTGGAGTGCTTGCCTAGCACATGCAAGGCCCTGGGTTCAGTCCTCAGCACCACATAAAAATAAAATAAAGATATTGTGTCCAACTGCAACAAAACATAAGAAACACTTTAAAAATTTTTTTTAAAAAATTCAATGGAGAGGGCTGGGGATGTGGCTCAAGCGGTAGGGCGCTCACCTGGCATGCGTGCAGCCTGGGTTCGATCCTCAGCACCACATACAAATAAACATGTTGTGTCCACTGAAAACTAAAAAATAAATATTGATATTAAATAAAAATTCAATGGAGAGTATTATCAACAGCCTGGACCACTTGAAGGACAGAACCTCAGGCAACAAAGACAAAATATATATTCTTGTAAATAAAGTTGAACACACAGAGAAGATGCTGATAAACCATGAAGAGAATTTCCAAGAATTATGGGATAACATGAAAATACCAAATATAAGATTTATTGGGATAGATGAAAGTACACAGATACAAGGAGACACAGACTAGAGGAAAGCACAGTTCTTTCTTTCTTTCTTTCTTTCTTTCTTTCTTTCTTTCTTCATTACATTCCTTATTAACATATAGAGCACTATTTTTCATATCTCTGAACATATAGTATGTTCATGCCAACTTATGCCATTATACATGTGCTCTTTTTTTGCATTACAATTCTTAATACACATATATACCACCATTTTTCATATCTCTATTTGTATACAAGGTATGTTAACCCCAAATTCAAATCTTCATACATATATTTTGTATAAAGATGACCATTACATTTCACCATCCTTGTTAATCCCCTTCCCCCTCCCTTTCCCTCCCACCCCTCTTCCATATCTAGAATTAATCTAATCTTCCCATGTTCTCCTTCCCTACCCCACTATGAGCCACCCCCCTTATATCAGAGAAAACATTTGGCATTTATTTTTTTTGTGATTGGCTAACTTCACTTCATTTTCTCCAATGCCATCCATTTACCTGCAAATGCCATGATTTTGTTCTTTTTTAATGCTGCGTAATATTCCATTGTGTATAAATGCCACATTTTTAATCCATTCATCCACTGAAGGACATCTAGATTGGCTCCACAGTTTAGCTATTGTGAATTGTGCTGCTATAAACATTGATGTGGCTGTGTCTCTGTTGTATGCAGTTTTTAAGTCCTTTGGGTATAGTCCAAGGAGAGGAATAGCTGGGTCAAATGGTGATTCCATTCCCAGCTTTCCAAGGAATCTCCATACTGCTTTCCAAATTGGCTGCACTAATTTGCAGTCCCACCAGCAATATATGAGTGTGCCTTTTCCCCCACATCCTCGCCAACATTTGTTGTTGCTTGTCTTCATAGTAGCTGCCATTCTGACTGGAGTGAGATGATATCTTAGAATAGGTTTGATTTGCATTTCTCTGATTGCTAGAGATGATGAGCATTTTTTCATATATTTGTTGATTGATTATATATCCTCTTCAGAGAAGTGTCTGTTTGGGTCCTTGGCCCATTTATTGATTGGATTATTTGTTTTGTTTGTTTATTTGCATGCTTTGGTGCTTAGCTTGTTGAGTTCTTTATATACCCTAGAGATTAGTGTTATATCTGATGAAGCACAATCTTTTCAATAAAATAATGTCCAAAAAAATTCCCAAGCCTAAAGAAGTAAGTGGAAAGTCAAAAGCAAGAGTCTTACAGGAATCCAAATGTACAAAATTAAAACAGATGCACATCAAGGCACATTATAATCAGAACATACAGAAAAAGGATATAATTTTAAAGGCTACCAGAGAAAAATAACAGGTAACATCTAGAAGGAAACCATTCTGGACCTCAGTTGATCTCTCAACCAGACCCTGAGATAGGAGGTCCTGGAATAACATACATCAAGCTCTCAAAGAAAAGGGATGCCACCCAAGAATACTATACCCAGCAAAATTAATCTTCATACTTGAAGATGAAATAAAAAACTTTTATGATAAACAAAAGTTAAAATAATTCACAGCTAGAAAGTCTGCACAGGAAATTCTCAACAAAATATTCCATGAGGATGAAATGGGAAAAATAAAAAGTAAAAACAAGCAAAGGGAGGTACTACATTAAAAGAATACTCATTCAAAGGTGAAACTAATTCAAATTAAAAAACTAGAAATAAACCAAAATGACTTGAAATACAATTCATATCTCAATAATAACCTTGAATATTAACAGCCATAATTCATACTGGCATATTGGATTTAAAAACAAGACCCAATAATATGCTGTCTCCAAGAGACTCACCTCATAAGCAAAGACATCCACAGACTGAAAGTGAAAAGATGGGAAAAAACCATATAACTCACATGGATCACATAAACAAGCAGGGGTACATCAAACAAATCCTTCTCAATTTCAAGAATCAAATAGACCACAACACAATAATACTGGTGACACATATCTCACTACTGGACAGATTACCCAAACAAAAACTAAACAAAGATAGTATAGAACTAAATAATACAGTCAATAATTTTGACTTCAGACACATATATAGACTATTTCATCCACTGATGAGTGAATACACTCTTCTCAGTTGCACACAGATCTTTCTCTAAAATACACCATACCTTATGCTGCAAAGCAAGTATTAGCAAATACAAAAAAATAGTCATAACATCCTGTATCATAATGAAATTAAATTAGAAATCAATGATATAATAAAAAATAGAAGCCACTCTAACACCTTGAGACTAAATAATATGCTATTGAATGATAAAAGAATAACAGAAAAAATCAGGGATTAAATAAAAAAAAAACCTTAGAGGTAAATGACAATAGTGATATAACATGTTAAAACCTCTGGGACACTAGGAATGTAGTGATAAGAGGAAGTTCATTGCAATTAGCTCTTTCATTAAAATAATAGAAAGTCAATGAATAAAAGACCTAACATTACATCTTAAGCCCTAGAAAAAGAAGAACAAAACAACATGAAAAGCAGTAGAAAATAGGAAATAATTAAAATCAGAGATGAAATCAATGAAATTGAAACAAAAAAAACAATTAAAAATTGATAGAAGTTGGTTCTTTGAAAAAATAAATAGAATTGATAAACACTTAGTCATGGTAATGAAAAGAAAGAGAAAACTAAAATTACTAAAATTCACGATGAAAAAAATACCATGACAGACACTACTGAAATAAGAAGATAATCAGAAATTATTTTGAAAGTTTATACTACTATAAGACAGAAAATCTTGAAGACATTAACAAATTTCTAGAGACATATGACCTACCCAAACGGAATCAGGAGGACATACATGAATTAAACAAGTCAATCTCAAGCAATGAAATAGGAGATGATGTCAAAAGCCTACCACTCAAGAAAAGTCAAGGACCAGATGAATTCTCAGAGCTGAGTTTTACAAGACCTCCAAAGAAAAATCAACACCAATATCCTCAAAGTATTCCATGAAATAGAAAAATAGAGAACCATTCCACACTCATTCTATGAGGCTAATACCACTCTGCTACCAAAACCAGACAAAGACACATCAAGGGAAAAAAACTTCAGACCCATATTGCTGATGAACATAGATTCAAAATTTCTCAATAAAATTCTGGCAAATTGCATACAAAAACATATCAGATAGATAGTGCACTACGATCAAGTGGGCTTCATCCCAGGGATGCCTCATTGGCTCAACATATGGAATTTGAATGCCCACAACTGTGCCATGCCCCCATACCAACCCCCATATACCGACACGTGGCTCCTCCAGCTTGCCTCCGTCTCGGCATATTGCAGCCATCACTGTAGCCCTCTCCATGATGTAGTCTCCACCCTGCGACAGTGGACAGGGCCTGGAGGCAGCTGCCCTCCACAGCACTGCACACCATAGTGCTACATCCCCAAACAGGCCACCCAACACCATTGCACAGACACCCTTTCAGCCCCATCTCTGAAAATGTTTGTATCCCTCCTGGGACATCTCCACTGCCATTTTGGGTTATTTCTGCTGCTGCCACTGCCATCTTTAGTTGAGGCAGTTTCTGTCTTGGGACACCAGCCTGGGCCTTGAAGACAAACCTCAAGGTACCTTTAGGTTTGACACTACCTCTACCACAAACTAATGACGTGGCTGCTTGCACCTAGAAACAACAACGAGGACCTATAAGACCATCACCAAGATCTCTGTAGGCTTGGTTACACCAGAAGTATCACTGATAGGTGTGCTAATAGCCACTGTCTTTTTGCAGAAGCAGGAGAGATCATTGCACAGAGTTGCCTCTTTCTCTTTTCTCCTGATAAGAACTAACCTCTTTTGATTCTTTTTTCACTCCCCTTAAGATCTAATACCCCTACATTCTCACCTTCTACCTCATAAACATAACACACTATACCCCTCATTCTCTCTTTGTCTTCCATTAGAAATTGTAGTCCCTCTTGCAAACCTAGTGTTTATATTGTGGATAATAATTGAATACCTCATTTCTGTTTATTGAACAAAATTGCAATAGTCTAAATCGGAGATATTTGGTTTAAGGCTGCATATTGTTTGCATTGGGTGCTTTTAAGCCTTAAGGGAGAGGTATTGGTAACCTGCAGGGACACTAGAAGATTATAGGACAGAAATGGTTATACTTGGATCTGTACTGCTAGAAGAGAAGACACATGGACAACATGAAACAACAAGGGAAAAAAAGTGTCCTGAACAATCCATGATGATGCAATAATAGAATAAATTGACAGCACAGTAGAAGAACTGTCAGAGAAGGAGTACAGAATGCACATAGTCAAAATGATCTGTGAAGGAAAGTATGATATAGGAGAGCAAATACAGGCAACAAATGATCACTCCAATAAATATATTAAAAAAATCTAGGTAGCAAAATATTACTTCAAGAGAGAGATGGAGATTCTGGGTAAAAAACAGAAATTCTTGAAATGAAGGAAACAATAAACCAAATTAAAAAGTCAATATAAAGCATTACCATCAGACTAGATAACTTGAAATATGGACCCTCAGACAGTGAAGACAAAATAGATAATCTTGAGAATAAAGTTGACCACTCAGTGAAGGTGGTAAGAAACCATGAACAGAACTGCCAAGAACTATGGAATAACAAGAACAATTTTTTTCAAAAAAGAACAAATAAATTTAAGATTTTTTGGGATAGAGGAAGGCACAGATAAACAAACCAAAGGAATGCACAATCTTTTCAAGGAAATAATATTGGAAAAACTCCAAAATCTGGAGAATGAATTGGAAAATAAAATACTAGAAGCTTACAGAACACCAAATGTATAAAATTACAACCGATCCACACCAATGCACATTATAATGAAAATACCTACCATACAGAATAAGGATATAATATTGAAAGCCACAAGAGAAAAGATTCAGATTACTATAGGGTGAAACCAACTTGCATCACAGCAGATTTCTCAAACCAGGCCATCAATGCTAGGAGGTGCTGGAGCAACATATATAAAGCTCTGAAAGAAAATGAATGCCAACAAAGAATCTTTTTTTAAAATTTTTAAATATTTTTTAGTTCTCCATGGACACAACATCTTTGTTGGTATGTGGTGCTGAGGATCGAACCCGGGCCGCACGCACGCCAGGCGAGCGCGCTACCGCTTGAGCCACATCCCCAGCCCCAACAGAGAATCTTATATCCAGCAAAGTTAAGCTTCAGATTTGATGATGAAATAAAAGCCTTCCATGATAAACAAAAGTTAAAAGAATTTACAATGAAAAAGCCTGAACTACAGAACATTCTCAGCAACATATTCCATGAGGAGGAGATAAAAAAACAGTGATGAAAACTGGCAAAGAGAGGAGCTACACTAAAGGAAAAGAAATGAAAGAAGAAATGAAGTGAAGTTAAAAACCAAAAATAAACCAAAATGACCAGGAATACAAACCATGTTTCCATAAGAACCCTGAATGTTAATGGCCTAAACTCATCTATCAAAAGACATAGACTGGAAGATTGGATTTTTAACAAAGTCCCAACAATATGCTGCCTTCAAGAGCTTCATCTCATAGGACAAGACATCCATACTGAAGGTGAAAGGATGGGGGGAAATATACCACTCACAAGGATCACACAAACAAGCAGACAAATTACACTTCAAACCAAAGTTAGTCAGAAGGGACAAAGAAGGACATTTTATACTCCTTAAGGAAATCACACTCTAACAAAACATAACAATCAAGCATGGGATTCCTTGCTCACCTTCAAGGAACTGTCAGCACACAGAACACAAATGGGGTCTACCACCTGAAATATATATATTCTTGAAGCCCCCAACAATGGGGCTTCTATGTATATCAAACAAACCCTTCTAAATTGCAGGACTCAAATAGACCACAAAACAATAATACTGGGTAATTTTAACATTCCTCTCTCATCACTGGACAGATTTTTCTGTTGGAATAACTTCCTGACAGGAACACCTGCAGGACGGGGCGCTCTGCTCTAGTGAGCCACCTGGGGAACCACATCCTCAGCGATTGAGGTTACCCTTGCCAGGCTACAAGGCCAGGAGACCAAGAGTCGGGTGCTTCAGGGCATGAAACTCCTGACTCATAAGGCCCCTCCCCTAGGGACAATGATCCTTCCAGTCTGCCTTCCACTGCATAGCAATATTTAGAGCTTCCTCATGGTGCGGCTGCACTAGACATAAGATAACTGGTTTCTAGATGTTGTGTAACCTTCTTGTGTATGTGTGATTGGAAGATGCATTCTATATCAATTGTAATCACTTCTGCACTAAACGAGCTGCTGGAGGTCGACTGAGGTTGTCACCTGCCAGCTCTCTCACCAGTTCCTGGTGTCTGTGTGTTGACTCCACTTCTCTACCCATCGCGACTGAGGTAGCCGAGTGACCAACTCTGTTAAAGTCTGTAAACAATTCAGGATGGTGCCTGGCAAATGTTAGAGTCTGTAAACAAGTCAGGATGGCGCCTGGCATTTTGCCAGAGGGAGTGGTTTGTGAAGTAATGCCAGCGAGCCATTAAGTGTGGAGATTTCTTATTGGTTGACTGATGTATCTAGTTTATGTTAATTAAGATAAGTTGTGTGGAATGTATATATACCCCTCCTGTCCTACAATAAACGGCTCCCACTCCTGCTGTATCAATGTACACAAGTTGTTCGTCACCCCCCGGTTATTTTGCTGCAGCCGGACCGTGGCACAACTCCACCAACCAGTGGACGGACCACCCACATTTTTTGGTGCCCCAATGTGTTTGCTCACACACTTGCACCTTGGGACTGATCACCCCATTGATTTCAGGTGGTAGACCCCATTTGTGTTCTGTGTGCTGACAGTTCCTTGAAGGTGAGCAAGGAATCCCATCCTTGACCCCCTTTCCTTGTCCCTGTTGTACAGTTGGTACCATGAGTTGAGGCACACACCGTCATAAGGGCTGGTGTCACCTTATGACCCCTTCTTCCCCTGGTTTACCCAGTGAATTCACATAAGGGACTGGTCCTCCCAGAATGTGGAACCTCAGTGTTCTCTGTTAAAGAGAACTCTGCTCCAGAAACACCATGTGGGCATACAGCCTTGACCTAACAAGTCAAGGAAGTCCCCTGCCAATCACAAGATATTGGATTAAACACATCTTTTATTTGTCCTAGTCAAGGCCCTCCATGTCAATGCTTGCCCCCCTAATATTGGGCACCTTCTCAAGTCAAAAACATTGCTTTGGAAACTCTTAAAAATATCACTCCCCCAATTGTTTTTGAGGAATTGTTCAGAAATATGATCCAAGGCCCCCATGAATGGCTTCCTGACTTCTCATCTAGAGTAACCGTGGCACTCAGGAAGCTCACTCAACCTGGCCCTCGTCAAGATTCATTAGTCAAACAATTGGCATAGGAAGGGGCAACCACTGAAACCAGAGCCACAATAGCTCCTATGCACAGTGAGCCACTTTCTATATGGAGCTTTGCTGCCGCAGTCTTGGCTGGGCACAGAATCACGAGCCACTCAAGCAGGAACAAAACTTTATTTTTGAAAAAGCCGCCAATACTCCTTAGGCGCTGGCAAGCCGCGCGTCTACCGGAACAGGCCTGCCCCGGAAGGGGGGGGCCCACCTTCCCCGGAATTCCCTCCTACTATCCTTCCCCAACCAATGGGAACTCTCCAGGAGTCCCGTAACATGAGTCCCGTAGCAGGCCAAGGTGAACAGCAGGAGTCCAATTTCCATATGAATGTAAATCTTAACATAATCATATCATCTCAGTGGCTAGTGGCGTCGATTTACAACCAAAGGTGCCATGCATCATATTATTTGCTTGTGGCTCCTAGCACTTTGCCACTAAAGAAGTGGCCCCCTGTGGGGGCCCATTCAGGCTTTCACAGATACCATTAACAAACGATCAGTTAACAAAAATGATGGACCTTCCCAACCAAGATCTGATCCCATTTACTAGGGCTGTAATCAGCCAGGCCACATTAAATGGTACTTTCCTAAGAATGGCAGCCTCCCTGGCCCAAGACACTCTGCCCTAGATGCAAAAAAAAGGTCATCTGCCATCTACTTAAATGTTTTAAAATTATGGATGTTCCCATGTCTGTTGTCAAAGGGCTGACCTATACTAACAAGACATTTCAAGCAATTTGCAATGGTTGGCATATACATCAGTTAACTGGGATTCCCTATAGCCCTTAGACTCAAGGCATTATAGTACGAACACACAGGAAATTATACCAAGTCCCCTTATGATGCCTTGAAAAGAATCTTGTTTGCTTTAAATTTTCTTTCAATTTAAAAATTCTCTACAAAAATAGCAGCCCATAAGCATCGGGCCCCCCTCTCAGGGTCTTCCCATCTACCTATGGTCTCATGAAAGGATCCCATAACAAATGCATAGGATATTCTGGGGCCCCTCTTAACCATGGGTGGACGGTTTACAAACCAACAAGAAATGTCACACCAGCCACCAATTGCCAAGCTCTGGAAATTGAGCCTGGAAGAAAGAAAGAGACCACCATGCCCTCTCCACCAGAGGGCACATGAGATAACCTAGGGTAATATCAAAGCCCTAACAATCAAGCTCAGACCATGTCACCTGCTGGAGACCAGAGCCCTGGTACTCTCTTCATGCTCATGTGTGCGATTGTAACTTTCAACTCACAGGTAAGTGCACAACAGGTAAGTATGGAGGAAGAAAGGCCTCTGCCTAAGGGCCCATGTGGGAAGCATTGCTTTGCAGTCAGCTATCACACATGAATGGCAGTCTGCGGGACAGTTCTCCTCTAGTGGAGAGCCTCTAACACCATCTAGTGGCAAAAACCCTTCAGTGGGTAAAATACTCATGCTACTGCAATTAAAACACCAGGAGAGCTATCCATGCTTAAGTAATCGTGATCAGGATGTTGTACATACTTCTCTCTCAAATCTTGCAGAATGCATCACAAGGACAAAATTCAGGAGGACAACAGGAGCCCCCCCCCCAGAACCACATCATCATAAGCCTCATGGTCCTCACAGCCACAATTGCAACTATCGCTCTTGCCGTGCTCCTGCACCCGACCAGAAGGACCAGGCCCTACCAATTGGAAATGACTCATGCTATTGCTGGGACTTTAATTGGACTTTCCCTTTTTCTTGCATCAACACAGAAAAGGACCCCCTTTATGCTATTTTGTGCATCATTCTGTCATTCACCCTGCAAGTACATGCTTGGTGGGTGAGGACTTCATCTCCTGGGATTCTTTTACCTGTTGGTTTGGATGATAATGTATTGCCTTTCTTGTTTGCTACTAATGTTTTTTGCAATGCCCTGTTACATCTGACCCAATAGCAAAGCACCCTTGGAATCTGTCACTTTCACTTAATCATTCATGGGCCTTTACTATATCAAGAAATGTGTCTAGGGCACAGAGATTATGTCAGTCTACAAATTGCCTTCACAAAAATATTCTTTGGGAGCCAGGAATAGGAGGTATCATAGGTTATTGCCCACTCTCCTTAGAAGGAGAAGCAAAAGTAATCTCTATCAGTGACCTGCCTAGTGGCATGACCATGCCCCCTCATGCTAAAGATTCACATTCTTGGCCCCACCAACCTTTCCTGCAGTGATGTGCATGGAAAAAATTTTAAAATATCAGTGAAGGTATACCTCTAAGAGCTATGTCTTGGAGAAACTGTCTCTCCCTTTCCTGACTCTATTTCATTTCTTATGAGCTTATTAGTTGGTCCAGGCCCTACTTAAGAGGTAGCTGGAGAATGTAACAAATACATTAATATTTAAATATCATACAGATTGGATAACAAGTGCTCAAAATACAAAAGAAAGACGGGAGATTTTTTGCAATTAGGCAAACAATTGTTATGTGGTGCTTACAAATGTATAGATATCAGTCCTATTGTCACCATGAATGCCATTTGGTTTAATGGCTCTTTCAAAAATCCCTCAGCTACCCATGCTACTAGAGGTCATGTATGTGTTAAGCCACATTTCTTTTTTGTAACTTCCACTCAAAACCACAGAAGGGTCATCTTTATTGTAATGATTTTCAGTGTGAGTTAACCAATTGTTGGAATTCCTCTGTTAAGACAGTAATGCTAATGAGAACACCCCCCAATGTTATGGTTTCCCATGGAGGATGACTCCTCCATTCAAGAGGTTCATTTTACAAAAGACATTTCCCTTCCCAGAGGTTAGCGAGATTTTGGGATTACTGCTGCCACCATAGCTGCTTCCCTCGCTGCGGTCACAGCAGCTACAATCGCTGGTGTAGCTTTGACCCAGTCCACAGCAAATGCTGCAACCATTAATCAGGTAGTGCAGCGCTCCACTAAAGCCCTGACCACCCAGGAGCAACTAAACCTGCACTTGCAAGGAGGTATCTTAATGTTACAACAGCAGATTGACCTTATTGATGAGAAAATTGATATGCTCCAATTGAATAGTAGGGTAGCCTGCAGTCCTCAATTTCTGTATGTTTGTCAAACCCCTGTCTCAGTAAAAAATGTAATGGAAGCTTGGCTTGAACTAGCAAATAGGCTTAAGGGACCTTGGGATATGGCTTTTAGAAATTTCACTATGATGCTGCATGCTCAGATCCTCAGCTTAAATGAAACCAGAGCAGAGCTAATTCTTAACCCCTCATTTTTACAGCAGCTATGGGATACATTGTCAGCTTTAATTGACCCTGCTAATTGGGTCCTCGCTGGTATTGGCACAGTTTTTGTTTTAGTGTATGTACTTTTAAGATGCTTCCAAAAAAGGCTCAACAAAGTAGAAACAAAACAAGCTATGTGAGTTCATGCATAGAAGGAAAGCCAAAAGGAAAATAATGATCCCCTGCATCTGTATGGATGGGGGCTATGGACAGGATCTAAGTAGTACCAACTAAGGGCCAGTTCTCTCTGAGGGATCGTGCCTGAGTCTTAGTACTGCTCTCCTCTTCATCTATCTGTCTCTCTCGGCTCTGTCACTATATCACTGTTTGTCCATGGCCTCTCTCCTTCCTTCATGAACACAGCCCCACCAGCCCAGTGCTGTGAGCTGGGCCCTCCATGGAGAAGAAACCTGTGTTTCCTGATCCTAAGGTAGATGCTGGTGTGGAGGCCACAGGGGCATTATCTATCAAGGAGACAGAGAGCCCTCTCGGGGACAATGCCTTGCACACTCCACATCACCCTGTTTGGCCCCAGAGGATGGCTGGTTAGTCAAAGACGGGTAAGATTCCTCCAGGGAGGGACAACCTAAGACAGGCATAGCCACAGAGGGGCCATCAGGAGAAAACTTGGGGGCCAACAGAGGTGAGGCACAGTACCTCACCCCCTAACTGTGAAAAGGCCTAAGCCTTCACCCCTTCTGAGAGAGGTCTCCTGCCCCATGGTTGCTTTGCTCCCCATGCCCAGCTCTGACTGGGACCCAAGTGATAGACAGACCTAGTCAACAGTGGCTGCCCTCTCACCACTACAGGAAAATGCCATGTCTGGATGTTTCTCCTTTCTCTTCCTGGGTTCTTTCCCTTTTCTATGCTTTTCCCCTTTCCTCTCTTCTCATCACAGTTCTCCTTTGGCAACAAATTTAATAAAAAGGGAGGAAATGTTGGAATAACTTTCAGTTTGCAGCTAGCAGCTAGCAGCTATGAGCAGCTCAGAGTGCTAGGAAAACCTACGCTCATACAGGCCTGACAGGAACACCTGCAGGACGGGGCACTCTGCTCTAGTGAGCCACCTGGGAAACCACATCCTCAGCGATTGAGGTTACCCTTGCCAGGCTACAAGGCCAGGAGACCAAGAGTCGGGTGCTTCAGGGCATGAAACTCCTGACTCATAAGGCCCCTCCCCTAGGGACAATGATCCTTCCAGTCTGCCTTCCACTGCATAGCAATATTTAGAGCTTCCTCATGGTGCGGCTGCACTAGACATAAGATAACTGGTTTCTAGATGTTGTGTAACCTTCTTGTGTATGTGTGATTGGAAGATGCATTCTATATCAATTGTAATCACTTCTGCACTAAACGAGCTGCTGGAGGTCGACTGAGGTTGTCACCTGCCAGCTCTCTCACCAGCTCCTGGTGTCTGTGTGTTGACTCCACTTCTCTACCCAACGCTACTGAGGTAGCCAAGTGACCAACTGCACCACATCAGTGGACTGACCACCCACATTTTCCAAATAAAAACAACAAAAAAGAAACTATAGAACTCAATAATAAAATCAATAATTTATACTTAATAGACATATATAGAATATTTCATCTATCAATAAGCAAATACACTTTCTTCTCAGCAGCATACAAATCCTTTTATTAAATGGACCATACATTATGCCACACATCAAGTCTTAGCAAAGATATAGAAATAAAGATACTCATCATGGAATAAAATTATAGATCAATAACAAAATGAAAAATAGAAGCTGGAGACTAAATAATACACTATTAAATGACAAATGAATATCATAAGACATCAGGTAGGAGATAAAAAAAATTCTTAGAGGTAAATGAGAACATCGATACAACATATCAAAATCTCTGGAACACTATGATGGTATTATTAAAAGGAAAGATTATTGCATTGAGCACATTCATTAAAAGAATAAAAACTGAACAAATAGATGACCTGACATTACATCTCAAAACCCTAGAAAAAGAAGAAAAATTAACACCCAAAGTAGCAGAAGACAGGAAATGATCAAAATCAGGTCTGAAATCAATGAAATTAAAATGAAAGAAACAATTGAAAAAAATGACAAAACAAAAAAATTGATTCTTTGAAAAAATAAATAAAAAATAATAAGCCTTTAGCCACTCTAGTGAAAAGGAGAGAGAAGACTCAAATTACTAAAATTCATGAAGAAAAAGGAAACATCATAACTGTCACTATTTAAATACAGAAGATAATTAGAAACTATTTTTGAAAATTTATCATCAAATAAAATAGAAAATCTCAAAGATACTGAAAAATTTCTAAGAAACACATATTTTTACCAAACTGAAAAAGAAGGACATACACAACTTAAACAGACCAATTTCAAGCAATGAAATAGAAGATGCCATCAAAATCCTACCAACCAAGAAAAACACAGAAACAGACAGATTCTTAGCTGAGTTCTACAATATCCTCAAGGAAGAATTAACACCAATACCCCTCATGAAATAGAAAAGGAGGGAACCCTTCCAAACACATTCTATGAGGCTAGTGTCACACTGATATGAAACCAGATGAAGATACATCAAGGAAAGAAAACTTCAGACCAATATTGCCGATTAACATAGATGCAAAAATTCTCAATAAAATTCTGGAAAATCACATAAAAAACATATTTAAAATATAGTACACCATGATGGAGTAGGGTCCATACCAGGGATGCAAGTTTGATTCAATACACAGAAATCCATAAATATAATTCATCACATCAATAGACTTAAAGTCAAGAATCCTATGATCATCTCAATAGATGCAAAAAAAAAAAAGCATTTGACAAAATGCAGCATTGATTCATGTTCAAACAACTAGAAAATCTAGAGAAAGTAGGAACATACCTCAACATTATAAAAACTATATATGGTAAGCCCAAGGCCAATATCACTCCAAATGGAGAAAAATTGGAAGCATTCCCTCTAAGAACTGGAACAAGACATGGATGTCCTCTTTCACCACTTCTATTCAACCTTGAAGCTGTAGACAGACAAAAGATATTAAAGGGATATGAATAGAAAAGGAAAAACTCAAACTATCAATATTTGCTGATGACATAATACTATATTAGAGGATCCAAAAATTCCACCAGAAAACTTCTAGAATTAATAAATGAATTCAACAAAGTAGCAGGATATAAAATCAACACCCATAAATCAAATGCATTTTTAAATTATACATTTATTCATTACTTATTGGGAATTGAACCCAAGGGGACTCTACCACTGAGATACATCCAAACCATTTTTATTTTTATTTATTTATTTATTTTTTAAATTTTTAATATTTATTTATTTATTTTAGTTCTTGGCGGACACAACATCTTTGTTGGTATGTGGTGCTGAGGATCGAACCCGGGCCGCACGCATGCCAGGCGAGCACGCTACCGCTTGGGCCACATCCCCAGCCCCACCATTTTTATTTTTATTTTGAGACAGGGTCTCAGTAAATTCCTGAGGCTGGCATGAAGCTTGTAATCTTCCTGACTCTATCCTGGGTTTCTGGAATTAGAGGCATGCCTCAACTTGCCTGCTGTTTTTGCTTTTTAATAATAACATTTTATTTTATTTTCAACAATAATGTGATATATATGTATATATATATATTAAATTGTTTTAATTAGTTATACATGACAGTAGAATGCATTTATGCACTTTGATATATCATACATAGATGGGATATAATTTCTCATTTTTCTGAGTGTACATGTTGCAGAATCATATTGGTCACGCAGATACACACACACACACACACACACACACACATACAGTAATAATGTCTCTTTCATTTTACTATCTTTCCTATCCCCACATCTCTTCTCCTCCTTCCCATCACTTCCCTTTACCTAATCTAAGGTAATGCTATTCTTCCCTAGTGCTCCCTGCCTTGTTGTGAATTAGCATCTGCATATTAGAGAAAACATTTGACTTTGGTTTTGTTGGATTGGCTTATTTCGCTTAGAATGATATTCTCCAACTCCAACTATTTTTTGCAAATGACATAATTTTACTCTTGTTTAAAGCTGAGTAGTATTCCATTGGGTATATATACCACATTTTCTTATTCATTATTCTATTGACGGGCACTAGGGAAGAATATCTAGGTTGGTTCCAATTTAGCTATTGTGTATTGAGCTGCTATAAACAGTAATGTGGTTGTGTCACTATACTATGCTGATTTTAAGTCCTGTGGGTATAAGCCAATGAGTGGCATAGCTGGGTCAAATGGTGGTTCCATTCCCAATTTTCGGAGGAATCTCCATACTGCTTTCCTTAGTGGTTGCACCAACTTGCAGTCCCAAGAGCAATGTGTGAGTGTGCCTTTTCCCCCACATCCTCACCAACATTTATTGTTGTCTGTATTTTTGATGATTGCCATTCTGACAGTAATGAAATGAAATATTAGAGTAGTTTTGATTTGCATTTCTCTAACTGCTAGAGATGTTGAAAACTTTTTCATATATTTGTTGATCAATTGATTCCTTCTTCCATGAAGTATCTGCTCAGTTCTTTAGCCCATTTATTGATTAGGTTATTTTTTATTTTTGGTGTTAAGTTTTTTGAGTTCTTTACATATTCTAGAGATTAATGCTTTATCAGAGGTGGATGTGGTAAAGATTTTTTCCCAATATGTAGGCTATCTCCTCATGTTATTGTTTCATTGGTGAGAAAAAACTTTTTAATTTGAATCCATCCCATTTATTAATTATTGATTTTACTTCTTGCACTTTAGGAGTCTTGTTAAGGAAGTCAGATCTTAGGCCAACATGGTGAAGATTTGGGCCTATTTTTTCTTCTATCAGGTGAAGGGTCTCTGTTCTAGTGCCTAAGTCTTTGATTCACTTTGAGTTAAGTTTTGTGCAGTGTGAGATATAGAGGCTTAATTTAATTTTTTCTACATGTGGATTTCTAGGTTTGCCAGCACCATTTATTGAATAGACTATCTTTTCTCCAGTGAATGTTTTTGGCACCTTTGTCTAGTATGATATAACTGTATTTATGTGAGTTTGTCTCTGTGTCCTCTATTCTGTACCATTGGTCTACAAGTCTATTTTGGTGCCAATACCATGCCATTTTTATTACTATAGCTCTGTAGTAGAGTTTAAGGGCTGGTATTGTGATGCCTCCTGCTTCATTTTTCTTGCTAAGGACTACTTTAGCTATTCTGGGTCTCTTACTTTTCAAAATAAATTTCATGATTGCTTTTTCTAATTCTATAAAGAATGTTATTGGGATTTTAATAGAAATTAATCACATGCATTTCTATACACAAGTGTTGAATCCTCTGAAACAGAAATTAGGAAAACCATCCCATTCACAATAGATTCTAAAAAAATAAAATACTTGGGAATTAATCTAACAAAAGAGGTGAAAGACCTTTGCAATGAAAACTATAAAACACAAAAGAAAGAAATTAAAGAAGACCTTAGAAGATGGAAAGACCTCTCATGTTCTTGGATAGAAAGAATTCATAAGTAGGCCTTATTATCAAAAGTGTTCATCAGACTTAATGTAATTCCAATTAAAATCCCAACAACATTCCTCATAGAAATAGAAAAAGCAACAAAGAAATTCATTTGGAAAAATAAGAGACCCAGAATAACCAAAGCAAGTCTTAACAAGAAGAGTGAAGCAGGAGGCATCACAATATGAGAACTTAAACTATACTACAGAGCTATAGTAACAAAAATGACATGGTTTGGCACCAAAATAGACATGTAGATAAAGGTATAGAATAGAAGATACAGAGACAAACCCATACAAATACATTTATCTCAAACTGGACAAAGGCAATGAAAATATCCATTGGAGAAAAAAATAGCCTTTTCAGAAAATATTACTGTGAAAATTGAAAATTTATAAGCAGCAAAATGAAATTAAAACTATATCTCTCACTATGCACAACACTCGACTCAAAGTGGTTCGAGGATGTAGTAGAGAACATGTGCCTAAAAGTGAAAAAAGGTAGGCCCAAAATTTTATGATGCCTGATGAGGTCCTGACTTCCTTAACATGATACCTAAAGCACAGTAAATAAAATCAAGAATCAGTAAGTGGAATAGACTCAAACTAAAATCTTATTCTCAGCAAAGGAAACAATCAATAATATGAAAAGAGAGCCTACAGAGTGGGAGAAAATCTTTACCACATACACATCAGATAGAGCACTAATCTCCAGGACATACAAAGAACTAAAAAAAACTTAACACCAAAAAAAAAAAAATGACCCAATCAATAAATGGGTTAAGGACTTGAACAGACATGTCTCAGAAGAAGATATACAATCAATCAACAAATATATGAAAAGTGTTCCTCATCTCGAGTAATTAGAGAAATGCAAATCAAAATCACTCTAAGATTTTCTTATTCCAGTCAGAATGGCAGTTATCAAGAATATAAGCAACAATAAATGTTGGTGAGTGTTGAGAGCCACAGCCAAAGGGGCCCCAGCAAACTTCCAGCTGCCAGCAAACTTCCAGCTGCCGGCTGATGGTTGACTCACAGCAGCCCCAGCAACATCTAGCTGATTGGCTCCTCTGCGGTGATGTTCATTGGGCTGTTTCCCTGCCCTTCAGACTGCCAGCTGATGATTGGCTCACAGTGGCCCCAGCAACATCTAGCTGATTGGCTCCTCCACGGAGCTGCTCATTGGGGGACTTCTTTGGCTCCGCCCACACGACCCAGCCAATCAGCCTCAAGAGCAGGAGGATTGTGGGAGGTGGTGAGGTTTGTGTAGGGTTGAGAGGCTTGTGGGAAGCCGGTGGTGGCAGTTGGGCTCTGAGGGTTTTTTCCTGAGGAGCTGTTTTGTTTGGTGTTTGTAGTTCTAAAAATAAAGTTTGTTTCTTTTGACAAGTGGCTCCTGAATTGTGCCCAGCCAGACTGCGGCAGGTGAGAATGAAGGAGAAAAGGCACACTCACACATTTTTGCTGGTGGGACTGCAAATTGTGCAACTACTCTAGAAACCAGTATGGAGACTCCTTAGAAAACTTGGAATGGAACACCATTTGACCCAGCTTTCACACTCCTCCGTCTATACCCATAGGGCTTAAAATCAGCACACTACAGGGACACAGCCACTTCAATGTTTATAGCAGCTCAATTCACAATAACTGTGGAACCAATGTAGGTGCCTTTCAGTGGATAAATGGATAAAGAAACTGCATATATATACAATGGAATATTACTCAACATTACAAGAGAATGAAATTATGAATCTTGTAGGTAAATAAATGGAGTTGGAGAATATCATGATAAGTGAAGTAGGGCAATCCCAAAAAACTAAAGACCAAATGTTTTCCCTGATAAGTGGATGCTGATCCATAATAGGGGAAGAGAGAGCCATATGAAGAATAAGAAACTTTGAGTTGGACAGAGGGCAATAAGGGGAGGGTAGTGGGAATGAGGGTAAGAAAGGCAGAGGAATGAGACAGGCATCAATACCCTAGGTGCATGTGTGGTTGTACAAATGGTGTGAATCTATACTATGTACAACCTGAAAAATGAAGAACTGTTCTCCATTTGTATACAATGAATCAAAATGCATCCTGTTGCCATGCATAATGAATTAGAACATATTAAAAACATGAAACTCAATAAATGTGATTTATCACATCAAAAGACTTAAAGACAAGAATCATATGGTCATCTCAATAGATGCAGAAAAAGCATTTGACAAAATGCATCACCCCTACATGCTCAAAACTCTATGAAAACTAGGGATAGTGGGATGATATCTCAACATTGTAAAAGCTATATATGCTAAACCCAAGGCCAACATCATTATAAGTGGAAAAAAATGAAATCATTCCCTCTAAGAACTGGAACAAGCAAAGGATGTCTTTTTTTTACCACTTCTCTTTAACATCATCCTTGAAACTCTACCCAGAGAAGTTACACAGATGAAAGAAATTAAAGGGATTCAAATAGGAAATAAAGAACTCAAACTATCACTATTTTGCTCACAACATAGTTTTATATTTAGAAGATCCCAAAAATGCTACCAGAAAACTTCTAGAACTAATAAATGAATTCAGCAAAGTAGCAGGATATAAAATTAACACCCATAACTGAAATGCATTTCTATATATCAATGATGAATCCACTGAAAGAGAAATTAGGAAAACTCCCCATTTACAATAGCCTCAGAAAAAATATTTTGGAATCAATCAAATAAGAAGGTAGAAGACCTCTACAGAAAACTACAGAACACTAAAGAAAGAAATTGAAGAGAACTTGGAAAATGGAAAGATCTACCATGCTCTTGGATAGGCAGAATTAATATTGTCAAAATGGCCATACTACCAAAAAACATTATACAGATTTAATGAAATTCCAATTAAAATCCCAATGACATTCTTCATAGAACTCAAAAAAGCAATAACAAAATCTATTTGGAAAAATAAGAGACACAGAATAGAGAACAAAATTCTTAGCAAGAAGAGTGAAGTAGGAAGCATCACATTACTAGGCTTTAAATTATACTACAGAACTATAACAAGAAAAGGCAAGTTATTGGCATAAATATAGACACATAGACCAACAGTACAGAATAGAAGACACAGAGATAAATCCACATGTATACAGTTGCTCATACTAGCAAAGGGTGCCATAAACATACATTGGAGAAAAGATAGCCTCTTCAGCAAATGGTGGTGGGAAAACTGGAAATCCATATGTAGCAAAATAAAATTAAACCCCTATCTCTTAATCTTCACAAAACTCAACCAAAGTGGATCAAGAACTTAGGTACTAGAACAGAGACTCTGCCTCTAATAGAACAAAAAGTAGGCCCACATTTTTATCATGTCAGCTTAAGACCTGACTTTCTTAACAAGACTCATAAAGTGCAAGAAGTAAAATCAAGAATCAATAAATGGGATGGAATCAACTGAAAAGCTTCTTTACAGCAAAGGAAATAATTAAGAACATAAAGAGAGCCCTATAGAATGGGAGAAAATCTTGACCACATGCACCTTAGGTAGACCATTAATCTCCAGAATGTATAAAGAACTCAAAAAACTTAACACCAAAAAATTAAATGACCTAATCAATAAATGACACTTCATAGAAGAAGAACAGGTACTTCACAGAAGAAGAAATACAATTGATTAACACATATGTTTATATAAAACATCTCTAGCAATAAGGGAAATGCAAATTAAAACTACACTGGCAATCATCAAGAACACAAGTAACAATTAATGTTGGTGAGGAAGATGGGGAAAATGTACATTGACACTTCTATCATCAATAGAGAGGTAATTCAAACATAAATTCAGCAAAACCCTTCATATCTAAAAACTATCATAAATCAAATAGATTAACAAACATCAAATAAATATTTCATCCAAGAACAGCTGAATTCACCCTCTCTCAACCGTTTGTGGAGTCTTCACCAAAAAAGATCATATTTTAGAACACAAAGCAAGCCTCAGCAAATATAAAAATAAAATTATATAATCATTTGCATCTTATATCATGATCAAGGAAAATCATAAATACAGAAAGATTGACCAGTACACTTTTGAACAATGAATGGATCATAGAGGAAATAAGGGAAGAAATTTAAAAATTTATATAATCAACTGAGAATAACAATACAACATATCATAATCTATGAGAAAATATGAAGACAGGTCATTATTTTCCTTCCTCTGTGAAGTGCCTGTTGATTTTCTTTGCCCATTTATTCGTTGGGTTATTTTTATTTGTTCTGATTAGTTTTACATGACAATAGAATGCATTTTGATACATCATATATAAACAGAGTATGACTTCTCATTCTTCTGGTTGGACATAATGTAGAGTTACATTATTTTATTTTATTTGTTCTTTCTAGATATGTATGACAATAGAGTTTATTTTTGACATATTATACATACATAGAGTAAGTATAACTTTTTCCATTAGGATCCCATTATTGTGGTTGTACATTATGTGGAGTTATCTTGGTCATGTACTCATATAAGGATAGAAAATTTATGTCTGATTCATTCTAATGTCTTTCCTATTTTCATCTTCCCTCTCTTCCCTTCATTCCCCTTTGTCTAATCCAACAAATTTCTACTGTTCCCCTCCCTTGTTGTGGATTAGAGAACACAATGCTTTTGGGTTTTGGGGACTGACTTAACTTAGCATGATATTCTATAGTTCCTTCAATTTACCAGAAAATGCCATAATTTCATTCTTCTTTGTGGCTGTGCAATATTTGTGTGTGTGTGTGTGTGTGTGTGTGTGTGTGTGTGTATGTATTACAGTTTCTTTATCCTTTCATCTGTTGTGGGGCATCTAGTTTGGTTCCATGCTTGGGTATTGTGAATTTAGCTTCTATAAACATTGATGTGATTGTGTCACTATAGTGTGCTAATTTTAAGTCCTTTGGGTATAAACCTCAGATGGGGTGACTGGGTCAGATGGTAGTTCTATTCCAAGTTTTCTGAGGAATCTCCCTACTGCTTTCCAGAGTAGTTGCATCAACTTGCAGTCCCATCAGCAATGGGACATACTGATGGGACTGCAAGTTGATTTCCCCTACATACTCACCAACAATTATTGTTGCTTGTATTCTTGATAATTGCTATTCTGAGTGAAGTAAGATGAACTCTCAGTGTAGTTTTAATTTGCATTTCTCTTATTGCTATAATGTTGGACATTTTTTCATCTATTTATTGACCAATCATATTTCTTCTTCTGTGAAGTGCCTATTGATTTCCTTTGCCCATTTATTCATTGGGTTATTTTTTATTTATTCTAATTAGTTTTACATGACAATAGAATGCATTTTAATACATCATATATAAACAGAGTATGACTTCTCATTCTTCTGGTTGGACATAATGTAGAGTTACAACAGTCATGTAATCATATATGAACATAGGGTAATAATGTCTGGTTTATTCTACTATCGTTCCTATCCATCTTCCCTCTACCTTCCTTTCACTCCCCTCTGTCTAGTCCCAAATACCTATGGTCTTCCCCCTACCCATTGTGAATTAGCATCCACATATCAGAGAAAACATTCAGCCTTTGATTCTTTGGGATTGGCTTATTTTAGTTAGCATAATATTCTCCAGTTCCATCCATTTACCTAAAAAAGTCATAACTTCATTCTTCTTTAAGGCTGAGTAATATTCCACTGTGTATATATACATAGTTTTTTAATCCATCATCTCTTGAAGGGCACCTAGATTGGCTTCATTATTTAGCTACTGTGAATTGAGCTTCTATAAACATTGATATAATTGCATCACTGTAGTACACTGAATTTAAGACCTTTGGGCATAAACCTAGGAATGGGGTGACTGAGTCAAATAATGGTCCCATTCCAAGTATCTGAGCAATCTCCATACTGCTTTTCTTGGTGGGTGCACCAATTTTCAGCCCCACAAGCAATATGTGAGTGAACCTTTTTCTCCACATCCTCACTAATATTTATTATTGCTTGTAATCTTGATAATTGCCATCTGACTGGAGTGAGATGGAATCTCAGTGTGCCTTGATTTGCATTTCTCTAATTGCTAGAGATATTGAACATTTTTTATACATTTGTTGATCAATTGTATTTCTTCTTCTGTGAAGTGTCTGTTCAATTCCTTGGCCCACTTATTGATTGGGTTATTTAATTTTTTGGTGTTAAGTTTTTTGGGTTCTTTATACATCCTGGAGATTAATGGTCTATCTGAGGTGTGTAAGAAAAACAAAAGGAGACAGAAACAAGGTGCAGGGGCCAAGTAAAAGCTGCTTGCCTGAGCTGCCAACTTTATTTCTATCAATAGGTTGCATTAGGTCATTGACATTTTTAGTACATATTGGTCATTGTATAAAGTTACTGTTATGTGGGCAGGTTTAGGTGCAGTGACACATTGGTGTTGTCTAAGAGAGTTCCTTTATTCCCAGAAGCTGAGTGTCTTAGATTAAGGTCGAGGCTAATAAGACCCTAGCACAGAGCCTCCTCATGAAGGACATTACCATAGCAGCTAGGAATTGAGCATGTATGAGTTTACTTACTAGTTTTTGGGAGAAACTGCAGAATATTCCACCCATGGGAAACAGGCACCCGTTTACCCCTCCCTCTCAGGAGTTTGCTCACCAGAGGAATGCTGCCTTGTACATTTTCACAGCCAGAATTCTAAGAGTTGCATGTGGTAAAGATTTTCTCTCTTTCTATAGGGTCTCTCTTCACATTTAAAATTTTTTTCCCTGTGCTGTGAAAAAGCTTTTTAGTTTGATTCCACCCATTTATTGAATCTTGATTTTACTTTTTTTTTGCTTTAGGGATCTTGTTAAGGAAGTCCATTCCTAAGGGGATATTAAGAAGATGTGGGCCTACTTTTTGTTCTATTAGAGGCAGGATCTCTGTTCTAGTGTCTAAGTGTTTGATCCATTTTGAGTTGAGTTCTGTGAAGGGTGGGAGATAGGGGTTTAATTTCATTTTGCTAAATAAGGATTTCCAATGCTAAATTCATTTATTAGTTCTAGAAGTTTTCTGGTGGATTTTTTTATATTTTAAATATAGAATCACATCATGGGCAAATAGTGATTATTTGAATTCTTCTTTTTCTACTTGTATCCCTTATGCATCTTTCTTCTAATTGTTCTGGCTAGAATTTCAAAAATGATATTGATTAAAAATTGTGAAAGAGGGCATTCTTGTCTTGTTCCAGTTCTTAGAGGGAATAGTTTCAATTTTTTCCATTTATAATGATATTGGCCTTGGGCTTAGCATAGATACCTTTCAAAATGTTGAGGTATGTTCCTAGTATTCCTAGTGTTTTGAACATAAAGGGGCGCTGTATTTTGTTAAACACTTTTTTTGCATCTATTGAGATGATCATATGATTTTTGTCTTTAAACTTGTTGATGTGGTGAATTGCATTCATTGATTTCTGAATGTTGAACCAACCTGGCATCCCTTAGATGAATGAACTCTACTTGATTGTGGTGCACTATCTTTAAATATGTTTTGTATGAAATTTTCCAGAATTTTATTGAGAATTTTTGCATCTATGTTCATTAGGGATATTGGTCTGAAATTTTCTTTCCTTGATGTGTCTTTGGTTTTGGGGTCAGAGTGATACTAGCTTTATAGAATGAGTTTGGAAGTGTTCTATTTTTCCTATTTCATGGTATAATTTGAGAAGTATTTGTGTTAATTTTTCTTTGAAGGTCTTGTAGAACTTGGCTGAGAATCTTCTGGTCCTGGGCTTTTCTTAGTTGGTAGGTTTTTGGTGGTATCTTCTATTTCATATCTTGATATGGATCTGTTTAAATTGTGTGTGTCCTTATGGTTCAGTTTGGGTAGATCATATGACTCTAGAAATTTCTCAATGTCTTCAAGATTTCAATTTTATTGGAGTATACATTTTCAAAATACTTTCTAATTTTATTCTGTATTTACTTACTGCCTGTCATGATATTTCCTTTTTTTTTTTTAGTTTTAGGTGGACACAATATCTTTATTTTATTTTTATGTGGGCCTGTATTTTGAGCTAAAGGAGCATTTGCCAGGAACTGATTTCCTCAATTACTAGCCCCCATGCTGCAGCTGAAAAATGGCTCCTTCCTTTGTCTTCTGGAACAACACCTAGAGATGGCAGTTTCTTTCTCCACAAAAAGATATCATGCAGTGTGTCCTTCAGGTTTGTTGGGTAATGTCCTTGGTCTCTAAACACTCCATACCCAAACTTCAGGCCTCCCCCAAATGTGGGTTTCTTTAATTCCCTTATCCATCTACTATGCTCATGATGAAGCTTCTAGTCCAGCTGTAGAATTGGCTCTCCTGCTGGGGAATTTTTCCTTATTTTATTATACCCAACCTCTGTGTCCCTGCTCTGATTTGAATGTCCAGTTTTAGGCTATAGTAAAGTTCCTCCTCCTCCTCCTCCTCCTCCTCCTCCTCCTCCTCCTCCTCCTCCTCCTCCTCCTCCTCCTCTTCTTCTTCTTCTTCTTCTTCTTCTTCTTCTTCTTCTTCTTCTTCTTCTTCTTCTTCTTCTTCTTCTTCTTCACTCACCTTGCAGAGAAGCTACCTGTCTGCTTTCTTGGTTTTACACCTCAGAGCAGCCAGGAATGCAACTGCATCTATTCTGCCATCTTGGATCTCTCTGATTGTTTTTGTTTTGTTTTGTTTTTGTTTTGTGTTAAGTTGTTTGAGTTTTTTATATATCCTGGAGATTAATGCTCTATCTGAGGTGTGGTAGCAAAGATTTCTCCTATTCTGTAGATTCTCTGTTTATGTTCTTGATTGTTTCCTTTGCTGTGAAGATTTTTAGTTTGATATCATCCCATTTATATTGGTTCTTCATACTACTTCTTGTGCTTTAAAAGTTTCATTAAGGAAGCTGGTTCCTAAGCCAACATAGTGGAGGATTAGGTCTCTCTTTTATTCATATAGGTGCAGAGCCTCTGGTCTAATGTCTAGATCTTTGATCCACTTTGACTTGAGTCTTGTGTAGGATGAGAAACAGAGGTTAAATTTCATTCTACTATATACAGAATAAGAAAAGTTCTAAGAGGAAAGTGTATAGCTATGACTGCTATAAACTATATATAGATTTAAAAAGTAGAAATATCTCAAAAAACAACCTAATGATGCATCTCAAGGTCCTTGAAAAACAGGAACAAACCAATTCCAAAATCAGCATAATTAAGGAAAAATTAAGATAAAAGCCCAAATTAATAAAATAGCAAATGAAATAATACAAAAGGATCAATGAAACAAAGAGTTGGTTCATTGAAAAGATAAATAAGTTAATAAACCCATAGGTAAATTAATGAAAAGAAAAATAATGCTCAACTTAATAAATTAGTCATAAAAAGGAGATATCACCACAGACATCTCCAAAATCCACAGGATCATAAGGGACTACTTGGAAAACTTATATACAAAAAAAAACCCTTGGGAAATCTAGAAGAAACAGATACATTTCTAAACACATACAACCTACCAAAAAACCAAGAGACTGTAGAAAATCTAAACAGATGGATAACCAGTTATGAGATTTAATCATAATAAAGAAGCTTCCCAAAAAAGAAAAGCCCAGGACCAGATGAATTCACAAATGTGTTCATGCTCCTTGAATTATTTCATGAACTAGAAAGGAGTGAAAAATTCCCAAATTCATCCTCTGAAAACACTATCACCCTCACAACAAAACCAGATAAGGCAAGGCATAGAAAGAAAACAATAGAATATCCCTGATGAATAAAGGTGCAAAAGTGATTACTAAGATATTAACAATTCAAAAACATGCTAAGTTGGTTTCACTCTAAGGATGCAAGGATGGTTTAATGTATGCAAATTAATAAACACAATTCATTACATCAATAGAATTAAGGGGGTAAATCACATAATCATCTTTAAAGATGCAGAAAAATCATTCAACAAAATCCAGCACCCATTCATGCTAAAAACACTGAAGAAATTAGGGATATAAGAAGCTTACAAAAGCATAAAAAGGCTACCATTAAAAGACTATATATTATAAACCTAAAGTCTATGTCCTATTAAGTGGGAAAAAAACTAATAATATTTCCTTGAAAATCAGGAACAAGACAAGGATGCCCACTCTCACCACTTTTATTCAGTATAGTGCTTGAAATTTTAGTCAGAGCCATTAGGCAAGAGAGGGAAATAAAAGGGATACAAACATATGATTCCACACTTAAAAGACTCAAAGAACTCCACCAGAGGACAAAGAAAGTTGATTAAAAAAATTAGCAAAGTAACAGTATACAAAATAAAAATACAAAACCATCAGCTTTTCTATACACCAATAATAAGCCCCATGAAAAAGAAATCTGGAAAATATTACAATAGCCAAAAAAAGTAAAATACCTAGGGATAAATACAACCAAGGAGGTAAAAGACCTCTAAATTGAAAATTTCAGAACACCAAAGAAAGAACTTGGAGACCTCAGAGGATGGCAAAAAACTTTCATGTTCGTGAATAGGCAGGATTAATATCATTAAAATGATCACACTGCCAAAAAACATACTGATCCAATTCAAACCCTATCAAAATGCCCAATTACATTCTTCACAGAACTAGAAAAAAATGAATAGTCAAAAGCTCATCTGGAAGAATAAAATACACAGAAAAGCCAAAGAAACTCTAAGCCAAACACAACACACACACACACACACACACACACACACACACATTAATAACAATAATATAGAAGGCATCAAGCTATGTACATTAAACCCAAGGTCGATAAATGGAGAAATATTGAAAACATTCCCTCTAAAAACTGGAACAAAACAGAGATGCCCTCTTTCACCAGTTTTATTCAACATTATCCTTGAAACTGTAGCCAGAGCAATTAGGCAAAAGAAAGAAATTAAAGGGATTCAAATAGAAAAGGAAGAGCTCAAAAATATCCCTATTTGTGAAAGGAAGTCCTATTTCTGGCTGTTCTGTGGCATGAAACCAAGAAAGCAGACAGGCATCTTCTCCACAAGGTCTCACCCAGATGGCATACAACATCTCAGAGAGTGTGAGAAGACCCCTATACAGTGGATTTTCACAGAAATCACCAGCATTACAACCACCCACATGAAAATCAGAGCCTCTGGATAAGTCTCTGGACTCCAGACCCAAAGCCCACCATTCTAGCTCAGGCACGGCTCACAAGCAGCTTAGCAGAACCACCTATCAGCACCTCTGCAGAACTCCAGACTGTGCTCCACTCCCACTCAGGCTACCTATCCACAGCATAAGGCCATTGCCCAGCTCCCACCACCTCACCAGACATCCTGGTGCTGGAAGCAGACCAACTCCATATTGGAAAACCTTCCTCACCATTTTTTGGAGGGCATGGTGATCAGATCAAATCGTCATTTGAACACCATATTATCCTACACCTGACCCCCAGTTCATTGTCCACCACCAGAAACTGTAAAACTTTTTATGAAACTACTGGTTATATTTTAAATAATAATTGAATCCAACATTTCTGGACATTGAGATGAAACTGTAAATGTCTTAATAACAACAATTTGTTCATAGGTGATGTATTGTTGATATTGGGATCTGTTTACATTGTCCTTCCCCCAAAGAAGAGATCTTGGAACCCTACAAGAACACTACAAATCTATAAGGTAGAAACAATAACACACCAGACCACAGAGCTAGAAAGGAAGACACATGAGCAACATGAAAAGACAAGGGAAGAAAATACCACAAACAAATCAAGACAACACATCATTAGAAGCATTGGCAGCTACAGCAGAAAAAAAATTACAGAGAAAAATGTTTTGTGATCTCAAAGAAGACATAAAAGAACAAATACAGGCAGTGAAATATCACTTCAACAATGAGCAACATAAACAAATCCAAGAAGCAAAAGATCACCTCAACAGGGAGATGAGGTTGTAAAAAAAAGAATTCTTTTTATTTTTTATTTTTTTATTTTTTAAAATTTTATTGGTTGTTCAAAACATTACAAGGCTCTTGATATATCATATTTCATACATTTGATTCAAGTGGGTTATGAACTCCCATTTTTACCCCGTACACAGATTGCAGAATCACATTGGTTACACATCCACATTTTTACATACTGCCATACTAGTGACTGTTGTATTCTGCTACCTTTCCTATCCTCTACTATCACCCCTCCCCTCCCCTCCCATCTTCTCTCTCTACCCCATCTACTACAATTCATTTCTCTCCCTTGATTTTTTCCCTTTCCCCTCACATCCTCTTATATGTAATTTTGTATAACAATGAGGGTCTCCTTCCATTTCCATGCAATTTCACTTCTCTCTTCCTTTCCCTCCCACCTCTCATCCCTGTTAATGTTAATCTTTTTCTCATGCTCTTCCTCCCTGCTGTTTTTAGTTGCTCTCCTTATATCAAAGAAGACATTTGGCATTTGTTTTTTAGGGATTGGCTAGCTTCACTTAGAATAATCTGCTCTAATGCCATCCATTTCCCTGCAAATTCCATGATTTTGTCATTTTTTAGTGCTGAGTAATACTCCATTGTGTATAAATGCCACATTTTTTTAATCCATTCATCTATTGAAGGGCATCTAAGTTTGTTCCACAGTCTAGCTATTGTGAATTGTGCTGCTATGAATATCGATGTAGCAGTATCCCTATAGTACGCCCTTTTAAGGTCTTCAGGGAATAGTCCAAGAAGGGCAATAGCTGGGTCAAATGGTGGTTCCATTCCCAGCTTTCCCAGGAATCTCCATACTGCTTTCCAAATTGGCCACACCAATTTGCAGTCCCACCAGCAATGTACAAGTGTACCCTTTTCTCCACATCCTCACCAGCACTTGTTGTTGTTTGACTTCATAGTGGCTGCCAATCTTACTGGAGTGAGATGGTATCTTAGGGTGGTTTTGATTTGCATTTCTCTGACTGCTAGAGATGGTGAGCATTTTCTCGTGTACTTGTTGATTGATTGTATATCCTCCTCTGAGAAGTGTCTGTTCAGGTCCTTGGCCCATTTGTTGATTGGGTTATTTGTTTTCTTATTGCTTAATTTTTTGAGTTCTTTGTATACTCTGGATATTAGGGCTCTATCTGAAGTGTGAGGAGTAAAAATTTGTTCCCAGGATGTAGGCTTCCTATTTACCTCTCTTATTGTTTCTTTTGCTGAGAAAAAACTTTTTAATTTGAATAAGTCCCATTTGTTGATTCTTGTTTTTTAACTCTTGTGCTATGGGTGTCCTATTGAGGAATTTGGAGCCCGATCCCACAATATGTAGATCGGAGCCAACTTTTTCTTCTATCAGATGCAGAGTCTATGTTTTGATATCAAGCTCCTTGATCCATTTTGAGTTAACTTTTGTGCATGGTGAGAGAAAGGAATTCAGTTTCATTTTGTTGCATATGGATTTCCAGTTTTCCCAGCACCATTTGTTGAAGACGCTATCCTTCCTCCATTGCATGCTTTTAACCCCTTTATTGAATATAAGATAGTTGTAACTTTGTGGATTAGTCTGTGTGTCCTTTATTCTGTACCATTGGTCCACCCGCCTGTTTTGGTACCAGTACCATGCTGTTTTTGTTACTATTGCTCTGTAGTACAGTTTGAAATCTGGTATCGCTATACCTCCTGATTCACACTTCCTGCTTAGAATTGCTTTTGCTATTCTGGGTCTTTTATTTTTCCATATGAATTTCATGATTGCTTTATCTATTTCTACAAGAAATGCCTTTGGGATTTTGATTGGCATTGCATTGAACCTATAGAGAACTTTTGGTAATATCGCCATTTTGATGATGTTAGTTCTGCCTATCCATGAACAGGGTATATTTTTCCATCTTCTAAGATCTTCTTCTATTTCTCTCTTTAGGGTTCTGTAGTTTTCATTGTATAAATCTTTCACCTCTTTTGTTAGGTTGATTCCCAAGTATTTTATTATTTTTTTGAGGATATTATGAATGGGGTGGTTTTCCTCATTTCCAGTTCAGAAGATTTGTCGCTGATATACAGGAATGCCTTTGATTTATGTGTGTTGATTTTATATCCTGCTACTTTGCTGAATTCATTTATTAGCTCTAGTAGTTTCTTTGTAGACTCTTTTGTGTCTTCTAGGTATAGGATCATATCATCCGCAAATAGTGATAATTTAAGTTTTTCTTTTCCTATCTTAATGCCTTTAATTTCTTTTGTCTGTCTAATTGCTCTGGCCAGTATTTCGAGAACTATATTGAATAGAAGTGGTGAGAGAGGGCATCCCTGCCTTGTTCCAGATTTTAGAGGGAATGCCTTCAGTTTTTCTCCATTTAGAATGATGCTAGCCTGAGGCTTAGCATATATAGCTTTTATAATGTTGAGGTAAGTTCCTGTTATCCCTAGTTTTTCTAGTGTTTTGAACATAAAGGGATGCTGTACTTTGTTGAATGCTTTTTCTGTGTCTATCGAGATGATCATATGGTTCTTATCTTTAAGTCTATTGATGTGGTGAATAACGTTTATTGATTTCTGTATATTGAACCAGCCTTGCATCCCAGGGATGAATCCTGCTTGATCATGGTGCATAATCTATTTGATGTTTTTGTATCCAATTTGCCAGAATTTTATTGATGATTTTGCATCTAAATTCATTAGGGATATTGGTCTGTAGTTTTCTTTCTTTGAGGTGTCTTTATCTGGTTTGGGAATCAGGGTGATATTGGCCTCATAGAATGAATTGGAAGTTCTCCCTCTTATTTCTATCTCCTGAAATAGATTGTAGAGTATTGGTATTAGTTCTTCTTTAAAGTTCTTGTAAAATTCTGCTGTATATCCATCTGTCCTGGGCTTTTCTTGGTTGGTTATCTTTTGATGGCTTCTGCTATTTCCTCACTTGATATTGGTCTGTTTATTTTCTTTATATCATCCTGACTCAATCTGGGTAGTTCATATGTCTTAAGGAATTTATTGATGCCTTCACTATCTTCTATTTTATTAGAGTATAGGGTTTCAAAATAATTTCTAATTATCTTCTGTATTTCTGAATTGTCTGTTGTGATGTTGCCTTTTTCATCCCATAAGATAGTAATTTGTGTTCTCTCTCTTCTTCTCTTTGTTAGCGTGGCTAGTGATCTATCAATCTTATTTATTTTTTCAAAGAACCAACTTTTAGTTTTGTCAATTTTTTTGATTGTTCATTTTGTTTCAATTTCATTGATTTCAGCTCTAATTTTAATTATTTCTTGCCTTCTACTGTATTTGCTGCTGATTTGTTCTTCTTTTTCTAAGGCTTCGAGGTGTAGTGTGAGGTCATTTATTTGTTGGCTTTTCCTTCTTTTAAGGAATGAACTCCATGAAATGAATTTTCCTCTTAGTACTGCTTTCATAGTGTCCCAGAGATTTCGATATGTTGTGTCTGAGTTTTCATTTACCTCTAAGAAATTTTAAATTTCCTCTTTGATGTATTCTGTAACCCTTTGTTCATTCAGTAGCATATTGTTTAATCTCCATGTGATGTAGGATTTTTCCTTTTTCATTTTGTTATTGATTTCCAATTTCATTCCATTATGATCAGATAAAATACATGTTAGTATCTCTACTCCTTTGTAATTGCTAAGATTTGCCCTATGACAGAATATATGGTCTATTTTTTGAGAAGGATCCATGTGCTGCTGAGAAGAAAGTGTATCTGCTTGATGTTGGGTGGTATATTCTGTATATATCAATTAAGTCTAAGTTATTAATTGTATTATTGAGCTCTATGGTTTCTTTATTCAACTTTTGTTTGGAGGATCTGTCCAGTGGTGAGAGAGGTGTGTTAAAATCTCCCATGATTATTGTGTTGTGGTCTATTTGACTCTTAAACTTGAGAAGAGTTTGTTTGATGAACATAGCTGCACCATTGTTTGGGCATATATATTAATGATCGTCAAGTCTTGTTGGTGTATGGTTCCCTTGAGCAGAATAGTGTCCTTCTTTATCCCTTTTGATTAACTTTGGCTTGAAGTCTATTTTATTTGATACAAGTATGGACACCCCTGCTTGCTTCTGGGGTCCGTATGAGTGATATGATTTTTCCCAACCTTTCACCTTCAGTCTGTGTATGTCTTTTCCTATCAGATGAGTGTCCTGTAGGCAGCATATTGTTGGATCTTTTTTTTAATCCATTCTATTAGCCTATGTCTTTTGATTGGTGCATTTAAGCCATTACCATTTAGAGTTACTATTGAGATATGGTTTGTATTTCCAGCCATATTTGATTATGTATGTTACTTAATATGATTTGTTTTTCCTCTATGATTAGTTTTTCCTTTAGTATACTACCTCCTGCTGTTGGTTTTCATTGTTATTTTTCATTTCCTCTTCCTGTAATGTTTTACCAAGGATGTTTTGAAGAGCTGGTTTTCTAGCTGCAAATTCTTTTAACTTTTGTTTATCGTGGAAGATTTTTATTTCATCTTCAATCCTGAAGCTTAATTTCACTGGATACATGATTCTTGGTTGGAACCATTTTTCTTTCAGCATTTGAAATATGTTGTTCCAGGATCTTCTAGCTTTCAGAGTCTGTGTTGAAAGATCAGCAGTTATCCTGATTGGTTTACCCCTAAATGTAATCTGCTTCCTCTCTCTTGTGGCTTTTAAGATTCTCTCCTTATTCTGTATGTTGGGCATCTTCATTATTATGTGTCTTGGTGTGGATCTCTTATGATTTTGTACATTCGGTGTCCTGTAGGCTTCTAGTATTTGGATTTCTTTTTCATTCTTTAAGTCTGGGAAGTTTTCTAGTATTATTTCATTGAATAGATTGCTCATTCCCTTGGTTTGGACCTCTATACCCTCTTGTATCCCAATAACTCTTAGGTTTGGTTTCTTTATGTTATCCCATAATTCTTGGATGTTCTGCTCATGATTTCTTAACATTCTCGCTGAGCTGTCTATGTTCTTTTCAAGTTGAAAAACTTTGTCTTCGTTGTCTGAAGTTCTATCTTCTAAGTGTTCTGCTCTGCTGGTAATACTCTCATTTGAGTTTTTAATTTGGTTTATTGTTTCCTGCATTTCCAGGATTTCTGTTTGTTTTTTATATCCTCTATCTCCCTATAGAGTTGATCTTTTGCTTCTTGGATTTGTTTATGTAATTCATTGTCAGAGTGATTTTTCATTGTCTGAATTTACTGTATAATGTCTTCCTTGAGACTCCAGATCATCTGAAGCATGTATATACTGAACTCTTTTTCTGACATTCCATCAGCTGTAGATATTACCTCATCTAATGTTGAATTGACCTGTATTGTTTGTGGTCCTTTCTTTCCTTGTCTTTTCATACTGCTCATGATTCTTTCTAGCTTTGTGAAACTGTTGTGTTAATGTTTTTCCCCTTATATATTTGTATTGTTCTTGTATATCTCCAAAATCCCTCTTTTGCATAGAAAGACAATGTTAACAGTTCCCAATATCAACAGTACATTATCTAAGCACAAGTTTTCATTATTAATACATTTATAGTTAGATTCTAAGTCTATAGATATTGGTTTTAATTATTACTTAAGAATATATTCATTAGTTTCATAAAAGGCATACCATATCTGGTGGCATATAGAAAACTTAATTTCAGACGAAGTATGTTATACTTAGAGGGAAAGGAGTGAGGGTATGAGGTTAAACTAACTTAGCACCTTTGGAGAACTCTAACCAATAGACTGGTAATTTACAGAAGAATGTATAGACTCAACCTCCTATCTGTATTTAGATAGTTACCCTATGTATAGATAGAAATAGTTAGGAGATTGAAAGTGGGATAGAGAGTATACAAATGAAAAAAAAGAAAAAAAATAACAAGGAAGAAAAGAGAAGTAAGAGAAGGAAAAGGAAAGTAAGATAGAAATTAAAAAATGGGGGGAAGGTGGGGTATATGCGATTCCTCTATATTATATTACTTTGGTAATTCGGTTGTTTATGCACAGTTCTTGGTTTCACATATGTTGAAGTTGTGGAAGAGAGAGAAGAAAAGAGAAAGAAAGAGAAAAAAGTAAAAAAAAAAAAGTCTCTCAGAACACTGTTTTCCTTGCTTCCAGTAGGTAGCGTTGTCTATTCCTAGCTTGAGCCTCTGTATTCATGGTGGTGGGTATAGCCAGTGGGAAAGGAAATGAGCTTCCACCTGTATCTTCCCTTCTCTAGTCTCTGAGGTAGAAACCAGGTGCCTGTACAGTTGTTGTTTTGCGTTGATAGCTACAACCCCCAGAAACTTGTGGGAAATATTTTGAGTTATGGCAGCTAAGGGTGGGGGAGTTGGAAACTGGGTACCTGGATCAGCCGCAGAACCATTCTGATAGCCACACCCCCTTTGATGGGTTTTAAGGGTTGATGGGCTTCCTCTGGACTAGCACACGGAGCAGGGCCAGGCTTCCTTTTCCGGTCTGGCTTGGTGCACGCCGGGCGGCTTCCTCCTCCGGTCTAAAAAAAAAAAAAAAGAATTCTTGAAGTGAAAGAAATAATAAACCAAATTTAAAAACTCAAATGAAAGTATCACCAACAGAGTAGACTACTTAGAAGACATGACATCAGACAATAAAGATAAAATAAATCATCTTGAAAAAAACATAAACCACACAGCAAAAATGATAAGAAACCATGAGCAGAACATTCAAGAAATATGTGATGACATAAAAAGCCAAATTTAAGAGTTATTGGGGTAGAGGAAGGTATAGAAGTCCAAACCAAAGAAATGAACAATCTATTCAATGAAATAATATCAGAAACTTTCCAAACATGAAGAATGGATTGGAAATCCAAATTCAAGAAGCCTACAGGACGGTGAATGTACAAAATCACAACAGATCCACACCAAGGCATATATAATAAAAATGCCCATCATACAGAATAAGGAGATAATTTTAAAAGCCACAAGAGAAAGGAATCATACTACATATAGGGGAAAACCAATTAGTATAATGGCAGATTTTTCAACACAGATCCTGAAAGCTAGAAGATCCTGAAGTAACATATATCAAGCTCTGAAACATAATGGGTGCTAAACAAGAATCTTGTATCCAGCAAAATTAAGCTTTAGATATGAAGATGAAATAAAAACCTTCCATGGGGGGCTAGGGATGTGGCTCATTCGGCAGCGCGCTCGCCTGGCATGCGTGCGGCCTGGGTTTGATCCTCAGCACCACATACAAACAAAGATGTTGTGTCCCCAATAACTAATAATAAATAAATAAATAAATAAATAATTGAAAACCTCTCTCTCTCTCTCTCTCTCTCTCTCTCTCTCTCTCTCTTAAAAAAATCTACATTGGAGGAAAAGACAACTTTTAAACAAATGATGCTGGAAAACTGAATAACCATCTGTTGAAGAATGGAAAGTGGACCCCTGTCTCTCACTCAGCACAAAAGTCAATTCAAAGTGGATCAAAGACTCAGATTCTACCAGAAACTCTGCAGCTGCTAGAAGAAAATGTAGGATCAATTGTGGGGACAAGTGCATGGAGACCTGCATGCATGGCATACATTAAGTGCACATGAGTGGCAAACCACTCCCCTCCTGCTAGGCGTGTGAGCGGCAAACTGCTTACCACATAGGCACAACCCTGAGCATGAGCCCACATGTGGCAGTCCTGGCACTTGCTCATGGCCAACTCCTTGATTGGTTGCTGCAAGTCAGTTAACAGAAATTTCATTGGTGGGTGCCTATAATCTGCTTAGCTACTTCTCCAGTATATATACACAGTAACTGAACAATAAAATCAGACCTGCTTCCAGCTTGATCTCTGGAGGTATTGATTAGCGACTCTGCAGCCACTCCTTCCTCTACCCTGTTCTGTGGACCTCCTCACTGGACAAGATAAAGCCCACACAATCAAAACTCCAGTTTATAGGTGCAAGCATCTACTTCCTCTATAAGAGTTTCACTAGTCATGTATTCATATATTAAATTTATGACCAATTCATTCTACCTTTCCTATTCCTATTCCCTTCCCTTCATTCCTCCTTGAATGAATTAGAATCCAATGAATTTCTTTTCTTCCCTCCAAACCCCTACTTTGGTAATCATCTGCATATCACAGAGAACAATTGGCCTTTGTTTTTTTTTTTGGTATTGGCTTATTTCACTAAGCATAATATTCTCCAGCTCAATCTATTTACTAGAAAACTTCATAAAGTCTTGGTTTTATTCAGAAAATAAAGCCAAGAATTTAAAAATGGGATAGCATCAAATTAAAAAGCTTCTGCAGAGCAAAGAAAAGAGTAAAAAGAGAGAGTCTACAGAATGGGAGACAATCTTTGTCAGCTTTTCTTTCAACAGAGGATTAATATCCAAATTATATAAGGAACTCAGAAAACTTAATAGCAAAAAGTAAACAACCCAATCAATAAATGGACAATTGAACTAAAGAGAAATTTCTCAAAATATAAATAAAAATGGCCAATAAATATATTTTATTTTGGTAACAGGGATTGAACTCAGGGGCACTCAACCACTGAGCCACATCCCCAGCCCTATTTTGTATTTTATTTAGAGACAGGGTCTCACTGAGTTGCTTAGCTCCTTGCAGTTTCTGAGTCTGGCTTTGAACTTGCAATTCTCCTGTCTCAGGCTCCTGAGCCACTGGGATTACAGGCATTTGCCACTGCAACCAGCCCAATATATATATTGTAAAATGTCCAACATTTTTAGTAATCAGGGAAATGCAAATCAAAACTACACTGAAATTTTGTATCACTCTAATTAGGATGGAAATAATTAAGTATACAAAACAAAAAATTCTGGAAAGGATACAGGGGGATGGGAACATTATGTACTGTTGATGGTATTGTAGATTATTAGTACAGCCAACATGGAGATCGGAACTGAGGTCCCTCAAACTACTAGGAATTGATGATATAACTCAGCCATACTATTCTTTGGTATGTATTCAAAAGAATTAAAGCCAGCACACTACAGGGATACCAACTACCCATGTTTATATGCAGCAACAACTCACAATAGTGAAGTTATGAAACCATCTTAAGTGTCCATCAACAATGAGTGGATAAAGAAAATGGGGGATATATGAATATATATCCCCCATTTTCATAATGAAGAACAAAATTATGTCATTTGCTGGAAAATCAATGGAATAGAGAACATCACATTAAGTAAAATAAGCCAGTCTCATAAAGCCAAGGATTGTATTTTTCTCTCATATATGGAAACAAGAGGGGAAAAAAGGAAAGAAAGAGGGCCTCAAGAAAATATAATAGAAACCAGTAAAGAAAGAGGATCAGAGGAAGGAGGGAGGGGAAAAAATAGGTAGAACAAAATAACCAATTTATGCTATGTGTGTGTATAAGCATATCACAATCAATCCTATTCTGTATAATGTTCCAGTAACAATTTTAAAGTATATGATAAATATTCCAACATTCATAAAGGTATAAAAGTTGATATACTGAAAACCTGTACTGTACTTAACAACTAGTATAAGATGTAAAATTCAAATGTATGCTTAAAAATTAAAATAAAATAATGCTTTCTTTAAACTTGAATAATTTGAGCTCCCACTTCCTATTTGGGTGTCCTTTATTTTTTATTCTTGTCTTATTGATGTGGTTAAGACTACCAATAATATATGAACAAGTATGGTGAAAGTAAACAGCCTGTGTTGTTCCTTATCTTAGAGGAGACAATTTCATCTTTCCTTTGTTCAGTGAGATATAAGGCTATGGTTTTTTATAGGTAGCCTTTATTGTAGTGAGACATTCTTTTTATATGTAATTGTTTTAAGAATTTTTTAATCATGTATCAAAATTAAAATTCTCCAAATGCTCTTTCTGGAACTAATGAGAAGTTTATATGATTTTTTTTATCTATCATTCTATTGATGTGATGTATTATGCTTATTGATTTGCATATGTTTAAACATTATTGCATTTTTGGGCTAAATTCCACTTGATCAGGTTAGATAATCTTATATATGCACTGTTGGATTAAATTAGAAGTTTTGGGCCCATATTCAGAAGATACATTGGTCCAGCTTATGTGTTTGTGCCCTTGTCTGGCTTGGGATTCACAGTAATGCTAACCTCATAGAACAAGTTTGGAAGATTTCCCTTCCTTTCAATACTTTCAAATAGTCTGAGAAGAATTCAGCAGTGAAGCCTTTGGGTTCAGGGCCTTCCTTTGTTGAGAGATTTTTATTATTGATCAAATTACTTGTTATTGGTTTGTTCAGGTTTTCTCTGTGTTCATCAATTCAATTTTGGCAAATTATATATCCAGAAATTTATTTATTTATTTTACGATTTCTAATTTTGGTGTATAGTTATTCATAAGAATCCCCATCAACCCTTTGCATTCTGTGGTAATAATTCTAATATCTTCATTTTTATTTCTGATTTTGTTTGAATCTCTCTTTTTTCTTGATTAGTCTAATTAAAGGCTTATTAATTTTGTCTTTTCAAAACAAATCTTTGTTTAATTGACAGTGTTTTGTTTTGTTCTGGCTCTATTTAACTTATTTCTGATATGATCTTTGTTACTACTTTCCTCCTACTGATTTGGGGTTTGATTTGTTCCTGCTTTTCTAGTTGCTTGAGTCACATCATTAGAATATATTATATAATTATTTGAAAATTTTTATTTATTTTATTTATCTGTTCTACTTAGTTGTACATGACAGCAGAATGCATTTCAATTCATCATACACAAATGGAGTGCAACATTTCAACTCTCTGGTTGAACATGGTGTAGAGATGCACCATTCAACCAATCATACATGTACCTAGGGTAATAATGTCTGTCTCATCCCTCCATCTTTCATACCCTCATAATTCCTTCACCCACTCCACTTTGCCCAATACAAAGTTCCTCCATTTTCCCCATCCCTCCCATTATGGATCAGCAGCCACTAAACAGAGAAAATATTTGGTCTTTAGTTTGGGGGGATTAGCTTACTTTGCTCAGCATAATATTCTCCAACTCCAACCATTTACCTGCACATGCCAAAATTTTATTCTCCTTTAATGCTGAGTAACATTCCATTGGATATATATATATCCACAGTTTTTTATCCATTCATCTATTGATGGGCATTTAGGTTGGTTTTACAGTTTAGCTATTATGAATTCAGCTGCTATAAACATTGGTGTGACTATGTCAAAATAGTATGCTGATTTTAAGTCCTTTGGGTATAGACTACAGAGTGGAATAGCTGGGTCAAAGGGTGGTTTTGTTCCAAGTTTTCTGAGGAATCTCTATACTGCTTCCCAATTTGCAGTCCCACTAGCAATGAATGAGTGTCTTTTCCCCCATATCCTCACCAATAGTTGTTGCGTCTACCCACCAGCAGGAATGATGACAACAAAACAGGATTCTTCTTTAGCACACTTTATTGGGAGCATCCATTATGTTTCGTTGGGAGAAAGGACCCCAAGCCCGAAAAGACCACCCCTAATATACTAGAGCCATGGCCTAAGTCTCACGTGATTGGACAAAAGCGCATAGCAACACAGCAGCAGCCAATAAGGCAAGGAATTCAGCACTGGCACCCAGAGCCAGGAAGTACAGGTCAACCGGTTCTTACCAGTTTCTACCGGTTCTTAGAACACTCAGTACATTATCATATCGGCTTGTTGCAGGAACTGGCCGACCACAAGGAACTGAGTCACTGTCCAAGAACTAAGCCAACACCCACACAAGGCAGCGCAGCAAAATGGCTCACCACAGTTCCCCCTTTTTTATTTTGTTTGAACCATTTAAAATTCACCCGATCTAGGAAGTGTCCTCATGATGACCCCTCCGATCAAGGGTGGCATCCAAAGGCCAAACAAGGAAGTCACCTTTCTGAGTGCAATGGGCAACATTTACCCTTCAGAGTGCAAAGGCTGTCTTCCTTAGACATGGAAGCCTTCCAAGGTGCAATGACAACAAGGTCACTTGGTGTGCAAAGGCCATCCACATCAAAACAGGGGTCTTAGGATTTTGCCAAGCTGGCAAGCCAAATTTATGGGGAGGCCCCAGCTTCCAATGCAGCGAGTGCCTGAACCACCTTGACCCTATCACTTTGCTGCGTGCGCCACATACAACAAATCATCCAAAGGCATAAGACAAGGCCAAAAAGAAGCATAGTACCGAATAACCCAACCCCTACCCACTCTTTAAAGTAGGAAAATATAGAAGAGGCCCAGGAGGCAAAGTCTGCAACAGAAAGGGGCTCCACACGCGTTCCATTCAAGTTGGCAATCTGAGACAGCAATTCTTGAGTGAGCCATTCTCCTTCCCGAGTCCAGTTTCCCTGTAAAAATCTAGACAATTTATTACTCTGTTCCACGGAAGCAGTCATATTGTATCGTAAAGGAGTAACACACACATATTTATAATGAGACACACATCCTAACTGAGTAATTTTATAAACTTCTACTTGTTCTTGTATTATGTCTACTCTTTGATTAAGTAAATGAATACCAGCAGTGAGATGTCTATTAATTTCTTCTATTGTAGTTAAAGCTTTAGCTGTTTGATCTACTACACTATTAATAATTTGAGCTGTTTGTACTTGAGAGGCCATAGCTATGGCTGCAGTAGTAGCTGCCGCAGCAGACGCCACAATAGCTGTAACTATAGCAGCTGTAATGCCAAAATCTCTTCTCTCCCTGACCAACTGTACCAGGGGAAAAGAACTAGGATCGGCCTCAATTGGCATGGGCACAAAGGTCGGAACCTTTACTACCAAAGCCAATGACAAGGAACTATTCCAACACTGGGTTAAATAACATTCTTTCACAGTGCAATTAACTATGGTAGAATTGTCAGTATGATTAACAAGTAAGAACATGAATGGCGGCTGAACGCATATTTCAGCAGCAGGGAAGGAGGTATTATGATATTCTTCATTGATAGTGATATTTGATAAGTATTTTTTGGTTCCAGACTGACATGTATTTCCAGAAACATTCTTAATCCAATGAACTCCCCCATTTAAATAGGCTACAGCGGAGAAGTCTGTTCCCGCCCCCATCTCATTGTATAATATCCAAGAGTACCAAGGCCATCCTGCCAAATTTGTCTTAGTAGAATTTCCACTAATATTAAAAGAAAACCCCTTCAGGGGAGGGGACAATTGAAACCCCGGGGCAACTTGTTTTTCTGGAACCAGAGGGCTCTGGCAAGGAGTGAACTCTGGCGGAAAGGAATAATCGGGTGAGCACCGTGGCCCAGGTCTCATTTTGGTAGCATTTGGTGTCCCCTGATATGTTGGAATGGTTACATAACTAACCATAAGTAGGGTGGTAACTCCAACACATCCTCCATCAGAGGAAATTCCAGAGCCAGACTGTTGACCACTGACAACCTGCGAGAGGACCGCCTGCAAGACCCTTGGTGAAACCTTGGCAGACTCCGTGGGGTCATTCCATGCACTGATATTTTTTCTGCGCAGGACGATACACGAAGAGGTGCCAGATCAGGAGCCCCAAAACAGGCACAAGGTTTTTGTTAGGTTAAAGGAAGTAACATTATATCTTTCTTGCTCAGATGTAATTTGGGGTGCACAAGGCACCTCTCCCTGACAATTAGTAGAAAAAAATGCAGGCAGCACTCAGGAGTCAGAATGTACAGGAACAGGTACCGGCCATGCTCTACTAATGGCCCAATAATACTCCTTAATCCCCTGCACCTGGAAATTCAGGTACAGGAGGAGAGTTCCCACCAGGAGGATCCACCGAGTCAGCTGCATGTTGATCCGTGGTGTTATCTTGTTCCTTCTCTGAAGATCCTTGGATGAGTCTAGTAAGTCTCTCAGGTACCCAAACTGGCTCCAACTGATCCTGTGGAAACACACATACAGCTCCCCTAGACCTGGCTATCACGGGGTCTGGGCCACGCCAAGAGGTTGACAAAACATCTTTCCATTTCACATCATCAAAATGACAGGGAACCTCTGCTGTATGTCGTTCAGCTGCAGATCTATTATTATTATCCAGATGTAAAAAATGTATAGTATATAAGGCTAAAGACAACCTATTTTTAGCCATCTGATCATATCCAATTCCTCCCTTTTGTTTTGTTAGACATTCTTTTAAAGAACGATGTGCTCGTTCCACAATGCCCTGACCTTGAGGATTATAAGGCAGACCAAATGAATGTTGTACTTGCATGGTATTACAAAATTGTTGGAAAGATTTAGATGTATAAGCAGGACCATTATCAGTTTTAAGCAAACGTGGTTTACCCCACGCTGCCCAAGCTTCTAAACAATGGTTGATGACATTATTAACACGTTCCCCGGATAACACAGAGGCATGCATAATTCTGGAAGAAGTATCAATAGAGACATGAACATACTGTAGCTTTCCAAAAGAGGATATATGAGTTACATTCATCTGCCACAATTCCCCTGGATGCAGCCCACGAGGATTAATACCAACATGGGGCGGATGTAAAAAGGGGGCACAATCAGGACAGTTCACAACAATATCTCATGCAACTGCATGTGGAATCACAAACTGACGTTGCAAGGTGCGAGCAGGAACATGAAAAAGGCTATGGAAGTCCCGTGCCTTATCATTAGGACTCATAGATATAAAGGCAAAGGCACGAGTGGCTTTGTCAACTAGGGCATTGCCAGATACCATAGGTCCAGGCAATGAAGAATGAGCTCTAATGTGTTGAACAAAGAAAGGAGAAGTTCAGTTCCAAATGAGAGACTGTAATTGTTTTAGGAGAGGAGCCACATGGCTATGGTTTTAAGCAGTCTCCAAGCCTTTGAGAGCATTGACAACATACAACGAATCAGACACCAAATTAAAAGGACAATGAAAAGTCTCAAAAACTTGGCAAACAATTTGACATTCAATAATTTGAGGAGTGTCAGGGGTAAATTGAAAAGTTACCGGCGTATTGCCAGAAACTACATAAGCTCCAATGCCTGTCTTAGATCCATCAGTATATATGTCTAAAGCACCCTTTAACGGGCTCATGGCTGTTATTTTTGGGAAAATCACAGGATGAACTGACATGAAATGTATCAAAGGATGTCTAGGAAAATGATTATCAATGGCTCCACAAAAGGAACAAGCAAGAACAGCCCAGTCATCCACAGTAGATATTAAAATTTTTACTTGGTGAGCATTATAAGGAGTCACCAAGCTTTGTGGAGCAACACCAAAATGAGTAACACACAATTTGATTCCTTGTAAAGCAATACTAGCCACCATGGTTGGATAATGAGCTATAGTCTTATGAGCAGTAGAAGAATGATGAATCCAGAGCAGTGGCCCATCCTGCCACAAAACCCCAGTAGGAGCATTCTTTGATGGCAAAACCAATAGTTGAATGTGTTGGTTGGGCACTGCTCGGAGTAATTGTGCAGAGCGAAGAGCTTGTTCAACAAGGTGTAGGGCCCTTCGAGCCTCAGGCGTCAGCTCTCGCGGAGAGGAAAGTTATGAATCACCTTCTAACAAGGCAAAAAGAGGTTGTAATTCATGTGTAGATATTTTTAAATAAGGTCTTATCCAATTTATATCTCCAAGCAATTTTTGAAAATCATTAAGAGTTTGCAGGTGATCAGTACGTATAGTGATCTTTTGAGGCCTAACAACTTTAGAGTCTATTGTAGCTCCTAGAAAATGTCCAACAGCACCCTGCTGGATTTTATCAGGTGCTACATGAAGGCCAGCTCCTTCCAAATATTTAATCATAGAGGCGAAGGCTTCCTCTAATAAAGCATCATTAGGTGCTGCAAGCAAAATATCATCCATATAATGACATATTCTCAGCTTAGGAAATTTGTCTCTGATAGGTTGTATGGCAGCTCCCACAAAAAGTTGACACATAGTGGGACTATTTGCCATGCCTTGAGGTAAAACCTTCCATTGATACCTTTCATCAGGTTTTTCATGGTTAATATTAGGCAAAGTAAACGCGAATCTTTGACAATCTTGTTTGCATAAAGGAATAGAGAAGAAACAGTCTTTGATATCAATTATAATTATAGGCCATTCCCTTGGTAGGATAGATAACAATGGCAGGCCCCTCTGAATAGAACCCATCAACTGCATTTGAGCATTTACCGCTCTCAAATCATGTAACAATCTCCATTTACCTGATTTCTTTCTGATAACAAAAATAGGAGTACTCCAAGGGGAACAAGAGGGTTCTAAATGTCCCAACTGCAATTGTTCATCTACCAAATGTTTGGCTGCATTGAGTTTTTCTAAAGATAGGGGCCACTGGGGGATCCAAACCGGAGTATCAGTGGTCCAAGGTATGGGAATTGCTTCCCCAGTGGCCCCTACGAAAAACCCAGCCCCCAGGTCCCATTGTTTCCACTAGGCATCAATGGTTCTGTTTGTCCCTGTAACCTTTTTCCCAATCCTCTACCTGGAACATGTCCCATATTTTTCATAATCTGCTGGCTTTGTGGAGAAAATTCATTGGTCAATACTAATTTCATCTGAGACAAAATATCTCGTCCCCATAATGTAACGGGTACATCTATAACATACGGTATCACTGTACCCTTTTGCCCCTCTGACGTTGTCCAATTGAGCGACTTGGTGCTGATAAGAGGGGCATTAGCATAGCCTAATCCTTGTAATGTATGGGAGGATGACTGCAGTGGCCAAGACCGTGGCCAGAATTTTGCACTGATAATGCTTCTATCTGCTCCTGTATCTAGTAGACCCTGAAATTGTTTGCCCTCAATGATCAATTCCAACATTGGCCTCTCTTCTAGTTGTAAAGATAAGTTTATTAATTGTACTCCTGTAGAGCCCAACCCTTTATCCCCCCTCACATCCTTTTGAGAAGGGAAATAATCATGAAGACTAGGCAATACAAGAAGTTGAGCAATCCTATCTCCTGGGGATATGACTATCATATCTCTGGGTGCAGAACATAGAATCTTTATCTGACCGTCAAAGTCAGGATCAATCACCCCAGGGGTAACAACCAATCCCTTTAATGCTGATGATGACCTACCAAGCAACAGTCCCACTGAATTCTTGGGCAATGGACCTTTAAGGTCAGAAGGGATTGGCTGAATTCCCATACTTGGTGTTAATACGAGTCTGGTGGTGGCACAGATGTCCAACCCTGCAGACCCTTGTGTTGCTCTCCTCGGGGTTCTGTCGGGCGAAAAGATGGTTGATACTGTGCATTCGCTTGCAGCACCCCATATATTTGAGGGCCCTGAGGTCGGGGGCCCCGACGCCCGTTTTTTTACTCGGTCACAGGATTAAGTGGGTTTCCCTGTATATCTTTAACAGATCTGCACTCACTAGCCCAATGCCTTCCCTTTTTACATTTTGGACATAGCCCTGGAATGCGAGGAGATGACATTTTTGGTTGTCCTTTGAAAGGACAAGTTTTTCTTAAATGTCCTTTACGACCACAATTGAAACAAGAAGAAGAACCTTGGCTCCCCTTGGTTGCTGCAACCACTGCCGCAGCCAACCCTGCATTCGTCAAAGGGCCTCCAATTTCTCGACAGGCTTTCATCCAGGCATCCAACCCTTTCTCTTTTATTGGTGTTATAATCCTTCTACATTCCAAGGTACACTGTTCATACACCAATTGTTGTACTAATGGCGTTGTCTGGTCTATGTCCCCAAAAATCTTGGAGGCTGCCTCAAACATATGGGCAACAAAATCTGAAAACGGCTCAGCAGGGACTTGTATAATTTTTGTAAGATTCCCCGTTGTTTCACCTCTATTAGGGAGAGCCTTCCAGGCACGTAAGGCCAAAATATTAATCTGTTGATATACTAATAATGGATAAACATTTTGATTTTGGGCCCACTGACCTGTCCCGGTCAGCATATCCACATCCCAGGCTTGTTGACCATTAGCTGCATTCACATGAGCCTGTTGTGTAGCGGCATCCAAGTATAATGCCTTAAAATCAAGATATTGCCCCATGGAGAGACAAGCCTTTGCTAAATGATACCAATCCATTGGTGCCATAGCACTAAGATGTAAGCATTCAAGCAATGCAATTGTAAAAGATGCCATGACACCATTAGTCCTGACAGATTCAGCTATGTCTTTAACTAATTTATAAGGAATGGGTTCAAAATATCTCTGTCCCTGTGCATCCTCAAAAACAGGATATGCACCAACAGGATATGCACCCTCCTCCTCCAGCTTCCTCCAAGTACTACATTTTATGAAGCCACAACATCCGCCTGGAGCACTGGGCGGAGACCCTTTACGTGGTAACAGTTGTTTGGCTACAGGATACGCTGGAGGCTTCAGAGGAAGAAGGGAGGTGGCCATTGCCGCGTCATAGTGGCCATGTTCATATTCAGCCGCCATTTTCTCTAAGCTTTGTTCTTCTTCTGGGATAAGGCCTTCTGGCTCGCCTTCCGATTCAGACTCATCTGAATCAACTATCTTTAATTTGCGGAAGGCAGATAAATCTGGATAAAGTTTCGGGCGCGCTCCTAATGTTGGAGTTACAGCCCTTTGTTCTTTGAGTGCACTTTCACTTAACTTTGCATTAGTTCCCCTTTTTTGTTTTGTTTCATGGCTTTCTTGTTTAGATTCCTCTGACTCTGACCTACTATCCTGATGCTCCGTCAAAATCTCTTGTCCCCTTTTTACAACATCAGCACAACGAACGTCCTCCAAATGTGCCTTAATTAAACGCCACAATGGCTTTGTGCCAGGGCATAACTTTCTCTGTTGTTCTATATGGTCTATATCCTTGCCTAGCTTATTCCAACAGGGCACCGTTAAATTGCCTGTGGATTCAAACCAAGGAGCAACATCCTCTACTTCCTTTAAAAAACTTTTAATAACAGAATCTGGGACGCATAATTTACGCTGGTGTAAAAGTTCATGTAGTGGTTTCAGGAACACAGACTGATGTTGACCCATGACAGAGCACTATACTAAGCCAGAGCCACCGGATCAGGGGATTACTTACCGGCGCCGCCGCTCCGCGTGTAAAGTTCTGAATCCTCCCGCAAAATCTCGGGGGTCCCCTCGTAGCCGACAGATGACAATTCCCGGGTTTCGGCACCACTTGTTGCGTCTACCCGCCAGCAGGAATGACGACAACAAAACAGGATTCTTCTTTAGCACGCTTTATTGGGAGCATCCATTATGTTTCGTTGGGAGAAAGGACCCCAAGCCCGAAAAGACCACCCCTAATATACTAGAGCCGCGGCCTAAGTCTCACGCGATTGGACAAAAGCGCATAGCAACACAGCAGCAGCCAATAAGGCAAGGAATTCAGCACTGGCGCCCAGAGCCAGGAAGGACAGGTCAACCGGTTCTTACCAGTTTCTACCGGTTCTTAGAACACTCAGTACATTATCATATCGGCTTGTTGCAGGAACTGGCCGACCACAAGGAACTGAGTCACTGTCCAAGAACTAAGCCAACACCCACACAAGGCAGCGCAGCAAAATGGCTCACCACAAATAGTTATTATTTCTTGTATTCTTGATGACTGCCATTCTGACTGGAGTGAGATGAAATCTTAGAGTAGTTTTGATTTGCATTTATCTAATTACTGAAGATGCTGAACACTTTGTCATATATTTATTCATTGTATGTATATCTTCTTCTGAGAAGTGTCTGTCCAAGTCCTTAGCCTGCTTATTGATTGGGTTGTTTTTGTTGTTGTTGTATTGGTTTTGGTTTGGTATTAATTTATTTGGGGTCAATATATATTCTGGAGATTAGTGCTCTATCTGATGTGCGTGTGGTAAAAATTTCCTCCCATACTATAGGCTCTCTCTTCACCTCACTGATTGTTTCTTTTGCAGAGAAGAAGCTTTTTAGTTTGGGTCCATTCCATTTATTTATTCATGATCTTATTTTTTGTACTTTAGGAGTCTTATTAAGGAAGCTGGGGCCTAACCCCACATAATGAAGATTTGGGCCTACTTTTTCTTCTATTAGATGCTGGTCCAATTCCTATGTTCTTGAACCACTTTGAGTTGAGTTTTGCACATGGTAAGAGATAGAAGTTTAATTTATTTCATTTTGCTGCTCATGGATTTCCAGTTCTCCTAGCACCATTTGTTGAAGAGGCTATTTTTTCTCCAATGTATATTTTTGGTCCCTTTGTCTAGTATGATATAACTGTATTTATGTGGGTTTGTCTCTGTGTCTTCTCTTCTGTACCATTGGCCTACATGTCTATTTTGGTGCCAATACGTGCTGTTTTTGTTACTATTTTTCTGTAGTATAGCTTAAGATCTGGTATTGTGATGCCTCCTGCTTCACTTTTTTTTTATAAGGATTTCTTTGTCTATTCTGGGTCTCTTCTTTTTCTAAATGTATTTCATGATTGCTTTTTCAAGTTCTATAAAGAATGTTATTGGGACTTTAATAAGAATTGCTTTAAATCTGTACAACAGTTTTGGTAGTATGGCCATCTTGACATTATTAACTCTGCCTATCCAAGAGCATGGGAGATCTTTCCATCTTATAAGATCTTCTTCGGGGCTGGGGATGTGGCTCAAGCGGTAGCGTGCTCGCCTGCCATGCGTGCGGCCCGGGTTCGATCCTCAGCACCACATACCAACAAAGATGTTGTGTCCGCCGAGAACTAGAAAAAATAAATATTAAAAAATTCTCTCTCTCTCTCTCTCCTCTCTCTCTCTATCTTTAAAAAAAAAAAAAAAAAAAGATCTTCTTCAACTTTTTCCTTTAGTGTTCTGTAGTTCTCATTGTAGAGGATCTACCCAAACTGAATCAGGAAGACATACACAGTTTAAACATATCAATTTTCACCTCTTTTTTATTAATTCCCTAGTATTTTATATTTTTGAGGCTATTTGAATGGAGTTATTTTCACAATTTCTCTCTCAGTGGATTCATCACTTATGTATAGAAATGCATTTGATTTATGGGTATTGATTTTATATCCTGCTACTTTGCTGAATTTATTTATTAGTTCTAGAAGTTTTCTGGTGGAATTTTTTGGATCTTCTATATATACAATCATGTCATTGGCAAATATTGATAGTTCAAGTTATTCTTTTCCTGTGAATATCCCTTTAATTTCTTTTGTCTGACTGATTGCTCTAGCTATAATTTACTTTTTATTTTTTTTATTGTTGGTCGTTCAAAACATTACATAGTTCTTTTTTTATTGGTTGTTCAAAACATTACATAGTTCTTGATATATCATATTTTGCACTTTGATTCAAGTGGGGTATGAACTCCCATTTTTACCCCGTATACAGATTGCAGAGTCACATCAGTTACACTTCCACTGATTTACATATTGACATACGCATGTCTGTTGTATTTTGCTGCCTTTCCTATCCTCTACTATCCCCCCTCCCCTCCCCTCCCCTCGCCTCTTCTCTCTCTACCCCCTCTACTGTAATTCATTTCTCCCCCTTGTATTATTTTTCCCTTTCCCCTCACTTCCTCTTGTATGTAATTTTGTATAACCCTAAGGGTCTCCTTCCATTTCCAAGCAATTTCCCTTCTCTCTCCCTATCCCTCCCACCTCTCATCCCTGTTTAATGTTAGTCATCTTCTCATGCTCTTCTTCCCTACTCTGTTCTTAGTTACTTTCCTTATATCAAAGAAGACATTTGGCATTTGTTTTCTAGGGATTGGCTAGCTTCACTTAGCATAATCTGCTCTAATGCCATCCATTTCCCTCCAAATTCTATAATTTTGTCATTTTTTTAATGCAGAGTAATACTCCATTGTGTATAAATGCCACATTTTTTTTATCCATTCGTCTATTGAAGGGCATCTAGGTTGCTTCCACAGTCTTGCTATTGTGAATTGTACTGCTATGAACATCGATGTAGCAGTGTCCCTGTAGCATGGTCTTTTTAGGTCTTTAGGGAATAGACCCAGAAGGGGAATAGCTGGGTCAAATGGTGGTTCCATTCCCAGCTTTCCAAGAAATGTCCATACTGCTTTCCAAATTGGTTGCACCAATTTGCAGTCCCACCAACAATGTACAAGTGTACCCTTTTCCCCACATCCTCGCCAGCACTTGTTGTTGTTTGACTTCCTAATGGCTGCCAATCTTACTGGAGTGAGATGATATCTTAGGGTGGTTTTGATTTGCATTTCTCTGACTGCTAGCGATGGTGAGCATTTTTTCATTTACTTGTTGATTGATTGTATGTCCTCCTCTGAGAAGTATCTGTTTAGGTCCTTGGCCCATTTGTTGATTGGATTATTTGTTATATTATTGTCTAATTTTTTGAGTTCTTTGTATACTCTGGATATTAGAGCTCTATCTGAAGTGTGAGGAGTAAAGATTTGTTCCCATGATGTAGGCTCCCTATTTACCTCTCTTGTTTCTTTTGCTGAGAAAAAAATTTTTAGTTTGAGCAAGTCCCATTTGTTGATTCTAGATATTAATTCTTGTGCTATGGGTTCCTATTGAGGAATTTGGAGCCCGACCCCACAGTGTGTAGGTCGTAGCCAACTTTTTCTTCTATCAGATGCCTTGTCTCTGAATTGATATCAAGCTCCTTGATCCATTTTGAGTTAACTTTTGTGCATGGCGAGAGAAAGGGATTCAGTTTCATTTTGTTGCATATGGATTTCCAGTTTTCCGAGCACCATTTGTTGAAGATGCTATCCTTCCTCCATTGCATGCTTTTAGCCCCTTTATTGAATATAAGATAGTTGTAGTTTTGTGGATTGGTTTCTGTGTCCTCTATTCTGTACCATTGGTCCACCCGCCTGTTTTGGTACCAATACCATGCTGTTTTTGTTACTATTGCTCTGTAGTATAGTTTGAAGTCTGGTATAGCTATACCACCTGATTCACACTTCCTGCTTAGCATTGTTTTCGCTATTCTGGGTCTTTTATTTTTCCATATGAATTTCATGATTGCTTTATCTATTTCTACAAGAAATGCCGTTGGGATTTTGATTGGCATTGCATTAAACCTATAGAGAACTTTTGGTAATATCGCCATTTTGATGATGTTAGTTCTGCCTATCCATGAACAGGGTATATTTTTCCATCTTCTAAGATCTTCTTCAATTTCTCTCTTTAGGGTTCTGTAGTTTTCATTGTATAAGTCTTTTACCTCTTTTGTTAGGTTGATTCCCAAGTATTTTATTTTTTTTGAGGATATTGTGAATGGAGTGGTTGTCCTCATTTCCATTTCAGAGGGTTTGTTGCTGATATACAGGAATGCCTTTGATTTATGCGTGTTGATTTTGTATCCTGCCACTTTGCTGAATACATTTATTAGCTCTAATAGTTTCTTTGTAGACCCTTTTGGGTCTGCTAGGTATAGAATCATGTCATCTGCAAATAGTGAGAGTTTAAGTTCTTCTTTTCCTATTTTTATGCCTTTAATTTCTTTCGTCTGTCTAATTGCTCTGGCCAGTGTTTCGAGAACTATGTTGAACAGAAGTGGTGAGAGAGGGCATCCCTGTCTTGTTCCAGATTTTAGAGGGAATGCCTTCAATTTTTCTCCATTCAGAATGATGCTAGCCTGGGGCTTAGCATAGATTGCTTTTACAATGTTGAGGTATGTTCCTGTTATCCCTATTTTTTCGAGAGTTTTGAACAAAAAGGGATGCTGTACTTTGTCGAATGCTTTTTCTGCATCTATCGAGATGATCATATGGTTCTTATTTTTAAGTCTATTGATGTGGTGAATAACATTTATTGATTTCCGTATATTGAACCAGCCTTGCATCCCAGGGATGAATCCTACTTGATCATGGTGTACAATTTTTTTGATATGATTTTGTATCCGATTCGCCAGAATTTTATTGAGGATTTTTGCGTCTAGGTTCATTAGAGATATAGGTCTGTAGTTTTCTTTCTTTGAAGTATCTTTGTCTGGTTTAGGAATCAGTGTGATGTTGGCCTTGTAGAATGAATTTGGAAGTTCTCCCTCTTTTTCTATTTCCTGAAATAGCTTGAAAAGTATTGGTATTAGTTCCTCTTTAAAGGTTTTGTAAAACTCTGCTATATACCCATCCGGACCTGGGCTTTTCTTAGTTGGTAATCTTTTGATGGTTTCTTCTATTTCCTCAATTGATATTGGTCTGTTTAGGTTGTCTATATCCTCCTGTCTCAATCTGGGGAGATCATATGATTTAAGAAATTTATCGATGCCTTCACTATCTTCTATTTTATTGGAGTATAAGGATTCAAAATAATTTCTGATTATCTTCTGTATTTCTGAAGTGTCTGTTGTGATATTGCCTTTTTCATCCTATATGCTAGTAATTTGAGTTCTCTCTCTTCTTCTCTTCGTTAGCATGGCTAAGGGTCTGTCAATCTTATTTATTTTTTCAAAGAACCAACTTTTAGTTTTATCAATTTTTTCAATTGTTTCTTTTGTTTCGATTTCATTAATTTCAGCTCTGATTTTAATTATTTCTTGCCTTCTACTTCTTTTGCTGTTGTTTTGCTCTTCTTTTTCTAGGATTTTGAGATGAAGTATGAGATCATTTATTTGTTGGTTTTTTCTTTTTTTTAAGGAATGAACTCCATGCAATGAATTTTCCTCTTAGAACTGCTTTCAATGTGTCCCATAGATTCCGATATGTTGTGTCTGTGTTTTCATTTACCTCTAAGAATTTTTTAATTTCCTCCTTAATGTCTTCTATAACCCATTGATCATTCAGTAACCTATTGTTCATTCTCCAAGTGATGCATGATTTTTCCTTCCTTCTTTTATCATTGATTTTCAGTTTCAATCCATTATGGTCAGATAAGATGCATGGTATTATCTCTACTCCTTTATATTGTCTAAGGGTTGCCCTGTGACATAATATATGATCTATTTTTGAGAAGGGTCCATGTGCTGCTGAGAAAAAAGTGTAACTGCTTGATGTTGGGTGGTATATTCTATATATGTCAATTAAGTCTAAGTTGTTAATTGTGTTATTGAGTTCTGTAGTTTTCTTATTCAACTTTTGTTTGGAAGATATGTCCAGTGGTGAGAGAGGTGTGTTGAAGTCTCCCATGATTATTGTATGGTGGTCTATTAGACTCTTGAACTTGAGAAGTGTTTGTTTGATAAATATAGCTGCACCATTGTTTGGGGCATATATATTTATGATTGTTATGTCTTGTTGGTGTATGGTTCCCATGAGCAGTGTGTAGTGTCCCTCTTTATCCCTTTTGATTAACTTTGGCTTGAAATCTATTTTATTAGATATGAGTATGGACACTCCTGCTTGTTTCTGAAGTCCATATGAGTGATATGATTTTTCCCAACCTTTCACCTTCAGTCTATGTATGTCTTTTCCTATCAAATGCATCTCCTGTAGGCAGCATATTGTTGGGTCATGTTTTGTGATCCATTCTACTAGCCTGTGTCTCTTAATTGGTGAGTTTAAGCCATTAACCTTTTGGGTTATTATTGAGATATGGGTTATCCTTCCAGCCATATTTGTTTATTTATGTTACTGAATATGGTTTGTTTTCCTCTTTGATTATTTTCCCCCCTTTACTGTCCTACCTCCCACTGATGGTTTTCATTGTTATTTTCCATTTCCTCTTCCTGTAATGTTTTGCTGAGGATTTTTTGGAGAGATGGTTTTCTAGCTGCAAATTCTTTTAACTTTTGATTATCGAGGAAGGTTTTAAGTTCATCTTCCATCTTGAAGCTTAATTTTGCTGGATACACAATTCTTGGTTGGAACCCATTTTCTTCCAGTGTTTGAAATATGTTATTCCAGGATCTTCTAGCTTTCAAAGTCTGTGTTGAGAGATCAGCTGTTATCCTGATTGGTTTACCCCTAAATGTGATCTGCTTCCTTTCTCTTGTAGCTTTTAAGATTCTCTCCTTATTCTGTATGTTGGGCATCTTCATTATAATGTGTCTAGGTGTGGATCTCTTATGATTATGCACATTCGGCGTCCTGTAGGCTTCTAGGATTTGGGATTCTGTCTCGTTCTTCAAGTCTGGGAAGTTTTCTCGAATTATTTCATTGAATAGATTGTTTATTCCTTTGGTTTGGAGCTCTTTGCCTCCCTGTATCCCAATGACTCTTAAGTTTGGTCTTTTAATGTTATCCCATATTTCTTGGATGTTCTGCTCATGGTTTCTTAACAGTCTTGCTGAGCTGTCTATGTTCTTTTCAAGTTGAAATACTTTGTCTTCATTGTCTGATGTTCTATCTTCTAAGTGTTCTACTCTGCTGGTAGTATTCTCAATTGAGTTTTTAAGTTGGTTTATTGCTTCCTGCCTTTCTAGGATTTCTGTTTGTTTGTTTTTTATAACTTCTATCTCCCTGTATAGTTGATCTTTTGCTTCCTGGATTTGTTTATGTATTTCATTGTTGAAGAGATCTTTCATTGTCTGATTTTGTTGTCTAATGTCTTCCTTGAGACTCAAGATCATCTGAAACATGTATCTCCTGAATTCTTTATCTGACATTCCATCTGCTGCAGATATTACCTCTTCTAATGTTGAGTTGAACTGCATTGCTTGTGGTCCTTTCTTTTCTTGTCTCTTCATACTTTTCGTGTTTCTTTCTGCTTACTGAGATTGTTGTGTTGTTGAATTTTCCCCCTATATATTTGTATTACTCTTGTATAGTTGCAGAGTCTCCTGCACAGGTGCGGGCAGGGGCTCTGCTCCTCCTCCAATTGGGGCACTGTGCCTACCACATCGGCAGGCCGCTGGGCCTATTCTGCTGGTTGGTAGCAGGTGCGCCTACCTTGCAGGCGCGTGGGGCGGCTCTGCCACTCCCAGGTTGCTGGGTCTGACCTGCTGGTGGGTTGCAGGTCCGGCTACCTTGCAGGTGTGGGGGGAGGGCGCACACCTATTTGTATTTAGACAGTTACTCAAAATGGAGGACGTAACGCTTGGGATGAAAGTTGGGGGGAAGGGGAAGGTAGGTGCTCTTGAAAAGAAAGAAGGAGAGGGAGATAGATAGCATAGAGGAGAATGGAAAGAGCAGTAAACCTTGGAAGGGGAGAGAGAGAGGGAAAAGGGAGAGAAAAAATTAAAATGAAATAGGAAATAAAATTAGGTCTTAGAGATCCATTTTCTTCTCTTCCCGTAGGCAAAGCTGTGCCCTCCGGGCTGAGTTTTGCCCTCAATGTGTCAACAGCAATCCCTGTAAGTCGGTTCCTGGGAGTCTCTCAATCCTGTTGGTCCAGAGCCGTTTCACTTCTACGGCCCCTCCTCCCCTTCCTCCTGCCAGCCAGCCAGGTCCTGCTCACCGGAGGCAATTCCCAAAGGATTTGGTTACACTTTCAGCCCCACCGAGTGCTCTTTTTCCCTAACTACTGAGCACTCTCGCTGTCATTCATCTAAGCCCCAGTGCTGTGGAGCTGTAGTCTGGGAGTCAATTGTTTAATTTTTCCGGACCCCTTTGGTGGGCACACCTTCGGAATCTGGCAGCTAAGACCATTGGTGTCGCTGCTGGTGGTAATAGGAGTTGGGGGTCGAGGATCCCCTCTACTTCCCTCAGCCCCTACAGTCACAACCACACTGCTGGCGGTAGGAGGAGTTGGGGGTCTGGAGTGTCCTCTGTTTCCCCCCGCCCCTACCGTCACACCCTCTCAGTTCGCGGTTGGGGGATTTGGGGGTGGGGAGTCTTCTCTGCTTCCCTCTGCCCCTACAGTCACACCCTTGTCACTGGCAGTAGAGGGGGTTGGGGGTCAAGAGTCCTTTGGCCCTTACGGTCACGCCCACGGAGAGATTTTGAAGTTTCCCGGTTGTTTGTATATGGTGTGGGTGGGAGTCACACACCTGCTAAAGTAGATTCCGCTGGGAAGGAATCTCTTTGGCCGAACTTTGGTGACTTCCCCTCTCTGCTATGGTGGGCCCCTGGCTCCTTGCCGGAGTGTCCGAAGGGAGGGGTGGAACTGGCTTGTCTCTGGTCTGACACAATCTCTGGTTTTAGTTCCCAGTTCGCTATTTCGTAAAGGGTTGGTTAGATTCCCTTCACGCTGTCTGGGGGGGGGGAGCCGTTCGCCGGGTGGGCGGGGCTGTTAGTAGAGCCTGGAGGGCACGGGCTGTCTGCTGGGCCAGGCGGGGACACTTCTCGCTGGGCCGGGGCCCCCGGGGGCTGCCTGTAGAGCCGGGCAGCTGTGGCCGTGTGGCTAAGATCCGGGCGGGCGGGGTGGCCGTTTGCTGAGCGAGAGCAGGGCCTCCCCTGGACGGCGAGATGGCGGGTGCCGTCTGCGGGTTCGGGCTGGCTGCGCCGCTCGGGGCCGCCGGCCGCTTTCTGCAGCAGCTGGTGGCCGCGGGATTGTACCTCTGCACCCGCCGGGGGGGCCACCTGTAGAGCCGGGCAGCTGCGGCCACGTGGCTACGAGCCTGGCAGGCGTGGTGGCCATTCGCAGAGCGAGAGCAGGGCTTCCCCAGGACGGCAGTATGGCGGGTGCCGTCTGCGGGTTCGGGCGGGCTGCGCCGCTCTGGGCCGCTGGCCGCTTGCAGAAGCGGCTGGTGGCTGCGGGACTGGACCTCCGCGCCCGTGTGGCCGGCCAAGATCCACTTGTCTGGGACAAACTGACACTTCTAATAAACCTACCAATTCCCGGCAGGTCCCCTCTTAACGGAATTTTGCTAGAAGTTCCTCAGTAGGTAGACTGCCGCTGTTCCAATGGGTCTTTCTGATCCCATTAATGTGGAGACATTGGAATCGCTGCTTCCTCGCCAGTGGCCATTACATAGTTCTTAATATATCATATTTCACAGTTTGATTCAAGTGGGTTATGAACTCCCATTTTTACCCCGTATACAGATTGCTGTATCACATCAGTTACACTTCCATTGATTTACATATTGCCATTCTAGTGTCTGATGTATTCTGCTGTCTATCCTATTCTCTATTATCCACCTTCCCCTCCCCTCCCCTCCCCTTTTCTCTCTCTACCCCCTCTACTGTAAATCATTTCTTCCACTTGTATTATTCTTCTCTTACCCCTCCTTTCCTCTTATATTTAATTTTGTATAACCCTGAGGATCACCAACAATGTTGAATAGAAGTGGTGATAGAGGGCATTCATGTCTTTTTGCAGTTTTTAAAGAGAATGCTTCCAATTTTTCTCCATTTAAAATTATGCTGGCCTTGGGGTTAACATGGATAATTTTTATAATGTTGAGGTATAATCCTATTATTCCTAGTTTTTCTAATTTTTTGAACATGAAGAAGTGCTGTATTTTGTTTAATTCTTTTTCAGAAGCTATTGATTCTTGTCTTTAAGTCTATTGATGTGATATATTGCATTTATTGATTTCTGTATGTTGAACCAACCTTGACTCCCTGGAATGAACCCCACTTGATTGGGTGCACTATCTTTTTAATATGTTTTTGTATGCAATTGGCCAGGATTTTATTGAGAATTTTTGTATCTATGTTCATCAAGAATATTGGTCTAAAGTTTTCTTTCCTTGATGTATCTTTGTCTGGTTTTGGTATCAGGGTGATGCTAGCCTCATAGAATTAGTTTGGAAGGGTTTCCTCCTTTTCTATTTCATGGAATAATTTGATGAATATCGGTAGTTGTTCTTCTTGGATTGTCTTATAGAACTGGCTGAGAATCTGTCTGGTCCTGGGATTTTCTTGATTGATAGGATTTTGATGGCATCTCTATTTCCTGGCCTGGATTTGCTATATTTAAATTGTGTATGTCTTCCTGATTCCATTTGGGTAGATCCTATGTTTCTAGAAATTTGTCAGTGTCATTGAGATTTTCTGTTTTATTGGAGTATAAATTTTCAAAATAATTTCTAATTATCTTTTGTATTTGTGTCCATTGTGATATTTCCTTTCATAATGAATTTTAGTAATTTGAGTTTTCTCTCTCTTTTATTTTTGTTAGCATGGCTAAGAGCTTATCAAATTTATTTTTTCAAAGAACCAACTTTTCATTTTGTCAACTTTTTAAATTTTTTTGTTTCAATTTTATTGATTTCAGCTCTGATTTTCTTAGCATCTTCACTGTGTGGTCAACTTTATTTTCAAGATTATATACTTTGTTTTCATTGCCTGAAGTTCTGTCTTCCAAGTGATATAGCCTCTTGTTGGTGCTTTCTATTGAATTTTTATTTGGTTTATTGTTTTCTTCATTTCAGGGATTTCTGATTGGTTTTTTTTTACCCATAGTCTCTATCTCTTTCTTGAAGAAATCTTTTGATACTTGTATTTCTTGTCTTTTTATTGGAGTGATCATTTGTTGCCTGTACTTGCTCTATTATATCATACTTTCCTTCACATATCATTTTGGTTATGTACATTCTGAACTCCTCTGACATTTTATCAATTGTGCTGTCAATGGAATGTATTACTGTATCAGCTTGGTGTATTTTGGGCAATTTCTTCCCTTGTTTCTTCATGTTGTTCATGTGTCTTCCTCTCTAGCAGTGTGGTTTGGAGATATTATAGTCTCTGCTTTATAATCTTGTAGTGTCCCTGCAGATTACCAATACCTTGCCTGCTGGAACCCAGAAGATTGTCTTATAGGTCCTGGCTGTTGTCACTAGATGGAAGGTGGCAGGGAGAGCCACCCAATGCATTGGTAGATGAGCCCATAGTGCAGTCACTCTCCTCCTACTGCACAGTGGGCTGGGGTGGCTCTCCTCCTTCCATGAGGTGGGCTGGCCAGGGTTGCCATCATCTGCTGCTATTTTCATTTTTTAACTAGGCACTTACTATTATAAATTTAACTCTTGGTACTGCTTATGCTGTGCCCATAATTGTTGATTTGTTGCATTTTAATTTTAATTTATTTTGAGACACTTTTTAATTTCCCCTTAACCTTATTGATCATTCTAAGGAATGTTGTTTAATTTCCACGTATTTTTCCAACTTATAAAGTTTCTCCTGTTATTGAGTTCCAGTTTTATTCCATTGTGGTCACAGAAGACATGTGCTGGCTCCATTTGTGTACAATGAATCAAAATGCATTCTGTTATCATATATACCTAATTAAAACAAACAAATAAATTATATACATATATACAGAAGATATGTGCTATGAGTTTAATTTTTTAATATTTGCTTAAGCTTGTTATATAGCATAACACATGGTCTGCTCTGGATAATGTTCCCTATGCTGGTAAGAGTGCATATTCTGCAGTGGTTGCAGATGTTCTGTAAATACCTATTAGGTCTGCTTGTTCTACAGCACAGTTAACTCTGATATTTCTTTGTTAATTTCTTTTGGGGGGTCTGGTTGAACTTTCCACTGATGCCAGTCCCCAGCTGTTATTTATACTAGGTTCTACTTCTCCTTTTAGATCTAATAATGTTTGCTTTATATAATTGGGTACTCTGGCATCGGGTGTATATATTTGTAATAGCTATTTCCTCTTGTTGAATCAATCCTTTCATTATTATATGTTTACCTTCTTTGTCTCATTTTGTGGTTTTTTATTTAAAGTCTATTTTACCTGATATAAGTGTAGCTATTCCTGCTCACTTTTGCTTTTTGTTTGCAAGGTCTGTCTTTTTCCTTCCCTTGACTCTTGTCTATGCATGTCCTTACTGGTGAAGTAAGTTTCTTATAGACAGCCTGTTGTTGAGTCTAGTTTTATCCCTAAATCAATTCACCTAGTCTATATCTATTAGTTAGGGAATTTAATCCATTTACATTCCATTATTCCATTTCATGACATTATTAAATAAAGACATATTCCTGCCATTCTATTAATTTTTTATGGTTATGCTGTTAATGTTTCCCTTTTCCCCCTTCTTTCTTTATTATTCATTTTTGTGGTTGTTGCATTGATAAAATTTGATTCTCTTCTATGTATCTGCTCTACTAGTGAGTTTTGTACTTTCATGTTGATAGTTATTATCCTTTCACTTCTAGTATAGACAGTCATGAAGCATCTTAAATGGCCAGTATGGGAGTGAGAATTCTCTCAGTTTTTGTTTGTCTTAGAAAGTCTTTATTTTCCCCCAATTTTTGAAGGATATCTTTGCTTGGTATAGTAATTTCTGTTGAAAATGTTTTCTTTTATCTTTCAGAAATTTGACTGTTAATCTCATTGTCTCCTGGACTATCAGGTTTCTGCAGAAAAATCTCCTGTTCAAGTGGAAATTCCCTTGTGTGACTTAACTCTTTTCTCTTGCTGTTTTTAGAATTCTCTCCTTATCTTGTACATTCAACAGGTTCATTACAGTATCCCTCAGAGAGGGTCTTTTTTGGTTGCATCTAGTAGGGACCCCTTGACTCTCTTGTACCTTGATGTCCATATTTGGAAATTTGTCAGCAGTTGCTTTTGAATAAATTTTCTGCAACTTTTCCTTCTCTTCTCCTTGTGGAATAGTCATAATGTAAGTGTGTGCATGGTTAATGGTATCCCACACATCTTAAAGGATTTCCTCACTCTTTTAAATTCTTTTCCTTTTAACAAATCTGACTGGGTTATATTTAAAGGCCTACCTTTATACTGAGAAATTCTTCTTTTCATGGAGCTAGTGATCAAACCCAGGGTCTCCTGCATGCCAGGAAAATGCTTATTCACTAAATTTTCCCCCAGCTATACTGAGAAATTCTTTCTTCTGCTAGATCTATTCTTCAGTTGAATATCTCAACTGTATTTTATATTTCATTTAAATTGAGTTCTTAAGCTCCAAATTTTCCATTTGGTTCTTTCTTATGATCTCTGTCTCTTTATTGAATTTCTCATTGATATCATGAATTGTCTTCCTACTGTCATTGAATTGCATTTCTGTATCCTCTTGTATCTTATTAAGCTTCCTTTAAAATCAGTCTTTTGAATTCTTTGTCAGGCAACTCATTGATTTCCTTTTGTTTGGGGTCTGTTACTAGAGAGTTATTGTGTTCCTTTGGAGGTATCATATTACCTTGTTTTGTCATGCTTCTTCAGTGTGGCCCTACACTGATATTTGTGCATCTGGTAGATCAGTTGCCTATATCAATTTTACAATGTGGCTTTCATAGTAACAGATTTTTTGCTTGCAATGAATCCCAGGGTGTCGATTGAATAGGCTGCATTGGCTTTGTTTCCAGCACTTGAGCACAGAGTCCATATAGCTTCTTTCATTGTAATCAGCATCTGCAATGTCTGCAGGTGTCTCAGTAGCTTAAGCTGTGGGGATTGTGGAATTGTATCACCAGGTGGGATGCCGCTATTTTAGGCCAGACAGGTTCACTGGCATTTCTGGGTGCAATACACAGGGATGCCAATGAGAGGTGCCATTAGTTTCCATGGATTCTGTAGGGGTAGACCCCCCCATGCCCACATGGGTGTGATACAACATGCCCAGTAGCACAGAAGGGTTTCTGTCAGGGTCTGATGGCCACATAGAGGCTGGGGATGCATCAGTGAGCCCAGAGGCTGCATAGCCTGTCAGTGTACAAGAGTTGTATGGGTGACTTCTTGAGTTGTCCAGGGGTTCATTTGCTGAGGATGTGTGCCTACCTGCTTTCCAGGGTCAAGGGTGAGTGGTAGGGCCTCCTACCTGCTTCTCAGGGCCTCTTCAGGCTGTTTCTAAGGTTGGGCTCCTCAGCTGCTTGTTGAGGCTGCAAGGTGATAGCAGGCTGCTCAGCTGCTTCCTGGAACTGCTCAGCTTCTTCATAGGCCCCCCCTAGGCATTGTGCAGGACCTGGGTGGTAAATACACAGCATAGGGTGGGCTCTTCTCCAGGACAATGCAGCAGCAGAATCCACCCAGCAGCTCCCCATACTGAGCTCAGGGCCTGTGAGGCTGCAGGCATCTTCAGCACCACATTCTTCAGGTGTCCATAGTATATGTGTGGACCCCGGGGTCTTCCTGCTTACTCTTTTCCCCACTGAACAAGATCCCTCTTAGATTTGGGTTGATCTGGAGAAACAGAATAGGAGATGCTATCTGCCTAGGTCCCTTCTTTATAAGCTCATCTTATGTCTTCATGCTCGGCACTGTCTCTGCCTAATCCCCCCTGCACCTCAACTGTTCCAGTAAAATTACTGGTTATTTCTTTGATTCTTTCTTGTAGAAGGAGATGCGTCAGGTACCTCTAGGCAACCGTCTCACTGAGGTCACTTCGTCTTCTCTTCTTATAGGACACAAGTCATTGGGTTAGCACTTGTCCTATTGCAGGATGAGCTCATATTAACCAATTACATCTACAAAGACCCTATGTCCAAATGAGGACACCATCCCAGGTTTCCAGGTGGACATGAGTCAGTGGACAGTATTCAACCCATAATGGCACCCCAAAGATGGTTTCTGGATTTTAGTCCCACTCAGGTCACACAGATATTCCGACTCAAGAATCATCTGGGCTTCTCCTTTGTCTCTCACCCACACCCACAACTCTCCCACTGTTTCTGCAGCCCTCTGAGCATATGGGAAGCTCACTGTGGCTGTCCATGGTCCACCTGGACTTATCTTCCCATGTTCCCTGGCAGCCACTGCACCTCACCTCACCTCCCTTGGTCAGAGAAATCAGGGTCTTCTGGGTTCCCCAGGCACTGCCAGGGTGTAAGAGCCCTCAGCCCTCAAGCTGGGCTGTAACCAACGCAGGTGCCACTGCTCCTGCGTCCCCTTGGGGCCCCTGGTTCCCAAGCTTTTTGACTCAACAGAATCCAAATGCACCTGGGACCTTACCTGTAGCCTGTCTGCACTCAGAGCCCACTGGGCTGTAGTGTGGGTTGATGTAGTGCCAGGAACTGGACTCTCCTCCCTCTGGGTCAGCCCTCAGCCAGTGACTGACTGGAGCCAGAGAACCAATACCCTAGCTCATTGCCCCTCGTGTGGGCTGTATTATATCCCAGGTGGCACCCCAGGGTTCCCCTGTGAGATTTGGCTCTGGGACCTCAGGACACCCTTGTTGAAGCAGCCTGCATGGACTCCCTGCCATTTTGTCATGGTTCCTCACCACCTCACTGTCACACCCTTTCAGGGTCTGCTTGTGGGGAATTCAGAGCTGGGGCTCCGACATCTTCCTTTATTCACAGGACCCAGAGCCTTTGTCTTGTCCTCCTGCTCCAGTCACATCTCCTCCTTCACTCAGAAGCTCAACCCCAACAGAGCCACACTCCCTGCTCCCTCCTCCTGCCTCCCCAGGCTCCCAGCATCCTGTCCCTCCCTCTATCCCACCATCTTCCCCCCTTTCCTGTTCTGTGCCCCTCAACATTCCCTGTTTATTGCTCAAGTCCTGCCCCAGTGTCCTCTGTCCCCTCAGCTCTCAGAATCTCTGACAGCCTCTCCACCTGTGTGTCTCCTTCACTAGAACAGCAGCCCAATAGGAGCAGGGCCAATTCTGAGCCACCATGTCCCCAGCACTCTGCCAGGAGTGTAGGAGATATCAGTGGGTATTTGAGGACAAGGATGGCCAATATTATCCTCTCAGTGAAAGAAGGCCTGGGCACATGGTCTGACCAAAATCTTTTTTTGACTCTGGGACAGTGAAATTCTCCAGTAAATATTTAATGCCCTTCCAAGCCCCAGCTGTTGTGGGAAAACATGCAAAGACACTCCTCTACCTCTAGGTCCCCTTTCCTGAGCATCTGCACATGCTGATCCCCTCTCAGGGATCATTCAAGTCACGGAAGACCATTGGACTGGATGATGGCTCCCCTACTGGGCTTAGTGGGCCACAGGACTTGCCTCATCATTGTCCTCTGGATTAAAATTACCTGCTTAAATATAACACTGAAGAAAGAAACTGAAGGTATTAGAAGATGGAAAGACCACCCATGTTCTTGGATAAGAGAATTAGTATTGTCAAAATGGCTTTCTTATCAAAAGCCATTTACAGATTCAATGCAGTCCCCATAAAAATTACATCTTCACAAAACTAGAAATAAAAAAACAGTCTTTTAAACTCATTTGGATGAAAAACAGACTCAGAATAGCCAAAGCAATCCTGAGCAAGAAGAACAATGCTGAAGGCATCACAAAAAGTGATCTCAAGTCATACTATAAAGCTAAGGTAACAAGAGCAGCAGGTATTGACATCAAAATAGGCCTGAGGACCAATGGAACAGAAGACACAGAGAAAAACCCGCGTTCTTACATACAGTCATCTTATACTGGAAAAAGGCGCCAAAGACGGATGTTGGAAAAGAGAAATACATAGGTAGAAGAAAAAATCTAGATTCCTCTTTCTTACGCTGAACAAAAGTCAAATCAAAGTGGATCAAAGACCTAGGAATTAGAAACTTTGCCCAGCCAGAAGGAAACATAGGGCCAACCCTCCATCATATGGGTGCAGGCACTGAGTTCCTCACAAAGACCTCTAAATCCCAAAAGAGAGAACCAAGAATCAATAAGTGAGATGCCATCAAACTAAAAGGCTTCTACACAGCAAAGAAAATCATTAAGAGCGCGAAGAGAATTGCAGAATAAGAAGAAATATTTGCCAGCTACTCCTTTGAGAGTAGATATTTAATATCCAGAATATATAAAAAACCCCAAATGGGCTGGGGTTGTGGCTGGGTGGCAGAGAGCTTGCCTAGCACGTTCGAGGTGCTGGGTTCAATCCTCAGCACCACATAAAAATAAGTAAATGAAATAAAGATATTCTGTCCAACTATAACTAAAAATATGTATTAAAAATCAGTTTAAAAAGCTACATTGAGATTTCATCTCACTTCTGTCAGAATGGCAATTATGAATACAAATAATTATAAATTTTGGTGAGAATTCAGGGGAAAGGTACACTCAAACGTTGTTGGTGGGACTGCAATGTATGGAAAGCAGTATGAAGATTCCTCAAAAAACTAGGCATAATGCCGCCATATGACCCAGCTACGCCACTTTTCAGTATGTATCCAAAACAACTGAAATCAGCATACCACAGCAAGAAAGCCGTCTTAATGTCTAGAGCAGCACAATTCACAACAGCCAAATTAGGAACCAGCCCAGATGCCCATCAATGAGTGAATGGATAAAGAAAATGTGGTACATATACACCAATGCTCAGAACAACTCCACTGGGCAGTCACTCACCCCAGGAGACTTTGAGGAGTCTCATGGCTGGGGTGTGGCGGTCATCATGTCTGTGGGTTCCAGGCTGGACACACCTGTGCCTCATTTGTCCTGTTGTAGCCTGAGGGTAGGACACCATCCTTTTGGTGGACAGTGAGGACTGGCTGCTGGACTTTCCTTCATTCAATCAGCAGTTATTGAGCAACTCCTGGATGCCAGGTACTGTCCCAGCAGCCCCCATCGCACCAGTGAGCAAAACAAGAGAGAAAAATCCTCTCCTGGAATTGCCATTCTAGTCAGGGGAGACCAAAAACAAACAACCAATTAAACAGCAATGAGATGCCAGGTGGTGGAAATACCTTGAAGCAAAAGACATCTGCTGAAGCAGAGCGCAGCGGTGCATGGCTAATGTCTGTCCTCTCCCACCAGCGTCACAAGGAGCCTCTCTGACAGTGCAGTGAGCAGCGAGACCAAGGAAAGAGCCTACAGCTGAGGAAACAGCAGTGCAAAGGCCCTGCGGCAGTAGAGAAACTGTGTGCACAGCAAGAGCAAGGAGGCTGTGGTGTGGGGAAGAGCAAGGAAGGGGTGAGACACCTGGAGTGGAGGAGCAGCAGGGTCTGCAGTGGTGAGAGCCTCAGCAGGAGGTGGCCCCACTGTGGGAGCCTTGAGTTGATGGCTTCTGAAGGCTCCCTCTGGCTGGAAAAGAGCTTTCAGGGCCAAAGGCAGGGGCAGGAAGATAAGAAGGAAGCTACTGCAGCGGCCTCCAGGGGAGGTGGCCTGCAGGGGAGGTGACCATGGCTGGAACAGGATGGGTGGCCTGAGGCAGCGGGGAGGCAGGTGGAATGTAGCCTAGGATGCTGCTGTCCTAAAGGTAGCCGCCACTTGCAGCTGGCTATTTAAGTTTAAATAAAATTAAATGAAACTGAAAAGTCATTTCCTGGGTCTCACTAGCCACATTCCAAGGGACAACGTGGAGGGGGGACATTTCCATCTGACAGAAAGTCCTTCTGGTCAGTGCTGCTTGGTAGCCGCAAGGGGAGCCAGGCCAGCCTGCAGGTGGGCGTGAGAGGAGCGAGGACACCTGGGTCCCCTCCAGTCCCACCCTGAGAAACCTCCCTGGGCTGGTCCTGTGGGCGGGATGTCGCTCGTTCTGACACCAAGCCTTGAACACTGCTGGCAGTAGTGTGACCAGGGACAGCACAGCTGGACCCCTGCAGAACCCTCTCCCCTTCCCAGGCTCAGAAGGTCCCAGCAGCCCTTCCAGAGACCCCTGGGGTGGGGGGCAAGCTGCCAGCCCCTAGCACGGGCCCACCCCTCCGGAGGGTGGCAGGTCATTCCTGAGCCTGGAGAGGACACGCGCGGGGCTGGCGCTGGGCCCCCTCTGTTCTCCTTGGGCAAGCCCCCGGCCCCAGACTCTCCACTGTGGGGCCAGGCGCCCCTTTCCTTCTGATTCCAAGGCTGGTGCCGGGGACAGAGCCCCCGCTCGGGGACGTTGGGGCCGGGTGTCTGCGGGCGCAGGGGGCGGGCAGGACAGGAGGAGGAATATCAGCGTGCGCACGGGCCCGCTGGATGGTCCACACCACTGCGGGCCAAGAGGCCAATTGCTGCCTTTCGTCACCGTGATCTGCAAAGTACAGGCCCCGTCACTCAGGCGCCGGTGGAACAGCGGAGCCCACTCTCAGCAATTACGAACCCGCCGAGCCTCCCACTCTTCCCGCATAACCTGCCCAGCCTCCCGGGTGGGTAACCGGAGCCGTGACTAATTGCAGGGTGAGACTCAGGGTCGGCTGCAGGGCCGCTGCAGGAGGCGGGGTCCGACCCACACCTGACCCTGCCTGGCCTCACTAAGTGACCGTGCTCCAGAAGGGCTGGCGCCTCTGTTTGGTGACACCGAACAGATGGACTGGCCTTGTCTGATGGTAGCAGGATGGCTGGGACCGGGAAATGATGGCCCCGCGCAGTGAACAGTTTCAGGTGTCCCCGGCCCCTGCAGAGACCCGCAGAGAAGCCTCTGTTTACACCACCCAGATGTGGACAGGCCCAGGCGACCAGCTTTGCCTTTTCTGCTTCTTGGGGTGGGGGACACCTGCTGCCCCTAACCCGGCCTTAATTTTAGGGTCTATCATAAAAATCCAAAACAGAAATGAGAGACAGCAAGGTGAAGACCAGGTGAGAGGCATTTTTACCGTTTTAAGTGTGGCATTTTATAGACCAAAAGAAGTGCCAGGTTTGGGGTGTCTCTGGCCCCAGCTGACTTGCAGGCATCAAGGTTTATAAGCCACATTCCGTCCCAATGCAGGTGCAGCCCACCTGGCTGGCACTCAGGTGGGGAAAATTTTGGAAGAATGATGTTTTCTTTCTCAATTGACAGCCGGGAGCTTAAGTTAGAATTTTCTATGAATTTGATATAAATTCTTCTCCTCACCCCAAGAATCGCTGTTTGGCCTCCAACACCGGCTGCTGTAGGCAGACTTCAGAACACCCAGAGGAAACACAGACCATTCCGTCCCCACTCACTAGGGAAGCCTGGGATCCCTGGGAAGAGCGCTGGCCCCTGGATGGCTGCACGGGGGATCCGGCCTCTGCCGTGGGCTGCCGTGAGCTGCCGTGAGCTGCCGTGGGCTCTGCCAGGTGGAGACTGGAGTGTGGTCTCTGCAGGTCAGAACATCCCGAGTCAGCGGCAGGATGGACTGAAGCTTATGGATAGTTCATGGTGGACTCCTGGGGTGTTTCCACCCAGGCTACCTTGCCTGGTGGGCTCTGGTGCTGTGATCTGTGTCTCCCAGGACAGACTTCCAGAAAGCTTCCACAAGGTTCAGAGTGGCCACCTGGCTGCTGAGACGCCAGCCCTGGACTAGAGCAGGCCTGCCTGGGTGGGATCTCTCAACAGCTCTTTGGCAGCTGAGTGCAGCTTCAGGGAATGGCTAATGAGAAGCAGCCATCAGCAGGGGTGGTGAGCAGAGTGCTGTGCCCAGGTGAAACCAGCCATGCTCTATCCAGACCACTGCTCGCCCTGCTGAGATTTCTAGTCTAAGCTCCATGCCTCACGTGGTCTCGTTGTCTGATAAATAAATCATCTGCTCCCTGCCCTATTTGTAGGACAAGAGGCAAAAGGGCAGAGAGATCTAGAACGCTGGCTGTGGTGTCAGCAAGCCCTGGGTTTGCATCTAGACTCCCTCATTCAAGAAATGACGACAGTGATGTCCATCTTACAGGATGGTCAGGAGGGTTCAATTATGCAAGGCCTGGGAGACCCTGGGACCAAACAAACACTCAGGAAATACCCCAAAGCAATTCTATAATGTGTTGTGATGTTCAAATGAAAGTAGGCCCGGGGCTCATCACTGGATTCTGTGCTTACAATTAGAGTCTGTCTTTGAGTCGTGAAAAGTTTGGGCCAATTTAGTTTAAAAGTTCACTTGGGGGCTTGGATTGTGGCTCAGTGGTAGAATGTTTACTTGGCATGCACGAGGCACTGGGTTTGATCCTCAGCAGCATATAAAAAAAAAAAAAAAAAAAAAGTTCACCTGGCAGAATGAGTACTGGCCCTGCAGAGCCTCAGTCATGGTGGAGCTGAGCACTCACTCACACCCTGGCCAGCAGGGAGGGCAGCTTCTCCAGGGAGCAGGGTGGCAAGCACCCAGACACATCAGGAGAGCCGCCTGCTGGGGAGGTGGCCCACCCCAGGGAGGTGCTTGATGACTTTCACTAAGAGGAGCACCAAGGGGTGGGGGTGGCAAGGTGTCGGGAGACTCATGAACATCATACGTTTTTTTCTGCCCAGGAGTCAGTCTGCCCATGTTTGGAAATCGAGTCTACACAGGTGTGATTAACTGAGGTCATGCTGGATTAGGGGGGCCTTCAATCCAGTATCTGGGGTCCTCATAAGAAGAGGACACACAGAGAGGTCCTATGGGAAGACAGCCCATGGGACTGGAGAAGAGGAGTCGGGGGATGAAGCCAGAGCCCAGGGACACCGAGAAGACCAGGAGCCACCAGAAGCTGAAGAGGCAAGGGAGGCCCCGGCGAGAGCCTGAGCAGGAGCCTGGCCTCCTGGCACCTCGATGTCAAACTTCCGGCCTCCGGATGGTGAGAGGAGGTGTGTGCCGTTGGCCTCCACGCTGCTGAGAACTCCTTACAGCCCCAGGAAACAAAGCAGGTGGGGGAGGCGTGGAGCCAGAGGAGAGCGGAGGGTCGGGGCTTCCCTCCTGGCTCCACGTCTCCCTCCCCGGTGACCAGGGTTCCCACCTGGCCTCTGTGGAGCCACCTGGGAAGCAGAGCTGTTGAAAGGGCCCGGATGGACAGTGAATGAGTCTTCTCCTTCCTCCTATGAAGAGTCCCCTCTCAAACGTACAATCCTACTTTTCTCCTGTCTTCCAACTTATTTTTTTCTTCTATAACTTTTAAAATACATTTTATTTCTAACCGACGCCTAGTAATTGTACATACTTATGGGGTCCAAGGTGACAACTCTGTGCATATATACAGTGTGATGACCCCATCAGGGCAAGGGGCATCTCTGTCGCCTCAGATTCACCATTTCTTTGTGTCAGGAATGAAAGGCGAGTGACTCACCCGAGTGGAGATTCAACCAAGAGATTTTATGGAGGGCTGCCCGAAGGAGGCAGAGAGTAGAGAGAGGAGAGGAGGAGGGCAGAGAGAAAGAGAGAGAGAGGAGAGGAAGAAGAGGAAGAGGGCAGAGAGGAAGAGAGAGAGGAGAGCATGTGCTTACAAGCTTCGGCTTAAGAGGGGTTGTGTAGGGGACATGGCAGGTGCTGATTGGCAAGGTGACTCAGGAACAGCGAGCGGACACTGTGTCCTGCGGGGATTGGTCGAGGAAACCTTTAAATTTGGTGCTCTTGGGCTTGGCGCCCTTTGGAGAGGAGGGGGAGGGTAAGGGGTCCCTTGATGTTCTCACAGAGGGAAACTTAACTGCAGCGGGGAGTCTCCCGCACACCCAACAAGGAACATTCTTTACTTGTACTTGGAAACATACAACTAATTGTTGTCAGCCACAGTCCTCCGCCTGTGCTACAGAATACTGGACGCCCCTGCTCCTATCCAGATGCTCGCCTGGACCTCTGTCTCCCTCCCACCTTTCCTAGGCTCCACTAACCACTATTTTGTTCTTTGTTTCTTTGAGGTCAATTCTGGAGCTTCCACACATACAGGAGACTAAGTGACATTTGTCTCTCAATTAACAATACCCTCTAGTTCCATCTGTGTTGCAGCAGGTGAGAGATTTTCATTCTTTTTATGGCCAAATAGTTCCAGTGTGCACCAGGTGTGTGCCGTGTCCGTCCGTTACATTTCCTGCGTCTGCTTATCCACTGATGGACGCCAAGGCAGATTCCACGTCATGGCTGCTGCGCTGAATGAGCATGTGTGCAGAGGTCTTCACATCCTGATCTCCTCTGTATGGAGACGGCATCCCATCAGGTAGTTCTGACTCCCATTTTCTGAGGAGCCTCCACACTGGTTTTCACAATGGCCACACGAGTTTACGTTTCCCCAACAGTAGTCAGCGTCCCCTTTTCCAGACCTTCTCCAGCTGTGTTTAGAGTCTGTGTGAGCAGAGCTGTTCCGCTGCCGGGAGGTGATATCTCATCATTTCCATCTGCGTTTCTTTGAAGCCTACTGGGCCTCTTATTTGCCATTTGTAGACCTTCTTTACAGCAATGTCTCTTCAGGTCATTGGCTCATTTTCAGATCAAATCGTTACCCTTCTGGAGATAGTCCGCAACTAATTCCTCATCAGATGGCTCCCAGACACGTTCTCCTGTTCTGTGGGTTGGCCCTGCACTCTGCTGATGGTTTCCTTTGCCGTGAAGACACTTTGTAGGTTAATCCCACTTGAATCTTGCTCTTGCTGCCCGTGCTTTTAAGATCAGACCCCCAAAGTCTGTCTGACCAAGGTCCTGAAGTCTCTCCCCTGTGTTATCTTCTGCTAGTCTGGTAGTTCAGGGTCTGACATTTCAGTCCTTGACTCACCTTGTGTGGACGCTTGGGTGGTGAGAAGGGATCTTGCTGCTGCCCGTGGACAGCGAGTGTCCCCTGTGCTGTCTGTAGATGAGGCCGTCTGGGCTGCAGCTCCTGCTGCCTCGGTCAGAATCACTGGGCTGCGGTACAGGGGCATCTTTGAGATCTCTCTTCTGTGACGTTGGTCCACAGGCCTGTCTGATGCCAGAGTATGCTGTTTGGGCCACCAGAGCTTGGTTTGAAGTCAGATGTGATAGCGCCTCCAGCATTTCTTTTGTTATTCGTGTCTATTAATTATACTGAACAGTGGGTTCCATATGGCGTGTTCACACATGCACATAAAATATTTTGATCATTTCCACTCTCCCACCACCCACCCTTCATCTCTTCTCTGCCTTCCCCTGTGCTTTTCACTAATAGCCCCCTCCTGATTCCTGTCACCTTTTCCCCCTAGATTCCGCATTTGAAAGAAAGCATGAGTCTGGTTTATTTTGTTTGACATGATGATCCATCTATTTTCCTGAAAATCACTTGGTTTCGATCTTTGTGGCTGAAAAACATTTTCTTTATCCATTCACCCCTTGATGGGCAATGAGGTTGGTTCCATAACTTGGTTATGGTGATTGTGCCCCAATAAACACAGGTATGCAGGTGTCTCTAAATTCTGCTGACTAATTCTTTCAGATACATACTGTTAGTCAGTTTTTCGTTACTGTGTTATTATGTGACAATAACAACTTAGAGGAGAAAGGTTTATTTCAGAGGTTCAGTCCACCATCAGTCAAATGCATTTCTCTGGGCTTCGTAGGAGGCAAAACAACATGGTGGAAGGGGGTGATGGAAGAAAGATGGCAGCCAGGAAGCAGAGAGACCAAGAGAGGAGCCGGGAACCAGGCATCGTCCAAGGACACACCTCCAGTGACCCACTTTCTCTAGCCATGCCCCACCTGCCTTTGGTTGCCACCCAGTAGTTCTTTCTAATTATTAATCCATCAAGTGGATTAATCCACTGAGGAGGTCACAACTCTCATAATCTAATCACCTCACCTCTGAATATTCCTGAAATGCCACATTAGCTTTTCAAAGTCATTACAGAATCAAACCATAACGTATACCAAGGAATTCTATAACCAGATCATATGGTAGCTCTGTTTTTAATTTTTTGAGGAAACTCATACTGATTTGCATAGTAGCTATACTAGTTTACATTCCCAGCAATAGCATGTAAGGGCTTCTTTGCCCCTGAATCCTTGTAGCATTTATTGTGACTTGTATTCTTGATGACTGCTGCTGTTTCCTGAGCTGTACGAGTCCTATTCCATATCTTGAAGAGTGCCCCCTGTGTTTTAGTCTAGGAGCCTATCCTTAGGTCTTGGGTCTGCTTTGATTGGACTTAGGTACAGGGTGAGGTACAGGGATCTCGTGTTGGTCTTCCCCATGTGGAGATCCAGTTTCCCCTGCTGTTTGTTAAAGAGGCTATCTTTTCTCCCACATGTTTTTGTTGAGAATCAGATAACTGCAGCTGCATGGGTTTGTCTCTGTGTCCTCTATTCTATTCCCCTGGTCTGAGTCTGTTTTCAGGCCAGCACCAGGCTGCTCTAGTGACTGTGGCTCTGCAGTATCATTTGAGATGGGTTTGTGATGTTCTTATTGCTCAGAATTTATTTGGCTATTCTGGGTCTTTTGTTCTTCTATATGAATTTTAACATTGTTTTTTCTACTTTGGTGAAGAATGTCATTGGGAGTCTGATGGAGGTTGTGCTGAATCTGCATATCACGTTTGGTAACGTGGCCATTTTAACAATATTAATTCTGCCTATTCAAAAACATGGGAGGACTTTCCGTCTTCTAGGGTCTTCTTAAATTTCTTCAGTGTTCTGTAATTTTCATTGTAGAGGTTTCTTCACCTCCTTGGCTACTTTTATTCCAGGTTTTTGTTCTTATTGTTTGTTTGTTTGTTCAGGCTATTGTCAGTGGGATTACTTTTGCAGTTTCTTTCTCAGTTGGTTCATTATTGGTGAACAAGCTACTGACTTTTGTATGTTGATTTTGTATCCTGCTACTTTGCTGAATTTTTTTATCAGATTTAAAAGTCTTATGGTGGCATTTTTTGAGTCTTCTAAGTATAGGATTATATCATCTGCAAATAGTGATAATTTGACTTCTTACTTTCCTATTTTATCCCTTTTATTTTCTTCTCTTGCCTAATTAACGGCTCTAATTTTAAGTACTGTTTTAAACACGAGTGGTGAGAGCAGATATCCTTGTCTTGTTTCTGATTTTAGAGTAAAAGTTTTCAGCTTTCCACCATGATGTATGGTGTCGGCTTTGGCTTTGTCATACATGAACTTTATTATGTTGAGGTGGTCTCCTTCTGTGCCTAATTTCTTTATGGTTTTTATCATGAAGGGACATTGAATTTTTGCTGAAGGCTTTTTCCACATCTATCAAGATACTCATGTGATTTTTGTCCTTGATTCTATTTATGTGGTACATTATGTTTGTTGATTTGTATATACTGAAACCTCCTTACATTCCAGGAATGAAGTCAACTTGATAATGATCTTTTTAATGAGTTGTAGAATTTGCTTCACAGGCATTTTATTAAGGATGCTTGTGTCTGTGTCATTCAAGGATATCAGCCTGTAGTATTCTTTCTTTCTTGGGTCCTTATCCAGTTTTGGTACTAGGGTGATAGTGGTGTTATAGAATGTGTTTGGAAGCATTCCCTCTTTTTCTATAACATGAAATCATATAGGAACCTGGTGTCAACTATTCTTTAAAGGTCTGGTAAAATTCACCTGTGAATCTCTACAGTCTGGACTTTTATTTATTTATTTATTTTTGATGGGAGGGACTTTTTCATTACTTCTTCATTTCCTGTTATTGGTTTAGGGTTTTTATAACCTGTTGATTCAATTTTGGTAGGTCATATGTGTCTAGAAATTTAATCATTTCTTCCAGATTTTCCCATTTATTGAAATATAAGTTTTCAAAACAGTCCCTAATGATACTCTGATTTTTGAATTCTAAGTTTTGAGTATTATTGGAATATCCCTTTTTTAATCTCTAATTTTTACTAATGTGGGTCATCTGTTTCTTTTAGTTAGTTTGGCTAAGGGTTTATCAATCTTTCTTATCTTTTCAAAGAAAAACTCTGATTCACCGATCCTTTGTATTGCTCATTAGTCTCTATTTTGTTAACTTCAACTCTGATTTTTTTAATCTATTTCTTTCTATTGTTTTGGGGTGTGGTTTGTTCTTATTTTCCTAAAACCTTGAGATGTATCATTCAGTTATTTTTATGGGATCTTTCTGATTTTTTAATGTAGGCATTCATAGCTATAAACTTTCCTCTTTCACTGTATCACACAGATTCTGCTATGTTGTGTTTCCATTTTCATTTGATTATAGGAAGTTTTAAATCCCATGCATCTCCCAATTTCTTCAATGTCCCACTGATTCTTCAAAAGTATATTGGTCAATCAATGTGGAGAGCAGTGACCTGAACCATGGTCCCCAATTCCCTCATACTTGTGTTGGGCTGGGAACTTCCTGTGCAAAAGTGCGGATCCAGATGGCCCAGTTGCTATGGTAACACAAGGCTATGTGCGAAGGCACACAGCTCTGTCAGTTGAAACCTTGGATTCAGACACCAATTCCCGAGGATAGAGAATTCTAGGAGCAATAAGATGACTCAATGTCTCACAAGTTTCACTGTGTCCTTCAGACATCCTGCTTTGATCAAACTTTCTCACAAATAAACTGTTGATGATAAAATCTACATAATAAGTGTGCTGAGCCAGCTCTGGTGTCAATCAAGCCTCACCAGGTCTTGGCTACCCACCTGGCCCCAACTTTTTCTCTAAGTGTGTCTGTTTGTCTTTTATTCATCCCCTGTCATGCTTCTGGTTTCTGAATTAATGGCTGTGCTGGACACAGCAGTTGATGCATGAATAGGGACCAAACACAGGAGAACTTCTTCATTGGTCAGATGTGGGGGAGTCTGAGACCACGGCAGATAAAGGATGGTGAGGAATGCAAGTTTATAGCTGGGTATAAAACATGGGGTGGCATGGATCCAAGGAACTGGATTTGTCAGTTGCTATGGTTATGCTTAAGTTTATGCTTAAATCAGGGAAGGCACAGTTACCACAGTTCTTAGAATTTGTTACTGAAACTTGCCCCTGGTTCCCTAAAGGGGGAGCAGTAAAGGTAGAGACATGGACAATGGACACCCTGTTTAAAATGGTGCTTAAGGCTTAAGGAATAAAAAGAAGAAAAATGGGCTCCCCACAGGAAACATAAACTATATCACCATGCTTTAAGAGAATAATTTTCCAAAAGAAAAATTACTTAAAATATTCTATGCATGAGGTATTCCCTCTCAAACTCAAAAAAAGAAAAGCAGCCTTCCAGCTTTCTTTACTTCTTAGTTTCTGTAGATCTCTAGCTCTTCAGGCTTGCATTTAAAATGTAAATTGTGAAGGCCTACAGAGCCTACAGGATTTGCAAGACCTACCGAGAATCAGTAAGATAATAGGAAAAGACTGTCATGTTTAAATCCCAGCCACCTGGGGCTGGGTGACTATTTCAGTTCTTCCACCCTATTTTCTTAACAACGACACCCTATTTTCTTAAGTAAGCTACAGAACTGGGAGGAAAAATGGAAAGATGCCAAATGTACAAACTTTCTCTTTCTTAAAATCCTTTTTATAAGGACTTCACAGGCTCCCACATTTTTTAAACATCTGAACTAACTCTGAGCTAAAAGTGCACTCTGACTTAATAGATGTTCTACGTGCTCTTTTACTAAAGAATTATGGCTGTGTAATTTTTTTGAACTCCTGTTTTTTAAAAAGTTTATATTTTTAAGCTCAAGATTTTATGGTAAATTTACATTTTATTTTATGCACCTAAATTATTATATTTTTTGATCAGTCCTATTTTATCTGACTCTAAAGTTTTTACACTCAGTCTTTGTTCAGAGGCCAATTTTTCAGAGGTTGATTCTCAAATACATTAGAAACTCTAAATCCTAAGGAGGACATAGACATGGTGATATTGGGGATGAATCTGATAGTCATCAGGAGAAGTGGCCACCCGAACCTTTGATTTCAGGGTTTGTCATGGCTGTTAGGTTTTACACCGGGCATTTCCAACTGTATAGGCCTGCCCTTTATTTAAGTCATAATGGAAAGGTCTGATGGGATCTATTTTAATTTCTACAGTTAAATCTAATAGAGGCTTTAATGGACATCTGTAACATTGCCTCCTGCCTGTGAGCTCCACTTACAAAAAGTTACAGAATCTGTTTCCTGTCTGTTTTATGTATGTGCACACCTGTGTATGGTGTTGTTGTATCTACATAGGTGTATATTGTGTACATGGTACCAAAAATTGACATATAGATAAATGAGCACTCATAATTAAAATTTAAATAAAAATGGATCTAAAAATCTTTTAGTTTACATAACTTAAAAAGTTCAATACAAATTAAGTAAACATATAAGAAATAAATGTCTTTAAAATTACTAATTCACAAGTTTTTCTAGGTGGTTAGACAAATAATAAAATCTTGGCTTTTATAAAACAGCTAAAAAGTAACATCCATTTATTTTAGGATTTTTCTTAACAGAAAAGAGATGGTTAATACTGTTAACTATGCTTTTTAATATCCTAGTTTAAATAGTTAAAAATAAGTAAATCTCATTTAACATAAATGAGATTAATCTTCATAAATGTGTTTGTTAAAGAAGACATCTAATTAATTTACAAAGTTAAAGTGCCAAGACAACAACTGTTAAATATAAAATCAAGTATTCTTGACTTCTTAAATTCCATAAGGTAATATATTTAAACATTAAATGTGTTTTCTTAAATTAGTAAATTTTTAAAAAGTTTTGAGATTGCCTAATTTCTGAGTCTTCACTAAAAATGGTGTTGCTAAGAGTTAAGGTTTTATCAGGTGTAATTTTATATACAAAGAGTGTAAAAGATTTCAATTGGGTTTCAATTAAAGTTCTATAAAACACAAAAGTATTTCATCTTATTAAAATACAGTAACTAAATTCAAAAATTTTATAAAGATTATTTCAAAATGTAAATTTAAAGAGATCAATAGCTAGGAAGAGATAAAAAGTTCTAGATATAAAAATATTTTTTTTATTTTATTGTTGGTTGTTCAAAACACTACATAGTTCTTAATATACCATATTTCACAGATTGATTCAAGTGGGTTATGAACTCCCATTTTTACCCCGTATACAGATTGCTGTGTCACATCAGTTACATTTCCATTGATTTACAAATTGCCTTTCTAGTGACTGATGTATTCTGCTGTCTATCCCATTCTCCACTATCCCCCCTCCCCTCCCCTCCCCTCCCCTCCCCTTCTCTCTCTCCACCCCCTCTACTATAAATCGTTTCTTCCACTTATATAATTTTTCTCCTACCCCTCCTTTCCTCTTATATGTAATTGTGTATAACCCTGAGGCTCACCTTCCAATTCCATGCAATTTCCCTTCTCTCTCCCTTTCCCTCCCGCCTATCATCCCTGTTTAATGTTAATCTTCTTCTCAAGCTCTTCATCTCTACCCTGTCCTTGGTTACTCCCCTTATATCAAAGAAGACATTTGGCATTTGTTTTTTAAGGATTGGCTAGCTTCGCTTAGCATAATCTGCTCTAATGCCATCCATTTCCCTCCAAATTCTATGATTTTGTCATTTCTTATTGCAGAGTAATACTCCATTGTGTATAAATGCCACATTTTTAATCCATTCATCTATTGAAGGGCTTCTAGGTTGGTTCCACAATCTTGCTATCATGAATTGTGCTGCTATGAACATCGATGTGGCAGTGTCCCTGTAGCATGCTCTTTTTAGGTCTTTAGGGAATAGACCGAGAAGGGGAATAGCTGGGTCAAATGGTGGTTCCATTCCCAGCTTTCCAAGAAATCTCCATACTGCTTTCCAAATTGGCTGCACCATTTTGCAGTCCTACCAACAATGAACAAGTGTACCCATTTCCCCGCATCCTCGCCAGCACTTGTTGTTGTTGGACTTCTTAATGGCTGCCAATCTTACTGGAGTGAGATGGTATCTTAGGGTGGTTTTGATTTGCATTTCTCTGACTGCTAGCGATGTTGAGCATTTTTTCATGTACTTGTTAATTGATTGTATGTCCTCCTCTGAGAAGTGTCTGTTCAGGTCCTTGGCCCATTTGTTGATTGGGTTATTTGTTATCTTATTATCTAATTTTTTGAGTTCTTTGTATACTCTGGATATTAGGGCTCTATCTGAAGTGTGTGGAGTAAAGATTTGTTCCCAGGATGTAGGCTCCCTGTTTATCTCTCTTATTGTTTCTTTTGTTGAGAGAAAACTTTTTAGTTTGAGTAAGTCCCATTTGTTGATTCTAGTTGTTAACTCTTGCGCTATGGGTGTCCTATTGAGGAATTTGGAGCCCGACCCCACAGTATGTAGATCATAGCCGACTTTTTCTTCTATCAGACACCGTGTCTCTGATTTAATATCGAGCTCCTTGATCCATTTTGAGTTAACTTTTGTGCATGGCGAGAGAAAGGGATTCAGTTTCATTTTGATGCAAATGGATTTCCAGTTTTCCCAGCACCATTTGTTGAAGATGCTATCCTTCCTCCATTGCATGCTTTTAGCCCCTTTATCAAATATAAGATAGTTGTAGTTTTGTGGATTGGTTACTGTGTCTTCTATTCTGTACCATTGGTCCACTCGCCTGTTTTGGTACCAGTACCATGCTGTTTTTGTTACTATTGCTCTGTAGTATAGTTTGAAGTCTGGTATCGCTATACCGCCTGATTCACACTTCCTGCTTAGCATTGTTTTTGCTATTCTGGGTCTTTTATTATTCCATATGAATTTCCTGATTGTTTTATCTATTTCCACAAGAAATGCTGTTGGGATTTTGATTGGGATAGCATTGAACTTATAGAGAACTTTTGGTAATATCGCCATTTTGATGATGTTAGTTCTGCCTATCCATGAACAGGGTATATTTTTCCATCTTCTGAGGTCTTCTTCTATATCTCTCTTTAGGGTTCTGTAGTTTTCATTGTATAGGTCTTTCACCTCTTTTGTTAGGTTGATTCCCAAGTATTTTATTTTTGGGGGGGATATTGTGAATGGAGTAGTTGTCCTCATTTCCGTTTCAGAGGATTTGTCGCTGATATACAGGAATGCATTTGATTTATGCGTGTTGATTTTATATCCTGCCACTTTGCTGAATTCATTTATTAACTCTAATAGTTTCTTTGTAGACCCTTTTGGGTCTGTTAGGTATAGAATCATATCGTCTGCAAATAGTGATAATTTAAGTTCTTCTTTTCCTATTTTTATGCCTTTAATTTCTTTCGTCTGTCTAATTGCTCTGGCCAGTGTTTCGAGGACTATGTTGAACAGAAGTGGTGAGAGAGGGCATCCCTGTCTTGTACCAGATTTTAGAGGGAATGCCTTCAATTTTTCTCCATTCAGAATGATGCTAGCCTGTGGCTTATCATAGATTGCTTTTACAATGTTGAGGTATGATCCTGTTATCCCTAATTTTTCTAGAGTTTTGAATATAAAGGGATGCTGTACTTTGTCGAATGCTTTTTCTGCATCTATCGAGATGATCATATGGTTCTTATTTTTAAGTCTATTGATGTGGTGAATAACATTTATTGATTTCCGTATATTGAACCAGCCTTGCATCCCAGGGATGAATCCTACTTGATCATGGTGTATAATTTTTTTGATATGATTTTGAATCCGATTCGCCAGAATTTTATTGAGGATTTTTGCATCTAGGTTCATTAGAGATATTGGTCTGTAGTTTTCTTTCTTTGAAGTGTCTCTGTCTGGTTTAGGTATCAGGGTGATGTTGGCCTCGTAGAATGTCGTTGGAAGTTCTCCCTCTTTTTCTATTTCCTGAAATAGCTTGAAAAGTATTGGTGTTAGTTCCTCTTTAAAGGTTTTGTAAAACTCTGCTGTATACCCGTCTGGTCCTGGGCTTTTCTTAGTTGGTAGTCTTTTGATGGTTTCTTCTATGTCTTCTATTGTTATTGGTCTGTTTAGGCTGTCTATATCTTCCTGACTCAATCTGGGCAGATCATATGACTTAAGAAATTTATCGATGCCTTCACTATCTTCTATTTTATTGGAGTATAAGGATTCAAAGTAATTTCTGATTATCTTCTGTATTTCTGAAGTGTCTGTTGTGATATTGCCTTTTTCATCCCGTATGCTAGTAATTTGGGTTCTCTCTCTTCTTCTCTTCGTTAGCATGGCTAAGGGTCTGTCGATTTTATTTATTTTTTCAAAGAACCAACTTTTGGTTTTGTCAATTTTTTCAATTGTTTCTTTTGTTTCGATTTCATTAATTTCAGCTCTGATTTTAATTATTTCTTGCCTTCTACTTCTTTTGCTGTTGTTTTGCTCTTCTTTTTCTAGGATTTTGAGATGATATATGAGATCGTTTATTTGTTGGTTTTTTCTTTTTTTAAGGAATGCGCTCCAAGCAATGAATTTTCCTCTTAAAACTGCTTTCAATGTGTCCCATAGATTCCGATATGTTGTGTCTGTGATTTCATTTAACTCTAAGAAGTTTTTAATTTCCTCCTTAATGTCTTCTATAACCCATTGATCATTCAGTAACCTATTGTTCATTCTCCAAGTGATGCATGATTTTTCCTTCCTTCTTTTATCGTTGATTTTCAGTTTCATTCCATTATGATCAGATAAGATGCATGGTATTATTTCTACTCCTTTATATTGTCTAAGAGTTGCCCTGTGACATAATATATGATCTATTTTTGTGAAGGATCCATGTGCTGCTGAGAAAAAAGTGTAACTACTTGATGTTGGGTGGTATATTCTATATATGTCAATTAAGTCTAGGTTGTTAATTGTGTTGTTGAGTTCTATAGTTTCCTTATTCAACTTTTGTTTGGAAGATCTGTCCAGTGGTGAGAGAGGTGTGTTGAAGTCTCCCGTGATTATTGTATGGTGGTCTATTAGACTCTTGTACTTGAGAAGAGTTTGCTTGATGAATGTAGCTGCACCATTGTTTGGGGCATATATATTTATGATTGTTATGTCTGGTTGGTGTATGGTTCCCTTGAGCAGTATGCAGTGTCCCTCTTTATCCTTTTTGATTAACTTTGGCTTGAAATCTATTTTGTTTGATATGAGTATGGACACTCCTGCTTGTTTCCGCAGTCCATATGAGTGGAATGATTTTTCCCAGCCTTTCACCTTCAGTCTATGTATATCTTTTCCTATCAAATGCGTCTCCTGTAGGCAACATATTGTTGGATCTTGTTTTGTGATCCATTCGACTAGCCTGTGTCTCTTAATTGGTGAGTTTAAGCCATTAACATTTAGGGTTATTATTGAGATTTGGTTTGTTCCTCCAGTCATATTTGTTTATTTATGTTACTAAACCTGATTAGTTTTCCTCTTTGATTACTTTCCCCCCTTTACTGTCCTACCTCCCACTGATGGTTTTCAATGTTATTTTCAGTTTCCTCTTCCTGTAATGTTTTGCCAAGGATTTTTTGAAGAGATGGTTTTCTAGGTGCGAATTCTTTTAACTTTTGTTTATCGTGAAAGGTTTTAATTTAATCTTCCATCCTGAAGCTTAATTTCACCAGATACACGATTCTTGGTTGGAACCCATTTTCTTTCAGTGTTTGAAAAATGTTATTCCAGGATCTTCTAGCTTTCAGAGTCTGTGTTGAGAGATCAGCTGTTATCCTGATTGGTTTGCCCCTAAATGTAATCTGCTTTCTTCCTCTTGTAGCTTTTAAAATTCTCTCCTTATTCTGTATGTTGGGCATCTTCATTATAAAGTGTCTAGGTGTGGATCTCTTATGATTTTGCACTTTCGGCGTCCTGTAGGCTTCTAGGATATGGGATTCTGTTTCATTCTTCAAGTCTGGGAAGTTTTCTCGTATTATTTCATTGAATAGATTGTTTATTCCTTTGGTTTGGAGCTCTGTGCCTTCCTGTATCCCAATGACTCTTAAGTTTGGTCTTTTAATGTTATCCCATAATTCTTGAATGTTCTGTTCATGGTTTCTTAGCAGTCTTGCTGAGCTGTCTATGTTCTTTTCAAGTTGAAATACTTTGTCTTCATTGTCTGATGTTCTATCTTCTAAGTGTTCTACTCTGCTGGTAGTATTGTCAATTGAGGTTTTAAGTTGGTTTATTGATTCCTGCATTTCTAGGATTTCTATTTGTTTGTTTTTTATTACTTCTAACTCCCTGTGAAATTGATCTTTTACTTCCTGGATTTGTTTCTGTAGTTCCTTGTCAATGTGATCTTTCATTGTCTGATTTTGCTGTCTCATGTCTTCCTTGAGAGTCCAGATCATCTGAAGCATGTATATCCTGAACTCTTTATCTGACATTCCATCTGTTGCAGCTATTACCTCTTCTAGAGTTGAGTTGACCTGCATTGCTTGTGGTCCTTTCTTTCCTTGTCTTTTCATATTGCTTGTGTTTCTTTCTGCTTGGTGAAACTGTTGTGTTTTTGAAATTTTCCCCCTATTTATTTATATTGCTCTTGTATAGTTGGGATATCTCTCTTGTAGGGCGGGTAGTGGCTGTGCTCCTCCTCTAATTAGGGTGATCTATCTACCACGCTGGTTGGTCGTAGGTCTGCCCACCCTGTGGGCACGGGTGGCTGCTCTACTCTGCCCCCACTCCAATTGTGGTGACGTTCCTACCACGTCCTTGGATCCTTGGTCCTGATCCGGATGTGGGCGGCAGCTCTGCTCCACCCCTACTCCAATTGGTGTGATGTGTCTACCACGCTGGTCGACCTCTAAGCCTGTTCCGCCGGTGGGTCTCAGATATGCCTACCTTGCGGGCTTGGGCGGCAGTTCTGCTCAGCCCCCACTCCCAGTGGGGGTACCTAACTGCCTCTCCAACGGGTCGCTGGGCCTTTTCCGGACACTGGCGGCGGCTCTGTTCAACCCCCACTCCAACCAGTGTGACGTGACTGCCTCGATGCTAGTTGTCCACCACACTGGCAGGCTGCCGAGCCTGTCCTGCCAGTGGGACGCAGGTCTGCCTACCTTGCAGGATCAGTTGGCGGCTCTTCACGGCCTCCACTCCAAGTGGGGTGGCTTGGCTACCCTGCCGTCAGGTCGCTGGTCCTGTTCCAGGCGTGGGCGGCTACTCTCCTCGGCCCCAGCTGCAGTTGGGGTGTCGTGATACCACACCGGCGGGTCCCTTAGCCTGCTCTCGGCACAGGTAGCAGCTCCACTCTGCCCCCCCAGGCCCCCGCAGCACCCAGCAGGACCTGGACCAAGAAGCAGTCCCTGTAGGATCCCCAACCCTGAGCCAAAGCAGCTTTGGGAGCCAGGAGCTGGCCTCTCCGATCACCGCCATGTTCTGCTAGGAGCAGGCTCCACAGAGCAACCGCTGTGGGTTCCCCAACCCCAGGCCAAAACAGCCCTGGGAGCCCAAGCCTGGCCACACCAGACTCTCCCTGCTCGGTGCCTAAGCCTGGCCGCACCAGACTCTCCCTGCTCGGTGCACGCTCCACTGGGAGCAGAGTCAAAGACGCAGTTCCCACGGGCTCCCCAGCCCTGGGCCAAAACTGTTCCGGGAGTCAGAGTCCTGCTGCCCCTCATCACAAGTTTCACTTGTAGCTGGCCTCAGCTCGCGGTCCCCGCAGGTTCCCCGGCCCTGGGCTCAAGCAGCTACGGGAGCCAGAACCCAGCCTCTCCGATCCCTGCCACACTCTGCTAGGAGCAGGCTCCACAGAGGTACCCCAGCCTCAGGTCCAAGCAGCCCCGGGAGCCCGAGCCTGGCTGCTCCAACCTCTCCCAGCTCAGTGTACACTCCGCCAGGGGCAGGGTCAAAGATGCAGTCCCCGCGGGCTCCCTAGCCCCGGGCCAAAACTGTTCCGAGAGTCAGAGTCCCCGAAGGATCCCCCGCCCTGGGCCAAATCAACCCGGGGAGCTAGAATCTGGCCGCTCAAAGTCCGGCGCCCGCCTTGCCAGGGGTGAGCCCCGAAGAGTATTCTCCTCAGGTTCTCCAGTCCCGAGCCTGAGTGATCTGTCTGCGAGACACAGGCAAATACCAGCCTGGAATCACCTGTTCCGTAGTTGAATGAGCTGAGATCAGTAGAAAACAGGGATGATTGCATCAGCTCTCCAAGATGGCGGCTGCTGTCCTCCTCCGTGTTCCGACCGGTGTCGGGAATCGAACTGGACCGGTTCTCTCCTCTGTCTCAAAGCCGGAACTCAGCACTCAGAGTGGCCAGTGCCCGCTGGCAGGAGCCTCCAGAATCCGCTTCGCTGTAATCCCGCAATGGTACCTCACCGCTAACTAATTAGCGCGTGCCCCAGACTCCATCCACGGGGCGGTCCGCTGACCAGGTACTGCTACCCTCCGTGTGGAGAAATTGCCCGCGACCAAGCCCCTGCAGCCGAATCCTGCGCGCTGGAAATCTGTCCTCTAGATTCTGGAGCACCTCAATTTCACTGGAAATTCCCACCAAGGTAGCCTTCAGCCGTTTCACCTCGTCTTTCTCCCGCACAGTGACGCGGCGCACTGGGGTGCTGTGCTCCCATCGCCGCCATCTTCTGTATCCTAAAAATATTTTTAATATAAAAAAATAAAGGGAAAATGTCTCTGGATAAAAAGGTTTTTGTATGGTAAAGTAAAAAGTTATAAAATTTCTAAGAAAGTTTGTGGAGACTAAATTTCAAAAGTTTGTGTATAACTAATTGGTTATATATAGTTAGTCCATTCAATTAAAGTCATTTAAAGCTTTTTCTTCTTTTAAAAAGAAAATTCCTAATCTCTGAGGCTGAAGGCCTTGTGCAGGGTCTCTGACATGGAGCATGCTTGCAGAAACATATAATAAAAAGTGGCTCTTTTCACAGACACCTGTTACATTTCAAGAGGATAATTAGGCTTCCTAATAAAAAGGCTATGAGGGCTGGGGTTGTGGCTCAGTGGCAGAGTGCTTGCCTTGCAAATGTGAAGCACTAGATTCAATCTTCAGCACCATATAAAAATAAATAAACAAAATAAAATGTTGTGTCCATGTATAACTAAAAAAATTTCTAAAAAGGGCTGTGAAAGGGAAAGAAGGTTGGCATTTTCCCTAGACATAAGTCCAATATTGATGTACTGATATAAACAAAAGTTTAACCCTCTATGTGTTAAAGTAATAAGGATTTCTTAAAATATTAATCTGCTCTTATCCAACAAGATAATTTCTTGTGTCTGTTAAGTTGAATTATTTAGAGAAATTAGTCTTAAAGAAATTGGGATTTGTACAATTTTGGTTAAAGAACAACTGTTACTTTAGAGTATTACACTATGTAACTTAAATCAAAAAGTTTTTTAAAAGCTAAACTTGCTTAATATAAAAACATCAGTGCAATTGTGGTGCTGTTACTGGATTCTTTGTATTCTAAAAGTACTCATACACAAGTCTTTAAAATATAAGATTTAGAAGAGCAGTTTACCAAGCTGGTGTTTTCCAAACTAAAGTTTTCCATAACAGTGTTCTCCTACAGACTTACATAAAAATAACAAATTCAGCTGGAAATTTATTTATGTCACTTAATATTTGTAATTAGATTAAAATAATCTGTGATAAGTTATAAAATGTTGTGTTGCTCTTTACACTGGAATGGGAATTTAAATGCATTTTTGAAAGGCAATAAGGAGAGCCTATTTTATTTAAAGGTTGACAATATGGGATGTAAAGACATTTTGCCACTTTCCAACAAAAGAGAGTTAAAAGCTCTTTTAACTTGTTTGATTTATGTATCATATATAATGTAAAATCATGTTAACTGATTCACATAGACTCAAAAAATAAAACATAAACACTTTATAAAATAACATTTGAGAGGAGGATCCAAGGTGGCGGGCCAAAGGGAGGCAGCACTCTCTGTCGCTCGGTAACCTGGGACTCAAGTTGTAAGAATACTACTTCTCTGTGAGCAAAATTCCCACTTCCGTGTGGGAATCATGGCCACCGTGACCCTCTAGGGCTCCAGGCCTTAGCATCAGAGTAGTCTCCCAACTACTCTCCCATGTTGGATTACCAGGGGTGCCTGAGCAGGACCATCAGCAGCCGCAGAGTACTTTCGGGCACCCACCCAAGCAGAAATCCCTGATGCCACTCCCATGCAGACATCCAGCATCTTCCAACATGCAAGAACTCCAGCTGCCACTCCCTTGTGAACCCCCATCTACCAGTGTGGGGCTCGCCTGGTCACTGCCATTTTGGGACTCTGCAGCAGGGAGATAGTGCCCTACACGCAGTGGCCTGCCTGCACCCAGAAACTTCACAAGGCTCTGAAGTCAGCTGACAGCCACACACTGCACGCCACACAGCTCATCTCTGAAGTCATCATCCAATGCCATCGCTCAGTTCCCCCCACATGACCTGATGGCCCACTGCTAAAAGCAGGTGCCTCCATTTTGGGCCACCTTCATCACCATCTTCAGTGGGGACAACTCCCAGTTTTGGAACTCCAACTTGCCAGGTACCCAGTTTCTAACTCCCCCTCTCCCCAGCAGCTGCTACCCGGTACAGTGATATCCTGGTTAACTTCACCACCCTGAGGGTAGACACACCAGCTAACAACAGAGAACCCCACCTGTTGGATGAAAAGGGAAGCAGGAAAGACATGAATTTCCAACCAAAACAATTCTGTTTCTTCTTTCAAGATTTTGGTTTTTCTCCTCTCACTCTCTATTCTCCCACCCTCACATCCCCAACATATGTGAAACCAAGTACCTTGCATGAATTATGATTTTGAGGACTGGAATGTCTGAATAGTATATCAGAGTTGTGATATATATATATATATATATATATATATATATATATATATATATATATATTTTTTTTTTTCTTTTATCCCAAAAATTTCTACTATTTTAACATTTTTAATTTTTCTCAATATATACATGTGTTTGTTTTATGTACTCTACTGTCTTCCCACTTATTTGGCTACCCAAAATATTACTTCCTCTCTCTTCTCCTGCTACTAATCTTCCTCTTTAGATTTCTCTTTCACACTTCCTAAGATATAACAACTCTATATCCTCACCTCCTACCTCCTCAGCATATCATCTTACTCCTCACCCTCAGTTCTTTGTCCACCATCAGAAACTGTAAACCCTTTTATAACCCTACTGAGTATATTGTAGATAATAATTTAATTCACCATTTATGTACATTGTGACCAAACTGTAAATAGCTTAATAGCAAACACTTGTTTTTAGGGTGTACATTGTTTATATTGGGATCTGTTAACATTGTCTTTCACCTCAAAGAAGAGGTGTTGGATCCCTACAGAGGCACTATAAGCCTATAGCATAAAAATGATACCACCCAGGGCCCACAGGGGTAGAAGGGAAGACACACAAGCAATATGAAAAGACAAGGGAAGAAAGTTCCCCAAACAAATCAAGATGCCACATTATTAGAATCCATGGCCAGCTGAGCAAAAGAAATTACAGAGAAGGAGTTCAGAATGTACATGATTAAAATGTTCTGTGAATTAAAGGATGATATAAGAGAGCAAATACAGTCAGCAAAACATCATTTTGAAAAAGAACTACATAAACAAATACAGGAAGCAAAAGATTACTTCAATAAGGAGATAGAGGTTCTAAAAAAACAAACAGAAATTCTTGAAATGAAAGAAATGATAAACCAAATTAAAAGCTCAGTTGAAAGCATCACCAATAGATTAGAACTTGGAAGACAGAACCTCAGACAATACAGACAAAATACATAATCTTGAAAAGAATGTAGACAACACAGTGAAAATGGTAAGAAATCATAAGCAGAACTTTCAAGAAATATGGGATAGCATAAAAAGAACAAATTTAAGATTTGGATAGAGGGGGGAATAGAGTTCCAAACCAAAGGAATGAGCATCTATTCAGTGAAATAATATCAGAAAATATTCCAAACATGAAGAATGAATTGGAAAACCAAATTCAAAAGGCTTACAAGGATGCCAAATGTACAAAACCACAACAGATCAATATTAAGTCACATTACAATGAAAATGCATAACATACAGAATAAGGAGAAAATATTAAAAGCCATGAGAGAAAGGAATCAGATTACATATGGGGGAAACCAATTAGATTATGTGCAGAATTTTCAAATCAGACTCTGAAAGCTAAAAGATCTTGGAACAACATATATAAAGCTCTGAAAGAAAATGGATGCTAACCAAGAACCTTTTTAAAAAAATATTTATTTTTTTTAGTTATAGGTATACACGAGATCTTTATTTTTATGTGGTGCTGAGGATTAAACCCAGTGCCTCATGCATGCTAGGCAAGCAATCTACCTCTAAGCCACAACCCCAGCCCCCCAACCAAGAATCTTATATTCAGCAAAATTAAGCCTTAGTTTTGGTATTGAAATAAAAACCTTCTGTGATAAACAAAAGGTAAAAGAATTTATAACTCGAAAGCCTGCACTAAAGAACATCCTTGGCAAAATATTTCATGAAGAGAAATTGAAAAACAACAATGAAAATCAGCAAAGGGAGGTATTACACTAAAGGAAAATCTAATTAAAGGAGAAACCAAGTCAAGTTAAATACCAAAAATAAATAAAAAATAACCGAGAATACAAGTATTGTCTCAGTAATAACCTCTGATTGTTTTTTTTTATTATTTTTTAGTTTTCGGCGGACACAACATCTTTGTTTCTATGTGGTGCTGAGGATCGAACCCGGGCTGCACGTATGCCAGGCGAGCACACTACCACTTGAGCCACATCCCCAGCCCCAACCTCTGATTGTTAATGGACTAAACTTACTAATCAAAAGACATAGATTGTAGATTGGATTTTTTAAAAAATACCCAACAACATCTGCCTCCAAGAAACTCATCTGATACAAAAATTCTGGGTGACTTTAACACACCTCTTTCACCACTGGATAGATCATCTAAGCAAAAGCTGAACAAAGAAACTATGGAACTCAACAATACAATCAATAACTTAGATTTAACTGACATATATAGACTATTTCTTCCTTCAATGAACAAATACACTTTCTTCACAGCAGCACATGGATCCTTCTCTAAAATAGACCATATATTATGTCACAAAGCAACTCTTAGCAAATATAAAAAAGTTGAGATACTACCCTGCATTTTTTCAGATTATACTGGAATGAAATCAGAAATCAATGATAAAATAAAATTTTAAAAAAGCTACTCCAACACCTGGACACTAAATAATATGCTACTGGATGAATAATGGGTTGCAAAAGACATCAAGGAGGAGATTAAAAAATTCTTAGAGGTGAATGAGAACAGATACAATGTATCAAAATCTCTGGGATACTGTGAAGGCAGTACTAAGAGGAAAGTTCATTTCATGGAGTTCTTTTCTTAAAAGAAGAAAAGGTCAATGAATAGATGACCTAACATTACATCTCAAAGCCCTAGAAAAAAGAAAAACAAATCAACACCAAAAGCAGTAGAAGACAGGAAATAATTAAAAACAGAGCTGAGATCAATGAAATTGAAACAAAAGAAACAATTTAAAAACTTGACAAACGTTGGTTCTTTGGAAAAATAAATAAAATTGACAAGCCCTTAGCCATGCTAATGAAGATAAGGAGAGAGAAAACTCAAACTACTAACATCTGTGATGAAAAAGGTAATATCACAACAGACACTACAGAAACACAGAAGATAATTAGAAATTATTTTGAAAAACTTTTACTCCAATAAAACAGAAAATATCAAAAGCATTTACAAATTTCTAGAGTCATATGATTTGTCCAAATCGAATTAGGATGATATACACAATTTAAACAAATCAATTTCAAGCAATGAAATAGAAGAAACCATCAGAAGCCTACCAACCAAGAAAAGCCCAGGACCAGAGGGATACACAGCCAAGTTCTACAAGACCTTTAAAGAAGAACTAATACCAATACTCTTCAATTTATTCTAGGAAATAGAAAAAGAGGCAACACTTCCAAATTCATTCTATGAGGCCAATATCACCCTGATTTTAAAACCAGGCAAAGACACATAAAAGAAAAAAAAATCAGGCCAAATCTCTCATGAACATAGATGTAAAATTTCTTAATAAAATTCTGGCAAATTAAGGAATTTGGAGCCGGACCCTACAATATGTAGATCGGGGCCAACTTTTTCTTCTATCAGATGCAGAGTCTCTGATTTGATATCAAGGTCTTTGATCCACAAGAGTTAATAACAAGAATCAACAAATGGGACTTACTTAAACTAAAAAGTTTTTTCACAGCAAGAGAAACAATAAGAGAGGTAAATAGGGAACCTACATCATGGGAACAAATTTTTACTCCTCACACTTCAGATAGAGCCCTAATATCCAGAGTATACAAAGAACTCAAAAAATTAGACAACAAGATAACAAATAACCCAATCAACAAATGGGCCAAGGACCTAAACAGACACTTCTCAGAGGAGGACATACAATCAATCAACAAGTACATGAAAAAATGCTCACCATCTCTAGCAGTCAGAGAAATGCAAATCAAAACCACCCTAAGATACCATCTCACTCCAGTAAGATTGGCAGCCATTATGAAGTCAAACAACAACAAATGCTGGAGAGCATGTGGGGAAAAGGGTACTCTTGTACATTGCTAGTGGGATTTTGATTGGCATTGCATTAAACCTATAGAGAACTTTTGGTAATATCGCCATTTTGATAATGTTAGTTCTGCCTATCCATGAACAGGGTATATTTTTCCATCTTGTAATATCTTCTTCTACTTCTCTCTTTAGGGTTCTGTAGTTTTCATTGTATAAATCTTTCACCTCTTTTGTTAGGTTGATTCCCAAGTATTTTATTTTTTTTGAAGATATTGTGAATGGAGTGTTTTTCCTCATTTCCGTATCAGAAGTTTTGTCGCTGATATACAGAAATGCCTTTGATTTATGCGTGTTGATTTTATATCCTGCCACTTTGCTGAATTCATTTATTAGTTCTAGTAGTTTCTTTGTAGACCCTTTTGGGTCTTCTAGGTATAGAATCATGTCATCTGTAAATAGTGATAATTTAAGTTCTTCTTTTCCTATTTTTATGCCTTTAATTTCTTTTGTCTGTCTAATTGCTCTGGCCAGTGTTTCGAGAACTATATTGAATAGAAGTGGTGATAGAGGGCATCCCTGTCTTGTTCCGGATTTTAGAGGGAATGCCTTCAACTTTTGTCCATTCAGAATGATGCTAGCCTGAGGCTTAGCATAGATAGCTTTTACAATGTCAAGGTAAGTTCCTGTTATCCCTAGTTTTTCTAATGTTTTGAACATAAAGGGATGCTGTACTTTGTCGAATGCTTTCTCTGCATCTATCGAGATGATCATATGGTTCTTATCTTTAAGTCTATTGATGTGGTGAATAACATTTATTGATTTCCGTATATTGAACCATCCTTGCATCCCAGGGATGAATCCTACTTGATCATGGTGCACAATTTTTTTGATGTGTTTTTGTATTCGATTCGCCTGAATTTTATTGAGGATTTTTGCATCTAGGTTCATTAGAGATATTGGTCTGTAGTTTTCTTTCTTTGAGGTGTCTTTGGTTTCGGAATCAGGGTGATGTTGGCCTCATAGAATGAATTTGGAAGAGCTCCCTCTTTTTCTATTTCCTGAAATAACTTGAAAAGTATTGGTATTAATTCTTCTTAAAGGTTTTGTAAAACTCCGCTGTATACCCATCCGGTCCTGGGCTTTTCTTTGTTGGTAGTCTTTTGATTGCTTTTTCAATTTCATCCATTGATATTGGTCTGTTCAAACTTTGTGTATCCTCCTGACTCAGTCTGGGCAAATCATATGACTTAAGAAATTTATCGATGTCTTCACAATAATTTCTAATTGTCTTCTGTATTTCTGTAGCATCTGTTGTGATATTGCCTTTTTCATCCCATATGTTAGTAATTTGAGTTCTTTCTCTTCTTCTCTTCGTTAGCATGGCTAAAGGTCTGTCAATCTTATTTATTTTTTCAAAGAACCAACTTTTAGTTTTGTTAATTTTTTCAATAGTTTCTTTTGTTTCAATTTCATTGATTTCCACTCTGATTTTAATTATTTCTTGCCTTCTGCTACATTTGCTGTTGTTTTGCTCTTCCTTTTCTAGGGCTTTGAGATGAAGTGTGAGCTCATTTATTTGTTGTTTTTTTCTTTTTTTGAGGAATGACCACCAGGCGATGAATTTTCCTCTTAGAACTGCTTTCAATGTGTCCCATAGATTCCGATATGTTGTGTCTGTATTTTCATTTATCTCTAAGAATTTTTTGATTTCCTCCTTTATGTCTTCTGTAACCCATTGATCATTCAGTAACATATTGTTCATTTTCCATGTGATGTAGGATTTTTCCTTCCTTCTTTTATCATTGATTTCCAGTTTCATTCCATTATGGTCAGATAAAATGCATGGTATTATCTCCACCCCTTTATATTTACTGAGGGTTGCCCTATGGCATAATATATGGTCTATTTTTGAGAAGGATCCATATGCTGCTGAGAAAAAAGTATATCCATTTGATGATGGTTGATATATTCTATATATGTCAGTTAAGTCTAGGTTATTGATTGTGATATTGAGTTCTATAGTTTCTTTATTCAACTTTTGTTTGGAGGATCTGTCCAATGGTGAGAGAGGTGTGTTGAAGTCACCCATAATTATTGTGTTGTGGTCTATTTGATTCTTGAACTTGAGGAGAATTTGTTTTATGAATGTCGCAGCACCATTATTTGGTGCATAAATATTGATAATTGTTATGTCTTGTTGGTGAATGGTTCCTTTTAACAGTATATAATGACCTTCTTTATCCCTTTTGATTAACTTAGTCTTGAAGTCGATTTTATTCGATATGAGGATGGCCACCCCTGCTTGCTTACGAGGACCGTGTGCGTGGTATATTTTTTCCCATCCTTTCACCTTCAGCCTGTGTATGTCTTTTCCAATCAGATGTGTCTCCTGGAGGCAGCATATTGTTGGATTTGTTTTTTTAATCCATGATACCAGTCTATGTCGCTTTATTGGAGAGTTTAAGCCATGAACATTCAGAGTTACTATTGATATATGGTTTGAACTTCCATCCATGTTTGATTATTTATCCTTTTTTTAACAAAATTTAGTTTGTTTCTCCATGATTATCTTTCCCCTTGCCCTCTGTCTTTACTGAGGCACTTCCCACTGATGGTTTTGGTTATTGTTTTTCATTTCTTCCTCGTGTAGTGTTTTGCTCAAAATGCTTTGCAATGCTGGTTTTCTGGCTGCAAATTCTTTTAACTTTTGTTTATCATGAAAGATTTTTATTTCGTTGTCATACCTGAAGCTTAATTTTGCTGGATACCGAATTCTTGGTTGGCATCCATTTTCTTTCAGTGTTTGAAATACATTGTTCCATGACCTTCTTGCTTTCAGTGTCTGTGATGAAAAATCCGTTGTTAACCTTATTGGTTTACCCCTGAATGTAATCTGTCTCCTTTCTCTTGTAGCTTTTAATAGTTTCTCTTTGTTCTGTATATTGAATATCTTCATAACAATGTGTCTTGGCGTTAGTCTACTATGATTTTGTGTGCTCGGTGTCCTGTATGCATCTTCAATTTGTAAATCTGTTTCCTTTTTTATTTCTGGAAAGTTTTCTGTAATTATTTCATTCAGCAGGTTACTCATTCCCTTGGTTTGAATCTCTGTACCTTCTTCTATCCCGATGACTCGTAAGTTTGGTTTTTTTATGTTATCCCATAACTCTTGGATGTTTTTCTCGTGATTTTTTACCAGCCTTTCTGAGTTGGCTAGACTCTTTTCAAGATGATATATTTTGTCTTCATTATCTGATGTTCTGGCTTCTACTTGCTCCACTCTGTTAGTGATACTCTCAATTGAGTTTTTAATTTGGTTTATCGTTTCCTTCATTTCTAGAATTATTGTTTGATTATTTTTTATAATCTCTATCTCCTGATAAAGATGCTTAACTTCTTCTTTTATCTGTTTATGTAATTCATTCTCAATGTGTTCTTTCGCTGCTTGAATTTGCTGTCTTGTATCCTCTTTAAGGTTCCATTCCATCTGTCTAAGGTGTTCCTTGAGTTCTTTATATGACCATTTTTCTGATGACTCTAGGTCCTCCTGAATATTTAGGCTGTCCTGCATTGTTTGTACTCCTTTTCTTCCTTGCTTTTTGAAGCTGCTCATGTTACTTCTTGTTCTGTTTGACTGCTGAGTTACTGTTTACTCCTATAAATTTATTTGATGCTTGGGAGGAAAGGTATTAGAAGGGAGGGGAAGAAGTCACTAAATAGAATGAGAGTAATCAGGTAGAATTCAAGGAAGGGGGGATAAGAGAAATGAAAAGACAAAAGAAGAAAAAATAGGAAATAAAAAAGAAAAAAATTTTAAAAAGTAATAATAAAAAAATTAAAATTAAAATTAGAAGAAAAAAAATTTTTTAAATTGTAAAAAAAAATTAAAAAACAACAAGAAAGAAAAATGAAAATGAAAGAAAAACCCAAATCAAAAAAAAAGAGAAAAGAAAAAAAGAAAAAAAAAACTAATAAATGCAGTCTTAGAGTTTAATTAACTTCTCTTCCAGTAGGTGGCGCTGTGCCCACCAGGTCAAGTTTCTCCTGTCAATACGCGGGAACCAATCACTGTGCAGCAGCTCCTCCCAGAGTGGGCTAGTCTCCAATCCTGAGTGTCTAGGGCCTCCTCTTGTGTCTAGTCACTTCCCACTTTTCCTGTAGCCAGGCCCCTCTCACGGGTGCCGCTCACCACAATACTGGCTACACGCCAGGTCTGCTGCTCCCGGGAGCCCTGTTTTCATGAACGACTGGGCACACTCTTCCAGTTTGCCATTCCCTCAGACCCTAAGTTTGTAGAGCTTGGGGCTGAGAATCCTCAGCGAATTTTACTTGCCCTCCGGTAGCCACGCCCCCGGTAGCTGGTGCAAGAGACCTCATCAGTCAGCCCTGGTGGGAGCGGTAGTTCCGCGCCACGGGTCCCGCGCCACCTCTGATTCCCTCAGTCTGGCTGTCGCGCTCACGGGAGAGCTGGGAGGGGCCCTTACGGGAGAGCTGGGAGGGGCCCTTAAGGTTTCCCCGATGTGTGGAGAGGGAAGGCTAGGGGATTACACACCTGTAGCCGCAGGTTTCAATGAAGTTATCTCGGCCGCAGTCTGATGACGTCAGTTCTCTGCCATAGTGGTGTCTCTTGCAAATGGCGACAGTTCGTTTCCCTTTGCCGGGCGACCAATGCAACGGGTGGGCCCTTACTGTCTCTCCGAAGCCCCGTTTCAAACCTGTGGCCACTACCTATGAAGGCTCGGTAGGCATTTACCTCTGTAGGATGAGAAGGGCTGACCAGTTGTTTCAGCCGGATGGATTAGTGCTGAGTCACAGCTGTTTGTCTGCGGGAAGCAGGTGAACGGGAGCTTGAATTCAGCCGATCCGGGCTCAGTGTGTGTTCTGAGAGGCCCAGACTGTTCACCCCAGATCCACGTCAGCTCAGCATTGCCTAGTGATCCTGAGCAAACAGATTTAGGTTGTTTACAACTCCCTATGCCCACACAGCTGAAGAGGTCAGAGACTTGATCTCTCCACGCCCGCCGCCATGTTGGAATCCCCGAATTATACCCTTTTTGTTTTGAATTTTTTGAATTGTGATCCTGAGGTTTGCACTTCTGCTGAGCCACACATGTCTTCCACTGCCGTAGGCCCATCAGGCCTAGTATGGTGGAGAAATTTTCAAACAAGACAATGGAATGGACCAGATCCAGTAATAATATGGGGTAGAGGAGGCCATGCTTGTGTCTTTCCAGAAGGTGCAGCTTACCCTATTTGGGTACCTGAACGTGCTGTTCAGCATCACCATGGAGGACCGGGAGATGCCGCAGTCTTAGCTGGGCACAGAATCACGAGCCACCACACAGCTTTGTAGATTCAAAACAGCAATTCTTTATTCCCGAACTCACACCGGCCTCCACACACGTTCTGGGGCAATCCCAGTTCTGCTGCCACCCAAATCACCTACTCCACGAGGCTTTTTTCCCAAAATGCTCTCTGAATCTCACGAGAGTTCAACAGGAGCTTAGGCAGCAGGAACGCCCTAATTCCAGCAGCAATAATCCTCAACATCGAACTTCCCTAAAATCCAAGGTCTTAAACTGGGAACGCCTTGTCTTAAACCGGGAACGCCCTAAACCCAAGGATTGGGATACTTCCTCAAACTGCAGGATACACCCTAATCCTGGATCCACCCTCGTCCTTGGGCAGGGTCACCTAACATGCAATGTCAACAGCGAAATTAACATGGGGTACGCTGGCAAGGAAATTTCCTACTTGGTAATGGCCCTCAGCATCTCCCCCCTTCTGATTAATTAAACAACAAGCAATGTGGCTTAAGGACCGTGCCTGGTAGGTTGTCCAATTCAACATATGGTTCTTACCCGTCATGGGAAAACTGACCTTTAGGCGTCAGCCTCCTGTCTTAGGTTGAATCCACTGCAATCAGATCAACCCGTCACTGACTACCGGTCCAGCATTCAGCCAAGCTTGTGGAAAGGCCTATGCACCAGTGGGGGGGTGAGGTTTCTTGCCTCACCTCTGCTGGCCCCCAAATATCCTTGGTGCCAGTGGGGGGGTGAGGTTCTTGCCTCACCTCTGTTGGCCCCCAAATTTTAGACCATCACTAGTAGAAGGGAGGAGGATACAGAAATGCCATGACACCAAGCCAATTGACGGCTCCTTTGGAAAAATTGCGTCACTGGTGACACCATCAGCAAAGATATGCCAGCATTACCACAATTAACATGGGGTGCGCTGGCAAGGAAATTGCATCACTGGTGACACCATCAGCAAAGATATGCCAGCAGTACCACAATTCGCTGCATCAGATGATATTTCACAATGCATGCAACTGATATATAGTCCAGGCAAGTTCTGCAGGCAGTTCAAATCGGAGGAGTCTATCAATATGTCCATTTCCTCCCAAAGTAAATCGAGTCCTTGATTGAGCATAACTTGTTGAGTTATATTCATTGATGCATCAGTTTATACAGTTACTGTGATGGCTATCATAGAAGCTGTAGTTTGGTTTTATCTTAGTCTTCACCGGCACTTGGATGGAGATGGGAATTCTGGCAATGATGCTAAAGAGACATTATCCTGAACAGAATTATTAGATATAATGAAAAGGAAAGGTGAAAGTAAACAAACAGATCTGTTAACCTCCTAAAAAACAATCCTTAACAGCTGTTTACCTAATTTAAATTAGTAAGCAAACAGATCTGTTAACCACCTTTAAAAACAATCCTTAACAGCTGTTTACCTAATTAAAATTAAAGCATTTAAATCACGTGAATAAAAAAAAAAATTCGGATCCATTATTTCATGAGCGCTCCTCAAATATGAAATATGGACATACACACATACAGACATACAACACAAAACAGAAATGTGCACACATAACATACAACACATAAGACAATAAAGGCCTTGTAGTTTTACCTAGGTGAAATCTCCATTGCAATGTTTAAAAACTCCACAGTCAAAAAATAAAACACAGTCAAAAAATAAAACTGATCAGAAAAACATTAACCTAGGTTTGTATGAGCTCAAAAATAAAATAGAACTTTACGATGTGGGAAAAATGCAATAATAAAATAGATATTGAAAAAAGCACCATGGTTAATCACTGTCGCAGATGTAAGAATAGCCAAACTGGAGCTCTGGATATCAGCTGTTGTGGATTTGAGTCAAATCATCTTCTTTTTCTGTAGAAATTGCTTTAGTTAATCTCTCTGGAATCCAAATTGGCTGCTGTTCTCCCTGCGGAAAAACACAGACGGAACCCCGATTCCAGACAATAACTGGATCAGGACCTTTCCATTGTCCTGTTAGAACATCTTTCCAAAGTACCTTAGGCTTATGTACATTTTTCGGATACATATGTCTTTCCGCAGCACTAAGTCCTGATGAATCCAAATTTAAAAAGTTTAGAGTAAAAAGGGTTATTTTAAGTCTATCTTTGGGGGATATATACCCCTTACCAATTCCCTCTTTTTGCTTTAATAGGTACGTTTTAATAGTTTGATGAGCTCTTTCAACTATGCCTTGTCCCTGTGGATTGTATGGGATTCCTGTTATATGAGTAATACCGAATGATGAGCAAAATTGTTTAAAAGAGGCAGATGTATAACCAGGACCGTTATCAGTTTTTAACTGTTTAGGAACACCCACAGTGGCAAAATTTTGTAAGCAATGAGCTATAACATCTTTAGTTTTTTCTCCGGCATGAAGGGAGCCCATCAAAAATCCAGAAGAAGTATCAACTGTAACATGTAAATATTTTAATTTTCCAAATTCTGGCAAGTGTGTGACGTCCATCTGCCAAATATGGTTAGGTATCAGTCCTCTAGGATTGACTCCAAGATTAACTTGTGGTAGAAAGGTCACACAATTTTGACATTGTTTTATTATATGCCTGGCTTGTTCCTTAGTTATTTTAAAACGCTTTTGTAAAGTATTAGCATTGACATGAAACCTTTTATGAAAATTTGTAGCTTCTTCTAATGTAGAGAAAATATGTACGTCATGTGTAGTTTTATCTGCTAAATCATTGCCCAAACTAAGGGCTCCAGGCAATCCTGTATGTGCCCTAATATGTCCTATAAAGAATGGATCTTTTCTGTCCCATATTAGACTTTGTATAGTGGAAAACAAAGAAAAAACAGTAGAGGAAGGGGAAATCCTACCAGCATCTTCAAGGGAATTAATAGCATTAACTATATATTGACTATCAGAAAATAAATTAAATACAGAATCTTTGAACATCACAAAAGCTTGTAAAACTGCATTAAGCTCTACCTTTTGAGCTGATTGTTTGGGTACTAAAAATGTAAAAGTTTGATCAGGGGTAACTACAACTGCTGTACCATTATTAGACCCATCAGTGAATATATTTGGAGCATTCATGATAGGTGTTTTCCTTGTCATTTTAGGAAAAATTATAGGATGCTTAGACCAAAAAGACAACAAAGGATTCGATGGCAAATGATTATCAAATGAAACATTAGATTTACACATGATTATTGCCCAAGTATTTAGCTCATTAGCTAACTCATCAATTTGATCCATAGTATATGGAGTAATAATTTTATTGGGAGAAATTCCAAACACTCCTTTTGCTGCTCTTATTCCTTTGAGTATTAATTGTCCTACAGCCTCAGGATACCTAGTAAGAATAGTGTTAGGAGAATAAGATAAATGTATCCACAATAATGGACCTTCTTGCCAAAATACTCCTGTAGGAATATTTTTTGTTGGTAGTACAATAAATAATAAAGGCAAACTTATATCAATTCTATCTAACTGCATATTTTCCATATAAGTTTCAATAATTTTTAATGCCTTTCTAGCTTTAGGAGTTAACATTCGGGGTGAATTAGGATCTGATGGACCCTTTAGAATATCAAATAAAGGTCCCAACTCTCCTGTTGGTATGCCTAGATAAGGCCTTATCCAATTTATGTCTCCCAATAACTTTTGAAAATCGTTGAGTGATTTGAGTTGATCTACTCGTATTTGAATTTTCGGTGGACGGACCATGGTTGAGGATAATAGAACTCCTAAATAATTAATTGGAAAATTTAATTGTACTTTATCTATTCCTATCTCTAGATTATAATTTTTTAATAAGTTCGTAAGTGTGGCATAACATTCCAGCAATATGTTTTTATCTTTATGTGCTAATAATACATCATCCATATAGTGAAATATTTTTAGTTCAGGATTTTGATTTCTAAGTGGCTGGATTGCTTTATTTACATAGATTTGACACATAGTTGGACTGTTAGCCATACCTTGAGGGAGTACTTTCCACTCATATCTCTCATCAGGACCTTCATGATTTAATGCAGGGATAGTAAATGCAAAACGTGGACTATCCTCGGGATGAATTGGAATCGAAAAAAAACAATCTTTAATATCTATAGATAAAACATGCCACGTTTTTGGTAAAGCAGACAATTGAGGAATCCCTGATTGAGCAGGTCCCATAATAACCATCTCATTATTAATGGCTCTTAAATCTTGCAATAATCTCCATTTACCCGATTTCTTTTTGATGACAAAAATGGGAGTATTATGGGGAGATACGGAAGGTTGTAAATGTCCTTCCGCTAATTGTTGTTTGACCAGATCATGGGCTACTTGTATCTTTTCTTTAGTCAAGGGCCACTGAGGAACCCACACTGGTCTTTCTGATTTCCAAGTAATTTTGATTGTCTCAGTGGCCCTTTCTGAAAATCCGACCCATGTCTGTCTGTTCCTTGATCTAATTGAATTGGTGCTGCTAAACCTTGTTCTTGTTTTCCTAATCTTTTTTCTTTCTTAACACCTTGTCTAGCCCTAGTAGTGGGCGCATTAGAATTGATGTTATTTGTTAACATCAAACCTAGTTGATCCAGGACATCTCGTCCCCATAGATTAATAGGAAGGTGATCCAAAACATATGGTTGTATAGTTCCTTCACATCCTTCAGGATCCTTCCAATCTAATACCATAGAACTTCTATGGGGATTAGTAGCCACTCCTAGGCCTCGAAGCGTTTGAGTGGCTTGTTGTAATGGCCAATGTTTTGGCCATTCTCGACGAGATATAATGCTAAGGTCAGCACCTGTGTCCAGTAGCCCATTAAACTCGTGCCCTTGAATATTTAGTTTTAGCATCGGGCGAGAATCTAAATTTAAAGACAACATAGCCCAGTCTACACCTGTGGAGCCTAATCCCTTAGAACCTCTTTCTACATTATGACTAGAGAACTTATTATGTAGGCTGGGTATTATTAACAACTGTGCTATTCTATCTCCAGGTGAAATTACTGATATACCTCCTGGAGAACTAGCTATAATTTTTATTTCACCTACATAATCGGGATCAATTACCCCAGGACTTATCATAAGTCCTTTTAATGTAGATGAACTACGTCCCAATAATAAGCCTACTGTTCCTTGGGGAAGAGGTCCTTTTACTCCTGTAGGAATGATTTGAACTCCCATCTCTGGAGTTAATACTGCTCTGGCAGAGGCGCAGATGTCCAACCCTGCGCTCCCTCGGGTTTGTCTGATGAGGGATTTAATGGACAATGTGTCCTGGGCACCACCCTGATGGTGTTGCTGGGTTCCTCCACTGCCCCGTATATTTGTGGTTTTGGGCCCCGGAGCATTGGGCCCCTCACTCCGTTTTTTGGCAATGAAGCCTGATGCCTTTCTCTACAATATCGTGGGTAAATACCTGATCCTTGTCTGTTTTTTGATAACGGAGTACCTTCTATGGTGGTTTGAGAACGGCATTCATTAGCCCAATGTCTCCCTCTACGGCATCGTGGGCAAATACCCGGTATTCTATTCCTTTGATTTCTAGTTTTGTTAAAACCTCCTTTTATAGGGCAACTCCTTTTAAAATGTCCTGTTTGTTCACAATTATAGCATGTTTCTGGCCTGGCATCTAAAGCCTGTTGTTCTGCAGCTGCCAAGACTTGCCCTTGTTCATTAATATCTCTACGTAATTTAATGTATGTGTTTAAATCTTCATGTTTCCATGGTCTAATAACCTCTCTGCAGCAATGATTTGCTTGGTCATAAGCCAGTTGTTTTATTAATGGCATTACTTGTTCTGTATCCCCAAAAATTCTGGCAGCTGTTTGAATAAGCCTATCTATAAATTCAGTGTAAGTTTCATTAGCTCTCTGTATTACCTTAGATAGCTGACCTTGTAAATCTCCATGTCCTTGTAAATTCTTCCATGCCCTAACTGCATCTGCAGCAATTTGTGCATATGTAGCAGGATCATATTCAATTTGTTGCCGTTGACCCTCATAAGGTCCTTTTCCTAAAAGCATTTCTAGATTTCTTTGAGGGTAACCAGCTGCTGCATTTCGCCTAGCTGTCTCCGTGCAAAATTCCTCATTGGCAACTTTCCATAACAAATATTGTCCTCCATTTAGCACAGATTTACACATGCTAGCCCAATCTGCTGGCGTCATGTCCAAGTTAATAATGGATTCGACCATGCTTACCGTGAAGGGAGCTTGGGGACCGTAGGTTGTTACAGCCTCCTTTAACTGCTTCACTGTTTTAAAATCTAAAGCACGGTGAATTCGCTGCCCTCCTACCTGTTCAAGTACAGGGCATGCTAATCTTTGAGGTCCTGTCTCAGGATCCCACTTATCAACTACGGGGTTTGAGGGCCACTCAGCTGTTTCCATCGGTGGGGCTGTTGGTTGAATTACGCCCTCTGGTAATAAAACGGAGTTAGTAACAGCCTCTTGTTGTGGCCTTTTTCCTAATAACCCCTTTTCCTTTAAATTTTCTTCCTCTGTCTGACTAGCTCGAGAGACCTTCTCTTTTGCTTGATCTAAAATGTCTTTCTCCATGGTCTGAATCTCTAACACTTTGCTTAACACCTTTTCGGTTTCTTTTTTACTAATTTCTAATCTTCTATAAGAATAACGCAACCCAATAAGATAACACAGAACAAAACCGAAACTGAATGAAACAAAAACTGAATAAAAATTCGCTGTATCAATTTTCTCTTTCTCTGGGCTGACAAACTTCAAACCTTCAGCCATCCATTTTTCCCAGTTTGCCTGAGAAATTTCTAGGGACAGGCAGCTTGAAACAAAAACGAAATAAATCAAAACAAGAACACATTGTTTTTTAAAATAGTCACCCATTCTCTCGCCTTCCCTCAGGGGCGAGGAATTTCACTTACCTCCAAGTTTCAGACGTTCCGCGTACAGGCCACCAAATGCCGTAGTCTTGGCTGGGCACAGAATCACGAGCCACCACACAGCTTTGTAGATTCAAAACAGCAATTCTTTATTCCCGAACTCACACCGGCCTCCACACACGTTCTGGGGCAATCCCAGTTCTGCTGCCACCCAAATCACCTACTCCACGAGGCTTTTTTCCCAAAATGCTCTCTGAATCTCACGAGAGTTCAACAGGAGCTTAGGCAGCAGGAACGCCCTAATTCCAGCAGCAATAATCCTCAACATTGAACTTCCCTAAAATCCAAGGTCTTAAACTGGGAACGCCTTGTCTTAAACCGGGAACGCCCTAAACCCAAGGATTGGGATACTTCCTCAAACTGCAGGATACACCCTAATCCTGGATCCACCCTCGTCCTTGGGCAGGGTCACCTAACATGCAATGTCAACAGCGAAATTAACATGGGGTACGCTGGCAAGGAAATTTCCTACTTGGTAATGGCCCTCAGCAGGGAGACACAGTTCAAACAAATGAAGAGCCTGACATATCAGCTGAACAGATGGTCAAATAGCAGGGAGGTATTGATTCTCCAGCCACTGTGGTTTTGACTATGCTGGCCTTATTGGGCTGTCAGGTAAGTAGGGCTTATGGGGAAATTTATTGGACCTATTTCTCAGATCCTCCTTTAGTGCATCTGGCTGTGTTGACTGAAGAATCTATTCCAGTATTTACTAATTATACACAACCTGATGGGAGATTTTTTAGATAAACCTATTACCCCCATTTAAGGAATTGGATTTAATTAAACTGGATATAGTGGTAATCTACCTATATGTTGGTCCCACAATGAAAATATCAGCTATTTAAAAGTGGTGTGGAAATAAAGATAGCATATAGGGGAGCCATTATCACTGGCCCCTGGGATTTAAAAAAATATATCCACAGAGTTAGAAAAATGGGACTCCCCAATGACATACCATGTTTCCTACAAACCATCCACCAATAACTTACTGCCCTAATTACACTACAATAGAACAGGTGCCTTTCCTAACTGGGTGGAGTTTGCCAATATTATGCCAGTGCAACATAATGTCCTTGGAAGTTGTAAATTTATTCTGGACTGGTTTCCTAGATTTGATAAGAGGCATCCACATCAAAAAATATGACTCCTGGAAGATTTTTTAGTAATATTTTGACCTTCAGTGATGGTGGCATACAAAAAGGTCTGTAGCATTTGACGGCTGCCTGAGATTTTAGCAAATATACCAGCAACACCCAAGCTGAGCTAATAAACAAGAGGTGTAAAGTGGCTCCCTGCCATGGCCCGAAGGCCTGGGTAGAATCTCCTAATGTTTTAATTTCTGGGAATATAAAAGTAAACAGGCAGGATTAAAATGCCCTGTGACTTGTCAAAGATGCAATCCAACTAATTGCATTACTACATAAGATAAAGGACAGGAAGAGCTTTTGTTGTATCAACTCTCCTTTGTTATGACCCCAGCTAACATTTAGAGCCCTGGAATTATTATGCTGGAGTTCAAGTCACCAGCGTGCTCTTGGTCTTACTGTGTTTGGAGTACTCACTTTAATACCTGTTTTAGTTTTTGCCATAACATCAACCTTACTTTGGATAACAATGATCATCACATTCCTTGTCCAAAAGCGTTCAAAATGCTCATTTTCTTAATGATTTGGCTCAAAATACTTCCAAAGCCCTACAGAATCAGGAAAATATTGATGACAATATAGAAAATAAATCTCTCTAAAGTTCAGACAGTGGCTTCATTGCCATGCTGGCTACAAATGTGTTTGTGCTACAGCAGTAAGATATAACGCTTCTCGTGGCAAAAAATCACTTGATGGGCATTTGGCAAAGAAACAATAGCATTCTAGACCTTGTGGAGTTACATCATCATGTCCAGAATATTAAAAAGTGCAAGAATGATCTTGTGGATCCTGCATGGCTTGCAAAACAAATACTTAATTATGTAAATGGTTTTAATCCTCAAAATATGTTAGACATACAATATGTACATTTTTGGAATTATGTGTTTGCTACTGATACTCTTTTGTGTTATAACAATAGGATGCCTCATCTTCTGAAAGGTAGTCCAACAACTCCATATAATAGCTCATCATTTACACTTAAAAAAATAAAAAAGGAAGGGGGATGTGAAGAGTTGTCTTGAATTATGGTCCCTGATTTCTTCCTGGCTGTGTTGAGCTGGGAACTTCCTGTGCAAAAGTGTAGGTTGAGATGGCCCAGCTGCTATGGTGATGCTGGACAGAGGAGGCTACGTGCAAAAGCACCAGCTCTATCAATTGGAACCTTGGACTCAGACACCAACACCCAGAGATAGTGAATTCTGTGCACAGCAAGATGACCTTAAGGCCTCACAGGTTTTGATGAATCTTTCAGACTGCCTATTTTGCTAAAAGTTTCTTGCAAATAACCTTTTGATGACAGATCCTATACAATAAATGTGCTGAGCTAGCTCTTCCCCCATCAGGGGTTGGCTGAACCACTGGCCCCAGCTTTTTCTCTATGTGTGTCTGTTGGTCTTTTCTTTATCCCCCATCACCCTTCTGGTTTTTGAATTAACAGCCATGCTGATCATGGCAAGTCTTCATGTGTTTGTTTAGTTTCTGAGGTTTCTCTTGCTGTCAATTTCTAATTTCATGAAATTCTGATCTGATAAGATGCAGAAAATTATTTTAACATTTTTGTATTTTCTAAGACTTGCTTTGTACTAAAATATGAACTATCTTGGAGAAAGTTGCATGAGTTGCTAAAAATATTGTGTGTTCTAATGTTGGATGGAATATTCTATAGACGTCTGTTAAGTTCATTGTATTTAAAGTATACTTTAACTCTGTTGCTTCTGTGTTATTTATTTGGATTATGGTCCCTGTGTGGATGACCTGTCTATAAAGAACAACTGGATATTGAAGTCACTCACTATTATTGTATTGAGGCCTCTCTGTCCCCATATGTTGAGTAGGGTTCATTTTATAAAATTAGGTACACCAAAGTTCAGGCCATATGTACTTACAACTTTTATATCTTCTTGGTGGATTATTACCTTTATTAATATGTTGTGACCTTTGTCTCTTCTGACTAATTTTGGTTTGAATTATGCCTTTTTGAATATGAGTCTATCTACTCCTTGCATGTAGATTCTATTTGCATAGAATATCACTTTCCATCCTCACTTTAAACTTGTTGATGCCTTTGCAGTGAGTTGTGTTTTTACAAGCAATGAAGAGTTGGATCTTATTTTTTAATAGAGTTTGTCAGTGTGTATCTTTTTAAAAATTTTTTTATTTAGTTGTCAATGGACCTTTATTTTTTATTTATTTATATGTGGTGCTAAGAATCTAACCCGGTGCCTCATACAGACTAGGCAACCACTCTGCCACTGAGCCCCAGCCCCAGCCCTGGGGTGTGTCTTTTGATTGGTGAATTAAAGCCATATACACTCAGAGTTATTATTGGCATGTATGCATTAATTCCAGTCATTTGTTGTTTTTCTAGTGTTTGATCATTTCTAATTCTCATCTGCATATTCACTCTTCTAATAAGATATTTTTCTTTTCTGTGCTCGTTTGTATTTTTCTTCCTCTTCTTTGTATAGGATAACTTCAAATATTTTATGTAAGATTGTGTTAATCATCATGAATTTCTTTAATTTATGCTTATCTTCAATGGGATTTTTTATTGATTCTGAAGTATAGTTTTATTGAACATAGTAATCAAGGTTGACAATTATTTTTCTTCTCTTTTATTTTAAATTTATTTATTTATTCTAATTTGTTATAAATGACAGCAGAATATATTCTGATTCATATTACACATATAGGGCACGATTTTTCATGTCTCTGGTCATACAAAAAGTAGAGTCACACAATTTGTGTTCTCATACATGTACTTAGGGTAATGATGTCCATCTCATTCCACCATCTTTTCTATCCCCATTCCTCCTCCCATTCCCTACCTCCCCTTTGCCCTATCCAAAGTTCCTCCATTCCTCCCATGTTCCTCCAGCCCCCATTAAGGATCAGCATCCACATATCAGAGAAAACATTCAGCTTTTGGTTTTATAGGATTGGCTTACTTCACATAGCATGATATTCTCCAAATCCATCATTTACCTGCAAAGTCATGATTTAATTCTCTTTAAATGCTGAGTAATATTCCATTGTGTAAATATACCAGTTTCTTTATCCATTCATCTACTGAAGGGCATCTAGGTTGGTTCCACAATTTAGCTATTGTGAATTGTGCTGCTATAAAATTGATGTGGCTGTGTCCCTGTAGTATGTTTTTTTAAGTCCTTTGAGTATACACTGAGGCAGGGGATAGCTGGGTCAAATGGTGGTTCCATTCCAAATTTTCTAAGAAATCTCTATACTGCTTTCCAGAGTGGTTGCACCAATTTGCAGACCCACCAGCAATGTATGAGTGTGCCTTTCCCCCCATATCCTATAATCTCTAATTGCTAGAGATATTGAACATTTTTAATATATTTGTTGATTTGATTGTATATCCTCTTCTGAGAAATGTCTATTCAGTTCCTTAGCACATTTATTGATTGGGTTATTTATTTTTTGGTGTTTAGTTTTTTTTATTCTTTATATATCCTAGAGATTAGTGCTCTATCTGATGTGTGTGTGTGGTAAAAATTTGCTTCCATTCTGTAGGCTCTCTTTTCACCTCACTGTTTCTTATTCTTAGAAGAAGCTTTCAGTTTGAATCAACCCATTTATTGATTCTTGATTTTATCTCTTGCACTATAGAAGTCTTGTTAAGGAAGTCAGGGCCTAATCTGACAGGATAAAAATTTGGGTCTACTTTATCTTCTATTAGATGTAGGGTCTCTGGTCTAATTCCTAGGTCCTTGATCCACTTTGAGTTCAGTTTTGTGCATGGTGAGAGATAGGGGCTTAATTTCATTTTGTTGCACATGGATTTCCAGTTTTCCCAGCCCCATTGTTGAAATGGCTCTCTTTTCTCCAATATATGGTTTTGGCACCTTTGTCTAGTATGAGACAACTTTATTCATGTGAATTTGTCTCTGTGTCCTTTATTCTGTACCACACTGGTCTACAAGTCTATTTTTGGTGCCAGTACTGTGCTGTTTTGTTACTATTGCTCTATAGCATAGTTCAAGGTCGGTATACTGATGCCACCTGCTTCACTCTTTTTGCTAGGATTGCTTTATCTATTCTGGGTCTCATTTTTTCCAAATGAATTTCATGATTGCTTTATCTATTTCTACGAGGAATGTCATCAGGATTTTGATTGGGATTGCATTAAATCTGTATAGTGCTTTTGGTAGAATGGTCGTTTTGACAATATTAATTTTGCCTTACCAAGAATAAGGGAAATATTTCCATCTTCTAAGGTCTTCTTTAATTTCTTTCTTTAGCATTCTGTAGTTTTCATTGTGGAGGTCTCTCACCTCTTCCATTAAGTTGATTCCCAATTTTTTTTGAGGCTATTGAATATGGGGTAGTTTTCCTCCTTTCTCCTTCAGAGGATTTGTCACTGATGTACAGAAATGCCTTTGATTTATGGGTGTTAATTTCATACTCTGCTACTTTTATAAATCCACTTATTAGTTCTAGAAATTTTCTGATGGAAATCCTCTAGGTATGGAATTATACCATTGACAAATAGTTATATTTTGAGTTCTTCTTTTACTATCTTTATTCCTATAAATTTTTAATCTGTCAAATTACTCTGGCTAGAGTTTCAAGAACAATGTTAAAGTGATGAAAGAGGGCATTCCCATCTTGTTCCAGTTTTTTAGAGGTAATACTTTCAATGTTTTTTTCCATTAGAATAATGTTGGCCTGGGGCTTAACATAGATAGCTTTTACATTGTTGAGATATATTCCTATTATCCCTAGTTTTTCTACTGTTTTAAACATGAAGGAGTGCTGTACTTTGTCAAATCCTTTTTATGCATCTATTGAGATAATAATATGATTCTTATCAGTAACTCTATTGATGTAATGAATTACATTTATTGATTTCTGTACATTGAACTAACCTTGCATTCCTGGGATAAACCTCACTTGATTGTGGTGCATGATTTTTTTATATGTTTTTGTATGCAATTTGTCAGAATTTTATTGAGAATTTTTGCACCTATGTTCATGAGAGATATTGGTCTGAAGTTTTCTTTTTTCAATGTGTCTTTGTCTGGTTTTGGAATCAGGGTGATAATCAGAATGAGTCTGGAAGTGTTCCCTCTTTTTCTATTTCATGGAATAATTTGAGGAGTATTGGTATTAGTTCTTCTTTGAAAGTCTTGTAAAACTCAGCTTTGTATCCCTCTGGTCCTGGGCTTTTCTTGGCTGGTAGGCTTCTGATGGCATCTTCTATTTCATTGCTTAAAATTGATCTGCTTATCTTATGTATATCATTCTGATTCAGTTTGAACAAATCATATGACTCCAGAAATTTGTCAATACCTTTGATATTTTCTATTTTATTGGAGTACAAATTTTCAAAATAATTTCTAATTAACTTCTGTTATTTCTGTAGTGTCTGTCATGATATTTCCTTTTCCTTTCAGATGTTAGTAATTTCAGTTTTCTCTCTCCTTCTCTTCATAACATGGCTAAGGTTTTATCAATTTTATTTATTTTTTCAAAGAACCAATTTTTTTGTTTTGTCAATATTTTTCAATTTTTTCTTTTGTTTCAATTTCATTGATTTCATCTCTGATTTTAATAATTTCCTGTCTTCTACTGCTTTTGGTGTTGACTTATTCTTTTTCTAGGGCTTTGAGATGTAATGTTAAGTCACTTATTCATTGAGTTTTTCTTCTTTTAAGGAATGAACCCCCATGCAATCAATTTTACTTTTAGTACTGCCTTCATAGTGTCCCAGAGATTTTGATATATTGTATCAGTATTCTCATTTATCTCTAAGAATTTTTAATCTCCTCTTTGATGTTTTTTGTAATACATTGTTCATTTAATAGCATATTATTTAGTATCCAGGTGTTGGAGTAGCTTCTATTTTTTATTTTATTATTCATTTCTATTTTCATTACATTATGATCTGGTAGAATGCAGGGTAGTATCTCTACTCTTTTGTATTTACTAAGAGTTGTTTTGTGGCATAATATATGGTCAATTTTAGAGAATGATCCATATGCTGCTGAGAAGAAAGCATATTTGCATACTGATGGATGAAATACTCTACACATGTCTAAGTTATTGTTTGTTCTATAGTTTCATTGTTCAGCTTTTGTTTGAAGATCTATCCAGTGGTGAAGAAGTGTGTTAAAGTCACTCAGATTTATTTTGTTGTGGTCTATTTGACTCTTGAACCTGAGAAGAGTTTGTTTGGTGAACATAGATGTTCTGTTGTTTGGGGAATATATATTTATAAGTATGTCTTGTTGATATATGGTTCTCTTAAGCAGTAATATCCCTCTTTATCCCTTTTATTAACTCTGCCTTGAAGACTACTTTATTTGATATGCGGATGGAAACCCCTGATTCTTTTCACAGTCCATACAAGTTGTATGTTTTTTCCCAACCTTTCACCTGCAGTCTATGAATGTCTTTTCTATGAGATGAATCTCTCTTTTAATTAATTTTGAAATTTGTTTTAATTAATTATACATGGCAGTAGAATGGATTTATGCACTAAGATATATCATACATAGGTGGGATATAATTTCTCATTTTTCTGGGTGTACATGTTGTAGAATTATATATATATATATATATATATATATATATATATATATATATATATATTTCTATATGATCTATATATATAATTCTATATGATCTATATATATGATGTCTCTGTCTTTTGCAGTCAGCATATTGTTGGGTCTTTTATTTTTTAATCAAATCTTCCAGTCTATGTCTTTTTATTGGTGAGTTTAGCCATTAACATTCAAGGTTATTATTGAAATATGATTTGTATTCCTGGAAATTTTGGTATATTTTTGGTATTTAACTTGGTTTCTCCTTTGATTAGTTTTTCCTGTAGTGTAATATCTTCCTTTTATGATTTTCATTGTTGTTTTTGATTTCCTCCTCATGGAATATTTTGTAGTATAGGCTTTCTAGTTGTAAATTCTTTTAACTTTTGTTTATCATGAAAGGTTTTTATTTAATCACCAAAACTAAAGCTTAATATTGCTGGATATAAAATTCTTGGTTGGCATCCATTTTCTTTCAGAGTTTGGTATATGTTATTCCAGGATCCTCTAGCTTTCAGAGTCTGGGTTGAAAAATCTGCAGAGATCATAATTGGTTTCCCCCTCTATGTAACCTGATTTTTTTCTCTTGTGGCTTTTAAAATTCTTTCTTTTTTCTGTGTTCTAGACATTTTTCATTATAAAGTACCTTGGTGAAGATCTGTTGTGATTTTGTACATTTGGTGTCCTATAAAACTCTTGTATTTGATTTCCCAATTCATTCTTCATGTTCGAGAAATTTTCTGAAATATTTCATTAAATAGATTGTTCCTTCCTTTTGTTTGCTTTCTATGCCTTCCTCTATCCCAATATTCCTTAAATTTGATCTTTTTATGTTATCCATAATTCTTGAATGTTCTGCTAATGGTTTCTTGCCATCTTCACTGTGTGGTCAACTTTATTTTCAAGATTATAGATTTTGTCTTTATTGTCTACGGTTCTTTCTTCCATATGATCTAATCTGTTGGTGGTACTTTCTATTGAGTTTTTAATTTTGTTTATTTTTTTCTTCATTTCAAGGATTTCTGTTTGTTTGTTTGTTTTTTAAAGAACCTCTATCTCATTATTGAAGTAATCTTTTGCTTCCTGTATTATCTTTATTGAAACGATCTTTCGCTGATCATTTTAAATGATCATTTAATTCATAGAACATTTTAATTTTGTACATCCTGAACTTCTCTGTCATTTTTTCTGCTGTGCTGAACATAAATTCTGATAATGTAGTATCTTGTTTTTGGGGGGGCAATTTTTTTCCTTGTTTCTTTATGTTGTTCGTTTCTTCCCTTCTAACACTGCAGTTCCAAGGTGTTACAATTTTTACTCTGTAGGCTTATAGTGTCCCTTCAAGTTTCCAATACCTCTCTTTTAATAGGGAGAACAATATTAATAGATCTCAATACAAACAATATACAGCCTTAATCCAAACAGCTGCTATTAAGACATTTACAGTTTTGTTCCAATATATAAAAATGGTGACTTCAGTTATTATCTACAATATAAACAGTAGGTTTGTAAAAGGTCTACAGTTTCTAATGGTGGACAAAGAGAGAACCAGGGGTGGGATGTAGGATGAGATGTTAAGAAGATAAGAGGTGAGGATATAGAGTTATTAGATCTCCGGAAGTGTGAAAGAGGAATCTAAAGAAGTTGACTACTAGCAGGAGAAAAGAGAGAAAGTTATTTTGAGGAGACATGAAGTGGGAAGACAATAGAGAGAGTTCAAAAAACAAACAAAAATTTTTTAAAAACCAAAAATGTAAAAATAGAGGATAAATAATATATACAACACAACTGTAATATACTCTTCAGATGACCCAGTTCTTAGTAGCCTAATTCTAGAAAAGTACTTGGTTTCATAAATGTTTGGGTTGTGAGGGCAGGACAAGAGAAAAAGACAGAAAAAAAGAGAAAAAATCTCAAAGGAACATACAAAGATTGTTTTTCTGTTGGAGCTCAGTATCTTTCCTGCATCCCTTCTAATCCAATAGGTGGGGTTGTCTTTTGTTTGCTGATATCTCCACCCTCAGGATGGTGATTTTTATTAAGGTAGGAGGGTTGGTTTTGGGGGTGGAGCTCCTGAAGGTGGGGTATAGCACTTGCCTGTCCCTGGTGGGAGACTGCACCCCAAGGGTCTCTTTGGGAGCCCACTCATGTGATGTGGGCTCCTGGTCTTATCTCCTTATATTGCCTGTAGACCTCACAATTTCTGGTCTCTAATTTAGCCTCTAAACTATATCTCACTCACCCCCTCCCTTTCTACTTCCCAATCAGGAGCCTCTCTCTCCAGAAGTCTTGTGGGCTGTGCTCTGGGGGATGCACACCTGTCATGGAGAGCTGTTTTGTATCAGGCAGCCCAGGACCAGGCTTTTTGAGCTACAGACCAACCCCATAGCCACAAGCTGTGCCCAGTTAGTGGCTGCAGGGGAGGGGGGAGTTGGGGACTATAGTTACCTTGATATTGTTTCTAGGCCCCCATCTGATGTCCCAAGCTGGGAGTCACCCCAACTAAAAATGGAGACAAAAGTGTCCCAAGATGGAGATGGCTGCTTTCAGAGATGGGATTTTGAGTCAGGTCAGGCCCCATGGTGATGTTGGGCAGTGTGTTCAGAGATGCACTTCTGTGGCTTGCAGTTTTCTGGCCGGCAGCTATCTCTAGACCCTGTCCAGTGCTCCCAGATTCCGGCTACCACTTGTAAGGGACTATAGCAGTGGTTTCAGGGTCCCAAAATGGAGGTCACTGGGGAAGCCCCACCTTGGTAAGTGGGAGTCCACACGGGAGTGGTGGCTGGAGGTCCTGCACGTGGGCCAGATGTCCTGTGTGGCAGCAGCAGCTGGGATTCCTGTGCAGGTGCTGATGCCAGCCAACAAGATTATTTTATGGGCTTGAAATACATCAAACCACACCTCCCTGAATGTTGGAGATTATGCTGAGAAATCTGTTATCTTGATGGTTTTGCCTTTATTAGTGACTCAACATTTCTCTGTTCTAAATTTTTGGCATTTTAACTATAATATGTCATGGAGAATTTGTTTTCTGGTCCTTTCTTTTAGGGGTTCTGAAAGCAACAAGTAGCTGAATGCTCATCTCAATTCCAACAGTTGAAGAATTTAAGATATTATTATTTTATTGAGTAGATTTTCTATACCAGTAGCCTGTATCTATAATCCCTCTTAAAGACTATGAGCCTTAACATAGGTGTTTGAATTTAACACAGGATCTTTCATAATTTTTCATAGTTTTTTTTCTTTATCATCATCTGAATTTCTACTTTATCCACCTTGTCTTTAAGACCTAAAATTCTACTTCTACTTGATATAGTCTATTGGCAACACTTTCAACTGTTTTTTTTAATTTGATGCATTGAGATTTTCTTTTTTATTTTTCAGTTTTTTCTCCTTTATGTTTTCCCAAACTATTTTTTTTAGTTTTAGATGAATACAATACCTTTATTTTATTTATTTATTTTTATGTGATGCTGGGGATACATGCTAGGCAGACACACTATCACTGAGCTACAAACCAGCCCTTCTTTCTTTATTTGTTCTTTTTAATTATACATGACAGTAAAATATATTATGACATATTATACATACAAGCAGTATAACTTCCCATTCTTGTGATTGTACATGATGTGAAGTTACACTGGATATTTACTCATGTATGTAGGAAAGTTTTGTCTGAATCATAGTACTATCTTTCCTATTGCCATGCCCCCTCCTTTCCTTTTATTCCCCTTTGTTTAATCCAATGAAGTTCCATTCTTTCCTCCCACCCCATTACTGAGTGTTAGCAATCACATATCAGAGAGAACATTTGGCTTTGGTTTTTTTGTTTGTTTGCTTGGTTGGTTGGCTGGCTTTGCTTTTGGTTTTGGTTTTTTTGTCATTGGCTTATTTCACTTAGTATGATTGACTCCAGTTCCATTTATTTACTGACAAATACCATAATGTCATTCTTCTTTAAGGATGCATAATATTCCATTGGGTATATATACCCCACTTTCTTTATCCATTCAAATGTTGAGGAGCAAAAAAAAAAAAAATGTTTCCGTAGCTTAGCTATTGTGAATTGAACTCCTATAAACATTGAAGTGGTTGCATCACTTATTACAATGATTTTAAGTTCTTTGCTGGGCTGGGGATGTGGCTCAAGTGGTAGCGTGCTCGCCTGGCATGCGTGCAGCCCGGGTTCGATCCTCAGCACCACATACAAACAAAGATGTTGTGTCCGCTGAAAACTAAAAAATAAATATTAAAAATTCTCTCTGTCTCTGTCTCTGTCTCTCTCTCACCTCTCTCTTTAAAAAAAAAGTTATTTGCTTATATGCCAAGGAGAGGAATAACTTGTCAAATAGTGGTTCCATTCTTAGTTTTCTGAAGACTCTCCATACTGCTTTCCTTAGTGGTTGCACCAATTTGCAGTCCCATCAGCAATGTATAAGTGAACCTTTTCCCCTACACTCACCAACATTTGTTGTTGCTTGATAATATATTCTTAATAATTCCATTCTGATAGGAGTGAGATGGAGTCTCAGTGTAGTTTTAATTTGTGTTTCTGTAATTCCTCAAGAAGTTGAACATTTTTTCATATATCTCTTGACCATTCCTGTTTCTCCTACTGTGAAGTGCCTGTTCAGTTCCTTTGTCCACTTATTGATTGGGTTATTTGGTTTTTTTTGTTTTGTTTTGTTTTGTTTTTTGTTTGAGTGTGTGTGTGTGTGTGTGTGTGTGTGTGTGTGTGAAGTTTTTGAGTTCTTTATATATCCTGGAGATTAATGCTTTATTGGGTGTAGGTGGCAAAATTTCTCCCATTCTGTAGGTTCTCTCTTCACATTGATTCTTTCTTTAGCTGTGAAGAAGCTTTTTAGTTTAAATCATCCCATTTATTGATTCTATTTTTAATATATTTTATTTATTCTAATTAGTTATACATGACAGTAGAATGCATTTTGACACATCATACATAAATGGAGTATAGTTTCTCATTCATCTAGTTGTACATGATCATATAGGCACATAAGATAATAATGTCTGACTCATTCTACTATCACTCCTTCCCACATTTCCCCTCACTTCCCTTTATTCCCCTCTGTCTAGTCCAAAATACCTCTATTCTCCCCCATCCCCCTTATTTTGAGTTAGTATCTGCATTTCAGAAAAAAGCATTCAGGCTTTGATTCTTTGGAATTGTCTTGTTTCACTTAGCATAATATTCTCTCTGTCTATTCTTAGTCTCTTATTTTTCCAAATGAATTTCATGATTGCTTTTCTATTTCTATGAAAAAAATATCATTGGAGTTTTTATAGAGATTACATTAAATCTGCATAGTGCTTTTGGTAATATGACCATTTTGACAATATTAATCCTGCCTATCCAGGATCATATGAGGACTTTGAATCTTTTAAAGTCTTCTTCAATTTCTGTCTTTAATGTTCTGTAGTTTTCATTGTAGAGTTTTTAACCTCTTTTTGTTAGATTGATTCCCAAGCATGTTCCCCCTCCCCCCGAGGCTATTGTGAAGAGTTTCCTAAGAACTCTTTCACTAGACTCCTCACTGATGTATAGAATTATGTTTCATCTATGGGTGTTGATTTTATATCTTGCTACTTTGCTGAGTTTATTTATTAATTCTAGAAGTTTTCTGGTGGAATTTTTTGGATGACTTAAATATAATATAGAATCATGGCAAATAATGATAGTTCAAGGTCTTGTTTTCCTATTTGTATCACTTTTATTTCTTTCTCCTGTCTACTTGTTCTGGCTTGAGAGTTAACATCAATATTCTTCAAATTATTTCATGAAATAGAAAAGGATGTAAACCATCCCAACTCATTTTATGAAGCTAGTGTCACCCTGATACCAAAACCAAAGACACATCAAGGAAACAAAACTTAAGACTAAATCTCTAAAGAACATAGATGCAAAAATTCTCAATAACTTTCTGGGTGCTGGGGTTATAGCTCAAGTAGGGGGCTTGCCTCGTATTTGTGAGGTACTTGGTATGATCCTCAGCACCACATAAAAAATAAATAAATAAATAAAAAGATATTGTGTCCATCTTTAAAAAATATACTTTAAATAAATAAATAAATTTCTGGCAAATGCCATATAAAAACGTATTTAAAAGATAGTGCACTACAATCAAGTGGTATTTATCCCAGGGATGCAAAGTTGGTTCAATATACAAAATTCAATAAATGTGACACATCACATCAAGAGACATACTGATAAGAATCATATGATAATCTCAACAGATGCAGAAAAAGCATTTGACAAATTATAGCCACCTGCATGCTCAAATCACTAGAAAACTAGGGATATTAGGGTTATATCTCAACATTGTGACAGCTTTATTTGCTAAACCCAAGGACAGCATCATTCTAAATGAAGAAAAATCAAAAGCTTTCCCTATAAAAACTGGAAGAAGACAAGGATGCCCTCTTTCACCACTTGTATCAAACATCATCCTTGAAACTCTAGCCAGAACAATAAAATAAATATTTATGTCCCAACAATGGAGCATCTATGTACATCAAACAAATTCTTCCCAATTTCAAGAATCAAATAAACCACAACACAACAATACTGGTGATTTAACACACCTCTCTCACTACTGAATAGATCTTCCAAAAATAAATAAACAAATAAACTATAGAACTAAATAACAAATCAATAATTTAGACTTAACAGACGTATATAGAATATTTCATCCATGATTGGGAAAATACACTTTCTTCTCAGCAGCACATTGATTCTTCTCTAAAATAGACCAAATCTTGGGCCATAATGTAACTATTATCAAATTAAAAAGAAAATAGAGATAATACCCGGCATCCTATTAGATCACAATGGAATAAAATTAGAAATCAATGATAAAATTAAAAATGGAAGCTATTCCTATACCTGGAGACTAAATAATACACTGATGAATAATGAATGGATAACAAAAGAAATCAGTGATGAAATAAAAAAAATTTATAGAGGTAAATTACTAAATTCTTAGTGATACAATATATCAAAATCTCTGGGACACCATGAAGGCAGTGCTAAGAGGAAAATTCATTGCCTTGAGCTCATTAATTAAAAGAGTAGAAAGTCAATGAATTATGAGATAACATTACATCTCAAAGCCATAGAAAAAGAAGAACAAATCAATATGAGGAATGGTAGAAAAAGAGGAAATAATTAAAATCAGAGATGAAATTGAAACAAAAGAAACAATTCAAAAAACTGACAAAACATTAGGTTGGTTCATTGAAAAAAAATTAATAAAATTGATAAACCCTTAGCTATACTAATGAAGAGAAAGAGAGAAAACTCAAATTACTAAAATTCATGATGAAAAAGGAAAAACCATGATGGACACTACTGAAATGCAGAAGATAATCAGAAACTATTTTGAAAATTTATACTCAAATAAACTAGAAAATATTGAAGACATGAACAAATTTCTAGAGACATATCATCTACTCAAACTGAACCAGGAGGACATACATGATTTGAACAGATTAGTCTCAAGATATAAAATAGAAGACACCTTCAAAAGCTTAAAAATTAAGAAAATCCCAGGACCAGATGAAATCTCAGCCAAGATCTACAAGAACTTCAAAGAAGAGTTAACACCAATACTCCTCAATTTATTTCAGGAAATATAAAAGTAGGGAACCCTTCCAAACTCATTCTATGAGGCTAGTATCACCCTGATACCAAAATCAGACAAAGATACATCAAGGAGAGAAAACATTAGACCAACATCCCTGATTAACACAGATGCAGAGATTCCCAATAAAATCCTGTCAAATAGCATTTAAAAACATATTTAAAAGACTGCACCATGATCAAGTAGGGTTCATCACAGGGATGCAATGTTGTTTTAACATGGAAATCATAAACATAATTTATCACATCAATAGACTTAAAGACAAAATATGATAATCTTAACAGATGCAGAAAAAGCATTTGACAAAATTTAGCACTCCTTCATGTTCAAAACACTAGAAATAGTAGAAACATACCTCAACAGTACAAAAGCTATATATGCTAAGCCCAACATGAGCATTATTCTAAATGGAGAAAAATTGAAAGCATTCCCTCTAAACACTGGACCAAAACAGAGATTCCCTCTTTTACCACTTTTATTCCTCAAAGTCCTTGAAACTCTACCCAGAACAATCAGAAAAATAAAAAAAAATTAAAGGGTTATGAGTAGAAAAATAAGGACCCAAATTATTACCATTTGCTAATGACAGAATTCTATATTTAGAAGATCCAAAAAAATTCACAAGAAAACTTTTAGAACTAATAAATGAATTCAGCAAAGTAGTAGGATATAAAATCAACACCCATAAATTAAAAGCATTTCTATACATAAGCAATGAATTCACTACAAGAGAATTAGGAAAACTACCCATTTACAATAACCTCAAAAAATACTTGGGAATCAATCTAACAAAAGAGGTGAATGACCTCTACAATGAAAACTATAGAACACTAAAGAAATAAATTGAAGGGCTAGGGATATATCTCAGTTGGTAGAGTATTTGCCTCATATGCACATGGCCCTGGGTTCAATCCCAAGCACCACAAAAGAAGGAGGAGGAGGAAGGGGAGGAGGAGGAAGGGGAGGAGGAGGGGGAGGAGGAGGAGAATGAAAGAAAAAAATTGAATAACTTAGAAGTTGGAAAGATTTCCCATACTCTTGGACAGGTAAAATTAATATTGTCAAAATGCCATACTACCAAAACAGCTATGTACATATAACCCAGTTTCTATTAAAATCCCAATGGCATTCTTCACAGAACTAGAAAAAAGCAATCATGAAACTTATTTGGAAAAAAAAAGAGATTCAGAATAGGCAAAGCAATCCTTAGCAAAAAGAGTTAAGCAGGGGACATCACATTAGCAGACTTTAAACTATACTACAGATCATTGTAACAAAATCAGCATAGTGGAGAAAAGCAGACACATTTACAGAAGAGAAGCCACTGCTCTGGGAGAGACAGTAGCTGCCTGAGTTTCTTTCACCTCTTAGAACTTGGTTTTTGGTCTTCCTGACTCTAGGTTCTAAGAATGTCTCATTGAGCTGCCTTAAAACATCAGAGTTTAAGCAATGTTAAAGCTAAATGTTCAAGACAAGTCAGAAAGCCACTAAATTTTTCAGGTTAAGACAGTACCTGGAGGAAGATGGCGGCAGGAAGTGAGTAAGCCGCTCTGAGCCCCGTGCCGCGGCGTCTGAAAAGATGAGGTAAAGATCATTAAAGGAGATCTGTCGACAAAAACCCAGCACCGTGTCAAGAAAGGGGCCTAGGTGGAGTGAATCAGCCACTAATCCAGCCAAGGTGAAGGGAGTACAGCACGACTTCAGCGCGAGCAGTAAGGCTGCAGCCCGAGCCGCCCGGCTCCCTCAGCCCCTTCTCCTTCTCCTTCCCCTTCTCCTCTCCGCCTTTCCGCCTTGCTTCTTTCTCCCCAGCCGTCTCTCCTCCCAAGCTCAGTCTCTAAATTTAGATCTCAACTTCTTTCCCCCACCCCGCCCGCTCTCCTGCGTGTCCGGTACCCGGACCGCGCGGCCCTGAGGCGCCGCCTCCCCTCCCCCAACCCGCACCCCCTCCCCGGGGGTCCCGAAGGCCGCCGCCGCTGCCACCGCCGCTGCTGCCGCCGCCTCCCGTGGAGCACCATAGAGCAGACTCTTCACCGCGCGAATGAGTTGCCGAATTATATGAAACAGCTGATAAGATGAGCGACAATTTAAAATCCAAGTGATCCGAGAACACGCACTGAGCTCTGACCCGCTAAATTCAAACTCCCGGTCACTTGCTTCCCGAAGACAAACAGCTATGACTCGGCATTAATTCATCCCGCTGAAACAACTGGTCAGCCCTTCTCATCATACGAAGGTAAATGCCTACCGAGCCTTCATAAGTAGTGGCCACAGGTTTGAAACGGGGCTTGGGAGAGAAGGACCCACCCGTTGAATTAGTCTCCCGGCAAAGGGAAACCGTGTCATCAGACTGCTGCGGAGGAGATAACTTCGTTGAAACAGGTGTGTGATCCCATAGCCTTGCCTCTCCACACATCGGGAAAACTCTAAGAGCCCCTCCCAGCTCTCCCGTAAGGGCCCCTCCCAGCTCTCCTGTGAGTGCTTCAGCCAGCCCGAGGGAATCAGAGGTGGTGCAAGTCCCGCAAGCGGAACTACCGCTCCCACCAGGGCTGACTGCTGAGGTCTCTTGCACCACCTACGGGGAAGTGGATACCAGAGGGCAAGTAAAAGCCGCTGAGGATTCTCAGCCCCAAACTCTACAAGCTTAGGGTCTGAGGGAATGGCAAACTGGAAGAGTGTGCCCAGTCGTTCATGAAAACAGGGCTCCCGGGAGCAGCAGACTTGGCGTGTAGCCAGTATTGTGGTGAGAGGGGCCTGGCTAGAGAAAAAGTGGGAAGTGACTAGACACAAGAGGAGGCCCTAGACACTCAGGATTGGAGACTCGCCCAGTCTGGGAGGAGCTGCTGCACAGTGATTGGTTCCCGCGTATTGACAGGAGAAACTTGACCTGGTGGGCACAGCGCCATCTACTGGAAGAGAAGTTAATCAAACTCTAAGACTGCATTTATTAGGTTTTTTTTTCTTTTTCTTTTCTCCTTTTTTTTGTTTTTTTTTTTATTTAGGTTTTTCTTTCATTTTCATTTTTTTCTTTCTTGTTGTTTTATTAATTTTTTTTTACAAAATATTTTTTTAAATTTTTTTCTACTAATTTTAATTTAAATTTTTTTAATTATTATTATTATTTTTTTATCTTTTTCTTTTTTAGTTCCTATACTTTTTCTTCTTTAGTCTTCTCATTTTTCTTATCCCCCCTTTTTTCTTGAATTCTACCTGCCTACTCTCATTCTCTTTAGAGACTTCTTCCCTTCCCTTCAAATACCTTTCCTCCCAAGCATCAAACTAATTTATAGGAGTAAACAGTAACTCAGCAGTCAAACAGAACAAGAAGTAACATGAGCAGCTTCAAAAAACAAGGAAGAAAAGGAGTACAAACAACGCAGGACAGCCTAAATATTCAGGAGGACCTAGAGTCATCAGAAAAATGGTCATATAAAGCACTCAAGGAACACCTAAGACAGATGGAATGGAACCTTAAAGAGGATACAAGACAGCAAATTCAAGCAGCGAAAGAACACATTGAGAATGCATTTCACAAACAGATAAAAGAAGAAGTTAAGCATCTTTATCAGGAGATAGAGATTATAAAAAATAATCAAACAATAATTCTAGAAATGAAGGAAACGATAAACCAAATTAAAAACTCAATTGAGAGTATCACTAACAGAGTGGAGCAAGTAGAAACCAGAACATCAGATAATGAAGACAAAATATACCATCTTGAAAAGAGTCTAGCCAACTCAGAAAGGCTGGTAAAAAATCACGAGAAAAACATCCAAGAATTATGGGATAACATTAAGAAACCAAATTTACGAGTCATCGGGATAGAAGAAGGTACAGAGATTCAAACCAAGGGAATGAGAAACTTGCTGAAGGAAATAATTACAGAAAACTTTCCAGAAATAAAAAAGGAAACAGATATACAAATTGAAGATGCATACAGGACACCGAGCACACAAAATCACAGTAGACCAACGCCAAGACACATTGTTATGAAGATATCCAATATACAGAACAAAGAGAAACTATTAAAAGCTACAAGAGAAAGGAGACAGATTACATTTAGGGGTAAACCAATACGGTTAACCACGGATTTTTCATCACAGACACTGAAAGCAAGAAGGTCATGGAACAATGTATTTCAAACACTGAAAGAAAATGGATGCCAACCAAGAATTCTGTATCCAGCAAAATTAAGCTTCAGGTATGACAACGAAATAAAAATCTTTCATGATAAACAAAAGTTAAAAGAATTTGCAGCCAGAAAACCAGCATTGCAAAGCATTTTGAGCAAAACACTACACGAGGAAGAAATGAAAAACAATAACCAAAACCATCAGTGGGAAGTGCCTCAGTAAAGACAGAGGGCAAGGGGAAAGACAATCATGGAGAGACAAACTAAATTTTTTTTTAAAAAAAAGGATAAACAATCAAACATGGATGGAAGTTCAAACCACATATCAATAGTAACTCTGAATGTTAATGGCTTAAACTCTCCAATAAAGCGACATAGGCTGGTATCATGGATTAAAAAAACAAATCCAACAATATGCTGCCTCCAGGAGACACATCTGATTGGAAAAGACATACACAGGCTGAAGGTGAAAGGATGGGAAAAAATATACCACGCACATGGTCCTCGTAAGCAAGCAGGGGTGGCCATCCTCATATCGAATAAAATCGACTTCAAGACTAAGTTAATCAAAAGGGATAAAGAAGGTCATTATATACTGTTAAAAGGAACCATTCACCAACAAGACATAACAATTATCAATATTTACGCACCAAATAATGGTGCTGCGACATTCACAAAACAAATTCTCCTCAAATTCAAGAATCAAATAGACCACAACACAATAATTATGGGAGACTTCAACACACCTCTCTCACCATTGGACAGATCCTCCAAACAAAAGTTAAATAAAGAAACTATAGAACTCAATACCACAATCAATAACCTAGACTTATATAGAATATATCAACCATCATCAAATGGATATACTTTCTTCTCAGCAGCACATGGATCCTTCTCAAAAATAGACCATATATTATGCCATAGGGAAACCCTCAGTAAATATAAAGGGGTGGAGATAATACCATGCATTTTATCTGATCATAATGGAATGAAACTGGAAATCAATGATAAAAGAAGGAAGGAAAAATCCTACATCACATGGAAAATGAACAATATGTTACTGAATGATCAATGGGTTACAGAAGACATAAAGGAGGAAATCAAAAAATTCTTAGAGATAAACGAAAATACAGACACAACATATCGGAATCTATGGGACACAATGAAAGCAGTTTTAAGAGGAAAGTTCATCGCCTGGTGGTCATTCCTCAAAAAAAGAAGAAACCAACAAATAAATGAGCTCACACTCCAACTCAAAGCCCTAGAAAAGGAAGAGCAAAACAACAGCAAATGTAGCAGAAGGCAAGAAATAATTAAAATCAGAGCGGAAATTAATGAAATTGAAACAAAAGAAACTATTGAAAAAATTAACAAAACTAAAAGTTGGTTCTTCGAAAAAATAAATAAGATCAACAGACCTTTAGCCATGCTAACGAAGAGAAGAAGAGAGAGAACTCAAATTACTAACATACGGGATGAAAAAGGCAATATCACAACAGATGCTACAGAAATACAGAAGACAATTAGAAATTATTTTGAAAATCTATATTCCAATAAAATAGAGGATAGTGAAGACATCAATAAATTTCTTAAGTCATATGATTTGCCCAGACTGAGTCAGGAGGATATAGACAATCTGAACAGACCAATATCAATAGATGAAATTGAAGAAGCCATCAAAAGACTACCAACCAAGAAAAGCCCAGGACCGGATGGGTATACAGCGGAGTTTTACAAAACCTTTAAAGAAGAATTAATACCAATACTTTTCAAGTTATTTCAGGAAATAGAAAAAGAGGGAGCTCTTCCAAATTCATTCTATGAGGCCAACATCACCCTGATCCCGAAACCAGACAAAGACACCTCAAAGAAAGAAAACTACAGACCAATATCTCTAATGAACCTAGATGCAAAAATCCTCAATAAAATTCTGGCGAATCGAATACAAAAACACATCAAAAAAATAGTGCACCATGATCAAGTAGGATTCATCCCTGGGATGCAAGGATGGTTCAACATACGGAAATCAATAAATGTTATTCACCACATCAATAGACTTAAAGATAAGAACCATATGATCATCTCGATAGATGCAGAGAAAGCATTCGACAAAGTACAGCATGCCTTTATGTTCAAAACATTAGAAAAACTAGGGATAACAGGAACTTACCTTGACATTGTAAAAGCTATCTATGCTAAGCCTCAGGCTAGCATCATTCTGAATGGACAAAAGTTGAAGGCATTCCCTCTAAAATCCGGAACAAGACAGGGATGCCCTCTATCTCCACTTCTATTCAATATAGTTCTCAAAACACTGGCCAGAGCAATTAGACAGACGAAAGAAATTAAAGGCATAAAAATTGGAAAAGAAGAACTTAAATTATCACTATTTGCAGATGACATGATTCTATACCTAGAAGACCCAAAAGGGTCTACAAAGAAACTACTAGAACTAATAAATGAATTCAGCAAAGTGGCAGGATATAAAATCAACACGCATAAATCAAAGGCATTTCTGTATATCAGCAACAAAACTTCTGAAATGGAAATGAGGAAAAACACTCCATTCACAATATCCTCAAAAAAAATAAGATACTTGGGAATCAACCTAACAAAAGAGGTGAAAGATTTATACAATGAAAACTACAGAACCCTAAAGAGAGAAGTAGAAGAAGATCTTAGAAGATGGAAAAATATACCCTGTTCATGGATAGGCAGAACTAACATCATCAAAATGGCGATATTACCAAAAGTTCTCTATAGATTTAATGCAATGCCAATCAAAATCCCAACGGCATTTCTTGTAGAAATAGATAAAGCAATCATGAAATTCATATGGAAAAATAAAAGACCCAGAATAGCAAAAGCAATTCTAAGCAGAAAGAGTGAATCAGGCGGTATAGCGATACCAGATTTCAAACTATATTACAGAGCAATAGTGACAAAAACAGCATGGTACTGGTACCAAAACAGGCGGGTGGACCAATGGTATAAAATAGAGGACACAGAGACTAACCCACAAAGTTACAACTATCTTATATTTGATAAAGGGGCTATAAGCATGCAATGGAGGAAGGATAGCATCTTCAACAAATGGTGTTGGGAAAACTGGAAATCCATATGCAACAAAATGAAACTGAATCCCTTTCTCTCGCCATGCACAAAAGTTAACTCAAAATGGATCAAGGAGCTTGATATCAAATCAGAAACTCTGCGTCTGATAGAAGATAAAGTTGGCTCCGATCTACAGATTGTGGGGTCGGGCTCCAAATTCCTTAATAGGACACCCATAGCACAAGAGTTAACAACTAGAATCAACAAATGGGACTTAATTAAACTTAAAAGTTTTTTTTCAGCAAAAGAAACAATAAGAGAGGTAAATAGGGAGCCTACATCCTGGGAACTAATTTTTCGCCTCACACTTCAGATAGAGCCCTAATATCCAGAGTATACAAAGAACTCAAAAAATTAGACAATAAGATAACAAATAACCCAATCAACAAATGGGCCAAGGACCTGAACAGACACTTCTCAGAGGAGGATATACAATCAGTCAACAAGTACATGAAAAAATGCTCTCCATCTCTAGCAGTCAGAGAAATGCAAATCAAAACCACCCTAACATACCATCTCACTCCAGTAAGATTGGCAGCCACTATGAATTCAAACAACAACAAGTGGTGGCGAGGATGTGGAGAAAAGGGTACACTTGTACATTGCTGGTGGGACTGCAAATTGGTGCGGCCAATTTGGAAAGCAGTTTGGAGATTCCTGGGAAAGCTGGTAATGGTACCACCATTTGACCCGGCTATTGCCCTTCTCGGACTATTCCCTGAAGACCTTAAAAGAGCATGCTACAGGGACACTGCCACATCGATGTTCATAGCAGCACAATTCACAATAGCTAGACTGTGGAACCAACCCAGATGCCCTTCAATAGATGAATGGATAAAAAAAAATGTGGCATCTATACACAATGGAGTACTATGCAGCAATAAAAAATGACAAAATCATAGAATTTGCAGGGAAATGGATGGCATTAGAGCAGATTATGCTTAGTGAAGCTAGCCAAACCCTAAAAAACAGATACCAAATGTCTTCTTTGATATAATGAGAGCAAGTATGAACAGAGCAGGGAGGAAGAGTAGGAAGAAAAGAGTAACATTAAACAGAGACTTGAGATGAGAGGGAAAGGGAGAGAAAAGGGAAATTGCATGGAAATGAAGGGAGACACTCATTGCTAAACAAAATTACATATAAGAGGTTGTGAGGGGAATGGGAAAATAAACAAAGAGAGAAATGAATTACAGTAGATGGGGTAGAGAGAGAAGATGGGAGGGGAGGGGAGGGGGGATAGTAGGGGATAGGAAAGGTAGCAGAATACAACAATTACTATTAGTGCATTATGTAAAATTGTGGATGTGTAACTGACGTGATTCTGCAATCTGCATTTGGGGTAAAATTGGGAGTTCATAACCCACTTCAATCTAATGTATGAAATATAATATGTCAAGAGCTTTGTAATGTTGTGAACAACCAATAAAAAAAAGTAAAAAAAAAAAAACCAAAATCAGCATAGTGTGTACATGTACATATTGATATCTACATACAGACATGTAGACCAATGGTACAGAAGAGAAGTCACAGAGAGAAACCCACATAAATACAATTATCTCATACTAAACAAAGGCACTGAAAACCTACATTGCAGAAAAGACAGCCTATTCCAACAAATGCTGCTGCAAAAACTAGACTTCCATATGTAACAAAATGAAATTAAACCCCTGTCTCTTACCATGCATGAAACTCAACTCAAAGTGGATCAAAGACTTAGTAGAACAGGGACCCTGTGACTATTATGAGAAAGCATAGGCCCAAGTCTTCATCATGTCAGCTTAGGACTTGACTTTCTTAACAAGAATCATAAAGTGCAAGAACTAATATTAAAAATGAATACATGGGATGGATTCAAGCTGAAAAGCTTCTTCTCAGCAAAGGAAACAATCAATCATATAGACAGAGTGCCTATATAATGGGAAAAAATCTTTAACACATGCACCTCAGATAGAGAACTAATCTCCAGGATATACAAAGAACTCAAAAAACTTAACACCAAAACACACACACACACACACACACACAAACAATCCCATCGATAAATGGGCTAAGTATCTGAACAGACACATCACACAAACAGAAATACAATAGATCAATAAACATATAAAAAGGTTTCACCATCTCCAACAATTAGAGAAATGCAAATCAAAACTAAGATTCATCTAACTCTAGTCAGAATGGCAATTAACAAGAATACAAGAAATAATAAGTGTTGGCAAGGATGTGGGGGGGGTAACCTCATACATTGCTGGTGGGCATGAAAATTGGTGCAATCAATCTGGAAAGTAGCACAGAGATTGCTTAGAAAACCTAGAATGGAACTACCATTTGACTCAGCTATTCAACTCCTTGGTTGCACACACTACAGTGATGCGGCCACATCAATTTTTATAACAACTCAATTCACAGTAGATAACTATGGAAACAACCTAGATGCCCTTCAACAGATGAATGGATAAAGAAAATGTGGTACATATACACAATGGAATATTATTTAGCCTTAAAGCAGAATGAAATTGTGTCATTTGCAGGTAAATGGATAGAACTAGTGAATATCATACTAAGTGATATAAGCCAAAAAAAAGTAAATTTGAATATTTTCTCTGATCAGCAGATGCTAATCCATAGTGGGGGGGTGTAGGGAAGAATTAAGAAATCTCAAATTGTGAGGAGGGGAATATGGGGCAGTGGGGATGGGAAGGATGGTAGAATGACATAGCCATTATTACCCTATATACATGTATGATTACACTACTTGTGTGACTTAGCACCATATATAGCCTGAGAAATGAGAAGTTATGGTCCATTTGTGTACAATGTGTCAAAATGCATTTTACTGTCATATATAATTAATTGGAACAAAAAAATAATTTAAAAATCTTGGTTCCTAACATAGAATAATTTCTTTTGTTCTACCTTCCAGTTCACTTATTCTTTCTTCTGCCATCTCAAATCTGTTGTTAAGTGCATATAGAGAATTTTTATTTCAGTTATATTTTTTTTATTATTTATTGGATGTTCACAACATTACAAAGCTCTTGACAAATCATATTTCATACATTAGAATCAAGTGGGTTATGAACTCCCATTTTTACCCCAAATACAGATTGCAGAATCACATCGGTTACACATCACATTTTTACATACTGCCATATTAGTGACTGTTGTATTCTGCTACCTTTCCTATCCTCTACTATCCCCCCTCCCCTCCCCTCCCATCTTCTCTCTCTACCCCATCTACTGTAATTCATTTCCCTCCATGTTTGTTATCCCATTCCCCTCATAACCTCTTATATATAATTTTGTATAACAATGAGGGTCTCCCTCCATTTCCATGTGATTTCCTTTTTTTTCTCCCTTTCCCTCCTGCCTCATGTCTCTGTTTAATGTTAAACTTTTCTTCCTGCTCTTCCTCCCTTATTTCAGTTATATTTTTAAATTCTGTGTTCATTAAGTGTTTCCTTTGATTCCTTAAATATGACTGCCTTCCAATCTCTGAACATATTTTAACAGGTGTTTTGCAGTGTTTTCAGCTAAATCCTACATCAGAGGACAGATGCTCAGAGCTAGTTCCTATGGGCAGCTCTTTTCTTATATAATATGTAAATGTTTTGTTGAAATCTAGGTAAGTTAAGTAGTACCCTGAATTCCAATATTTTCCATAGGATTTGTTATTGTTTTTCTTATTTAGTAACTTTCCTGAACTAAGCCTGCAATATTTGTCTCCCACATAAAGTACAGTTAATGATGCCTTTAATTCTTATTTTTTTAAACAAAATGATAAAATTTTAAAAAATAGAAGCAACTCTAACACAAGGATTCTAAATAACTCTAACACAAGGAGACTAAATACATTATCAAATGATGAATGGATACTAGAAGATATCAAGGATGAAATAAAAAAATATTTAGAGGTAAATTACAATAGTGATATATCAAAATCTCTGGGACACTATAAAGGCAGTAATCATTGCATTGAGATCATCCATTTAAAGAATAAAGAGCCAACAAATAAATGACCTAATATTACATCTCAAAGCCTCAGAAAAGGAAGAACAAATCAACACCAAAACAGTAGAAGACAGAAAATAATTAAAATCAAATCTGAAATCAATAAATTAAAATGAAATAATTCAAAAAAGAAGACAAAATATAAGTTTGGTTCTTTGAAAAATAAATAAATAAAATAGATATACCCCAACCTTAATGAAGAGAAAGAGAAAACTCAAATTACTAAAATATGTGATGAAAAAGAAAATATCACAATGGCACAACTGAAATACAGAAAAAAATCAGAAGCTATTTTGAAAATTTATACTCCAAAAAATATAGGAAATATTGAAGACATTGACAAATTTCTAGAGACATATCATCTATCCAAACTGAACCAGGAGGACATACATTATTTAAACAGATGAATTTCAAGTAATAAAATAAAAGATGCCATCAAAAACCTAAAAATTAAGAAAATTCCAGGACCAGATGAATTCTCAGCTGAATTCTACAGGACCTTCAAAGAATTACCACCAAACTCCTCAAATTATGTCATAAAACAGAAAAGAAGTTAACACTTCCCAATTCATTCTATGAGGCTAGTATCACCCTGATTCCCAAAATAGAGAAAGACATCAAGGAGAGAAAATATTAGACGAGCATCCCTGATGAAGATAGATGCAGAGATTCTCATAAAATCATGGCAAACTGCATACCAAAACATACTTAAAAGATAGTGCACCATGATCAAGTATGGTTCATCACAGGGATGCAAGGTTGGTTCAATATAAAAAATTCAAAAAATGTATCATATCATATCAATAGACTTAAATACAAGAATCATACACTAATCTCAACAGATGCAGAAAAAGCATTTGAAAAATACAGCACCCTTCATATTCAAAACACTAGAAAAACTAAGGATAGTAAGCATATATCTCAACAGTATAAAAGCTATATATATAAACACAAGGCCAATATCACTCTAAGTGGAGAAAATTGAAAGCATGCTCTCTAAGAACTGGAATAAGACAAGGATGCCCTTTTACACCACTTCTTGAAACTCTAACCAGAGCAATTAGACAGGAGAAAGAAATTAAAAGAATACAAACAGGTAAAGAAGAACTGAACTATTACTGTTTGTCAATGACCTGAATGTATATTTAGAATATCTAAAAAATCCACCAGATAACTTTTAGAACTAATAAATGAATTCAGAAAAATATCAGGAGATAAAATCAATATCTATAAATCAAATGCATTCTTATACATCAGTGGTAAATCTAGTGAAAGAAAAATTAGGAAAACTACCCCATTCACAAGAGCTTAAAAAATACTTGGGAAGCAATCTAACAAAAGAGGTGAAAGCCCTCTGCAATAAAAACTAAAGAAAGAAATTGAAGAACACCTTAGATGATTGAAAGATCTCCCATGCTTTTGAGTAGGCAATATTAATATTGTCAAAATGGCCATACTACACAAAATGCTATATAGATTCAATGTGATTCCAATTAAAATCACAATGTCATTCCTTATGGGTTTAGAAAAAACAATCATGAAACTCATTTTGAAAAAGAGACCAAAAATAGCCAAAACAATCCTTACAAAAAAGAGTGAAGCAGGAGGCATCATAATACCACACCTTAAACTATACTACAAAGCAATATAACAAAAATGGCATGGTATTGTCACCAAAATAGACATGTAGACCAATGGTACAGAAAAGAAAACACAGAGAAAAACCTGTTGAGAGCCACAACCAAGTCAAGATGGCGCCTGGCATTTTGCCAGAAGGAGTGGTTGAGAAGTAATGCTAGCGAGGCATTAAGATGATGATGATTAAGTTAAGCTGTGCATAATTATTAAGATGACTGATTGCTATAAGTGGATGATGCTAAATTGAAACAAGCTGTGTATTCAGTTGTGTATATAAACCTCTGCTGTCCGGCAATAAGGCGGCTCCTGCTACCTCGGGTGCCCGCTACTTTTGAGTTCTCGTGGAGTTCCTGTTGAGTTCCCATTGGTTCTTGCAGAGTTTCTGTGGAGTTCTGGAGAGTTCCCATTGGGTTCTGGCAATAAAGTCATTCCTGTTTGAACCTACAAGTGGCTCGTGACCTCCCAGTTATTTGTGCCCAGCCAGACTGTGGCAAAAACCCACATAAATACAGGTACCTCATACTAGACAAGGGCACTAAAAACATAATTGGAGGAAAGATAGCCTCTTCAACAAATGGTGCTGAGAGAACTGGAAATTCATGTGAAGCAAAATAAAATTAAACCCCTATCTATATCTCATCATGCACAAAACTCAAATCAAAGTGAATCAAGGACCTAGAAATTAGACCAGAGATCCTGCATCTAATAGAAAAAAAAGTAGGCCCAAATCTTAATCATATCAGAATAGGCACAAACTTCCTCAACAAGACTCCTAAAGCACAAGAAATAAAGTCACGAATCAATAATGGGATACACTCAAACTAAAAAGGTTCTTCTCAGCAAAAAATACAATCAATGAGGTGAAGAGAGAGCCTTCATACTGGGAGCAAATCTTTTTCCACAAGCACGTCAAATAGAGCATTAATCTCCAGGATATATAAAGAATTCAAAAAACTTAACACAAAAAAAAACCCTATTACTAAATAGGCGAAGGAGCTGAACAGATAATTCTCAGAAGAAAATATACAAATGATCAACAAATATATGAAAAAAATGTTCAACATCTCTAGTAATTAGATAATGCAAATCAAAACTACACTAAGATTTCATCTCACTCCAATCAGAATGGCAGTTATCAAGAATACAAACAACAATAAGTGTTGATGAGGATGTGGGGAAAAGGCACACTCATACATTGCTGGTGGAACTGTAATTTAGTGCAACCACTCTGGAAAGCAGTATGGAGATTCCTTAAGAAACTTGGAATGTAACCACCATTTGACTTAGTCTATACCCAAAGAACTTAAAATCAGCATACTATACTAAGCAGCCACATCAATGTTTATAGCAGCTCAATTCACAATAGCTAAACTGTGGAAGCAATATATATGCCCTTCAATAGATGAATGGATAAAGAAGCTGTGGTATATATACTCAAAAGAATATTGCTCAGCATTAAAAGAATAAAATTATGGCATCTTCAGGTAAATGGATGGAGTTGGAGAATATCATGCTAAGCAAAGTAAGCCAATCCCAAAAAACAAAGGCCAAATGTTCTCTCTGATAAGTGGATGCTGACCCATAATGGGGTTGGGCAAATGAAAAATGGAGGAACTTTGATTAGGCAAAGGGGAGAGAAGGTAGAGAGCATAGGGCCAGGAAAGATGGTGGAATGAGAGGAACAGCATTACCCTAGATACATGTATGACTGCACATATGGTGTGATGCTATATCATGTAAAACTAGAGAAATGAAAAGTTATTCTGCAATTGTGTACAATGAATCAAAATGTATTCTGCAGTCATATATACATAGTTAGAATAAATAAATAGATAGATAGATAGATAGATAGATAAAAATTATTTTTAAAAGAAATTGAAGAAGATCTTAGAAGATGGAAAGTCCTCTCATGCTCCTGGGGGATAGACAGAATTCATATTGTCAAAATGGTGATACTACCAAAAGCATTATACAGATTTTATGCAATTCCAATTAAATCCCAATGACATTCTTCACAGAATTAGAAAAAGCCATCATAAAATTTATTTGGGGGAAAAAAAAAGTTCCAGGCAAAGCAATCTTACCAAGAAGAGTGAAGCCAGAGGCATCATAATACCAGATTTGCAACCATACCACAGAGCTATAGTAACAGAAACAGCATGGTACTGGCACCAAAATAGGCAGATAGACCAAGCAGAGACAAACCCACATAAATAAAGTTATCTCATACTAAGAAAAGCATAAAAAACATTCTACGTAGAAAAATAGCCTGCTCAACAAACTGTGCTGTGACAATTGGAATAATCACATGTAAAAAAATGAAATTAAATCTTTATTTCTCACCATGCATGAAACTCAATTCAAAGTGGATTAAAGACTTAGAGAGAAAACCCAGGTGTCAGAGGGAAAAACATGGTGGCGGGCAGGGAGTGAGCTACCCTGTGCCACATGCTGCCAAACCCACAGTTCTCACCTAGTCAGAATACTGCATCTTTGAGAGTGTTAGAGGACAGCTGCTCTCTGCAGAAATCACCAGCGCTGTGACCCCGAGTGGGGCTCTGGGCCTCAGAGTTTGAGTAGGACACCCAGCATTGGAGCAGGACCCAAAGCCCAAAGTTCTAGCCCACATAAGACTCTGCGAGTTCCTTAGCAGAATCAACTATCAACACATCTGCTGATAGCCAAGACTTTGCTCCACTCCCAAGCAAGTCACTCAGCTGCTACCTACCCACAATGCAACACATTCGACAAGTTCCCCCACCTCACCAGGCTCCCCCCACCTCACCAGGCTTCCTCCACCTCACCAGACTCCCCAGTGCTGAAAGCAGGCCACCGCCATCTTGACTCAACATTCTCACCATATTAGCTGGGGGCAGTTCCCAGATCAGATTTCCAGCGGCCAGGTACCAGGTTTCCAACTTCCCCCCTCCCCAGTGGTAGTAACCCAACAGAGTAGCTGCCCAACACAGGTGTGTAGTGCAACCAGGGAGCCACCCACGGGAGCCTGGGGGTGAGAGTTTCCTCAATTTTTGGGAACTGCTAAGGGAGAAGGACGTGGCTAAAGTCTGGAGCCTAAGAGAGAATCAGGAACTAAGAAACCTCCAGGCAAGAAAGGGAGATAATACTCAGCGCTCAAGTCATATGAGTGGCCCCAAAAAGAGACCCATGAGGTTTAGTGTTTCTGCAGAGACTGGCTGGTGCCACTCCCCACATCCAGGTGCCCTGCACCAGAACTAGTCTTCCCACCCTGGTTACCTCTACCATCCAAAGGGCAGAGACACCAGCTTAAAACAGATGACCCCACCTATTGGATGAGAAGAGAAGCAGGAAAGATATGGATCTCTAAAACTAGCTACAAACCTGGTTTCTTCCTTAGAGTTTTTTGTTTTGTTGTTTGTTTTTTCTCTTCTATCCCTCTATCCTCCCACCTTCACATCCCCAACATATGTGAAACCAAGAACTTTGCATAAAACAGGACTTTGAGGACTGAGTCATCTAAATAATATATTATAGAGGTGTTGTATATGCCCCTTTTTTCTTTTCCATTTTATTCTTTCATTTTTCTTTCCCCCTCCAAATTTTGCTGTTTTAACATCTGTGTTTTTCTAAATACATATGTGTGTTTTTCTTATGTATTCTACTGTCATCCCACATACATGCTTACCCTAAATTACTTCCTGTCTATTCTCTTGCTTTTATCCCTCTTCATTAGATTTCTCCTTCACACTTCCTAAGATATATTAATTCTATATCCTCACATTCTACCTCTTCATCATATCGTTATAAGCCCCACCCTCAGTTTATTGTCCATTGCAGAAACTGTAAACCTTTTTACAAAACTACTTATTATATTTTAGATAATAATTAAATCCAACATTTCTGAACATGGAGACTAAATTGTAAATGTCTTAATAACAGCAAATTGTTCATAGGTGGTATATTGTTGATATTGGAATCTGTTAACATTGTTCTTCCCCATAAAAGAGAGGTCTTGGAACTCTACAAGAGCATTACAAACCTATGGGGTAAAAACAATAACAACCTAGACCCACAGAGCTGGAAAGGAAGACACAAAAGCAACATGAAAAACAAGGGAAGAAAATGCCCCAAAAAATGAAGACACCACATCATTAGAATCATTGGCAGCCAAAGCAGAAGAAATAACAGAGAAGGAGTTTAGGATGTACATGGTTGAAATGTTCTGTAAGCTCAAGGAAGAGAGCAAACACAGGCAGTGAAAGATCACTTCAACAAGGAGCTACATAAACAAATATAGGAAGCAAAATATCACCTCAACAGGGAGATAGAAGTTCTAAAAAAACAAACAAACAAACATAAATCCTTGAAATGAAAGAAATAATAAACCAAATTAAAAACTCAAATGAAAGCATTAAATGAAAGTAGACCACTAGGAAGATAGGACATCAGACAATGAAGACAAAATATATAATCTTGAAAAGAACGTAGACCATGCAGTGATAATGGTAAGACATTCAAGAAATATGGGATACTATAAAAAGACCAAATTTAAGAGTTATTGGTATAGAGGAAGGCATAGAGGTCCAAACCAAAGGAATGAAATAATATCACAAAACTTTCCAAACATGAAAAATGAGTTGGAAATCCAAATTCAAGAAGCCTACAGGATGCTAAATGTTCAAAATTACAACAGATCCACACCAAGGCACATTATAATGAAAATACCCAACATACAGAATAAGGAGAGAATTTTAAAAACCATAAGAGAAAGAAATCAGATTACATATAGGGGAAAACCAATTATGATAATGGCAGATTTTTCAACACAGACCCTGAAAGCTAGAGGATACTGGAACAATATATATCAAGCTCTGAAAGAAAATGGGTGCCAACCAAGAATCTTGTGTCCAGCAAAATTAAGCTTTAGATTTGAAGATGAAATAAAAACCTTCCATGATAAACAAAAGGTAAAAGAATTTATAGCTAGAAAACTGGCACTACAAAACATCCTTGGAAAAATATTCCATGAAGAGGAAACAAAAAACAATAATGAAAATCAGCAGAGGGATTTTTCCTAAAGGAAAAAATACTCAAAGGAGAAAATCAAGCCAAGTTAAATAACAAAAATAAACAAATATGGCTGGGAATACAAACCATGTCTCAATAGTAACCCTGAAAGTTAATGACTTAAACTCACCAATCAAAAGACATAAGTAGTAGATTAGATTTTTTAAAAGACCCAACAATATGCTGCCTCCAGGAGACTCATCTGATAGGAAAAGACATACATAGAATAAAGGTGAAAAGTTGAGACAAATCATTCCACTCACATGGACAGTGGAAGCAAGCAGGGTTTTCATACTCATATCAAATAAAGTAGACAAGCCAAGGTTAATCAAAAGGGATAAAGATAAACATCACATACTGCTCAAGGGAATCATGCACCAACAAGACATAACAATCATAAATATATATGCCCCAAACAATGGTGCAGCTATGTTCATCAAACAATTTCTTCTCAATTCAAGAGTCAAATTGATCACAGCACAATAAACTTAGGTGACTTGAACACACCTCTCTCACCACTGGATAGATCTTTGAAACAAAAGTTGAATTAAAAAATTTCAGAACTCAATAATACAATCATTAACTTAGACTTAACTGGTATATATAGAATATTTCAACCTGCATCAAATGGATACACTTTCTTCTCAGCAGCTCATGGATCCTTCTCTAAAATAGACCATATACTATGCCACAAAGCAACTCTTAGCAAATACAAAAAAGGTAGAGATACCACCATGTATATTATCAGATCATAATGCAATGAAATTGCAATTGAATGACAAAAAAATAAATAAAAATTACTCCCAACACCTAGAGACTAAACCATATGCTACTGAATGAACAATGGGTTGCAGAAGACATCAAAGAGGAGATTTAAAAATTCTTAGAGGTAAATGAGAACATAGACACAACATATTGAAATCTCTGGAACACTATGAAAGCAGTTCAATGGAGTTCATTCCTTAAAAGAAGAAAAAGTTGACAAATAAATGACCTCACTTTACATCTCAAAGCCCTAGAAAAAGAAGAACAAATAAACAGCAAAAGCAGTAGAAAGCGAGAAATAATTAAAATTAGAGCTAAAAATCAATGAAATCGAAACAAAAGAAACAATTTTAAAAACTGACAAAAACAAAATGTTGGTTCTTTGAAAAAATAAATGAAAATGAAAGACCCATAGCTATACTAATGAAGAGAAGGAGAGAGAATTCAAATTACCAGCATACATGATGAAAAAGGTAACATCACATCAGACAATACAGAAATACAGAGGATAATTAGAAATTATTTTGAAACCTTAAACACCAATAAAACAGAAGATATTGAAGGCATCGATGAATTTCTTAAGTCATAAAACTTGCCCACATTGAATCAGAAAGATATACACAATTTAAACAGACCAATATTAAGTGATGAAGTAGAAGACACCATCAGAAGCCTACCAACAAACAAAAGCCCAGGACCAGATGGATACAGAGCTGAGTTCTACAAGACCTTTAAAGAAGAACTAAAACCAATACTCTTCTATTTATTTCAGGAAATAGAAAAAGAGGCAGTAATTCCAAATTCATTCTATGAGGCCAATAACACCCTATTCCAAAACCAGGCAAAGACACATAAAACAAAGAAAACATTAGACTAATATATCTAATGAACTTGTACATTGCTGGTGGGACTGCAAATTGGTGCGGCCAATTTGGAAAGCAGTATGGAGATTCCTGGGAAAGCTGGGAATGGAACCACCATTTGACCCAGCTATTCCCCTTCTCGGACTATTCCCTGAAGACCTAAAAAAGAGGGAGGGATACCGCTACATCAATGTTCATAGCAGCACAATTCACAATAGCTAGACTGTGGAACCAACCTAGATGCCCTTCAATAGATGAATGGATAAAAAAAAAGTGGCATTTACACACAATGGAGTATTACTCAGCACTAAAAAATGACAAAATCATGGCATTTGCAGAGAAATGGATGGCATTAGAGCAGATTATGCTAAGTGAAGCTAGCCAATCCCTAAAAAACAAATGCCAAATGTCATTTTTTATATAAGGAGAGCAACTAAGAACAGAGCAGGGAGGAAGAGCATGAGAAGAAGATTAACATTAAACAGGGATGAGAAGTGGGAGGGAAAGGGAGAGAGAAGTGAAATTGCATGGAAATGGAAGGAAACCCTCACTGTTATACAAAATTACATATAAGAGGAAGTGAGGGGAAAGGGAAAAAAACGAGGGAGAGAAATGAATTACAGTAGATGGGGTAGAGAGAGAAGATGGGAGGGGAGGGGAGGGGAGGGGGGATAGTAGAAAATAGGAAAGGCAACAGAATACAACAGACACTAGTATGGCAGTATGTAAAAATGTGGATGTGTAACCGATGTGATTCTGCAATCTGTATACAGGGTAAAAATGGGAGTTCATAACCCACTTGAATCAAATGTAAGAAATATGATATGTCAAGAGCTATGTAATGTTTTGAACACCTAATAAAAAAAATTTTTAAAAGATAGAGGAGAGAGGAGAGAGAGAGAGAGAGAGAGAGAGAGAGAGAGAGAGAATTTTTTTAATATTTATTTTTCAGTTCTCAGCAGACAGAACATCTTTGTTTTCATGTGGTGCTGAGGATCAAACCCAGGCCACATGCATGCCAGGTGAGCGCGTTACCGCTTGAGCCACATCCCCAGCCCAGTCATTTATTTTTTTACTTTTTCTTCTTTTAAGGAATCAACTCCGTGCAATGAACTTTCCTCTTAGAACTGCTTTCATAGTGTCCCAGAGATTCCAATATGTTGTATCTGTATTCTTGTACACCTCTAAAAACTTTTTAATCTCCTCCTTGATATCTTCTGTAATCCATTGTTCATTCATTAGCATATTAGTTTACAGGTGTTGGAGTGTATTTATTTCTTATTTTATCATTGATTTATAATTTTATTCCATTATGATCTGATAGAATGCAGGATATTATCTCTACTTTTTTATATTTGCTAAGAGTTGCTTTGTTGCACAGTATATAGTCCTTTTTAGAGAAGAATCCATGTGCTGCTGAGAAGAAAGTATATTCTCTCATTGAATGTTGGAATATTCTATATATGTCAGTTAAGTGTAAGTTATTAATTGTATTATTGAGTTGTGTAATTTCTTTGTTCAGCTTTTGTTTGGAAGTTCTATCTAGTGATGAAAGAGGTGTGTTAAAGTCACCCAAAATTATTGTTTTGTGGTTTATTTGACTCTTGAACTTGAGAAGAGTTTGTTTGATGAACATAGCTGCTCCATTGTTTGGGGCATATATATTTATATTTGTTAAATCTTAATGGCATATGATTCCCTTGAGCAGTATATAGTGTCCTTTTTTATCCTTTTTGATTGACTTTAGTTTGAAGTCTACTTCATGTGATATGAGGATAGAAACCCCTTCTTGCTTCAACAGTCCATGTGAGTGGTATGATTTTTTCCCAACCCTTCACCTTCAGTCTGTGAATGTCTTTTTCTATAAGATGTGTTTCTTGGAAGCAGCATATTTTGGGGTCTCTTTTTATCCAATCTGCTAGTCTATGTCTTTTGATAGGTGAGTTTAGGCCATTAACATTTAGGATTATTATTGAGACATGATTTGCACTCCCAGCCATTTTTGTTTATTTTTGTTACTTAACATGACTTGGTTTCTCCTCTGATTAAATTTTTCTTTAGTGTATTCCATCCATCTGCTGATTTTCACCATTGTTTTTCAGTTCCTCTTCTTGGAATATTTTGCTGAGGATGTTCTGTAGTGCAGGCTTTCTAGTTGTAAATTCTTTTAATTTTTGTTTATTATGGAAAGTTTATATTTCATCATCAAATCTAAAGCTTAGTTTTGCTGGATATAAGATTCTTGGTTGCCAACCATTTTCTTTCAAAGCTTGGTATATGTTGTTCCACAATCTCCTGGCTTTGAGGGTCTGGGTTGAAAAATCTGCTGAGATATGAATTGGTCTCCCCTATATATGATTTGATTCCTCTCTCTTGTGGCTTTTAAGATTCTATTCTTATTCTGTATGCTAGGTATTTTCATTATAATGTGCCTTGGTGTAGATCTGTTGTAAATTTTTACATTTAGTGTCCTGTAAACCTCTTGTATCTGGTTTTTCAATTTGCTCCTCATGTTTGGGAAATTTTCTGATATTATCTCAGTGAAGAGATTGTGCATTTCTTTGATTGAAACTCTGTGCCTTCTTCTATCCCAATAACTCTTATATTTGGTCTTTTGATTCTGTCCCAGAATTCTTGGATATTCTGTTCATTGCTTCTAACTTTCTTCACTGTGTGACCAACTTTATTTTCCAGATTATATACTTTGTCTTTATTATCTGACATTCTTTCTTCCAAGTGATCTAGTCTGTTGGTTATGCTTTCTATTAAGTTTTTTGTTTGATTTATTGTATCCTTCATTTCAAGGATTTCTGACTGATTTTTTTCAGGGTCTCTATCTCTCTCTCTCTTGAAGTAATCCTTTGCTACCTGTATTTGCTCTCTTGTCTCATTGTTGGAGTGATCAATTTTTGCTTGTATTTGCTCATTTATATCATTCTTCAATTCACAGATCATTTTAATTATAAACCTTCTGAACTTCTTCCCTGACATTTCATCAACTTTTCTGTCCATAGTTTCTATTATTATAGTGTACTGGTTTGTTTGGGGCACTTTCCTTCCTTTTTTCATGTTGTTTATGTGGAAGACACCAACAAATTTCTAGAGACATATTATCTACCCAAACCAAATCTGGAAGACATACACAATTTAAACAGATCAATCTCAAACAATGAAATAGAAGATGCCATCAAAAGCCTATCAACCAAATAAAGCCCAGAACCAGCTGGATTCAAAGCTGAGTTCTACAAGACTTTCAAAAAAGAATTAACATCAATATTCCTCAAATTATTTCATAAAATATAAAAGGAAGAAACCCTTCCAAATTCATTCTGTGAGGCTAATATCACCCTGATAGCAAAACCAGACAAAGACACATTAGAGAAAGAAAACTTCAGATCAATAGCTCTGACGAATATATAAGCAAAAATTGTCAATAAAAATCCTGGCAAATTGCATACAAAAACATATTAAAAAATAGAGCACCAAGATCAAGCATGGTTCATCCCATGAATGCAAGGTTGTTTCAATATACAAAATTCAATAAATATAACACATCACATCAATAGACTTAAAGACAAGAATTATGTGATAATCTCAACAGATGCAGGAAAAGCATTTGACAAAAATGCAGCACCCTTCATGTTCAAAACACCAGAAAAAATTTAGATAGTAAGAACATACCTCAACAATATAAAAGCTATATATGCTAAACACAAGGCCAATATCATTTTAAATGAAGAAAAATTGAAATCATGCCCTCTAAGAACTGAAACAAGACAACGATTTCACCACTTCTATCCAATGTTGTCCTTGAAACTCTACTCAGAGCAATTAGATAGGAAAAAGTAATTTAAGGGAAATGAATAAGAAAAGAAGACCTCCAACTATCACTATTTGTTATTAACATAAATCTATATTTAGAAGATCAAAAAAATCCACCACAAAACTTCTAGAACTAATGAATGAATTCAGCAAAGTAGCAGGATATAAAATCAACACCCATAAATCAAGTACATTCTTATACATCTGTGATGAATTGACCAAAAGAGAAATTAGGAAAAATAACCCATTCAGAAGAGCCTCAAAAAATAAAATACTTGGGAATTAATCTTTAAAAAGAAGTGAAAGTTTTCTATAATGAAAAATATAGAACACTAAAGAAAGAAATTGAATAGGACCTTAGAAGATGGAAAGTCCTCCCATGCTCCTGCACAGGCAGAATTAATATTGTCAAAATGGTCATATTACTAAAGCATTGTACAAATTTAGTGCAATCACTATAAAATCCAAATGATATTCTTCACAGAATTAGAAAAATTAATCATGAAATTCATTTGGAAAAATAAGAGACTCAGAATAGCCAAATCAATACTTAGCAAGAAGTATGGAGCAGGAGGCATCACAATACCAGACCTTAAATTATACTACAGAGCTATAGTAACAAAACAGCATGGTATTGGAGCCCAAACAGACATGTAGAAAAGTGGTACAGAATAGAAGGCAGAGAGACAAACCCACATAAATACAGTTATCTCATATTAGACAAAGGCACCATAAACACAGATAGCCTCTTCAACAAATGGTGCTGGGGAAACTGAAATTTTATATGTAGATTCTTCAACATCTCTAGCAATTAGAGAAATGCAGATCAAAGTTACACTGATTCCATCTCACTCCAGTCAGAATGGAAATTGTCAAGAACACAAGTAACTGTAAATGTTATCTGCCCACCATTGAATGCTAAGGAAAAGTTGTCTGCTACAGAACTAGATTCACACTCAACACCTCTTTTTTGGTTTTTTGTTAATTTGTTCACTTTTTTTGTACCCATGGATGGGGATGCATATAAATTAGGATCCACCTGCCAACCCTCAACCATAGAGACTGTGAATTGATCTGGACTCTTCACCACAAGTTCTGAACCTCAATCATTAACTTTGGGGTATGGAATCCTCCAAATTCCTCTGAGCATGGCAGAAGTGCCTGAGTCCACAGAATCTGGGCTTGGATGGGGAGATACTGTGCCACACTTTCTTCCAGTCCCTTCCTTGGAGTTATCAGATGCAGCCTTCTCTCCAATCCACACACAGCTGTTCTCCCTCCATGTGAAAGATCTCAAACCACCAATTTTATTTTTTTATGTTTTAAAATTTATTTTTTATAATTAGGTATATATGACAGCTGAATGCATTTTGATTCATTGTACACAGTTGCAGCACAACTTTTTATTTCTCTGGTTGTACTTGATGTAGCATTGCACCATATGTGCAGACATACCTCACATCCTACCAGCCAAGGTTCTCTGAGATACATGTTACAGTCACTCTTCTGTGTCCAGACTGACTCTCATGGTGAGAAAATTGTCCACTGGATCTTTGAGATAAAAAGGAGTTTCTGATCTTCTGTGCTGCAAGTCTGGAGAATGGAGGCCATCTGTGTACCTAGGGTAATGATGTCCATCTCACTCCACCATCATTCCTGTCCCCATATCCCCTCCAATCACCACCCTCCCCTTGCCCAATCACAGTTCCTCCATTTTTCCCATGCCCCCTCCCATTATGGATCAGCATCCACTTATCAGAGAGAACATTTGGCCTTTGTTTTTTTGGAATTGGCTTACTTTGCTTAGCATGATATTCTCCAGCTCCATCCATTTACTTGCAGATGCTATAATCTTATTCTTTTAATGCTGAGTAATATTCCATTGTGTATATATACCACAGTTTCTTTTTTTTAAGAGAGAGGAGAGAGAGAGAGAAATTTTTAAATATTTATATTTTAGTTTTTGGCAGACACAACATCTTTTGTTTGTAGGTGGTGCTGAGGATCGAACCCCGGGCCGCACGCATGCCAGGTGAGCACGCTACCGCTTGAGCCACATCCCCAGCCCCTACCACAGTTTCTTTACCTATTCATCTATTGAAGGGCATATATGTTGCTTCCACAGTTTAGCTATTGTGAATTGAGCTTCTATAAACCACTGATATGGCTGCATTTGTATAGTATGCTGATTTTAAGTCCTTTGGGTATAGACTGAGGAGAGGGATAGCCAAGTCAAATGGTGGTTCCATTCCAAATTTTCTAAGTAATCTCCATACTGCTTTCCAGAGTGGTGCACCAATTTGCAGTTCCACCAGCAATGTATGAGTGTATCTTTTCCCTCTCATCCTTGTCAACACTTATTATTATTTGTATTCTTGATAACTGCCATTCTGACTGGTGTGAGATGAAACCTTAGATTAGTTTTGATTTGCATTTCTCTAATTACTAAAGCTGTTGAACATTTTTTATATATTGTTGATTGATTGTATATCTTCTTCTGAGAAGTATCTGTTCAGCTCCTTGGCCCATTTATTGATTGGGTTGTTTGTGGTTTTTTGGTGTTAAGTTTTTTGAGTCCTTTATATATCCTGGAGGTTGTGCTCTGTCTGATGTGCATGTTCAAACACTAATTTTAAATGGAAGCACCCTCCACTTCCTTTTGCTCAGCAGCACCACAGACTGACATAACTCATATCCTACCAGCCAGAGTTATCTGCAGATACATGTCACAGTCACTCTTCTGTGTCCAGACTGACTCTCAGGGTAATAAAATTGTCCACTGGGTCATTGAGATAAAAAGGGGTTTCTGATCTTCTATGCTGTAAGTCTAGACATTGAAGGCCTTTTTAAAATGATTCTGTTACAGCATTATCTTAATCCACAGGGAACTGTTGGGAACCTCTTCTCTTGAGTCAGTTCACTATGCAGAACTCAGATCTAATTTCTTCTCAAACTGTATATTTGCTCAATAGGGAAGTCTGCATTGCTTAAGATCACTGGGATTATCTTTTTCACAGAGGGAAAATTCTCCTCTCCAACTGAGCTATTTGCCCAGTACTGGTGCAGTCTATTTCTTATATTATTTCTCTTATTATTACAAAAACAATATTTTAAGTTTTATCTTACCGCTGACTTTCTCAAGATACACACCTGTGCTTTCCCATAGCACCCCACCTCATTATGCAGCTCCATACCTATTAATTTAATGTTGGAGAGGAGTCAGTAAGAATTGACTGCTTCTATTCAGTCATTTTAACTTTACAAATTTGTTCTTTTTCCTTAGAATTTCTTTGATTATCCAGGGTCTTCCAGTGTTCAAAAAAATATTAATAAAAATATTTTTCCATTTTGCTGAAAAATGTCTTTGTTATTTCAACAACAATAACAAATCCTTCTAATTCATGTACATGGGCTGTATTTCCATATTTTTATACATTCTTCAATTGCTTTCATGAGTGTTTTATAATTTTCATAATAGAAACTTTAGCCACTTTCTTGGCTAAATTGATTCCTAGAGTTTTGTTGGTTAGTTGGGGTTTTTTATAGCCATTACAAATAGAAATGTTTTCTTAACAATTTTGTTAGTGGCATATTAAAAAGTGTTGTGGGGTTTTTTTGTATTGGCTTTTTTGTACTGCAACCTTCTTGAACTTTTTTTACAACCTCTACAGTTTTTTGGTAGAGATTTTAGGTTTTTCTCTTTTGTCTTTTTCTCCTTTTAAAAAAAAATAATGGTATAATACAAGAAAATTGGGATTTTTTAAATAATATATATTTGACATATAGAATTTATAACTTAATGGTTTACATATTTGCTTCAAATTTTTTTCCCACATTTTTTATTACTGCATACATACTGATGGAACTTGTTATTATATACACATATATGCACACAATACATAATAATTTGGCCAATATCACTCCCCAGCACTCCACCCACCCCACCTTTCACCACTTGGTCCTTTTTCTCTGCTGATCTCCCCTTGATTTTCATGAGAACTACCTCCACCTTACTTTTCCTTTTTTCTCTCTAGCTTTCACAAATGAGAGAGAACATTTAATCCTTAACCTTCTGATTTTGACTTACTTGACTTATTTCTCTCCATTTTCCTGCAAATGACAAAATTTTATCTTTCTCTATGGCTGAATAAAATATATATATTTTATATATATTTATATTGGAGGTCATTCCAACTTCTAAGGTCTTCTTCAATTTCTTTCTTTAGTGTTCTGTAGTTTTCATTGTAGATTTATTACAACTCTTTTGTTTAGGTTGACTCCCAAGTATTTTATATATTTTTTTGAGGTTATTGTGAATGTAGTAGTTTTTCTAATTTCTCTTTCAGTGAATTCATCACTGATGTATAAGAATGAATTTGATTTATGGGTGTTGATTTTATATCCTGATACTTTGCTGAATTCATTTATTTGTTCTAAAAGTTTTATAGTGGAATTTTTTGGATCTTCAAAATATAGATTCATGTCATTGACAAGTAGTTGGAGGTCTTCTTTTTTTATTCATTTCCCTTTAGTTTCTTCTTCTGTCTAATTGCTCTGGCTAGATTTTCAAGGATGAAGTTGGATAGAAGTGATTAAAAGGGCATCCTTGTCTTGTTTCAGGTTTTAGAGAGAATGCTTTCAATTTTTCTCCATTTAGAATGATGTTCACCTTGAGTTTAGCATATACAGCTTTTATACTGTTGAGGTATATTCTACTATCCTTAGTTTTTCCAGTGTTTTGAGTATGAAGGGATGTGTATTTTGTCAAATGTTTTCTCTGCATCTTTTAAGATGATCATGATTCTTGTCTTTAAGTCTATTAATGTGATGAATTACATTTATTAACTTTTGTATGCTGAAACAACCTGTCATTCCTGGGGTTAACCCCACTTGATAGTGCTGCATTATCTTTTTAATATGTTTTTGTATGCAATTTGCTAGGATTTTATTAAGAATTTTTGCATATATGTTCATCATGAATATTGGTCTGAAGTTTTCTTTCCTTGACATTTCTTTGTCTGGTTTTGATATCAGGGTGATACTACCCTCATAGAATGGGTTTGAAAGAATTCTCTCCTTTTACTTCATGAAGCAATTTTGAGGAGATTGGTGTTAATTTTTCTTTGAAGGTCTTGTGGAACTTGGCTGAGAATTCCTGTGGTCCTGGGCTTTTCTTGATTGGTAGGGGTATTTTTGTTTTTTGGTTTTTAGTTTTTTAGAAAGAGAGAGAGAGAGAGAGAGAAATTTTTAATATTTATTTTTTAGTTCTCGGTGGACACAACATCTTTGTTTGTATGTGGTGCTGAGGATCAAACCCGGGCCGCACACATGCTAGGCGAGCACGCTACCGCTTGAGCCACATCCCCAGCCCTATTGGTAGGTTTTTGATAGTGTTTTTTATTTCATTACTTGAAATTGATCTGTTTAAACCATGTATGTCCCTCTGATTCAGTTTAGGTTGGTCATGTCTCTAGAAGTTTATTGATGCCTATGAGATTTTCTATTTCATTGAAGTATAATTTTTAAAAATATTTTCTGATTATCTTCCATATGTGAGTTTTGTCCATTGTGATATTTACTTTTTCATCACATATTTTAGGAATTTGAGTGTTGTTGGAGGCCACAATCAAGTCAAGATGATGCCTGGCAGTTTGCCAGGAGGAGTGGTTTGTGAGGCAATACCACCGAGACATCAAGATGGTGGGGACTCCTTATTGGCTGATTGCTGTATCTGTAGGAGAGCAATGCTATGATTGGATGATGCTGATTGAGTCAAGCTGTATGTAATCAGTTAGATATATATACCTCTGCTGTTCCGCAATAAAGCAGTTCCCGCTTCAACCTTCAAGTTGCTTGTCACCTCTCAGTTATTTTGCCCAGATGGACTGTGGCAAGTGGTGGCCCATACAGGGAACTCAGGGATGCTCAGGGGTAAGTGACAAGGTAAGCTGCCTGTCCCTAGAAATAGATAGGATGGGAGGAAAGCTCGCCCCTAGGAACAGATAGGGCGAGAGGACAGGGATGGCCATTTCAAGAAAATATAAAAATTGATACAATGTGTTTTTGTTTTGTTTTTGTTTCATTTTGTTTCATTTTTGTTTTGTGCTATCTTAGTGTGTTGTGTTATCTTTGTTATGGAAATATGGGATCAGAAGTTAGTAAAAATCAAATTGAAAGGGTGTTAAGTAAATTGCTAAAGGAAGGAGGCACCCCAGTAAAATCAAGAACAGTTAGGGCATACATTGATATGATATAAAAATGTAGCCCATGTTTCTTAAAGAAGGGGTTGTTAAATATACCACAATGGGATCATCATGGTGAAGATTTTTAAAAGATACAAAAGAAAAGCCCAGGAACTCTGCCAGTTGGCACATTACCATTATGGACATTGATACAATCTTGTTTGCTTAGTCCAAAGCCTTCAGTTAAGACTATGGTAGAGGAAGGAGAAGATACCTTAGATCAAGTAAAAGAGGAAGTCTCTCGAGCTAGTCAGAAAGTGGAAGAAAGTTTAGAGGAGGAAGGGCTATCAGGGGAGGAGTTACAACAGGAGGCTGCTACTAACCCCTTTCTATCACCAAAGGGCGTATGTATTCAACCAACAGCTCCACCTATGTATATGGGGACAACATATGCTGGGTGGCCCCCACCCCCCATAGTTGATAGATGGGATCCTGAGACAGGACCTCGAAGATTAGCATGCCCTGTAGGATGTAGGAGGGCAGCGATATCACCAGGCTTTGGATTTTAAAACTGTAAAGCAGTTAAAAGAAGCTGTAGCAGCCTATGGTCCTCAAGCCCCTTTTACCATAAGCATGGTTGAATCCATTGCAAGTTTAAACTTGACACCAGCAGATTGGGCTAGCATGTGCAAAGCTGTGCTAAATGGAGGACAATATCTGTTATGGAAAGTTACTAATCAGGAATTGTGTGTGGAGACTGCCAAGCGAAATGCAGCAGCTAGGTATCCACAGAGAAATCTACATATGTTGTAGGAGAGGGACTTTATGAGGGTCAGCAGCAACAAGCTGGATATGATCCTGTCATATACTTACAAATTGCTTCAGCTGTGGTTAAGGCATGGAAGACTTTACAAGGACATGGAGATTTAGAAGGTCAATTATCTAAGGTAATACAAGGAATTAATGAACCTTACAATAAGTTTGTGGATAGGCTTATGCAAACAGCAAGCAGAGTCTTTGGGGATGTAGAACAAGTGATGCCATTAATAAAACAACTAGCTTATGAACAAGCCAATAGATGGTGTAGGGAGGCTATTTGACCTTGGAAATATAAAGACTTAAATGCATACATTAAATTGTGTAGAGATATTAATGAACCAGTGGTACAGGGGCAAATCTTGGTAGCTGCAGTAACCCAAGAAATACAACAGGCTTTAGGTGCCAGGCCAAAAACATGATATAATTGTGGTCAAGCAGGACATTTTAAAAGGAGTTGCCCTATAAGAGGAGGCTTTAAAACAAGTAACAAACCTGGGGATGATCAAAAAAGAAAAATACCAGGTGTTTGCCCACGATGTTGTAGAGGAAAACATTGGGATAGTGAATGCCGTTCTCAGACTACTATTGCCAAAAAATGGACAGGGGGGCCCAATGCCCTGGGGCCCACAACTACAAATATATGGGGCATTGAAGGAACCCAGCAACACCATCAGGGTAGTACCCAGGACACATTAACCATTAACTCCCTTATCAGACAAACCAGAGGGAGCGCAGGATTGGATATCTGCACCTCCGCCGGAGCAGTACTAACTCCAGAGATGGGAGATCATTTCATTCCCACAGGGGTAAAAGGACCTTTTCCCCAAGGAACAGTAGGCTTATTATTAGGATGCAGTTCTTTGACTCTAAAAGAACTTATGATAAGTCCTGGGGTAATTGATCCTGATTATGAAGGTGAGATAAAAATTATAGCTAGTTCTCCAAGGGGTATCTCAGTAATTTCACCAGGAGATAGGATTGCACAGTTATTAATACTACCCAGTTTACATGACAAATTTTCTAGTCATACTGTAGAAAGAGGTTCCAAAGGATTTGGCTCCACAGGTATAGATTGGGCTATGCTTTCTTTAAATTTAGATTTTTACCCTATGTTAAAGTTAACCATTCAAGGACATGATTTCAATGGACTGCTAGACACAGGAGCAGATCTTAGCATCACTCTCTCATCAAGAATGGCCAAAAGATTAACCTTTACAACAGACCACTCAAACGTTTGAGGCCTAGGAGTGGTGACTAATCCCCATAGAAATGCAATAGTATTAAAATGGAAGGATCCTGAAGGATGTGAAGGAACTATACAGCCATATGTATTGGATCATCATCCTATAAATTTATGGGGATGAGATGTTCTAGGTCAATTGGGATTAACATTAACATTCCACATATCAATCCAAATGTGCCCAGCTGTTATGGCTGGACAAGGTTTTAGGAAAGGAAAAGGATTAGGACAACAAGGAAAAGATATAGTGGCACCAATACAAATATATCATAAAACAGATAGACATGGATTGGGTTTTTGGGAGGGGTCACTGAGACAATAAAAATTACTTGGAAATCAGAAAGGCCAGTATGGGTTCCTCAGTGTCCCCTGACTAAAGAAAAGACACAAGCAGCCCATGACCTGGTCAAACAACAATTAGTGGAGGGACATATACAACCTTCTGTATCTCCCCATAATACTCCCATTTTTGTTATTAAAAAGAAATCTGGCAAATGGAGACTATTATAAGATTTAAGAGTTATTGATAACAAAATGGTTATCATGGGACCTGCTCAATCAGGGATTCTTCAATTGTCTGCTTTGCCAAAAATCTGGTATGTTTTAGCTATAGATATTAAAGATTGTTTTTTCTCCATTCCAATTCATCCTGAGGATAGTCCATGTTTTGCATTTACTGTCCCTGAGCTGAATCATGAAGGTCCTCATCAGAGATATGAATGGAAAGTACTCCCTCAAGGGATGGCTAATAGTCCTAATATGTGTCAAGTTTATGTTGACAAAGCAATCCAGCCACTTAGAAATCAAAATCCTGAACTACAAGTATTTCATTATATGGACAATGTATTATTAGCACACAAAGATAAAAATACATTGCTGGAATGCTATGCTAAACTTACAAACTTATTAAAAAATTATAATCTAGAGATAACAATAGATAAAGTAGAATTAAATTTTCCAATTAATTATTTAGGAGTTCTATTATCCTCAACCATGGTCCGCCCACCAAAAATTCAAATACAAGTAGATCAACTTAAAACACTTAATGACTTTCAAAAACTGTTAGGAGACATAAATTGGATAAGGCCTTATCTAGGCATACCAACAAGAGAGTTGGGACCTTTACTTGATATCTTAAAAGGTCCATCAGATCCAAATTTACCCCACATGTTAATGCCTGAAGTGAGAAAAACATTAAAACTCATTGAAACATATATGGAAAATATGCATCTGGATAGAACTGATATAAGTTTGCCTCTGTTATTTATTGTATTACCCACTGAAAATATTCCTACAGGAGGATTTTGGCAAGAAGGTCCATTATTATGGATACATTTATCTTATTCTCCTAACAATATTCTTACTAGGTATCCTGAGGCTATAGGACAATTAATATTCAAAGGAATAAAAGCAGCAAAGGGAGTGTTTGGAATTTCTCCTAATAAAATTATTACTCCATATACTATGGATCAAATTGATGAGTTAGCTAATGAGTTAAATACTTGGGCAATAATCATGTGCAAATCTATTTGTTCATTTGATAACCACTTACCATCTAATCCTTTGTTGTCTTTTTGGTCCTCGAATCCTGTAGTTTTTCCAAAAATGACAAGAAAAACACCTATCATGAATGCTCCAATATATTTACTGATGGGTCAAATAATGGTATAGCAGCAGTAGTTACCCCTGCTCACGCTTTTACATTTTTAGTACCCAAACAATCAGCTCAAAAGGCAGAGCTTAATGCAGTATTACAAGCTTTTGTGATGTTTAAAGATTCTGTATTTAATTTATTTTCTGACAGTCAATATATAGTTAATGCTATAATATCCCTTGAAGATGATGGTAGGATTTCCCCTTCCTCTACAGTTTTCTCTTTGTTTTCCACTATACAAAGTCTAATTTGGGACAGAAAATATCCATTTTTCATAGGACATATCAGGGCACATACAGGATGCCTGGAGCCCTTAGTTCAGGCAATGATTTAGCAGATAAAACTACACATGACATATATGTTTTTTTCAATATTACAAGAAGCTACAAATTTTCACAAATCCTTCCATGTCAATGCTAAACTTTACAAAAGCATTTTAAAATAACTAAGGAACAAGCTAGACATATAATAAAACAATGTCAAAATTGTGTGACATTTTTACCACAAATTAATCTTGGAATCAATCCTAGAGGACTGATACCTAATCATATATGACAAATGGATGTCACACATTTGCCAGAATTTGGAAAATTAAAATATTTGCATGTTACAGTTGATACTTCTTCCAGATATTTGATGGGCTCCCTTCATGCTGGAGAAAAAACTAAAGATATTATATCTCATTGTTTATAAAACGTTGCCACTGTGGGCATTCCAAAACAGTTAAAAATGGATAATGGCCCTGGCTATACTTCTACTTCTTTTAAGCAATTTTGCTCATCATTTGGCATTACTCATATAACAGGAATTCCGTATAATCCACAGGGACAAGGTATAATTGAAAGAGCTCATCAAACTATTAAAATATACTTACTAAAACAAAAAGGGGGAATTGGGAAGGGGTATATATCCCCTAAAGATAAACTTAACATAACCCTTTTTACTTTAAATTTTTTAAATTTGGATTTATCAGGGCTCAGAGCTGCGGAAAGGCACATGCGTCCAAAAAATGTACATAAGCCCAAGGTACTTTGGAAGGACATTCTGACTGGACAATGGAAAGGTCCTAAACGAGTGATTATCTGGACCCAGGGGTCTGTTTGTGTGTTTCCACAGGGAGAACAGCAGCTGATTTGGATTCCAGAGAGACTAACTAAAGTGATTTCTACAGACCAAAAAGAACAGCTGATAACCAGAACTCCAGTTTAGCTATCCTTACATCTGCGACAATGGTTCTCCTATACCTTGAGGCTAATGAATAATGAGCACCATTAAGGCCTATTTCAAATGTAAAACACCTTGAGGCTTACTTGTGGAAATACCTTCAAACCCATATGCAAGTTACAGGAAGAAGGATTGGATATCAAAAGAAGAGTCAAACCCAGGTGGTAGCCAGGATGCGTTTTTCAATATCTATTTTATTATGCTCTCTCCCACGTCATAGAGTTCTTTTTTTTTTTTACCCTTACCCTGATCTTTTTTTTTAATTTATATTTTAGTTTTCGGCAGACACAACATCTTTGTTTGTATGTGGTACTGCTGAGGATCGAACCCAGGCCTCACGCATGCCAGGCGAGCGTGCTACCGCTTGAGCCACATCCCCAGCCCATAGAGTTCTATTTTATTTTTTGAGCTCATAATTTTGATCCTACAGACCTAGGTTAATGTTTTTCTCATCAGTTCTATTTTTTGATCAACTGTGGAGTTTTTAAACATTGCAATGGAGATTTCAACTGTGAAAAGCTACAAGGCCTTTACTATTGTGTAATGTGTGCACATTGTGTTATGTGTTGTATGTCTGTATGTGTGTATGTCCATATATTCATACACATGATATGAAAATTGGCAGATATATGGGGAGTGCTCATAAAAAATGGATCCAAATATCTTTTATTCGCGTGATTTAAACAGTTCAATTTAAATTGGGTAAACAGATGAAAGTAAAGATGTCTTTAAAATTAAACTTACAAGTTTTTTTAGGTGTTCAAAAAAAACTAATAAAATGTTGATGTCTATGAAATAATCTGCCTAAATTCAGAAATTTACAAGGATTGTTTTAAAATGTGAACAAAACTCCTATTTGTTTACTTTCACCTTTCCTTTTCATTATATCTAATAATTCTGTTCAGGATAATGTACTAAATTGTTCAGAAAATTGTTTTCCTAGTGCCTGCTGGAATGCTACACAATTTTCTTTAGCCATCATTGCCAGAATTTCTACCTTCATCCCAGTGCCAGTGAAGACAAAAATAGAAGAATGACCAGTATTACTGAAAACCAAACAAAACTTCGGAATTACAGCTACCCTCATCACAGCTGTTGCTGTTTCTGCTGATGCTGCTGCAGTTTCTGTGATAGCTATCACACAAACTGTACAAACTTCTGCATCAATAAATAATGTAACTCAACAAGTAGTACAAGCTTTACAAACATAAAACATTATTAATGATCATCTTAGAAATGGAATTCTGATGCTCAACCAAAGAGTCATTTTACTTCAGGAAGAAATAGACATATTAATGGATTCCTCTGCTTTAAGCTGCTTACAGAACTTACCTGGACTGTTTATCACTTCTATGCATTATGATAATATTTCTTGAGCAGCAGATCTTTCCAGACAATTAGGAGCCATGCTTAATGGCACATGGAATGTAAAGTTTCAAAATTTAACTAATATATTGAGACAACAAATTGTAACTCTTAATAGTACCAGGGTGTCTTTGCCAATGGTGTCATCAGTGGTACAATTTTTCCAAGGGTTTCTCACTTGGAGCCATCAATGTCTTGGAATTGTGGCATTTTGTATTCTCCTCCTTCTGCTTGTGGCAGGTTGTTTATGGTGCTTGTGTAGATTTCACAGATCCACAAATATGGCTAAATATATTGGGCCAGTAGTCAAAGATGGGTAAGATCCAATTACAATGGTACCAACTTAAGCCAGGAGGCTGACAATTTGAGGTCAGACCATCCAGTGACAGGTAAGTACCATATGTAGTATTGGACTACATAAGAAAGGCATGGTCCCTAAACCACATACTTGTTTCATAAAACAAAAAGGGGGAGATGTTGGAGGCCACAATCAAGTCAAGATGGCACCTGGCAGTTTGCCAGGAGGAGTGGTTTGTAAGGCAATGCCACCGAGCCATCAAGATGGTGGGGACTCCTTATTGGCCGATTGCTGTATCTGTAGGAGAGCAATGCTATGTTTGGATGATGCTGATTGAGTCAAGCTATATGTAATCAGTTAGATATATATACCTCTGCTGTTCCGCAATAAAGCAGTTCCCACTTCAACCTTCAAGTTGCTTGTCACCTCTCAGTTATTTTGCCCATCTGGACTGCGGCAGAGTTTTCTCCCTCTTTCTCTTCAATAGCATGACTTGGGGCTTATCAATTTATTTATTTATTCAATGAACCAACTTTTTGCTTTTTCATTTTTTTGAATTGTTACTTCTGTTTTGATTTCATTGATTTCAGCTCTGATTTTAATTATTTCCTATCTTCTACTGCTTTTAGTGTTGAATTGTTTCTCAGAAATTTGAGATGTAAATTACATCATTTATTCATTGACTTTTTATTATTTTAATGAATGGTCTCAATGCATTGAACTTTACTGTTAGTACTGTTTTCATAGTGTCCTAGAGATTTTGATATATTGTATCACTAATCTCATTTGTCTCTAAGTATTTTTATTTCATCCTTGATTTCTTCTGCTATTTATTCATCATTCAATAGAGTATTATTTTTCCCCATGTGTTAGAATACTTCTATTTTTTTTTCATTGATTTTTAATTTCATTCCATTATGATCTGATAGAATGCAGGGTATTATCTAATTTTTTTGTATTTGCAAAGAGTTGCTTTATGGAATAAGATATTTTAGAAATGAATCTGTGTGCTTCTGAGAAGAAAGTGTATTCATTCATTGATGGATGAAATAATCTATATATGTCAGTTAATTATTTAGTTCTAGAGCTTCTTTATTTAGTTTTTGTTTGGATGATCTGTTCATCAGGAGAGAGGTGTTGACATCACCATTATTATTGTGTTGTGGTCTGTGTGGTTCTTGGAATTGAGAAGGATTTGTTTGATGTATGTGGATGCTCCATTGCCGCAGTCTGGCTGGGCACAAAATCACGAGCCACTCAAGCAGGAACAAACTATTTCCAAAACTCCTGTGAATGCCACCCACGAGGCCTTCTCCTGGGACACACTCCACCAACAGGAAATCCCTCCTCCAGAATTCCCTCCTACCGCACTTCCCCAACTAATGGGAACTCTCCGGGAGTCCCATGAGAGCTCCAAAGTAGCAGGCCAAGGTGGACAGCAGGGGTCTAATCTCCAATTGAATGCACATCTTAACATAATCATTATCATCTCAATGGCTTGCTGGCATCACCTTTCAACCAAAAATGCCATGCATCATTCCTACTTGGCTATGGCTCTCAGCACTCCATTGTTTGGGGCATATATATTTACAATTGTTATGTTTTGTTGTTGCATAATTCCCTTCAGCAGTATGAAATATCTTTCTTTGTTGCTTCTGATTAACTTTGGCTTGAAGTCCCTTTTATCTGATATGAGAATTTAAACCCCTGCTTTTTCATGCCATTCATGTGAATGATGTTTTTCCCATCATTTTATTTTCAGTCTGTGGATGTCTTTGTCTATGAGGTGATTTTCTTGGAGAGAGCATATTGTTGGTTCTTGTTCTTTAATTTCATCTGACAGTCTATGTCTTTTGATTGAATCCAGGCCATTAATATTAAAGGTTATTATTGAGATATTATTTATATTCCCAGTCATCTTTGTTTATTTCTGGTTTTTAATTTTAATTACTATGTCCTTGCTGGTTTTCATTGTTTTTTTAAATTTCATCCTCATGGAATATTTTGTTGAGAATGTTCTATAGTATAGGCTTCTAGTTAAGAATTTTTTTAACTTTTGTTTATCATAGAATATTTATATTTCATCATCAAATCTGAAGCTTAATTTTTCTTGGTATAATATTCTTGGTTGGCATCCATTTTTTTCAGATCTTGAAATATATTATTCCAGGACCTCCTAGCTTTGAGAGTCTAGGTTATATAATCAGGTGAGATCTGTATTGGTTGTCCCTATATGTAATTTGATATTTTTCTCTTGCAGCCTTTAAGATTCTGTCCTTATTCTTTATGTTAGTCATTCTCATTATAATGTGCCTTGATGTGGGTCACTGTAATTTTGTACATTTCATTTTCTGTAAGCCTCTTATAGTTGATTTTCCATTTCCTTCTTTGCTTTTGAGAAATTTTCTGATATTATGTCACTGAAAATATTGTGCTTTCCTTCAGTTTGTATCTGCTCCTTCACCTATCCCAATAACTCTGAAATTGATCTTCTCATATTATCCCATAATTCTTGGAAGTTCTGTTCATGGTTTAATACCATCTTCTCTGCATGGTTAATTGTTCTGTTCATGGTTTATTACCATCTTCTCTGCATGGTTAACTGTATTTTCAAAATTATATATATTTGTCTTCATTGCCTAGGTTCTGTCTTTAAGTGGTCTAGACTGTTGGCAATGCTTTCCATTGTATTTTTAACTTTGTCTATTGATTCCTTCATTTTGAGAATTTCTGCTTGCTTTTTTTCAGAATATCTGCCTCTTTATTGATGTGATCTTTCACTTTCTGTATTTTCTCTGTCATTTCACTCCTTATACCATCCTTTACTCTGCAGATCAGTTTAACTATGTACATTCTAGCCTCCTTCTCTGACATTTCATCTACTGTTTGGTCAATTGATTCTATTATTGGAGGATCTTGATTTGTTTGGGGTACTTTGTTCCCTAGTTTTTTCATGTTGTTTGTATGTTTTTCCATCTAGCAGTATGGATCTGAGGCATTACCATTTCTACCCTGTTGTCTTATGGTGTCCCTGAAGGTTTCTAGTTCCTCAACTTTAAGGAGAGACCAATATTAACAGCACCCAATGTAAACAATATACAATCTTAAGCCTAATAACTCTTATTACTCTTATTAGGTTGCCTACAGTTTTGTTGCAATAAACTAAATGATGTGTTCAACCATTGACTACAATATAAACAGTAAGTTTGCTAAAAGGGTTTACAATTTCGAATGGTAGATAAAGAGAGAACAAAAGTGGTGTAGGGTGTGATGTTTATGAAGGAGGAGGAGAGAAGATAGAAGTAAAAATGTATAGAAAGATTGAAATAGGAATTGATAGAAGTTGGCTGTTAGCAGGAGAAAAGAGAATCAGGGAAACAGATAAGTGAGAGGAAAAATATATACATAGTATAAAACATTAAAAAGAAAAAGTAAACATATAAGAATACACAACAAAACTGTCAAATTTTATTCATATATCCCAGTCCTCAAAAAAACTGCTGCATGAAAATTACTTTGTTTCAAATATGGCAGAGATGTGAGAGGGGGAAAAATCTTGAAGGAATATTGAACAATTGTTTCCCTTGGCATTCAAAAGTTTCTCAGGTTTCTTTCTCTGCTGATAGGTGGAGTTGTCTGGAGTTTGGTGGTAGTTCTACTCTGGTGGATGCTGGACTGGTTGGCTGGTCAAACTGATAGCAATATGCCCTCACACCCACTTCCAACCTTCTAATATGGTGTAGCCAGCCCTGTCCATCCCCTCATAGTTCAGGACTGGCTGAGCTCAGAAAAGCCTGACTCTTTCCTGTCTCTCCAACCTGTGCTCACCCCAGGGAAATTGCCCCCAGTCTCCAACTTTCACCAGCTCATACATACAGTCACTATCTGATGGATCTCGGCTTCAGATACCCTAAGCTCACCCATGTTTCAGTCCCAAGATCCTAACTTGCTGAGGCCACTAAGGATGTACTTACACTAAGAAGCTACCCTGCAAAGATTCTGCAGGATGGTGGTCACTAGTACTCTCAGCAGGAAGACTCAGGTGTAGTCAAACCTTCAGGCACCCTGGCACTGAACCTCCAGGCCCTGACCAGTGTCCCCAGATGGAGGTGGACACGTGCAACCAAACCTGCAGGCACTCTGGCAATAGACCTCCAGGTGGTAGTGGCGGCAGCAGCAATCTGAGACTGAGCCTCCAGCTGCAGTTGAGACAGAGGCCCTGTACTCAATTTCTGTGTTCTTTCCTGTTCTTTTTTTAAGAGAGAGAGAGAGAGAGAGAGAGAGAGAGAGAGAGAGAGAGAGAGAATTTTTTAATATTTATTTTTTAGTTTTAGGAGGACACAGCATCTTTTTTTGTATGTGGTACCCAGGCCACATGCATGCCAGGCAAGTGCACTACTGCTTGAGCCACATCCACAGCCTTCTTTCCTGTTCTAATGAAAGAAATTACTCTGTTCTTCAAAATATTTCTATCCCTCATGCTTCCATTGTCTCTCCTCTTCTAGAAAGTGTTTTCTATTTAGGCTTCCTATATCCTCTTTATTGATTTGTCTAGACATACATTTATTTCTTCTAGGTTTTCCAACTTATTGGATAAAATTTTCAAAATAGTCCCCAATGATCTGCTGTATTTCTGTGATGTCTGTGGTGATTTCTCCTTTTATCATCTCTAATTGTATTTATCTTGGTTTTCTTTCTTTTTTGTTTGTTTGTTTAGTTTGGCTAAGGGCTTATCAATATTTTTTTTATTATTTCAAATAACAGCTCTTGGTTTCATTGATCCTTTGTACAGTTTCATGTTATTCTAAATTTCATTGACTTTTGCTCTGATATTAATTATTTCCTTTCTTCTACCAGTTTTTGAGTTGATTTTTTTTCTTTTTCAAGGATCTTGAGGTACATGATTAGGTTGTTTATTTGGGATCTTTCTAGTTTTCTTATGCAGCACTCAAAATTATAAACTTGCTCTTAGAACTAACTTCAGAGTGTCTCAGAGGTTCTGTTATGTTGTGTCATCATTCTCAATTTCTTTCTCTTTTTTTTTGGGGGGGGGGGAGTACCAGGGATTGAACTCAGGGCACTTAGCCACTGAATCATATCCCCAGTCCTATATTGTAATTTATTTAAAGACAGGGTCTCACTGAGTTGTTTAGCACCTTGCTTTGGCTGAGGTTGGATTTAAACTTGTGATCCTCCTGCCTCAGAATCCCAAGACACTGGCCTCTCATTTGAGTCCAAGAATTCTTTTAATTTGTTTCTTGATTTCTTCTATCACCAATTCATCTTTCAAAAATGCATTGTTTTATTTCTATGTGTTTATACAGTTTCTGTGGGGATTTTTATGCTGATTTCTAATTTCATTTTATTATGATCTGATAAGATGCAAGGAATTGTATCTTTCTTTTTTTCCCAAGGATTGCATTCTGACCTAAAATATGGCCTATTTTGGATTCTCCAAAATAGTTTCCATGAGCCACTGAGAAGAAATTGTATTCAGCTCTTGTTGGTTGAAATACTGAAATAGTCTTTAGATGTCTATTAAATCCATTTGATTAATGATATCTTTCAGGTGCAATATATCTTTTCTGAGTTTGTCTGGATGACCTATCTAATGGTGAGCAATGGTGAAATCACCCAGTATTATTATCCAAGGATCTATCAGAGACTTCAATTTGAACTTATATATAGTTGCACCCAAATTTGGAGCATAAGTATTTATTGATGTTCTATTTTCTTATTTGATTATTCTAGTATGAAGTGGCTTTCTTTGTCTCTTCTGATTAGTTTTAAGTTGAAATCTGCTTTGTCAGATATGAGATTGGCTCTTCCTATTTGTTTTAAGGTTCCATAAACATTATATATCAATTCCTATCCTTTCACTTTCAGCCTGTACCTGTCATTGCCTACAAGGTGCATCTCTTACAAAAAACATATAGTTGGGTCTTGTCTAATCCATTCTGCCAAGACTATATTTTTTAATTTGAGAGTCAAGACCATTTACTTTCAGTGTTATTACAGAGAGATGTTTATTAATTACTGCCATTTTGGTTTATTTATAATGTTTAATTTGGTCCTACTTTTCATTTCCTTAGCTATTTTTTCAAATGATATTTGTTCATTTTGAGTGCAGGGGTTTTTTTCTTCTGTTTATTAAGTAAGTTCTGTAGTGACAGTTTAGTTGCCATAAATTATTTTAGTTTCTGCTTATCTTGGAAGGTTTTAATTTCCTGTTCAGTTTTGAAGAATAGCTTTATTGGTTATAGTAATCTTTGTTCACAGTTATTTTTTTTCAAGATTTGGAACACATCACCCCAAGTCCTTCTGGCTTTTAGAGTTTGTGCTAAGAAATCAGAAGTGATTCTGATTGGCTTGTCTCTAATGTGACCTGAAGTTTTTCTCATGAGGCTTTTAAAATTCTATTCTTTTTCTGTATGTTAGATATTTTAATTATAATGTGCCATGGAGAGGGTTTTTTTTATCTTGTCTAATCAGTGCTCTGAATGCATCCTGCATCTGAATTTCCTTCTAATTCTCCATGTTTGGGGATTTTTCTATTATTATTTTCCTGAAGAGGTTATCAATTCACTTATTCTGTGACTCATAGCCCTCCACAATTCCAATGATTCTTAAATTTGGTCTCTTAATGTTGTCCCAGAATTCTTGTATATTGAGTTTATGGTTATGTATTTTATTTTCTTTAATGCTGTTTGAAATTTTAAAGCTGGCCACTTTGTCTTCCTATTTTGAGATTCTGAGTTCAGCATCATCTATAAATTGACTTTCAACTGAATATTTTATTTGAGTTATTGTGTTTCATCTCCAAGGCCTCTGTTTTGTTCCTTTTCAACATTTCTATCTCCTTATTGAATTTCTTATTCATATTCTGAACTGACTTCCTTAATTCATTAAGTTTTTTCTATGTTCTCTAGAAATTCATTGATCATTTTATAATCATTCTTTTGAATTCTTTACCTGATGTTTCATCTACCTCAATATCTTTGGAGTCAGTTTCTGGTGAATTATGATCTTTGCGAGAAGTTGTGTTACTTTATTTTTTTATATTTCTTGTATTTCTGTTTTGTGTTTTATGCATCTGTTTTTTTAAAATATTTATTTTTAGTTATAGGTGGACACAATATCTTTATTTTATTTGTATATGGTGTGGGGATCAAATCCAGTACCTCATGCATGGTAGGCGAGCACTCTACCTCTGAGCCACAGCCCCATCCCCTTATGCATCTGTTGATAGGTATTTCTCTTTTGCACTTCTATGGGCCTTATTAGGGCACATTCTTCACTAGCCAATGTGTCCTAGAATAATCTAGATTGAGACCCCCCCTTGTAGATGTGCTATCCATAGCCTTTGTGTTAATTCTCTGTTTTTTGCTGTAATTATGTTCATTGGTGGGATGTGTAGGACTGCCCCTATTCATTTCTACTTGTGGTCTAGTTTTTAGTTCAGATTTTTGTCTCTTCTATTCTTTGTATTAAAGTATAGCTGATGACTTAGTGTTATTAACTTGTATGTGGAGCAAGGTGCATTCTTTTGGTTAAGGTTAGTTCAATAGAAGAATCTCTACTTTGTAAACTTGTAGTGTTCCTTAGGTTCCCAACACTTCACAGAGTAGGTCAAAACAAACAACAGCAACAAACACTACAAACAATAGATCGCATTAAAATACATACCCAGTTCCTACTATAAATCTAAAACATTAATTACCATGCACACACTCACACACACAATAAAAAATAATGGTGGGGTCAGCAATTGTCAACAGTAAAAAGAAAAGAAAAGAAAAAAACATGAACTAGATTTGTCTTTAATGCAAACAGCAGGTGTCAAATATGTCATCCACTAATAATCGCATCAGTATTTATGGTAGTGGCCATAGTTATATAATCCAATTTGTTCTAAAAGGTGGTAAAAATACAGTTAATTAAGAGAAAAGAAAAATGAGTTAGGAAGATGGAAAATAGTTTACAATTTCAAAAAAATGAACAGAGAATGCAGAAAAGATATAAGGTGTGATGGCTACAGGAAAAAGAAGAAAAAATATAAGAAATAAAATAATGAGAAGGAAGAGAGAATAATAGAATTTGTCTGTTAGTAGAAAAATAAAAACCAGAAAGACAAACAATTGAAAAAATACAAAAAAAGTCTATAAACCAAAAAACCTAACCCTCAAAAGACAAGGCAAGGAAAAATAACTGCATTGAAAATGTTTAAAATGAGAAAAAGAAAAAAATATGTATATAAGAAATCTCTCTCTCTCTCTCTCTCTCTCTCTCTCTCTCTCTCTCACACACACACACACACACACACACACACACACCATGCACGTATACACGCACAAAGAATTAGAAAAAGAGAAAAGAACAGATTCTTAATAAAATGATAGAATTGTCTCCCCTGAGATAAGTCAAAATATTCAACAACAATAGATGGTCACAGTCTATGCCCAACTGACTTATTTTCTTCTTGAGCTATATAATGAGAAAAAAAGCAAGAGCTGGGGGTTATCAACCCCTTCCCCTTTTTGTGTTGCTCACCAAGCTACCAGTTGGAGTACCCTAAGACTCAGCTTCCTTTATCACTAGCATGAGGTAGATTAGAGTGGGAAGTACTGTCAGTTAGAGTTCTCTCCACACAGACCAGATTGGTGCACTTCCAGAATAGGGCTACTGCAGAGTTCTATGGGAAAAAAATCCTGGCTGGGGCTTAGGGTTAATCAGGCATTAGGAGCTTTTCTGATGTCTGCTCTGGAGAGATTAGATCAACACATCCCTCAGGCCTGGAAGTTGCCAATATATGTTGGAGTTCTGAATATCAGAGGTATCCCCAAAATTCTACTCATGGGGCAGGGTAGCCAATCCTCCACACACTCCCTTTCCAGGCTTTGCCCCTGAGAGTATTAGTACCTGCCTGTTCAGTTCCCACGGCACTTCAGCTGGTCATGTGAACCACCATACTTAAAGGACGAGTGACTTGGGTTCCCCTTCACTTTTCCAAATTGAATCCCCCTGAGCACAGTCTTCTTTGTACCAGTTTCACTCATGTTCTTCTAGGTGCACCCTAGGCCACGTGGAAAGTGCTTGCCAGGACAGTGCAAAAGTGTTTGCTGTGGTTTTCTAGCTCCACAGCAGCTGAGCATAGCTGCCTCAAGATGGCTCTACCTCAGCCTTCCCTGACCAGTTGAGCAATAGAGAGCACTTTTCAAGTACCAGTTCAGGGTGCAGCCTCTAGATCAACTAAGTTCAGGTCTCTTTTCTGATCTTTTTTCATACCAAATCTGTGGGGTTTTTCTTTTTTTTAATTTGTTCTAATTAGTTATACATGACAGCAGAATGCATTTTGACTAATTGTACACAAATGGAGCACAATTTTTCATTTCTGTGGTTGTACACACCATAGAGTCACACCATTTGTGCAATCATACCCATATATAAGGTAATAATGTCCATCTCATTCCACCATCTTTCCCACCCTTACACCCCCTCCCCTCCCATCCAAATCTAATTCCCATCTCCAATCCAAAGTTTTTCCATTCTTCCCTTGCTCTCCCCCACTCCCATCATGAATCAGCATCCACTTAGCAGAGAAAACACCAGATCAGTGTTTCTATCTGGGTTCTCCTTCCTCTGTGGTGAACCATCACCACTACCACTGCCACTGTCACAACTGGCTCACCTCCAATATACTCTTTCTTCTTTGTTAAACATACCCAAATTTCTAAGTCTCTAAGACAATCTGACTGCCCAACATTGATTTAATGAAATTCCTCTTTCACCCACTGTCTTATGAGCAGTAGTTTTGCTGTTTGAATCATGAGCCATGGAGCAATTAGGAATGCAGCCTTCCTCTACTCTGCCATCTTGAATCTCTACTTTTTATTCCCTTGCTCACTGCTCTGGCTAATACTTCCAATAATATACTGAATAAGCATGGTGAATGTAGACACCCTTGTCTGATCCCAATCTTAGGAAACAATTTATTCTTTTCTTCATTCAATATGATGTAGGCAATGGGTTTGCATATGTAGCCTTTAGTGTGTTTAGACATATTCTTTAGATACCTATTTTTTAAAGTTTTTTAATAATGAAGCAATATTTTATTTCACTGAATGTTTTTCTGAATCTATTGAGATGAGTATATGGTTTTATCCATCATTCTATTGATGTGATGTATTATGTTTATTTATTTGCATATTTTCATCATTCTTGTATCTGTGGGATAATTTACACTTGATTGTAGTGTGTAATTTTTTCTGTGTGCTGTTGAATTCAATTAGATGTTTTGGTTTGGTTTGATTTTTGAGAATTTTTGCATTATGTTCATCAGGGATATTGACCTGTAGGATTTTGTGGGTGGAGGGGTGTCCTTGTTTGGTTTTGATACAAGGTGTTAATTCTTCTTTAAAGGTCTGATAAATTTCAAGCCAGGCAAGATGACACATGCCTGTAACCCCAGAAGCTCAGGAGGCTGAGGCAGGAGGATCATGAGTTCAAAGCCACCCTCAGCAATGGTGAGGTGCTAAGCAACTCAGTGAGACCCTGTCTCTAAATAAAATACAAAATAGGGCTGGGGATGAGGCTCAGTGCTCAAATGCCCCTGAGTTCTATTCTGGTACCCCCCAAAAAAGTTTGGTAAACTTCAGCACGGAAGCCATCTGATCCTGAGCTTTTCTTTGTTGAGAGACTTAATTATTGACTCAACCTCATTACTTATTATTAGTCTGCTTAGGTTTTCTATGTATCATGGTTAGATTTTTATATATTGCATGTGCCTAGAGATATATTTATTTCACCTGGAATATTCAATTTGATAACATAACAGTTGTTCATAATGGATTTGCTGATCCTTTCTAATTCTGTGGCATCAGTTGTAATCTCTTTTTCACTTCTGATTTTGTTTGAATATTACCTCTTTTTCTCTTGTCTAGCTAGTTTGCTAATTTTGTTTTTTCAAAAAGCCAACTCTTCATTTTATAAATATTTTGCTTCTTGGTTTTGTTTCCTTTTAATTATTTGTTTTTAGTTTCTATTTTGTTTATTTCTCAGATCTTTGTAATTTCTTTCCTTCTACTAATTTGAGGTTTGGTTTGTTCTTGCTTTTCTAGTTGCTTGAGTTGCATTGTTATGTAATTTATTTGAAATTGTACATTTTTTAATGTAGCTGTTATTGCTACAAATTTTTTCTTAGTATTGTTTTTGCTGTATCCCCCAGATTTTGGTATGTTGTGTTTTTATTGTTGTTTTAAGAAACTTTGTAATTTCTCAATTGTCTTATTGGTCATTCAAGGAAATATTGTTTGATTTCCATGTATTTGTACAATTTCCAAACTTCTTGTTGTTTTCTAGTTTTATTTCATTGTGGTCCAAGAAAATACATGCTAGGATTTCAGTTTTCTCAACTTGTCAAAACTTGTATTGCGGGCTGGGGTTTCTTTAGTCTGTCTGATTGCTCTGGCTAGAATTTCAAGGGGTATGTTGAATAGAAGTGGTGAAAGAGGGCATCCCTGTCTTGTTCTAGTTTTTAGAGAGACTGCTTCAAATTCTTCTCCATTTAGAATGATGTTGGCCTTGGGCTTAGCATAGATAGCTTTTATAATGTGAAGGCATGTTTCTACTATCCCTAGTTTTTCTAGTGTTTTAACATGAATGGGTGCTGTGTTTTGTCAAATGCTTTCTCTGCATCGACTGATATAATCATATGATTCTTATCTTTAAGTGTATTGATGTGATGAGTTACACTTATTGATTTCTGTATGTTGAACCAAACTTGCATCCATGAAATGAACCCCACTTGATCATGGTGAACTATCTTTTAAGTATGTTTTTGTATGTGATTTTACAGAATTCATTGAGAATTTTTTGCATGAATGTTCATCATGGATATTGGTCTAAATTTTCTTTTCTTGATGTGTCTTTTTGTGGTTTTGGTATCAGGATTATACTAGCTTCATAGAATGAGTTTGGAAGGGTTCCCTCCTTCTCTGCTTCATGGAATAAATTTGAGGAGTATTGATATTAATTCTTCTTTGAAGGTCTTATAGAACTCAGCTGTGAGTTCATCTGGTCCCAGGCTTTTTTTGGTTGGTAGGCTTTTGATGGTGTCTTCTATTTCCTTGCTTGAAATTGATAGGTTTAAATTGTATATGTCCTCATGACTCAGTTTGGATATATCATATACCTCTAGAAATTTGTTAGCATCTTCAAGGTTTTCTATTTTACTGGAGCATAAATTTCCAAAATAGTTTCTAATTGTCTTCTGTATTCCAATAGTGTCTGTCACGTTACTTCCTTTTTCATCATGAATTTTATTAATTTGAGTTCTCTCTCCTTCTTTTCATTAGGGTGGCTAAGGGTTTGTCAATTTTATTTTATTTTTTCAAAGAACCAGTTTTTTGTTTTGTTGATTTTTTGAATTGTTTTTTTTTTGTTTCAATCTCATTGATTTATGCCCTGATTTTAAATGTTTCCTGTCTTCAGTTGTTTTTTCTCTAGGGCTTTGAGATGTAATGTGAGGTCATTTATTTATTGACTTTTTCTTCTTTTAATGAATGAGCTCAATGCATAAACTTTCCTTTTAGCACTACCTTCATAGTGTCCCATAGATTTTGATAAGTTGTATGAGAGTTCTCATTTACCTATAACAAATTTTTTATCCCCTCCCTGATGTCTTCTGTTATTTATGCATCATTCAATAGCATATTTTTTAGTCTCCAGGTGTTGGAGGAGCTTCTATTTTTTATTAATCATTGATTTCTAGTTACATTCCATTATGGTCAGATAGAATGCAGGGTAATGTCTCTAATTTTTTTGTATTTGTTAAGACTTGATTTGTGGCATAACATATGGTCTGTTTTGGAGAAGGATCCATGTACTGCTGAGAAGAAAGTATATTCACTTGTTGATGGATGGAATATTCTATATATTTTTTAAAGATATAGAGAGAGAATTTAAATACTTATTTTTTAGTTTTTGGTGGACACAACATCTTTGTTTGTATGTGGTGCTGAGGATCGAACCCGCGCTGCACGCATGCCAGGCGAGTGCACTACCACTTGAGCCACATCCGCAGCCCCAGGAATATTCTTTATTTGTCTGTTAAGTCTAAATTATTACCGTATTATTGAGTTCTGTAGTTTCTTTGTTTAGTTTTTGTTTGAAATATCTATCTGGTGGTTGGAGAGGTGTATTAAAGTCACTCAGTATTACTGTGTTGTGATCTATTTCATTCTTGTAGTTGAGAGGGATTTGTTTGATATACATAAATGTCTCATGGTTTGTGGCATTGATATTTATGATTGTTATGTGTTGTTGATGTATGAATCCCTTAAGCAGTATTAAATGTCCTTCTTTATCCCTTATGACTAACTTTGGTTTGAAGTCCACTTTGTCTGATATGAAGATGGAAACCCCTGCTTGTTTACATGGTCCATGTGAGTGGTATGTTTTTTCCTACCCTTTCACCTTCAGTCTGTGGACGTCTTTTCCTGTGAGATAAATTTCTTGAAGGCAGCATATTTTGGGGGGTCCTTTTTAAAAATCCAATGTATCAGTCTATGTCTTTTAATTGATGAGTTTAGGCCATTCACATTCAGGGTTATTATTGAAATATGATTTGTATTCCCAGACATTTTCATTTACTTTTGGTTGTTTACTTGACTTGGTTTCTCCTTTGATTGGCCTTTCCTTTCGTGTAGTTTCTCTCTTTGCTGATTTTCATTTCCTCCTCATGGAATATCGTGCTAAGAATACTCTGTAGTGCAGGCTTTCTCACTGTAAATTCTTTTAACTTTTATCATGAAAGGTTTTTATTTCATCATCAAATCTGAAGCTTAATTTTGCTGGATATAAGATTCTTAGTTGGCATCCATTTTCTTTCAGCGCTTGGCATTTATTGTTCCAGGATATCCAGCTCTGAGGATCTGGGTTGAAAAATCTGCTGAGATCCGAATTGGTGTCTCCCTATATGTTATCTGATTCCTCTCTCTTGCAGCCTTTAAGATTCTATCCTTATTCTGTATACTGGGCATTTTCATTATAATGTGCCTTGGTGTAGATCTGTTGTATTTTTGTACACTTGGTGTCCTGTAAGCCTCTTGAATTTGATTTTCCAATTCATTCTTTATGTTTGGGAAATATTCTAATATTATCTCATTGAAGAGATTGTGCATTGCTTTGGTTTGAATCTCTGTGCCTTCCTCTATCTCAATAACTCTTAGATTTGGACTTTTGATGCTATCCTATAATTCTTGGATGTTCTGTTCATGGTTTCTTACTATCTTCACTATGTGGTTGACTTTATTTTCAAGATTATGTGTTTTGTCCTCATTATCTGATGTTCTGTATTCCAAGTTATCTAGTCTGTTGATGATGCTTTCTATTGTGTTTTAAATTTGGTTTATTGTTTCCTTCATTTCAAGGATTTTTTTTTCTTTTTTAGGAATCTCCATCCCTTTCTTTCTTTCTTGTTTTAAAAATATTTTTTAGCTGTAGTTTGACACAATATCTTTATTTATTTATTTTTGAGAGAGAGAGAGAGAGAGAGAGAGAGAGAGAGAGAGAGTTTTAATATTTATTTTTTTAGTTTTTGGTGGACACAACATCTTTATTTTATTTTTATGTGGTGCTGAGGATCAAACCCAGCGCCCTGCGCATGCCAGGAGAGCATGTTACCACTTGAGCCACATCCCCATCCCCCTTTATTTATATTTATGTGATGCTGAGGATCAAAGCCAGTACCTCAAACATGTGAGGTGTGTGCTCTACCACTGAGCTACAACTCCAGCCCCTTCAGCTCTATATTTAGAAGATCCAAAAAAATTCCACCATAAAACTTTGAGAACTAATAAGTGAATTCAGCAAAGTAGCAGGATATAAAGTTAATGACTATATATCAATGCATTTCTATACATCAGTGATGAATTCTCTGAAAGAGAAATTAAGAAAACTACCTCATTTATAATAGCCTCAAAATAATAAAATACTTAGGAATCAACAAGAGAAGTGAAAGACCTCTACAATAAAAACTACAGAACACTAAAGAAAGAAACTGAAGAAGACATTAGAAGATGGAAAGATCACCCATACTCTTGGATAGGCAAAATTAATATTGTCAAAATGGCCATACTACCTGAAGCACTATACAGATTCAATGTGATTCCAATTAAAATCACAACATCATTCCTCATAGAAATAGAAAAAGCAATAATGAAATTCATTTGGAAAAAGAAGAGTGTAGCAGGAGGCAATATAATACAAAACCTTAAACTACACTACAAAGCTATATTTAAAAAATGTCATTTATTGGCACCAAAATAGACTTGTTAATCAATGGTACAGAATAGAAGACAGAGACAAACCCACATAAATACAGTTATTTCATACTAGACAAAGGTATCAAAAACATACATAGTAAAAAAGATAGCTTCTTCAACAAATGGTCTGGGAGAACTGGAAATCCGTATGCAGCAAAATGAAACTAAACCCTTATATCTCACCATGCACAAAACTCAAAATGGATCAAGGACTTAGGAATTAGACCAGAAACCCTGTGCCTAATAGAGGAAAAAGTAGTCCCAAATCTTCACCACATTGGATTAGGCCCAACTTCCTTAACAAGACTCCTGAAGCACAAGAAACAAAATCAAGAATTAATAAATGGGATGGATTCAAACTAAAAAGGTTCTTCTCATCAAAAGAAACAATCAATGAGGTGAAGAGAGAGCCTACATTTGGGGAGCAAATTTTTGACACATGCACATCAGACAAAGCACTAATATCTAGAACATAAAGAAGTCAAAAATCTTAACACCAAAAAACAAACAACCCAATCAATAAATGGGCTAAAGAGCTAAACAGACACTTCACAGAAGATATACATTAACAAATGTATGAAAAATGTTCAACATCTCTAGTAATTAGAGATATGCAAATCAAAGATACTCTAATATTTCATCTCATGCCATTCAGAAAGGCAGTTATACAGAAAACAATAAATGTTGGTGAGGACGTGGGGAGAAAGGCACACTCATACATTGCTGGTGGGACTGCAAATTGGTGCAACCTATCTGGAAAGCAGTATGGAGATTCCTTAGAAAATTTAGAATGGAACCACCATTTGACCTATCCCCCTCCTCAGTCTACACCCAAAGGACTTAAAATCAGCATACTACAGGGACACAGCCACATCAATGTTTATAGCAGCACAATTCACAATAGCTAAACTGTGGAAGCAACCTAGATACCTTCAATAGATGAATGGATAAAGAAAATATGGTACATATACTCAATGGAATGTTATTCAGCTTTAAAGAAGAGTGAAATTATGGCATTTGCCAGTAAATGGTGGGAGTTGGAGAATGTCATGCTAAGCAAAATAAGCCAATCCCCAAAACCAAAGGCCAAATGTTTTCTCTAATATGCATATTAATTTCACATATTAGAGAAAACCTTCACAATAAGGCGGGGAGCACTAAGGAAGAATAGTGTTACCTTAGAGTAGGTAGAGGGAAGTGATGGGAAGGGAGAGTAGGAAATGTGGGGATAGAAAGATAGTAGAATGAAACAGACATTATTACTGTATGTATATATGTGACTGCATGACCAATGTGATTCTACTACATGTGCACTCAGAGAAATTATATTCCATCTATGTATGATATATCAAAGTGCATAAATGCATTCTACTGTCATATATAACTCATTAAATCAAATAAAAGATTAAAAAGAATAAGATTATGGCATTCGTAGGTAAATGGATTTAGTAGAAGAATATCATGCTAAGCAAAGTAAGCCAATCCCCAAAAATCTAAAAGCTGAATGTTCTCTCTGATAAGTGGATGCTGACCCATAATGGGGGGTGGGGGCATGGGAAAAATGGAGAAACTGTGGGGCTGGGGATGTGGCTCAAGCGGTAACACACTCACCTGGCATGGGCGGGGCACTGGGTTCGATCCTCAGCACCACATAAAAATAAAATGAAGATGTTGTATCCACCAAAAACTGAAAAATAAATATTAAAAAATTCTCTCTCTCTTCTCTCTCTCTCTCTCTCTCTCTCTCTCTCTCTCTCTCTCTCTCTCTCTCTAAAAATGGAGAAACTGTGATTGGGAAAAAGGAAGGGAGGGGTGGGGAGGGGAGGGGGCAGGGGGCAGGAAAGATGGTGGAATGAGATGGACATCATTACCCTAGGTACATGTATGACTGCACATATGGAGTGACACTATATCATGTACAACCAGAGAAAAGTTGTGCTGCAATTGTGTACAATGAATCAAAATGCATTCTGCTGTTATGTATACCTAATTATAATAAATTTATTGGTTAAAAATGTGAACAGAATACAAAAGAGATGTAATTTTTGGCTATATAGAAGGAGAAAAATAAATAAATAAAATAAGAAAATAAATAAGAAACTAAGTGGAAAGAAAAAGGGAACAAGAGACTTTGGATAGTAGCGAGAGAAGAAAGGAAAGCAAGAGAAATAAACTAACAAAAAAGAACAATGCTGGGGCAGGGGATGTGGCTCAAGCGGTAGCACGCTCGCCTGGCATGCGTGCGACCCGGGTTCGATCCTCAGCACCACATACCAACAAAGATGTTGTGTCCGCCGAGAACTAAAAAATAAATATTAAAAATTCTCTCCCTCTCTCTCTCTCTCTCTCTCTCTCTCTCTCTCTCTCTCTCTCTCTCTCCCCCCTCACTCTCTCTAAAAAAAAAAATTTAAAAAAAAAAAGAACAATGCTGGGTATGGTGGCACATGCCTGTAATTCTAGCAGCTCAGGAGTCTAAGGCAGGAGGACCACAAGTTCAAAGCCAGCCTTGGCAACTTACCAAGACTCTAAGCAACTTAGTGAGACCCTGTCTCAAAGCAACATATAAAAAGGGTTGGAGATGTGAGGAGTGGTTAAGCTAGATTCAATCCCTGGTATCAAAACAAAACAAAACAAAACAAAAATAAACAAAACAAACAAGAAACCCTAGCCCTCAAGAGGCAAGACAAAGACAAATATCAATTTTTAAATGAGAAAAATGAAACAAAAATGTACATATATATCCATGAAACAATGAGCACAGTAAGAACACCAAGAAGTGAGCTAGAGAATGAGGGAAAAACATCTTAATGAAAATGGAAAGAATTCTCTCCAGTGACGGGTCAAAACTGTCAATGGATTATCACTTCCTAGGCTCAAGTGTCCTTCTTTGTGTTTACTCTTGAGGTATATACCCCTTAGAGAGAGCAAGAACTGGAGGTTGTCATACTCTTCCTCATTTTCTGTTGCCCACTCACCTACCGGCTGGAGTGGCCTAAACTGAAGCTGTTTGAAATAACACTCTAGGAGGGGGAAGATGGCGGCGAAGGGAGTGCATCACTCCTGTGTACCACGTCACTGTTCGGAAGAATGATGAGTTAGAACAGCTAAAAACTATCTTGTTAGGAATTTCTAGCAAAACTGGGGTGCTCCAAAACCTAGTGGAAGGATTTTCATCGCATGAGGATCAGCTACAGGGGCTCAAACGCGAGCTATTTGTCTGCACGGAGGGTCACACTGCTTATTCAGCAAATCGCCCCATGGCTAGAATCTGTGGCACGCGCTGGGAAGCAAGAGATAGCAACACAAAGATACAGCATTGCAGATTCTGTGGGCTCCTGCCAGCTGTGCAATCACGGTACACAGTGCTGAATTCTGGGTTTGAGACGGGGAAGGAAGCGGTCCAGTTCGGTTCTCCACCGGTCAGACCACAGAGGAAGCCAGCGGCCACCATCTTGGAGAGTTGATGTCATCATCCCTGTTTTCGACTGATCGCAGCTCATTCAACCATAGAACAGGTAATTTCAGGCTGCCATTTGCCTGCATCTCGCAGACAAATTACTCAGGCACAGTGCTAAAGAACCCGCGAAAACTGCTTCTTGGGGCCTGCTCCTATCAGAACATACACGGAGCCCAAGGCGGCCGAATTCTGGCTCCCGGAACTGCTCTGGCCCAGGGCTAAGGAGCCCATGGAGGCTGCTTCTTGGAGCCTGCTCCTATCAGAGCATGCATGGAGCCCAGAGCGGCTGGGTTCTGGCTCCCAGAACTGCTCTGGCCCAGGGCTGAAGAACCCGCGGAAACTGCTTCTTGGGGCCTGCTCCTATCAGAACATACATGGAGCCCAGGGTGGCCAAATTCTGGCTCCCGGAACTGCTCTGGCCCAGGGCTAAGGAGCCCACGGAGGCTGCTTCTTGGAGCCTGCTCCTATCAGAGCATGCACGGAGCCCAGAGCAGCCGAGTTCTGGCTCCTGGAGCTGCTCTGACCCAGGGCTGAGGAACCCACGGAGACTGCTTCTCGGTCCGGATCCTGCTGAGTGCTGTGGGGGCCAGAGGGGAAGAGCAGAGCTGCAGCCCGCGTCCGGAACAGCCCCAGTGACCCACCGGCGTGGTATCACTTCACCCCAACTGCGGTGGGGGCTGAGCAGAGCTGCCAGCCGAGCCCGCAAGGTAGGCAGACCTGCGACCGACCAGCGGGACAGGCCCAGCGGCCTGCCGGCGTGGTAGACACGTCACACCAATTGGAGTAGGGGCAGAGCAGAGCTGCCGCCTGCACCCGGAACAGGCCTAGCGACCCGCCGGCGTGGTAGTCACATCCCACCAATTGGAGCAGGGGCAGAGCAGCACCGCCGCCCATGCCCAGAACAGGCCTAGCGACCCGCCGGTGTGGTATCACTTCACCCCAACTTCAGTAGGGGCCGAGCAGAGCCGCTGCCCGAGCCCGCAAGGTAGGCAGACCTGCGAATGACCGGCGGGACAGGCCCAGCGGCCTGCTGGCATGGTACACACATCACACCAATTGGAGTAGGGGCAGAGCAGAGCCGCTGCCCGCATCCAGAACAGACCCAATGACCCGCAGACGTGGTAGTCACATCACCCCAATTGGAGAAGGGGCAGAGCAGAGCCGCCACCCGCGCCCGGGACAGGCCCAGAGGCCTGCCGGCGTGGTAGTCATGTCACCCCAATTGGAGTAGAGGCAGAGCAGAGCCGCTGCCCGCACCCTGAACAGGCCCAGTGGCCCGCCGGCGTGGTAGTCACGTCACCCCAATTGGAGAAGGGGCAGAGCAGAGCCGCCACCCGTGCCCGCAAGGTAGGCAGACCTGCGACCGACCGGCACAACAGGCCCAGCAGTCTGCAGGCGTGGTAGACACGTCACACCAATTAGAGGAGGGGCAGAGGAGAGCCGCCACCTGCGCCCGGGACAGGCCCAGAGGCCTGCCGGCGTGGTAGTTACGTCACACCAATTGGAGTAGGGGTAGAGCAGAGCTGCCGCCCATGCCTGCAAGGTAGGCAGACCTGTGACCGACCGGCAGAACAGCCCCAGGGGTCCGCGGGCATGGTAGGCACGTCACACCAACTGGAGGAGGAGCACAGCCACTGCCCGCCCTGCAAGGGAGACTTTTCAACTATACAAGAGTAATATAAATATATAGGGGGAAATTTTCAAAAACACAACAGTTTCACCAAGCAGAAAGAAACGTGAGCAGTATGAAACGACAAGGAAAGAAAGGACCACAAGCAATGCAGTTCAACTCAACTTTAGAAGAGGTAATAGCTGCAGCAGATGGAATGTCAGATACAGAATTCAGGATATACATGCTTCAGATGATCTGGAGTCTCAAGGAAGACATTAGACAGCAAAATCAGTCAATGAAAGATCACTTCGACAATGAATTACATAAACAAATCCAAGAAGCAAAAGCTCAACTATACAGGGAGATAGAGGTAATAAAAAACAAACAAACAGAAATCCTAGAAATGCAGGAAGCAATAAACCAACTTAAAAACTCAATTGAGAATACTACCAGCAGAGTAGAACACTTAAAAGATAGAACATCAGACAATGAAGGCAAAGTATTTCAACTTGAAAAGAACATAGACAGCTCAGCAAGACTGTTAAGGAACCATGAGCAGAACATTCAAGAAATATGGGATAACATAAAGAGACCAAACTTAAGAGTCATTGGGATACAGGAAGGTATAGAGGTCCAAACCAAAGGAATGAGCAACTATTCAATGAAATAATACGAGAAAACTTCCCAGACTTGAAGAATGAGAAAGAATCCCAAATCCTAGAAGCCTACAGGACGCCGAATGTGCATAATCATAAGAGATCCACACCTAGACACATTATAATGAAGATGCCCAGCATACAGAATAAGGAGAGACTTTTAAAAGCTACAAGAGAAAGGAAGCAGATTACATTTAGGGGTAAACCAATCAGGATAACAGCTGATCTTTCAACACAGACTCTGAAAGCTAGAAGATCCTGGAATAACATATTTCAAACACTGAAAGAAAATGGGTTCCAACCAAGAATCGTGTATCCAGCGAAATTAAGCTTCAGGATGGAAGATGAAATTAAAACCTTCCAAGATAAAAAAAAGTTAAAAGAATTTGCAGCTAGAAAACCATCTCTTCAAAACATCCTTGGCAAAACATTTCAGGGAGAGGAAATGGAAAACAACAATGAAAACCAACAGTGGGAGGTAGGACAGTAAAGGGGGGAAAATAATCAAAGAGGAAAACAAACCATGTTTAGTAACATAATAAACAAATATGGCTGGAAGAACAAACCATATCTCAATAATAACCCTAAATGTTAATGGCTTAAACTCACCAATTAAGAGACACAGGCTAGTAGAATGGATCACAAAACATGACCCAACAATATGCTGCCTACAGGAGACGCATTTGATAGGAAAAGACATACATAGACTGAAGGTGAAAGGTTGGGAAAAATCATATCACTCATATGGACTTCGGAAACAAGCAGGAGTGTCCATACTCATATCAAATAAAATAGATTTCAAGCCAAAGTTAATCAAAAGGGATAAAGAGGGACACTACACACTGCTCATGGGAACCATACACCAACAAGACATAACAATCATAAATATATATGCCCCAAACAATGGTGCAGCTATATTTATCAAACAAACTCTTCTCAAGTTCAAGAGTCTAATAGACTACCATACAATAATCATGGGAGACTTCAACACACCTCTCTCACCACTGGACATATCTTCCAAACAAAAGGTGAATAAGGAAACTACAGAACTCAATAACACAATTAACAACTTAGACTTAATTGACATATATAGAATATACCACCCAACATCAAGCAGTTACACTTTTTTCTCAGCAGCACATGGATCCTTCTCAAAAATAGATCATATATTATGTCACAGGGCAACCCTTAGACAATATAAAGGAGTAGAGATAATACCATGCATCTTATCTGATCATAATGGAATGAAACTGAAAATGAACAATAAAAGAAGGAAGGAAAAATCATGCATCACTTGGAGAATGAACAATAGGTTACTGAATGATCAATGGGTTATAGAAGACATCAAGGAGGAAATTAAAAAATTCTTAGAGATAAATGAAAACACAGACACAACATATCGGAATCTATGGGACACATTGAAAGCAGTTCTAAGAGGAAAATTCATTGCTTGGAGTTCATTCCTTAAAAAAAGAAAAAACCAACAAATTAATTATCTCATACTTCATCTCAAAATCCTAGAAAAAGAAGAGCAAAACAACAGCAAAAGAAGTAGAAGGCAAGAAATAATTAAAATCAGAGCTGAAATTAATGAAATCGAAACAAAAGAAACAATTGAAAAAATTGACAAAACTAAAAGTTGGTTCTTTGAAAAAATAAATAAAATCGACAGACCCTTCGCCATGCTAACAAAGAGAAGAAGAGAGAGAACTCAAATTACTAGCATACGGGATGAAAAAGGCAACATCACAACAGACACTTCAGAAATACAGAAGATAATCAGAAATTATTTTGAATCCTTATACTCCAATAAAATAGAAGATAATGAAGGCATAGATAAATTTCTTAAGTCATATGATCTGCCCAGATTGAGTCAGGAGGATATAGACAACCTAAACAGACCAATATCAATTGAAGAAATAGAAGAAACCATTAAAAGACTACCAACTAAGAAAAGCCCAGGACCAGATGGGTATACAGCAGAGTTTTACAAAACCTTTAAAGAGGAACTAATACCAATACTTTTCAAGCTATTTCAGGAAATAGAAAAAGAGGGAGAACTTCCAAATTCATTCTACGAGGCCAACATCACCCTGATTCCTAAACCAGACAAAGACGCTTCAAAGAAAGAAAACTACAGACCAATATCTCTAATGAACCTAGATGCAAAAATCCTCAATAAAATTCTGGCGAATCAGATTCAAAAACATATCAAAAAAAATGTGCATCATGATCAAGTAGGATTCATCCCTGGGATGCAAGGCTGGTTCAATATACGGAAATCAATAAATGTTATTCACCACATCAATAGACTTAAAATTAAGAACCACATGATCATCTCGATAGATGCAGAAAAAGCATTTGACAAAGTACAGAATCCCTTTATGTTCAAAACTCTAGAAAAACTAGGGATAACAGGAACTTACCTCAACATTGTAAAAGCAATCTATGCTACGCCTCAGCTAGCATCATTCTGAATGGAGAAAAATTGAAGGCATTCCCTCTAAAATCTGGAACAAGACAGGGATGCCCTCTCTCACCACTTCTGTTCAACATAGTTCTTGAAACACTGGCCAGAGCAATTAGACAGACAAAAGAAATTAAAGGCATAAAAATAGGAAAAGAAGAACTTAAATTATCACTATTTGCAGATGACATAATTCTATACCTAGCAGACCCAAAAGGGTCTACAAAGAAACTATTAGAGCTAATAAATGAATTTAGCAAAGTGGCAGGATATAAAATCAACACGCATAAATCAAAGGCATTCCTGTATTCAGCGACAAATCCTCTGAAATGGAAATGAGGAAAAACACTCCATTCACAATATCCTCAAAAAAAATAAAATACTTGGGAATCAACCTAACAAAAGAGGTGAAAGACTTATACAATGAAAACTACAGAACCCTAAAGAGAGAAATAGAAGAAGATCTTAGAAGATGGAAAAATATACCCTGTTCATGGATAGGCAGAACTAACATCATCAAAATGGCGATATTACCAAAAGTTCTCTATAGGTTTAATGCAATGCCAATCAAAATCCCAACGGCATTTCTTATAGAAATAGATAAAGCAATCATGAAATTCATATGGAAAAACAAAAGACCCAGAATAGCAAAAACAATGCTAAGCAGGAAGTGTGAATCAGGCAGTATAGCAATACCAGACTTCAAACTATACTACAGAGCAATAGTAACAAAAACAGCATGGTACTGGTACCAAAACAGGCGGGTGGACCAATGGTACAGAATAGAGGACACAGAAACCAATCCACAAAACTACAACTATCTTATATTTGATAAAGGGGCTAAAAGCATGCAATGGAGGAAGGATAGCATCTTCAACAAATGGTGCTGGGAAAACTGGAAATCCATACGCAACAAAATGAAACTGAATCCCTTTCTCTCACCATGCACAAAAGTTAACTCAAAATGGATCAAGGAGCTTGATATCAAATCAGAGACACAGCGTCTGATAGAAGAAAAAGTTGGCTACGATCTACATACTGTGGGGTCGGGCCCCAAATTCCTCAATAGGACCCCCATAGCACAAGAGTTAATAACTAGAATCAACAAATGGGACTTAATCAAACTAAAAAGTTTTTCCTCAGCAAAAGAAACAATAAGAGAGGTAAATAGGGAGCCTACGTCCTGGGAACAAATCTTTACTCCTCACACTTCAGATAGAGCCCTAATATCCAGAGTATACAAAGAACTCAAAAAATTAGACAATAAGAAAAAAAATAACCCAATCAACAAATGGGCCAAGGACCTGAACAGACACTTCTCAGAGGAGGACATACAATCAATCAACAAGTACATGAAAAAATTCTCAGCATCACAGCAGTCAGAGAAATGCAAATCAAAACCACCCTAAGATACCATCTCACTCCAGTAAGATTGGCAGCCATTAGGAAGTCAAACAACAACAAATGCTGGCGAGGATGTGGGGAAAAGGGTACACTTGCTCATTGTTGGTGAGACTGCAAATTGGTGCAGCCAATTTGGAAAGAAGTATGGAGATTTCTTGGAAAGCTAGGAATGGAACCACCATTTGACCCAGCTATTCCCCTTCTCGGTCTATTCCCTAAAGACCTAAAAAGAGCATGCTACAGGGACACTGCTACATCGATGTTCATAGCAGCACAATTCACAATAGCAAGACTGTGGAACCAACCTAGATGCCCTTCAATAGATGAATGGATAAAAAAATGTGGCATCTATACACAATGGAGTATTACTCTGCATTAAAAAAATGACAAAATCATAGAATTTGGATGGAAACTGATGGCATTAGAGCAGATTATGCTAAGTGAAGCCAGCCAATCCCTAAAAAACAAATGCCAAATGTATTCTTTGATATAAGGGGAGTAACTAAGAACAGAGTAGGGACGAAGAGCATGAGAAGAAGATTAACATTAAACAGGGATAAGAGGTGGGAGGGAAAGCGAGAGGGAAGGGAAATTGCATGGAAATGGAAGGAGACCCTCAGGGTTACACAAAATTACATACAAGAGGAAGTGAGGGGAAAGGGAAAAATAATACAAAAATGGGAGTTCATAACCCACTTGAATCAAAATGTGAAATATGATATGTCAAGAACAATGTAATGTTTTGAACAACCAACAATAAAAAATAAATAAATAAATAAATAAAATAAAGAAATAACACTCTACTTCCCTTCTCGCCTATGTAAGGTGGGATGGAACGGGAAGTAGTCCACCGGAGTATTGCCCAGACAGATCAGACTGATACCCTCCCAGGATGGGACTATGGCACAGTTCTAAGTGGGGAGTTCTGGTGAGTGGGGCTCAGTTCTGATCAGGCCTTTAGAATGTGCTTGGGTGGTACCTGCTCTGGAGAAATTAGATGAACACACCCCGAAGGTTGGGTAGAGGCCAATCTCTGGGAGTCTGAATGTCCGCAGTCTCCTGAGAATTCTACTCCTCCAGTAGCAAAGCCAACCCTCCATAGGTCTCTCACACTCTGCCACCTATAAATACAGCATTCCCAGGTTCAGTTCCTGAAGGTAATCATGTCCCCCTGCTCAGTTTCCTGACCCTCTTTAGCTGGTCACTTGAGCTGTCAGATTAAGGGAAAGCAAGTTGCACTCTCCTCCATATCGCTGACTTGAATCCTCCTAGGTACCATCTTCTCTGGGCCTGTTTCACTCACATTCTGCTACACACACCCTAGGCCACATGGTAAGTGGTTGCCAGGACAGTACAGCAATGTCTGCTATGACACACCAGGCTCTCTCAGCAGCACGCTGCAGCCTGGCTTCCTCAAGATGACTCCCCACCTCAGTTCTCCACTTGCCAGTTTGGAAGCACAGAGCACTTTTGAAACAACAGTTCCCAGTTAACCTCTGGATCAGCTAAGACTACTTTTCTGTGCTACAGGTTTTCCATGCCAAAGCTGTGTTTGCATCATTCCCGCTCCTCTGCAGTGAACCAGCACCTCTACTACTGCTACAACCAGCTTTACTCCAATTTATTCTTTCTGTTTTCTTGCTCAATGCACCCAAATTTCTTAATCCCTAAGAGATTCTGACTGCCTGATATTAAATTTCAGTGAATTCCTTCTTTCACCCATATTTTGGAGAGGAAGTACTGCCACTTCTTCAATCCCAAGCCACAGAGCAACTCAAAACAAAGCCTTTCTCTAATCTACCATCTTGAAAGTCCTCATTTTATTCATCTTTTTTAAAATATTTTTTTAAAATCTGACTGTTATTTCTTTTGGGGGGAGTTATTTGTTCTAATTAGTTATATATGACAGTAGAATGTATTTTGATACATTGCACACAAATGGAACACAACTTCTCATTGCTCTGGCTGATCATGGTACAGAGTCACACCAGTAGTGTAATCATACATTGATTTGTCTATCTCATTCTACCATCCTTTCCATCCCCACAGCCCCACCCCTCCCCACCCTCTCCTCTGCACAATCCAAAGTTCCTTCATTCTGTCCTACTTCTCCCACTATGGATCAGTATCCGCTGATCAGAGAAAACATTCAGCCTTTGGTTTTGGGGGGATTAGCTTATTTCACTCAGCATGATATTCTCTAATTCAATTCATTTACTGGCAAATGCCATAATTTCATTCTTCTTTAAGGCTGAGTAATATTCCATTGTGTATATGTAACGCATTTTTATTATCCATTCATCTGTTGAAGGACATCTAGGTTGGTTCTATAGTTTAGCTATTATGAATTGAGCTGCTATAAACATTGAAGTGTCTACATCAGTGTACTATGCTGATTTTAAGTTCTTTGGGTATAAATTGAGGAGTGGGACAGCTGAGTCAAATGGTGGTTCCGTTCCAAGTTTTATGAGGAATCTCCATACTGCTTTCCAGAATGGTTACATTTTGCAGTCCCACAGCAATGTATAAGTGTACCATTTCCCCCACTTCCTCACCAACAGTTACTGTTGCTTGTCTTCTTGATGACTGCCATTCTGACTGGCCTGAGATGAAATCTTAGAGTAGTTTTGATTTGCATTTCTCTAACTGCTAGAGAAGATGAACATTTTCTTCTGGGAACTGTCTGTTCAGTTCCTTAGCACATTCACTGATTGGGTTATTTGTTTTTTCCTGGTATTAAGTCTTTCAGTTCTTTATAGATCCTGAACATGAATGCTCTGAGGTGCAGGTGGTAAAGATTTCTCTTGTTTCCTTTGCTAAAAAGAAGCCTTTTAGTTTGATTTCATTCCATTTATTATTTCTTCATTTTAGTTCTTGCACATTAGGAGCCTTGTTAAGGAAGTCAGGTCCTAAGCTAACATGGTGAAGATTTGGGCCTGCTTTTTCTTCAATTAGGTGCAGGGTCTCTGTTCTAGTGCCTAAGACTTTGATCCACTTTGAGCTGGTTTTTGTGCAGGGTGAGAGATAGGGGTTTAATTTCATTTTGCCACATATGGATTTCCAGTTTCCTCAGCACCATTTGTCGAAGAGGCTATCTTCTCTAAGGAATGTTTTTGGTGCCTTTGCCTAGTATAAGATAACTGTATTGATGAGTGTTTGTCTCTGTGTCTTCTATTCTGTACCATTTGTCTACATGTCTATTTTGGTGCCCATACCATGTCATTTTTGCTACTATTACTCTGTAGTATAGTTTAAGATCTAGGATTTGATGCCTCCTGCTTCACTCTTCTTGCTAAGCATTGCTTTGGCTATTCTGGTACCTTCTTTTTCCAAATGAATTTTATTATTACTTTTTTTCTAGTTCTGTGAAGAATGTCATTGGGATTTTAATAGGAATTGCATTAAATCTGTATGGAACTTTTGGTAGTATGGCCATTTTGACAATTTTAATTCTGCCAACCCAAGAGCATGGGAGATCTTCTAAGGTCTAAGATCATCTTCTAAGGTCTTTTTTTTTAATATTTATTTTTTAGTTTTTGGCGGACACATCTTTGTTTGTATGTGGTGCTGAGGATCGAACCCGGGCCGCACGCATGCCAGGCGAGCGTGCTACCGCTTGAGCCACATCCCCAGCCCTCTTCTAAGGTCTTCTTCAATTTCTTTAGTATTCTGTAGTTTTCATTATAGAGGTCTTTCACCTCTTTGGTTAGATTGTAAATGGGGTAGTTTTCCTTTTCTCTTGCAATAGCTTCATCACTTATGTATAGAAATATGTTTGATTTATGGGTATTTATTTTATATCCCACTACTTTGCTAAATTCATGTATTAGTTCTCAAAGTTTTCTGGTGGAATTTTGTGAATCTTCTATATATAGAATCCTGTCATCAACAAATAGTGATAGTTTAAGTTCTTCTTTTCCTATTCATAACCCTTTAATTTCTTTCATCTGTCTGATTGCTCTGTCTAAAGTTTCAAGAACAATGTTGAATAGAAGTGGTGAAAGTGGCAATTTTTAGAGGGAATGCTTTCAAGTTTTCTCCATTTAGAATTATATTGGCCCTTAGCTTAGCTTATATAGCTTTTACCATGTTAAGGTATGTTCCTACTATCCCTAGTTTTTCTTATGTTTTGAACATGAAGAGGTGCTGTATTTTACCAATTCTGCATCAATTGAGAACATCGTATGCTTCTTGTCTTTATATCTATTGATATGATGTATTACATTTATTGATTTCCATGTGTTGAACTAAACTGCGTGCCTGGGGTAAACTCCACTTGATCATGGTGCACTATCTTTTTAATATGTTTTTGTAAGCAATTTTCCAGGATTATTCTGAGAATCTCTGCATCTGTGTTCCTCAGGGATATTTGTCTAATGTTTTCTCTCCTTGATGTGTCTTTCTCTGGTTTTGGTGTCAGCTTCATTGAATGAGTTTGGAAGGGTTCCCTCCTTTTCTATTTCATGGAATAATTTGAGGAGTAGTGGCACTAATTCTTCTTTGAAGGTCTTTTAGAAATCAGCTGAGAATCCATCTGGTCCTGGGCTTTTCTTTATTGGTAGGTTTTTGATGTCATCTTCTATTTCACTGCTTGAGTTTGATCTGTTTAAATTGTGTATGTCCTCCAGATTCAGTTTGGGTAGATCATATGTCTTTAGAAATTTGTCATTGTCTTTGAGATTTTCTATCTTTTTAGAGTACAAATTTTCAAAATAATTTCTTATTATCTTCTGTTTTTCAGTAGTGTCAATTGTGATATTTCCTTTTTCATCATGAATTTTAGTAATTTGAGTTTTCTATATCTTCATTAGTGTAGCTCAGGGCTTATCAATTTTATTTATTTTTCAAAGAATCAACTTTTCATTCTGTCAGTTTTTTGAATTGTTTCATTTGTTTCAATGTCATTGACTTCAATTATTTTCTGTCTTCTACTGCTTTGGGTGTTGATTTGACATTTTTTCCCCTAGAGCTTTGAGATGATATGTTAGGTCATTTATTTGTGGACTTTTTGCTTTTTAATTTATGATCTAAATGCAATGAAATTTCCTCTTAGCACTGCCTTCAGAGTGTCCCAGAGATTTTGATATGTTGTACTGGTGTTCTCATTTACCTCTAAGTATTTTTTTATTTCCTCCCTGATTTCTTCTGCTATCCATTCATCATTCAATAGAATGCTATTTAGTCTTCAGATTTGGGGATAGATTCTATTTTTTATTTTATTATTGATTTCTAGTTTCATTCCATTTTGATCTGATAGAATGCAGGGTAGTATTTCTATTTTTTGTATTTGTTGAGAGTTTCTTTGTGGCATAACATATGGTCTATTTTAGAGAAGGATCAATGTCTTGCTGAGAAGATGGTATATTCACTCAATGATGGATGAAATGCTCTATATATGTCCATTAAGTCTAAATCACTGATTGTATTATTGAATTCTATAGTTTCTTTGTTTAATTTTTATTTGGATGATCTATCCAGTAGTGAGAGAGGCTTGTTAAAGTCACCCAGTATTATTGTGTTGTGGTCTATTTGATTCTTGAAATTGAGAAGGGTTTGTTTGATGTACATAGATGCTTCATTGTTTAAGGCATATATATTTATGATTGTTGTGGCTTGTTGATGTATGATTCCCTCAAGCAATATGAAATGTCCTTATTTATCCCTTCTGACTCACTGGTTTGAATTCCAATTTGTCTGATATGAGAAGGGAAACCCTTACTCATATATGCAGTCCTTATGAGTGGTGTTTTTTTTTTCCCCAACCTTTCACCTTCAGTCTTTAATGTCTTTTCCTAGGAGGTGAGTCTCTTGAAGACAGCATATTTTATTTGGTCTTTTTTTTTAAATCAAATCTGCCAGTCTATGTCTTTTGATTGATGAGTTTAGGCCATTAACATTCAGGCTTATTATTGAGATATGATTTTGTGTTCTCAGACATTTTAGTTTATTTTTGGTTTTTAACTTGACTTAGTTTCTCCTTTGATTGACCTTTCTTTCAATGTAGTTCCTCCCTTAGCTGGTTTTCATTGTTTTATTTTGTTTTCATTTTCTCCTCATGGAATATTTTGTTTAGAATGTTCTGTAGTGCAAATTTCTATGTGTGAATTCTTTTAATTTTTTGTTTATCATGGAAGGTTTGTATTTCATCTTTGAAACTGAAGCTTAATTTTATTAGATATAAAATTCTCAGTTGGCATCCATTTTCCTTTACAGCTTGATATATTTTTCCCAGGACCTCCTAGCATTGAGAGTCTGGGTTGGAAAATCATCTGAGACCAAATTGGTTTCCCCTTATATATAATTTGATTTTTTTTCCTCCTGCAGCCTTTAAAATTCTATCGTTATTCTGTGTATTAGTCATTCTCATTATAATGTGCCTTAATGTAGGTCTGCTGTAATTTTATACATTTGGGGTCCTGTGAACCTCTTGTAGTTAATTTTCCATTTTATTCTTTATATTTGGGAAATTTTCTGATGTTATGTTATTGAAAAAATGTGCATTTCTTTGGTTTGTATCTCTATGACTTTGTCTGGTCTTTAACTTAATGCCACTTTCTTTTTTTGTATGTGATGCTGAGGATTGAACCCAGGGCCTTGCATATGCAAGAGTTCTACAATTGAGACACAATTCCAGTCCTGACTTTGTCTATTCTGATGAATCTAAAATTTGGCCTTTTCATGTTATCTCATATTTCTTGGAAGTTCTGTTCATGGTTTCTTATTATTTTCTCTGTGTAGTTAACTGCCGCAGTCTGGCTGGGCACAAAATCATGAGCCACTCACAGCCTTGTAGATTCAAACAGCAATTCTTTATTCCTGAACTCTCACCAGCACTCTACACACACGTCTGGGAAAATCCACACCCTCCACCAGGCTCTGCGTACCAAATACCCTCTGAATCCCGCAAAAACTCAACGGGAACTCAAAGAGCGGGCGCCTGAGGCAGCAGGATACGCCCTATTCCCAGCAGGATCCACCCTAAACCCGGATCCACCCTAAACCCGGATCCACCCTAATCCCTGAGAAAGGTCACCTTTCAAATCAAAACTCTCAAATATTCATGCAATGTCACTGCAAATGACCTGGGTCCAAGGCAAGCCCATTTCCACAATGGAGAGTCCTCCCTCTAAGCAACATTGGGTAGGCTGACAAGGAAATTGCCATGCGTCATTCCTATTTGGCTATGGCTCTCAGCATCTCCCCCCTTATGATTAATTAAACAACAAGCAATGTGGCTTAAGGACCGTGCCTGTTAGGTTGTCCAATTCAACATATGGTCCCTACCCATCATCGGATGATCTGACCTCTAGGCATCAGCCTCCTGTCTTAGGTTGGTACGATTGCAATTGGATCATACCCGTCAATGACTACCGGTCCAGCATACAGCCATACTTGTGGATAGGCCTATGCACCAGTTGGGGGGTGACACAACACCAAGCCAATTGACGGCTCTTTTGGAAAAATTGTATCACCGGTGACACCATCAGCAAAGATAGGCCAGCACTACCACAATTTGCTGCACCAACAGATAGTTCACAATGCATACAAGTGATACGTAGTCCAGGCAAGTTCTGCAAACAGTTCAAAGCGGAGGAATCTATCAATATGTCCATTTCCTCCCAAAGTAAATCGACTCCTTGATTGAGCATCACTTGTTGAGTTACATTACTCATTGATGCATCAGTTTATACAGTTTACTGTGATAGCTATCGCAGAAGCTCTAGTTTGGTTTTATCTTTGTCTTTACCGGCACTGGGATGAACTTAGGAATTCTGGCAATGATGCTAAAAAGAAATTTTATGTAACATTACATTATCCTGAACAGAATTATTAAATATAATGGAAAGGAAAGGTGAAAGTAAACAAACAGATCTGTTAACCACCTTTAAAAACAATCCTTAACAGCTGTTTACCTAATTTAAATTAAACCATTTAAATCACGTGAATAAAGAAAAAATTCGGATCCATTTTTTCATGAGCGCTCCTCATATATGAAATATGGACATACGCACATACAGACATACAACACAAAACACAAGAGCGCACACAAACATACAAAACATAAGACAATAGTAAAGGCCTTGTAGCTTTACACAGGTGAAATCTCCATTGCAATGTTTAAAAACTCCACAGTCAAAAAATAAAACTGATCAGAAAAACATTAACCTAGGTTTGTATGAGCTCAAAAATAAAATAGAACTTTATGATGTGGGAAAAGGCAATAATAAAATAGATATTGAAAAAAGCATCCTGGTTAATCACTGTCGCAGATGTGAGAATAGCCAAGCTGGAGCTCTGGATATCAGCTGTTATGGATTTGAGCCAAGTCATCTTCTTTTTCGTCTGTAGAAATTGTTTTGGTTAGTCTCTCTGGAATCCAAATTGGCTGCTGTTCTCCCTGTGGAAACACACAAACAGAACCCCGACTCCAGACAATCACTGGGTCAGGACCTTTCCATTGTCCTGTTAGAATATCCTTCCAAAGTACCTTAGGCTTCTGTACATTTTTTGGATACATATATCTTTCCGCAGCACTAAGTCCTGATGAATCCAAATTTTTAAAGTTTAGAGTAAAAAGTGTTATTTTAAGTTTATCTTTGGGGGATATATACCCCTTTCCAATTCCCTCTTTTTGCTTTAATAAGTACATTTTAATAGTTTGATGAGCTCTTTCAACTATGCCTTGTCCCTGTGGATTGTATGGAATTCCTGTTATGTGAGTAATGCCAAATGATGAGCACAATTGTTTAAAAGAGAGGTATAGCCAGGACCATTATCTGTTTTTAACTGTTTTGGAACGCCCACAGTGGCAAAATTTTGTAAGCAATGACTATAATATCTTTAGTGTTTTTTTTCTCCGGCATGAAGGGAGCCCATCAAAAATCCAGAAGAAGTATCAACTGTAACATGCAAATATTTTAATTTTCCAAATTCTGGCAAGTGTGTGATGTCCATCTGCCAAATATGGTTAGGTACCAATCCTCTAGGATTGACTCCAAGATTAACTTGTGGTAAAAAGGTCACACAATTTTGACATTGTTTTATTATATGTCTGCCTTGTTCCTTAGTTACTTTAAAATGCTTTTGTAAAGTATTAGCATTGACATGGAACCTTTTATGAAAATTTATAGCTTCCTCTATTGTGGAGAATATATGTATGTCATGTGTAGATTTATCTGCTAAATCATTGCCCAAACTAAGGGCTCCAGGCAATCCTGTATGTTCCCTGATATGTCCTATAAAGAATGGATCTTTTCTGTCCCAGATTAGACTTTGTATAGTGGAAAACAAAGAGAAAACAGTAGAGGAAGGAGAAATCCTACCAGCATCTTCAAGGGATACTATAGCATTAACTATATACTGACTATCAGAAAATAAATTAAATACAGAATCTTTAAACATCACAAAAGCTTGTAATACTGCATTAAGCTCTACATTTTGAGCTGATTGTTTGGGTACTAAAAATGTAAAAGTTTGATCAGGGGTAACTACTGCTCCTGTACCATTATTTGACCCATCAGTGAATATATTTGGAGCATTCATGATAGGTGTTTTTCTTGTCATTTTTGGAAAAACTACTGGGTGTGAAAACCAAAAAGACAACAATGGATTAGACTGTAAGTGATTATTAAATGAAACATTAGATTTACACATGATTATTGCCCAAGTATTTAACTCATTAGCTAATTCATCAATTTGATCCATAGTATATGGAGTAATAATTTTATTGGGAGAAATTCCAAACACTCCCTTTGCTGCTTTTATTCCTTTGAGTATTAATTGTCCTACAGCCTCAGGATACCTAGTAAGAATAGTGTTAGGAGAATAAGATAAATGTATCCACAATAATGGACCTTCTTGCCAAAATACTCCTGTAGGAATATTTCTTGTTGGTAGTACAATAAATAATAAAGGCAAACTTATATCAATTCTATCCAAATTCATATTTTCCATATATGTTTCAGTGATTTTTAATGTCTTTCTTGCTTCAGGCATCAACATGTGGGGTGAATTTGGATCTGATAGACCTTTTAGGATATCAAATAAAGGTCCCAACTCTCCTGTTGGTATGCCTAGATAAGGCCTTATCCAATTTATGTCTCCCAATAACTTTTGAAAGTCGTTAAGTGATTTGAGTTGATCTACTTATATTTGAATTTTTGGTGGACGGACCATGGTTGAGGATAATAAAACTCCTAAATAATTAATTGGAAAATTTAATTGTACTTTATCTATTGCAATCTCTAGATTATAATTTTTTAATAAGTTTGTAAGTGTGGCATAACATTCCAGCAATGTGTTTTTATCTTTATGTGCTGATAATATATCATCCATATAGTGAAATATTTGTAGTTCAGGATTTTGATTTCTAAGTGGCTGGATTGCTTTGTTAACATAAATTTGACACATAGTTGGGCTGTTAGCCATCCCTTGAGGGAGTACTTTCCATTCATATCTCTCTCTGATCAGGACCTTCATGATTCAGTGCAGGGATAGTAAATGCAAAACGTGGACTATCCTCGGGATGAATTGGAATTGAAAAAAAACAATATTTAATATCTATAGCTAAAACATGCCAGGTTTTTGGCAAAGCAGACAATTGAGGAATCCCTGATTGAGCAGGTCCCATAATAACCATCTCATTATTAATGGCTCTTAAACCTTGCAATAATCTCCATTTACCAGATTTCTTTTTGATGACAAAAATGGAAGTATTATGGGGAGATAGGGAAGGTTGTATATGTCCTTCAGCTAATTGTTGTTTGACCAGATCATGGGCTACTTGTATCTTTTCTTTAGTCAGGGGCCACTGAGGAACCCATACTGGTCTTTCTGATTTCCAAGTAATTATGATTGTCTCAGTGGCCCCATGTCTATTTATTCCTTGATCTATTTGAATTGGTGCTGCTATACCTTGTTCTTGTTCTCCTAATCTTTTTTCTTTCCTAAAACCTTGTCTAGCCCTAGTAGTGGGCACATTAGGATTGATGTTATTTGTTAATGTCAAACCTAATTGATCTAGGACATCTCATCCCCATAAATTTATAGGAAGATGATCCAATACATATGGTTGTATAGTTCCTTCACATCCTTCAGGATCCTTCAAATCTAATACCATTGCACTTCTATGGGGATTAGTTGGCACTCCTAGGCCTCGAAGCGTTTGTGTGGCTTGTTGTAATGGCCAATGTTTTGGCCATTCTTGACGAGATATGATGCTAAGGTCAGCACCTGTGTCCAGTAGCTCATTAAATTCATGTCCTTGAATATTTAGTTTTAGCATTGGGCGAGAATCTAAATTTAAAGACAGCATAGCCCAATGTACACCTGTGGAGCCTAATCTCCTGGAACCTCTTTCTACACTACGGCTGGAAAATTTATCATGTAGGCTGGGTATTATTAACAACTGTGCTATTCTATCTCCTGGTGAAATTACTGATATACCTCTTGGAGAACTAGCTATAATTTTTATTCACCTACATAATCAGGATCAATTACCCCAGAACTTATCATAAGTCCTTTTAGAGTAGAAGAACTATGTCCCAATAATAAGCCTACTGTTCCTTGGGGAAGAAGTCCTTTTACTCCTGTGGGAATGATTTGAACTCCCATCTCTGGAGTTAGTACTGCTCTGGCAGAGGCACAGATGTCCAACCCTGCGCTCCCTCTGGTTTGTCTGATGAGGGATTTAATGGATAATGTGTCCTGGGCACTACCCTGATGGTGTTTCTGGCTTCCTCCACTGCCCCGTATATTTGTGGTTGTGGGCCCCAGAGCATTGGGCCTCCCAGTCCGTTTTTTGGCAATGGAGCCTGATGCCTTTCTCCACAATATCATGGGTAAATACCTGGTCCTTGTCCGTTTTTTGATAATGGAGTACCCTCTATGGTGGTTTGAGAACAGCATTCATTAGCCCAATGTCTCCCTCTATGGCATCGTGGGCAAATACCTGGTATTCTATTCCTTTGATACCTAGTTTTGTTAAACCCTCTTCCTGTGGGGCAATTCCTTTTAAAATGTCCTGTTTGTTCACAATTGTAGCATGTTTTTGGCCTGGCATCTAAAGCCTGTTGTTCTGCAGCTGCCAAGACTTGCCCTTGTTCATTAATATCTCTACGTAATTTAATGTATGTGTTTAAATCTTCATGTTTCCATGGTCTAATAACCTCTCTGCAGCAATGATTTGCTTGGTCATAAGCCAGTTGTTTTATTAATGGCATTACTTGTTCTGTATCCCCAAAAATTCTGGCAGCTGTTTGAATAAGCCTATCTATAAATTCAGTGTAAGTTTCATTAGCTCTCTGTATTACCTTAGATAGCTGACCTTGTAAATCTCCATGTCCTTGTAAATTCTTCCATGCCCTAACTGCATCTGCAGCAATTTGTGCATATGTAGCAGGATCATATTCAATTTGTTGCCGTTGACCCTCATAAGGTCCTTTTCCTAACAACATATCTAGATTTCTTTGAGGGTAACCGGCTGCTGCATTTCGCCTAGCTGTCTCCGTGCAAAAATCCTCATTGGCAACCTTCCATAACAAATATTGTCCTCTATTTAGCACAGATTTACACATGCTAGCCCAATCTGCTGGCATCATGTCCAAGTTGGTAAAGGATTCGACCATGCTCACCGTGAAGGGTGCTTGGGGACCATAGGTTGTTACACCCTTCTTTAACTGCTTCACTGTTTTGAAATCTAAAGCACAGTGAATTCGCTGCCCTCCTACCTGTTCAAGTACAGGGCATGCTAATCTTTGAGGTCCTGTCTCAGGATCCCATTTATCAACTACGGGGGTTGAGGGCCACTCAGCTGTCTCCATAGGTGGAGCTGTTGGTTGAATTACTCCCTCTGGTGATAGAACGGAGTTAGTAGCAGCCTCCTGTTGTAGCTTTTTTCCTAATAGCTGTTTCTCCTCTAAGCTTTTTTCCTTTAAATTTTCTTCCTCTATCTGACTACCTGGAGAGACCTTCTCTTTTGCTTGACCTAACATGTTTTCTACCATAGTCTGGACCTCTAACAATTTACTTAACACTCTTTCAGTTTGTTTTTTACTAATTTATAATCTACTATAAAGATAACGCAATCCAATAAGATAACAAAAAACAAAACCAAAACTGAATGAAACAAAAACGGAATAAAAAAAACGTTGTATCAATTTTCTCTTCCTCAGGGCTGAAAAACTTCAAACCTTGAGCCAACCATTTTTCCCAGTTTGCCTGAGAAAGTTCTAGGGATAGGCAGCTTGAAACAAAAACAAAATAAATCAAAACAAGAACACATTGTTTTTTGAAATGGTCACCCATTCTCTCGTCTTCCCTCAGGGGCAAGCAATTTCACTTACCTCCAAGCTTCAGACGTTCCCCGTATGGGCCGCCAAATGTTGCACTATGGCTGGGCACAAAATCACGAGCCACTCACAGCCTTGTGATTCAAACAGCAATTCTCTATTCCCGAACTCTCACCAGCACTCTACACGCACGTTCTGGGAAAATCCACACCCTCCACCAGGCTCTGCGTACCAAATACCCTCTGAATCCCGCGAGAACTCAACGGGAACTCAAAGAGCGGTCGCCTGATGCAGCAGGATACGCCCTATTCCCAGAAGAATCCACCCTAAACCTGGAACCACCCTATTCCCAGCAGGATCCACCCTAAACCTGGATCCACCCTAAACCCTGAGCAAGGTCACCTTTCAAATCAAAACTCTCAAACATTCATGCAATGTCACTGCAAATGACCTGGGTCCAAGTCAAGCCCATTTCCACAATGGAGAGTCCTCCCTCTAAGCAACATTGGGTAGGCTGACAAGGAAATTGCCATGCGTCATTCCTACTTGGCTATGGCTCTCAGCAGTTAACTTTATTTTCAAGAGTACATATTTTTCTTCCTTGTCTGAGGTTCTGTCTTCTAAGTGGTCTAGTCTGCTGGTGATACTTTCCATTGTATTTTTGATTTGGTTTATTGTTTCCTTCATTTTGCGAATTTCTGCTTGATTCCTTTTTATAATCTCTCTTTATTGATCTTTCACTTCCTGTGTTTTCTCTCCAATACAATCCTCTATTTCAAAAATCAGCCTAAGTATGTACCTTCTAAACTCCTACTCTGACATTTCTTCTACTGTGTTGTCTATGGGTTCTATTGTTCAAACATCTTGATTTGTTTGAGGTGCTTGTGCCCTTCTTTTTGCATGTTGTTTGTGTGTCTTCTCATCTAGCTGTATAAATCTGAGGCAGTACAGTTTCTACCCTGTAGTCTTACAGTGTCCCTGAAGGCTTCCAGTATCTCACCTTTAAGGAGGAAACCACTATTAACAGGACCCAATGCAAACAATGTACATCTTTAAACCAAATAGCTCCTATTAAGGAATCTATAGTATTGTTGCAATAAACAGAAATGATGTGTTCAATTATTGTCTACAATATAAACAGTAAGTTTGCTAAAAGAGTTTATCATTCCTAATGATGGACAATGAGGATACAGAAGAAATTTAAGATGTGATTTTATGAGAGAGAAGAAGAGAAGATAGAAGTAAAAATATATAGTAAGAGTGAAATAGAAATTAATAGAGGTTGGCTATTAGTATGAGAGAAGTGAGAAGGAGAATCCAGTGAGGCAGATAGGTGAGAGAAAAAATATACAGAGATTTTTATAAGAAAATGTGAAAATATAAGAATATACAACAAAACTAATATAATATTCAGACATCCCAGTCCTCAATAAATTGAAGAATAAAAAATATTTGAATTCGAAGATGGTAGAGATGCGGGGAGGGGCGGGGAATAAAGGAACTCTCAATGGAAAATTGAACAAGTGCTTCCATTGGCTCTCAAAAATTTTATCAGCTTCCCTTCTCCACCTGTGTGGGGTTGTCTGAGTTTGATGTTAGTTCCAGTACCCACCCCTTGTAGCCAGCCCCTTCCATCCCCATGCACTTCAGGACTCACTGAGCTGCAGAGAACCTGATTTTCTCCAGTTTATCCAACAGGTGCCCCCACCCCACCCCCAGAACTGCACCTAATCTCTGGATTTCCACAGCTTGCCAGACCCAGACTGGCCCATGCAGACCCAGATAAATCTGAGGGATCTGGTCTTCAGCTTCCCCAGGTTCTGCCCTGCTACAGTCCCAAGATCTCAATGCCCTTGCAACTTGCAGAGAGACCACCACGGATGCCTCACACAAAGGAGTGACCCTGCAAAGAGGCAACTAGATGGCAGCTACTCGCCCACCCAGCAGAAATACCTCGGGTGCAATCAGACCTGCAGGTACCCCAACAATATATCTCCAGGCTCTGGCCAATGTTCCTCGATGGTAGTGGCATGTAACCACATGTGCAGATACTGTGACAATGAACTCTTAGGCAGCAGTGGGCAGCAGGTGATCCCCTGGCAGTCTTTGCACAATCTGAGGCTAAGAACAGGCAATCAGAGGTCGACATTTGGGCTGTAGGTGATAGGTAGGTGAAACACAGGCAATAGGCAGACAAGAGGCAGGCAAATGGGCAAATGGTGGGCAATAGGTTACCAACAGACAAATTGGAGGGTAAAGAGCAGGGGATTGGTGCACAGCAATGGCTGCCTCACAGAGAAACAGTATTTCTCTGCTTGAATCATGAGTCCTGGAGTGACAGGGAAGCAGCCCCCTCTAGTTCACTGTTGTGGATCGGTCTGACTGTTATTTCAAAAGTTCTGCCTTCAAAATGAGAAATTCATTTGCTTGACCTATTCTGTTGTTTAAGAATCTCAACTGTATTTCTTATTTTATTTATTGAGTTCTTTAGCTTCAGTATTTCTGATTTGTTTTTTTTTTAGTATATTTGTCTCTTTCCTGAATGGATATTTATTATTCATACTCTGAATTGTCTTCCTTATTTCATTGAGTTGTCTGTATTTTCTTGTATCTCATTAAATGTCCATAAAATTATTACTCTTATTTTTTTGGCAGGTGATTCATGGATTCCTTTTTCTTTGGGGTATATTATTAGAGAATTAGTATTTTCCTTTGGAAACATCACATCATCTTGTTTGGTCATGCTTCTTGCGACCCTATATTGATGTACATCTGGTAGGTCAGTTGTCCCTATCAATTTTATATGATGGCTTTCATAGTAACATTTTCTGCTTGCAGTGTGCCCTGGGGTATTGTTGGATAGGTTGTGTTGGTTTTAGTTCCAGTTGAGTGCCCTAGTGTTTGTGTGGCTTCTTCAGCTGGAACCATGGCTGGCAATGTCTGTGGTGGTCTCTGTAGACCACACTGCATAGGCTGCAGTGGTTGTGGGACTGCACACCAGCTGTGATGCAGCTCCATTAGGCAGGGTGATTCTGTGCCACGCATCCAGCTCTGGGTGTAAGGGCCACACAGGGAACAGGCCACACCAGGGGTCTAGATGGGCACAGTTCAGTGTATAAGTGACGCACAGGTGATGTCACAGTGCCCCTGAGGACCTACCTGCTCGGGGAGGTCTACTCAGTAGCTTCCCAGAGACAAGGGTTTGTGGTCAGGGCTGATATTTGCTTCTCAAGACTTCAGTTGCCTGAGACTCTGAAGTTAGAATATTCAACTCATTTTAGTGCCACAGGATGGTGGGGAAACCACTCAGTTGTTTTCTAGGTGCCTCAGCAGGCCAAGTCAGGAAAGGCTAGTCAGCTGTTTCCCAGGGTTCTGGATGGGTAGACAACTGGTCAGGTTCCCTGGGGCTCTGTGAGCCACTCAGGGATGGATACCTGGCTACATTCCAGCTTGAGGGTGGGTTGGTGGGGCCACCTGGCTTCTTCCTGGGGCAGTGGGGAAAATGAACAAGGCCACTTGACTGCTTCTTGGGAGATCTGTCTGGCCAAACCAATCATGGATGCTTGCCCAGATGGTTCCTATGGCTATTGAGGGGAGGCAGGGCCTCCTGGGTGACTCAGACCTAGGTCATCCAGCAACTTGACAGAGCTTCCTGGCTACTCCACAGACCCTCAGCAGGCAGGTTCTCAAAATGGTACCCTGTAGAAAGAACCTGGTTGAGAGGAAACACAAGGTCGGCTAGGCCCTTTCTCCAGGGCAACATAGTGATATGGTGTCCAGCAGTTCCCCAAATTGAGATCAGGGCTTTTGAGGACTGCAGGGTGCTCCAGCAGTCAAGCATCTTGTGTCTGCGGCATGAGTGGAAACTTCTGGGTTGCCTCCTGCACTCCGTCAAGCCAAGTCCCTGGGTCAATCTCAATAGAAAGAACTGCAGATACTAGGCGCCTGGGTCAATCTTAATAGAAATAACTGCAGATACTAGGTGCTTAGATGATCCGAGAAGAGACTGGCCTTCTTTATAAGGCCATGGTGGGTCTCTGTGCCCTGCATTGTCTCTGTCACATCCCCACTGCATTTCAGCACTCTGCCTCAGACACTCCAGGGGAACAGCTGTGGTCATTTTCTTGTTTTGGTCCTTTGCTGTGGAGAGAGGCAGGCCGGGCACTTCTATCAGCCACCCTGCTCCACCATCTTGCTCTGCCTTCTGTTTCCCAACTTCCTAATTTCTATTCTTAGCATCACTTTCCTTTGGCTTATGTTTTATCTGTGTCTCTTCTATCTCTTTTGTATGAAGCTCATTTGTTTCCTTTATGTCCACTCACAGTGAAGATCCTTGTGGTGTGGATTTGCCAGCAATTGCTGCTTTGTCTGTACCTATACATAGTGTTCTCGAGATCATGGTTTTTTTAAGCATTATGAAATTAAAGTTCTCGTCTTTGATTCAAGATGTATTTAATGGGGGATTAGATCATTCTGTCATGTCTGTTTTTGCTACACTGCAAGGAGAATGTGGCTTTTGTGGTGATGTCTGCATGCTGGTATTTATTGAGATCCACTCTGACTTCACACATGTACCCCTCATCTGGCTTCCTCCCTGCCCTCCTTCCCCTCCCCACCAGTCTCTTCTCAGATCATCTCCTTAAGAGATCCTCACCCATGAGTTCACTGTTCTGAGTCCCCTTCTGAATTTGTTCTGATATATAATCAGACATAACATTCCAGACGGAGACCCACGAGGAAGCCTTCACCATCAGTCAACTTCTGTGTAATTTTATTAATAAATGACTGTAACCAAATTATGCCATTATACATGAGCTCTCTTTTTTTGCATTACCATTCTTAATACACCTTTATGTGTATTTATTTATCATATCTCCGTTTGTATATAAGGTATGTTGACATCAAATTCACATCTTCATTCATGATATTTTGTATAATGATGACCACAGAGTTATAAAAAATTCTGCTGTGAATGGATAATTATGAATGTAATGCATTCCACTATCATCATGTAAGAAATTTTTTTAAAGAATTAAATAAAGAAAAAGGAAGGAGAGAGAAGGAATGTTACAAAATAAGACATGATTCATTTGGACTAAAGTGAGAAGACTAATAAAATGAGGAACATCATTTTCACTGGGAAATTTCTAATAAAGTTCTAAACAAAAAAATAAATAAATAAAATAAATGACTGTAACCACTGGAGGAGCCCAGAATGTAGTAAAGGGGCCAGACAAGAGTGAAACCAAGGACTTGGGCCTCTGAGGACTGGAATTCAAACTTCAGGTCAGTGGAGCCTTCACACATGGTCAGTGGGGCCAATGAGATTGGGGTAGTAGGCAGCAACCAGGGACTTTTCCTGGATTCTAGGGAGCGTGAAAGGCCAGGCCCCTTCTGGCTGACTGTAACAAGATTCCCTGTTTCAAGATAACTTTTTCCTTCCTCTTCTCCAGGAAGGGAGTAGGCACTTTCCATCCTGACCTTAATACAGCCTCAATTCTGAGGTCAACGGATACTGACAGGTAACCAAGCCACCTCTTCTCTATGACTCTTGTCCCAACAGGAGTGTGATGAGCAGGCCACAGTGGGGAACTCTAACTGCATCCTGGGAGACAAGAGGCAGCAGGCCTTGGACTTCACGTCTTGTCTCACTGTCCACCCACTATGTGATGGAGCAAGTGGCCAAGACTCTGAGCTCGGCTCCTCACCCGTGCAATGAAGTGCAATACTTGCTGCATAGATACTTTCATTCTTAACTCACCGTGTCCTTCTGAGGGAAGATCCAGAGTCCGATCCAAGCCAGAGTTCAAAGGGCACAGCATTAGCTGTATGGATACTGTGTAGGAATGTTTATCTCCTTCCCACCCAAGTCCAGATACTGAGGTCTGTCATGGTTTGGAGCTAGACTGTGTCCAGAAGCCTAAGAGTTGAGTACATGGCTCCAAACACAGCAATGTCCAGAGGCAGGGAGGCTTTGGGAAAGGAACTGGATCATGAGGACTCTGACCTCACCAGTGGATTAATCCATTTGATCAGTGATAGCTGAAAGGATGACTGGGAGGTGAGCTCTAGTTAGACAAAGTAAGTCACTAGAGGCATGTGCCCTGGAGGGGTTTATCTGGTCCCTGGCCTGGCTCCTTCTGTGTCCTCCCCTGACCCCAGCTGCCATGAACTGAGATGGTTTCCTCAGCCACACCCTCTGCCGTGATGTCCTGTCTTGCAGCCAGCTGATCATAAACTGAGTCATCTGAAATCAAGAGCCAAATTAAATCTTTACTCCTCTATGTTGTCCTGGTCAGGAAGTTTGGTCACAGGGATGAAAAGCTGACTAGCACAAAGCCCTAATCCTTCACACGATGGAATTTGGAAGCCAGCTCCTTGGGAAGTAATCAGATTCAGATGAAGTCATGCAGGAGCGAGAGAGAATTAATGCTACGGTCCTCTTCCTCTCCCCACCCTCTCCCTCTCTCCCCCACCCTCTCTCCCTCTCTCCCCCACCCTCTCTCCCTCTCTCCCTCACCCTCTCTCCCTCTCTCCCTCCCACCCTCCCTCTTCACTCCCTCCCACCCTCCCTCCTCACTCCCTCTCTTTTTTCCCTCTCTCCCTCCTTCCCTCCCTTTCCCCTTTGCAAAAATCCAGAAAAAAAAAAAAAAAAAAAAACAAAGATCTACACGAGAAGCCTTACCAGCAGGAACCAGCTCAGCTTTACCTTGATCTTGACTTCTCAGCCTCCAAAACTGTGAGAAACACATTTCTGTGATTTAAGCCACCCAGTCTGTGATATTTTGTTATAACAGCTTAAGCTAAAAAAGAAATTGATACTAAGCAGTGGGATGCTACTGTAACAGATACCTAAAAATATGGAAGTGATTTTGGGTCCACACTAGAAAAAGCTGGTATTTCCATGAAAGGATGGTTAGTGGTGATTTTAGTGAAGGCTGAAAAAGAAATTAGGCAGTTGGTCATGGTGCCAACAGGCCCATAATCTCAGCTATCAGGAGGCTGAGACTGAAGGATAACAAGTTGGAGGCCAGCCTGGGCAACTCAGTGATTCTCAATAAAAATAATATAGAAAGTGCTCAGATGCAGCTCAGTGGTAGAGTGTCTGCCTAGCATGTGTGAGGCTCTGGGTCTGTTCCCCGGTACTACAAAAAAAAAAAAAATGCCAAGAAGGAATGATGAGGAGATATATTGGGAAACTTCCATCTTAGAACAAACACACATAAATAATCATGTACAGAATGTTTGTAGCAATATGGGTGTCAAGGGAGATTGTGTTGATAGACAGAAATGAGAAATAGTTTAGTGGATGGGATAATCCTTGTTTTAAAATGGCAAATAATTTGTCTGAGTTCATGTTCTAAGGTTTTGTGGAAGGTAGGATCTGTGGGTGATGGAATCCCTATGAGCCGTGAACTGGATATTTCCTACAAGAAGTGTGGAAGGAGGGGCTTGGTTCCTCCTGACTGCCTACAGCAAAATGTAAGAAGAGAAAAATGAATCGAAGAGGGAATTGAGAAGCCAAAATAACCAGAGCTTAAATAATTGGAAAATCCTCAGCCTATCGATACTGAAAAAGTTTTTGAGAAAGCGTATTTGCAAGAGAGTATTAAGGGGGGGCCAACCCACAGTTGGATAGGGGATCAGCAGGTGTGTCCACAGACCCCACCAAAACACTGCCAGTTCTAACTCAGGGACAGAGGCTGGACGGAGGAAGGCAGGCTCCAGGCTCCTTGGCTCTCACCAGCATGGGGAGACAACTCTACCTGGCTGCAAACTGGTGCTATTCTTCAAGAAAAGGGAAGCCATGAAGGTGGCTTAGAGATCACCAAGGCCAGCACCTCCTTCAACAGGCCATATGTCCAAAGCCAGCTGTGCACGTGACTCCAGGAGCTGTGGAGGTGACCCAGCCAACCCAGGGAACCCGAAGGGCAGAACATCCGACCAAAGCCTCAAGGTCTGATGGCCTTCGTCATGCTAGGCCTTGTACTTACAGTGTCCCCGCTTATCTTAGAGGATATATATCATCCAAGACCCGCTCCACGGATCCACAAACCATGGAGAATACTGAATCCCATGTTGTTTTTTTCATATACACAATCCCATGTTAAAGTTTAATTCATAAATTGGGCACAGCCAGACACTAACAACAATAATTGATAATAAAACAAAACAACTAGAATAATATGCTATAATAGACATTATTTAAAACTTCTTCATTCTTTGTTTCTAGAATTTTCCATTTAATATTTTCAGACTGCAGGTACGTGAAGCTGTGGAAAGTAGGATTGTGAAGAAGGAGGAGGTAGGGCCCATTACCCGTTCCTGCCTCTTGGAATGGGACTGTCTCCTGGGGCTGGAACCACCATTTTGTTCAAAGCCAGATGACTTGTCTCATTTCACAGTCACAGCTGGAAAGGAATTTGGCCTCAGGATAGATTGTACCTGGAGTCTCACCCATGTCTGATTTAGGTGATATTTATAGGAGACTCTGGACAGTAGACTTTAGAGTTGATGCTGGAATGAGTTAAGACTTTGAGGCTGTTGGGAGGGAAGGAGTGTATTTGTATGCGAGGAGGACATGAACTGGGGGGCCAGGAGTGGAATGCTATGGACTGAATGTATCGCCCCAGAACTCACATCCAATGAGATGGAACCGGGAGGCAGGGCCTGTCTTAGTTCGTGCCTCCTGCTGCAACAAAAATACCTGAGACTGGGCAATTGATAAAGACCATAAACTTACCTTTTCATGGTTCTCAAGACTGGTCATCCAAAATTAAGGTTCCAGCAGGACTAGTGTCTGATGAGGGCTCTGCTTCCTCGATGGCCCGTGGCTGCTGCACCTCCAGAGAGGAGGGTCCCTGTGTCCTCGTGTGGTGGAAGGGACAGAGGGCCAGTGGGAGTTCGCTTCGACCTCAAGCATTCATGGGGCAAAGCCTCCCATGGGCCACGTGTCATCATACTGGGGAAGCTCCAGCTTGAATCTGGAGGGAACATCACCATTACAACCATGGTGGGCACTCCGGGAGGTAATCAGGTAGTCAGTGGGGGGCCCTCGGGCGTGGGGTCAGGCCCTCCTAGGAACAGTCAGGACAGAGATGATGTTCCTCTCAGCAATGAGAAGGTGGCTGTCAGAATGCCCCGACCAAGTTGGAGGTAATTAGGCCTAGATGTCACGAGGGTGGGTCTGGTACCCTTACAAGAGACCAGAGAGACTCCTGCTCATTGGTTCACTCTCTCTTTTCTGTGTGAGGACAGATACAAGAAGGTAGCCATCATTTGCAAGACAGTCTGTATTTTAATCAGCTTTTTTTTGCTGCTGTGACCAAAAGACCTGACAAGAACAATTACAAGAGAAAAGATTAGGTGGGGACTCACGACTTCCGAGGTCTCCATTCTTTGAGAGGTGAGGCAGAACATATGGTGGAGGAAAGCGGCTCAGGACATTACACCAGGACGCAGAGGGAGAAAGTTCCACCCAACAGGGACAAAGGACACACCCCAGACCCACCTCCTTCAGCCACATCCTACCTGCCAACAGTTACCACTCAGCTAATCCCTATCAGGGGATTAATGCACGGATTAGGTTAAAACTCTGGTAACCCAATCAGTTCGCCTCTAACCTCTTTTTTTTTTTTTTTTTAAAGAGTGAGAGAGAGAATTTTTTAATATTTATTTTTTAGGGGCTGGGGATGTGGCTCAAGCGGTAGCGCGCTCGCCTGGCATGCGTGCGGCCCAGGTTCGATCCTCAGCACCACATACCAACAAAGATGTTGTGTCCGCCGAGAACTAAAAAAAAAATAATAAATATTAAAAAATTCTCTCTCTCTCCTCTTTCACTCTCTCTTTAAAAAAAATATATATATATATTTATTTTTTAGTTCTCGGTGGACACAACATCTTTGTTTGTTTGTGGTGCTGAGGATCGAACCCGGGCCGCACACATGCCAGGCAAACGCGCTACCGCTTGAGCCACATCCCCAGCCCTAACCTCTCTTGCATTGTCTCCCACAGAGGCTTGGGAGGACGCCTCACATCTAAACCTCAGCGGAGCCCTTACCATGAACCAAATCAGCAGCAGCTTGATCTCAGACTTCCAGCTTCCAGAGGGTGGGAAACTAACGTCCGCTGTTTAAGTCCACAGTCGGCCAGAGCAGGCCAGGCAGGTGAGACAGGCCAACCACCTAGGGCTTACCAAGGAGGAATTCAAACTCAAGCACATGATGTCAAAAGTGTGGGTGCAAAATTCAGTCCTCCTGGGCCTGAACTGCCTCTCCATCATCCTCTAACTGCTGTGTGATGGTGGGCCAGGTATCAAGCCCCTCTGTATCTCAGTCACCTGATTAGAGAGACAGACACCCTGTGATACCACGTCCCCGGGCCACATGTCAGCGCCTGGCACTCAGAAACACCCCCAAGTGGCCATCAACCTGCTCATCACCGCACCTTCCCAGACTTGGAGCTTCTATGCTTTATCCTGATGATGTCATTGGAGTCCCTAGGCATGAACTCAGGGGTGGCCACCAGCACGGTGCTCTGGGATCCCAGAGGAGAAGTTAACATTCAACAAGAGGCAAAGCTAAGAGCTTCAGCTGGCCAAAAACAAAGAGCTCTTTCTTGGATTCAGACAAACGGGGGTGTCTCCCACACCAGGGTGAAGCCCTCAGGCCAGGAGGCTGAGGCTGCTGGGCAGCAGCACAACATCCGAGGGCCCCATCTCATTGCTATGACCAAAAACTGAATAAGAACAACATAAGGAGGAAAAGTTTATTTTGGTTCATGGTTTCAGAGGTTCAGACCATGGTTGTCCAACTAAATGGTTCTGGGCCTGAGTGAGGCAGAGCACCATGTTGGAAGGGCATGGACGAGAAAAGCAACTCGGGACATGGCAGCCAGGAAGCAGAGAGCGCTCTGCTCACCAGGGACAAAATATAAACCCCAAAGGCACACCCCAGTGACTTACTTCCTCCAGTGACACCTATCTGCCTACGGTTACCCAGTTATCCATCAGTGGATTAAACCACTGATCAGGTTAAAGCTCTCATAATCTAAACGTTTGCCTCTGAAAATTCTTGCATTGCCTCACACATGAGCTTTTGGGGGACACCTCATATCTAACCCCTCACAGGCTCCATTCTTGTTGTTGCCACAGTTAAACAAACATGACGTGCATTTGCTCTGCACACTCATTAAGCCGCCCCTAAAACACTGAGCGCCTTCCCCTCCCTGAGCCGCTTCCCTGCCTGATGGGCTCTGCATTCCCAAGAAGGCCTTTGGTCAAAAGCAATACACCAGCCCACGATCGAATGTTCCCCCACGTGGGCTCGCATCGTGGCATCGCAGCCTCTGCCCCAGGCTGCCCCAGCTAACCCACCGTCAATAAGCACAGCCCAGCACCGCACAGGACCCCAGGCAGCAGATAATCAATCTCCCACCCTTCTCATCAGCTCTGGAAAGCAGGCGATCATTTATTCAGCTGCCCAAACATTAACCTACCTTGTTTGATTTTTCTGGGTCAGTTTGAAGGCAGAATTTTAAGTCTAGAAGGATCCTCTGAACAAAAACCTACGCCACTTAGAGGTGGGCACGAGGTCAGCAGGGGAAAAACATTCAGATAGAGCTGGGTTCAGCTGCCCCTGACCAGTCCAGAGATAGAGGTCACGGGGAGGGGAAGGTGTGGCTATCTCCCACACCCGGGTGAGGCCCGCAGGCCAGGAGGCCGAGGCTGCTGGGCAGCAGCACAACATCCCAGGGCCTCAAGGCCAGAAGGCTAGCTCTCACCTCCTCCTTCCAGCAGGAGGAAGAGGAAGACGGAAGGGCAAATGGATGCCTGCAAGCCAGACTGGTCCTATTAGGGACCTATCCTGGGATTTCCTGGGATTTTCCTGTCTGTGGGCCCCACAAAGGACAGGGAGGGAGCAGGTGGCTGGCCCACCTCTTCTCCTCCCTCCTTCTTGGGGTTCTGGCTTCAGCTTCATGCCACATCGACTTCCAGGACCCCACCATCCTCCCTCCCTGCGGCTCACTGTCCCAGGTCCGAGAGAAGGAATCTGATTGGTCCATTCGGTTTTGCACACCTTGTCCTGATGCGTGGATTGGCTGCCCTCCAGGAGAGAGTGCACCCTGGGCCAATCAGCAGGGGCGGTGGGAGGGCGGGGCCACGCCGTATTCCTGGGTTGGCCCTTAGTGGAGGCTGGGGGCGCGGCCGCTGAACTGGGTGCGACTCAACTCCGAGTTGAGTGAAGGGATTGAGGTGCCGCCTACGCAGCGTGAGCGCCCTGCTGCCAAGTGGCACAAAATTGGGCAAATGACGACCTTTCTGCGCCTCCGTTTTCTGCTCTGGACAATGGGACAACACTTGTGAGATCCTATAAAGCTGAAGTCAAGACTGAAGGAGAAAGTTCGTGTCCTGTGCCTGAGCGCAGTAAACTCGGGGACAGCTAGCTTGTTTTTGTTATTAACACTAATATCACTGTCACTGGAAAGAGCGGCCTGATGCCTGTCCCCTCTTCACTGGTCTCCCAGGACTCTCTGGGTCTTTGGGCCCTGAGCCATTCTGCAGTCCCTTTGAAGCCAGATTTCAAGTTAGGTAGTCAGTGTAGTTAGGTAAACCGGGTCTAATATCAAGTGAAATCTAAAATGGAGGCCATGCTGGGAATGACTCAGGGAAAACACAGGACAACTCATGGAATGTTGACGAAGTCCCGAAAAGGCCCTAGGCCAAAGTCCACCTCAAAGAAACAGCCCCCAACAGATTTGGAGATAGCCCATCCCAAAAGTCCTTCCTGCCCCTTTGGCCCACCTGTGTCCTAACCCTTCCCACCTACATTCCATCACCAAAACTACAAAAAGGGGAGACAACCGCACTTCCACGGATTCCACCTCTTGGGTCCCCTTCTTCCTCCGGGAGAAGTCTTTTCTGCTGTCCTTTAATAAACTTCTAATTTCTACTCTGACCTTGTCTCAGTGTGCTTCTTTGGTGTTATTCTTCAACATCAGGGAAGCAAGGACTCGTCACCGGTCAACAGCGGTATCACCTTCAGGACTGTGTGGAAGACGGGACTTGGGGGACGAAGCTGGGGTCTTGGTGGGGGAGGACGGTGGAAAGCTGTGATGGATGCTCTCCCTGCGCTGGCTTGCCGCACCCAGCCCACCTGGCAATTACCCACGGTGAGCAGGCAAGGGGCGGAGGCACAGCAGTGGGGAGAGGCAGATCCTTCCCTGTGACAGAGGGTGTTTGGGGGAGATGGCTGGGCCCATCTTTTATTTGGCCAAACCCTTCTGATTCTCAAACTCCTAGAATGAAGATCAACTGCCCCTGAAGGCTTCTGAGGCCCTGCCCAGGCTGCCTCTTCCACATCAACACGCGCCCCTGTGTTCTCCAGCAGGCTAGCTTTCAGCCAAGCTCTGTGCTAGCTCGGGGAGTTTGCAAGGACTGTTTGCTGCTGTGCCTTCTGCCCCTTGCCTGGAAACTAATCTTACTTCAATTCTGCTTGAACGTCTTTACCTGAGTCATGTTGAATAAGCCTTCACCCCTGTCTAATGATGTCCTCAACGTGGCATTTCCTACTGCACTGCCCAGGATCCTTTGATGCCTGCTTTGAGGTCCCCAAATCCCCCATTAGGTCCACACTCAGGGTAGCTGCAGTCTGGTGATTGGCTTTGGAAGCCCTCAATTCTCTCAGGGAGCTGGGCATGATCTGGAGGGTCAGAGTGGGCCGGACCTGCCACCACCGATCCTTTCCAACATCTCCGCTCCACAGCTCTGATTTCTAGCTGCCAACCTCACGCCAGCCATAGGGCAAAGTTTTACTAACGAGAGTCCTTTTATGCAGTCAGGCTGGAGCTCATGTCTGAGCTAATTAATTTCTAGGTTCCGCATGAATGCAGAACTGAGAATTAGCACTTTCAGAAGCCAGTCCCAGCCATTCACCTACATTGCAGGGGGGCCTGGAAGCCCAGCTGACAGCTCCTGGCTCTCTACTCCCCCAGGCTAACTTCCTTTGGAGCTTGGGGCAGCAGTGGGGGGCAGGCGGCATGAGGCCACTGGCACCCTGGCATCCAGTGCAGGTTCCATAGGCCCACAGACCCTCCATATGTCCTTGGAGATGTGCTGTCTTCAATGTGTCTGCCCTCTGCCTGCTATAGTTCTTCCTCTGAACTAGACTTGCTCCTTGAGGACAGGGACAGGTCAGTCCTATTTCTGATCCCCAGTGGCATTGGAAATAGTCTTGTTTACGGCGTCTCTCCTGTATCCTGAGATGTAGTGAGATGGCTATGAACCTCGGACAAAGTGGGAGGCCCCACTTTCCCTCCCAGCTGGGCCACCTGTGAGTGCTGCCACTGAGGTCCTGGCTATTACTGTAAAACAGGGATGGCATTACCCACCCCCAGGCCATGTGGCTACGACTGGTGACAGTGTTCACTTGCTCATTGTTGGTGGTCCTGAATTAATTGAATGCAACTCTGGGAATTCTGAAAGGTACACGGTTCTACAGAGAGCTGCAGAAAACCTGTGCTTTACGTAAATTGAGCATGGACATCAGAACTGGACCAGAACCTGCATGGGACCCTTGCAAAGTGCCCCGTTTTTGGTTTCATGAAGCTGAGAGCAAACCCCAACTCCCTTTTCTGCTCCCATGTTCCAGGTGTCCTCTCTGTAAAATAAAGTGAATGTAGTCCCAAACCCCAGGTGTCTTTTAGAATTTCCAAACATTTCACTTTCCCAGGGTCACGTGGCATGCACCACAGTTACATAACACCCAGCAGGGCTGGGGTAGCACTCCACATAAGCTGTCGATAACCCGCTCGGGTGCACTTCCACTGCCCGGAATCTATACAAACCACAAATAGCCCGAGTGGAGTCACCCGGCTGTGCTGTCTGCTTAGAAGAACGTTCTCATTCTCAGAGCCTAGTGGGGTTGGAGGTGGAATTGGGGCCACTCTGGGGCTTCCAGGCAATGACAAGCCAAGCCATGGGCCTGGCTGCCAGGGGCCACTTCTATCTTGCAGCTCATTTTCTGGGTGTCTTGTCGGACAAGGCAGCATTTAGGGGAAGCATTAGCTCAGGCCACCTTCCCCAGGGTGGGGTGGGAGGACATAACTGGCAGAGTCTGGGAGGCTTTATTTCTACCCAGAGTCTGGCCCTCTGGGAAGTGCGATGCGGTTCCTTCCGTTGTGGACTCAGAGCTCCATCTGGAAAGGCTAGAGGAGACCAGACTTCCCCATTCTTCTCTCCAACCCCAGGGCAGAAAATTCCCCATCCGAGCCGCAGCTTAGAGCCTCCGATGGCGGGGCAGCCTGTGTTCGGGAGGGCAGAGATGCCGACTGAAAACCTGAGCACGCAGTCTACTCCCGCGTGTCATGAGCAGGGTGCGCACAGCTATCTGTGCCCCATTCGTGGTCCCAGAGTCTGTTTCTGCACCTGCCCACCCTTCAGAGCAGCAAGGGGGTGGCCCCTGCTTCTGAATGAGGCCCCATTCATGCCACCCCAGCCGGGAACCCTTGGGAGATTGGCCCCCGATCCCACGCACGTGCCGAGCTGGCAGGGCACAAGCCGGCACATGTATTAAAACTCCTCTCAGTTTGCACAACAGAGCTCTTGTCTTGCTTTCCAACAAACAGTGTTATTTTAGGAAGGCGCCCAAACAAATGAGCCTCCCTAAAAGCCTGCCCTGGGTGGGGGGGCTCTTTGCTTTTAGCTCAAACTCTGCTAATTCTAGACCAAAGTCTTCAGGGCTTCCTCTTACTAATAAAAGGGATATGTTGGTACATTGGGTGCTCATTTAGGAAGCTGAACAGCCTGAGGAGACCCACGTGCCTCCAGCAGCCACAGGACCTGCCCACCAAGCTGCTCCTCCCAGGCTCCCAGGGGAATCAGCACCTTACTCCAGGGCTCCAGGGCTTAGGGACCCAGCCACTCCACAACGGTGGGAGGCAGGAGCCTGAGGATAGCTTCTCCCTCCACCACCCAGACACCAGCTCCACACGCTGCTTTCAGCAACTGCTCTGAAGACCTCCCAGGAGACAGCGATGACTGTGCTTCTCCCAGACCCCGTGGGGGCACCCGGCACCACCCCTGCCCTCACTGTGGCTTATGGGGATGGCATCCCGACACAGGTTCCTGGAGGAGCTGTCAAGTCTGTTCTCTAGAGGTCCTGGGCCGTGACAGGAAGCCTCTCAGTGCTCCTCAATAGACAGGAGAGCTAGGCAGGTCAGTGGTAGGCAGGTAGATGTGCAGGTAGACAACAGGTAGATAGTACACAGACAGGTGGATAGGTAGACATAGATGGGCAAGTAGGTAGATGATAGGTAGATAGACAATCCATCTGAACACGGAAGGATAGACAGATGATACATGATGGACATGTATATAGACAGATATGTAGGTAGATATAGGTCAATAGCTACAGTGATAGACAGTAGGTAGATGGTTAATAGATATGTAGGTAGATAGAAATAGATAGATACAGATGATAGATCTGCTCCCCCCTATATATATACGTAAATATATATATCAAATATATGTATAAATATATAGATAGATATACACACCTACACACATATGTATATATACATACTCTGGGGGTGGGGGGGGGGGTACCAGGATTGAACCTAGGAGTGCTTAAACACTTAACCACATCTCCAGCCCCTTTTATTCATTTATTTATTTTTTAAATTTTGAGACAGGGTCTTAAATGTTGCTTAGCACCTTGCTAAGTTGCTGAGACTGGCTTCAAATTTGCAATCCTCCTGCCTTAGTCTCTCGAGCTGCTCAGATTACAGGTGTGCACCACGGTGCCCTATACATGCATGTTTCTATCTGTTCTGTGACCCCTTTCTCTGTGTCCCTGTAACCACACAAGGAAAGCTTTAAGAGGAGGTAAACGCACCATTAACTCCTCCTTATCAAAATCCTGCCACAGAGTGAAATCCGACCTACTAGCACCCTGTTCTGCACAGGCACCTGTGATGTGAGGGACGGACCGCGGGGCCACCCTCACCTCCCCCACCAACTGCAGGCTTGGAAGTGCCCAGCCACCACAGGACCTTCATTTCTAAAGGACTGGCAGAGCTCAGTTAGGGTTTATCCCAGGACAGGGCAGGAGAAGAAACCCAGCCAGGGAAGAAGCACAGGGTCTGAGTCCGGGAAGGTCCAGGTGTCCTCTCCCATGGGTGAGTTCAAGGTCACTTTCCTGGCAGCAAAGTGAGGTGCTGAGTACTGTCTACTGAGGAAGCTCACCCGAGCCTGGCATCGAGTCTCTGCTGGGGGGCCTCTGTGGACATCAAGCTGATACTGTGTGACTCCGAGCCCCCCCCTCTGAATGCTGGTGTGGCCAAAGCCCCCAGGTAAACAAAGTCACCCTTCCTGGCAGAACACCCACGGGCCTCGAGATCACCTCCTGGGAGCTAAGGACCAGGCCAGAACTCCTTTGGAGTGAGGATAAATTCTCTCCTATGCTCCTTCAATCAGACCAATGTCACAGTCATGCCAGTGCATGCCAGCCTGTGGGCCTGCAGAAGCTTCTAGAAGTTATCAGGAACAGCAGCCACACTCAGGGTGCTGTGCCAGTGCCCCCTCCCCGTATGGTGAGCCCCATCTTTCTTCTGCCGTCCAGTCTGTGGGGTCTTGGATTCAATCCTGCTGGGTCCACCATGCCTGGCCCGGCCTCCAGGCAGCCACAGAGTCAGCGGGGTGACGGAACCAGACCAGCTGGCAGAACCACGGGGGATTTCTTGAGATGTGGTGCCCATCTTTCTGCAGCAGACAGGCAGTATCCCGGGCCAATCTTGACTCAGAGAGAAGCTTTCACATAAATCTTAGACAAAAATATTACTATTTATAGCCCCCATGGAGCACTGCCAACTCCAGGAAAGGCTATCACAGTGATCTGCTGCTCAGGCAGAGCTGAGTTTGCTGCCCTCTACCACAGGCCCTTTGCCCGCCCTGATACGGGCAACTCAGGAACTGATAGGTACGGGGTCTGGGGGTCTGGGCTTGACCCATCTAAAACAGGCCTTTCAATATGGAGATTGGCACGTTTTTTTTTTTTTTTTTTTTGTCTTGTTTTATTTTCCCTCTGATTTTCTTTAAATCATCATTTTAAAAGCGCATAACATAAGGTATACTTTTTATCAACTCCTAAGCGTCGGGTCAGTGGAGCGGAGTCCACTAGACATGTGCACCCATCACCTCACCCATCTCCAGAGCTTTTTCACTTTCTCAAACTGAAACTCTGTCCCCATTAAAGAGCCCCTCTCCTCGCTTCCGGACCCTGTGTCAGTGAACCTCTCTTTTCAGGACCTCCCATGACAGGGGTGCGCACACAGCCATGACAGGGGTGCGCACGTCTCATGACGGGCTTCTCTCCCTCGGAGTCACTTCCTCAGGGTCCTTCCCTGTGGCCGCAGGTGTTGGGGCGTCCTCCTTTTTGGCTGAATTACATTCCACTGCACGGGTGACCACGTCTTGCTTATCCATCACCCTCAGGGACATCTGGGAGGTGTCCTCTGTTGGTTTTGGGGTGTACAGACATCTCTTTGACACTCTGCTTCCGGTTCTTTGATGTGAATGCCTACAACTGGGATCGCTGAACCAAACAGTGATTCCATGTTAAATTTGGGGGGACCTTGGCAAAGGTTTGGGGGTGACAGCTTGGTTGGATGGACACAGCAAGGGAAGGGTCCTAGGGTGCGTCTCCCTGAATCAACAGTTGGTTGGTGGAAAACAGCTGTCCAGTGGGAGACCCACTGGCCCTAGAGCTGGCCCCGTGAGCTCCTGCTGTCCCGTGAAGGGGGTGGCTTGAGCAGTCTGCTGCCTGGACAACTGGAATTCCACACGTCACTGATGGCAGGCAGAATCTAAGATCCCACCTCCTGGTGCCCATGCCCCCTCTGTGGGGTGGCTTCTCCCAGCACATAAAGGACACACTCCCGTGTCAGGGGTGTCTGGCACACACAGGAAGGGGCCTCTGCTCTGCAGTCCTCCTCGGGGCCGGGATGCACCAGAACAAGCAGCCGCACCAGGTTGGGACCATGGCTTCCGTTCCTGGTGAGCTCTCTCTCCCTCCTTCCAAGCCCAGCTGGTGAGGATCCCTCCTTGCCCGAGTCCTGTCCTGCCCACTGCTTCTCAGGGCTTCCGAGGCTTCTGTGGGCCAAGGAAGCCTCCTGTCACCTCGGCCTGCCTTTGCACACACGCGCCTTGTGCCTGGAAGCCCTCTCCACCTCCACCCTGCGAGCTGCCAGGTCCTGCTCACATCACCTTCCTCCCTCCTGGCCCCCAGCGTCAGCACTGCAGGGTGGCTTTGCCCCAGCCCCAGGGCTCAGCCTCCAGGGCAGGGGCTGGCGGTGAGTAGCTGCTCAATAAATATTAAATGAAGGAATGAATGAACGAGGCCCTCATGCAAAGCTAGCAGTGCACTGCCCTCCTGGCATGACCCACTTTTTCAGCCGTCATCAGCTGCTCGGGAGGAGCAGCCCTGATTCCTCCGACCTGCAGAGCCTTTGCATCAATGAGCCTCTGATTGTGCTGCTCTGGGTGCTCAGGGGCCGCCCAGCAGGACTGGCTGGCTCAGACCACTGGGCTCTGGAGGACAAGGGAGAGGGTGGACCTGCCTTTCAGAGGGCCCAAGGGCCAGGCCAAGGGAGGTTCCAGGGCTTCAGGGTCACTCTGCCCGTCCTGGATGCCAAGCCCCTCACACCTGAATCTGTTGAGCCTCAGCTTCCTTACCTGTAGGGGGGTCCCGTTGCTGGAGAGGGTGAGCTAGAGTGGGGAACACGCTTGTGCTACAAAAGGCCACACCGTCTCTATCACAGCCAACTCTGCCACCGAGGGGCCAACGCACCATGGGGGAGGCACCAATGAGTGGGTGTGTGCCCACAGACAGTGTGGACGCTGCCTCAGGGTCTCACACGATTTCTCATTTCATGAGATATTTCTTCACTGTTTAAGAACATGAAAACCATTCCTAGTTTACAGGATTGACAGAATAGGGGGTGGGCGGAGTTTGCACCCCTGGGCCAGACTGTAGAAGACTCCCCCAAAGTGAGACTGTGCTCACGGCCTGGTTGTGTCTGTCCGTCTCCAAAAGGAGGACCTGGAGATTTGACATCTCCGTGACCGTCCTCTGTAGCCACTTCCTCGTCGCGCACGCGGCCTGGGCCAAGGAGCTGATCATTTCCAGCAGACGGGGCTGGCTGCTGGTGTGTTAGTGAGCTCCCCAACACCAGAGCGTGCAAACACAAGCAGAGTTCAGTGAGGGCGCAGGAAGGATGCAGGATCTAGGCACCAGGTGGGGCATGGAAGAAGGGATCCCATGAGCGCCAGCTCGGGGGCTGGTGCAGGCCCGAGACCTCCCGTGGACCTGGGACTGGCTCCTTCTTCCCTCTCCCCAGTCCAACCTCCATCTCAAACTGACGGGGACACTGGCCCAGAGGTGAATAAGAAGTCGGTGCTGGGTGTCCCTGGCTCCACGTGGGCAGGGACTCGGATGGCCAGGTTGTGGCTGTCTTAGGTTGGGTCCCAAAAGCCACCTGAGACTGGGAGCTGGGTGTTTGATCTGGGAGGTCATCCCAGGTGTGAAGGCCCGTGAGGTGACACACGGTGGGAGGCAAGTTTGTAAAGGGCGTGTTAGTGATCCTGGGGCCACGCAGGGCTCGAGATTGTCCCATGCAGGGACCCACCACTCCTGCTGCCTCTCGTGGGCTGTGGGTTTGCCATTGCCTGCCAGTGTCCCTGCCACCAGCTAAAGCACATGCCTGTGGCCACAGAACCCCTCAGCAGAGCCCCGCGGGTACCAGAGGTAGAAAGGGCTGAGTGCAGCCCAAACAGACACACATGCCGGAATCAGCCAAGGGCACACCAGGTAATGTGGAGGGTCCAGCAGGTGCCAGACTCCCACAGTCCCTGCAGCAAGGGAACCAGGCACCGGCCGCAGCCAAGTCCTCTGCCTTAGGTGTGGCAGGGCTGCGTCGCTTAGCCAGACTCAGCTGTGGTCTCCTCACTTGTCAGAGGACTGTGACAGTCTCTGGAGGCTGGAGCTCAGGGGTGACGAGGGGTCACCATGCTCCCTTGGCTGCCTGGCCCCGAAAACTTAGACCGACGTTTATGGGTCACAGCCCCTTTCTCAGGTCAGCTGAGAGTCCACTCCCTAACTGACCCCAACTCTAGTCCAAGAATGACCCTGATTGACTATGCCAATATGTGCGCCCCACCCTCTGCACTGTGATTGGTCAGAGGTGAGCATGTGACAGCTCTGGTCAATACAAAAGCAACTTCGCTTTTATTGACATGGGAAGAGTGAAGAGCATGAGTTTGCAGTCGGGTTAGACTTAGTCTCACCTCCAGGAGGGAAGCTGCTGGGGGCATCCTCTGGAGCTTTGGCTTGATCGTCTTTTGAGCTACTGGATCAAGTCTTACCTGAAGCTTCTAAATGTTTTAGTTACATGAGGCAATGAATTTCCTTTATGTTGAAGACACAGGGGTTGTTGTTTGGGTTTTCATTTGCTTGTTTTGCTTTGTGTTTGTCCTTTGCCACCTATAAAACTCTAACAAATAGAGCATCTTCCCAGGTTACTGAGGCCCCAGGGCAGACCCATAAAATAGAGGATTCACCAAGTGGGCACAAAAAGCAAGGCCTTCCCAGGCTGGACCAACAGGCTGGGGAAGAGAAAGCCAAGAAGCTCAGGGCTGGCTTCCTGGTCATCGCTATGGCAAGATCACTCAACTCGGCCTCTGGGAAGCCTTGAGGACATCACAGAGGCCCTGGTCACAGGCAGGTCCCCAGAAGGGGGTGAAGGTAGCAGGGGGGGTGCCGCCTACAGCCGTAGACCTGCCTGGCTGTCAGGCCCCTGGGCAAACAACCCACAAGGCACCCACGAGGCCGTTTCCCTCCTCTGGGTGATTGAAGGCCTGGAGAAAGCCCCTGGGGACACAGCCCAGGAAGATCACCACCCCTGAGGCTGCAGAAGTCCCTCCCCGCCTGGAAGCAGAGGGCAGGAGGTCCAGTTCTCAGAGCTCAGAAATCTCCGACTTTGCTCACTGGGTTCACCCCTTTGTGCCTCCAGGTGTGTCAGCAAGGAGCACGGGTGTGAGGATTCTGGGCTTTTCCTTTTTGTGACTATAGCCACAAACAGTGTCACTCAGCCACTTTAACCCACAGCAGCCGGGACAGGCAGCCCAGGAGGAGGTCGGTGCACCCTGGGGACAAGGTCAGCCTGGCGGCCTCCACTGCTCCGCAGGTAGCTGCTGTGGGGCCAGAAGGCAAGATGGCAGCCAGGTGACACAGCCACCCATGGAGGAAGTCTAGGGCAGGAGCCAGACGAGAAAGTGGGAAAGTCCATTTCACTTCTTTAAAAAAATGACTCCTATGTTGTCTGTATTAGGCCCAGTTTACAAAAGCCTAGACCTGAGGCCAGGAGGCCAGTGGCTTGTCCAGCTCACTCTGAGTCCCCAGAGGGACCAGGCCAGCTCCACGCTTCTCCCTCAGATATTCACCCAGCCTCCTCAGACCTCCACCCTCCCTGAAGCCCCAGCCCCTGCACCCTCACCTGCCAACCCCCCAGCTCCTCCTTCTTGACCTAAAAGTCATCTTCTACTGAGTCCCAACTTGGACCCCACCCCCAAGGGAGGGGTACTGCAGGGGGGCACAATGGCAGAGACACTCAGGACTGATGCCAGGAAAAGCCGCTGGACAGAGGGACGCCCAGGCTTCCTGACACCATGCGGGTGTCGTTTTGAGGGCGGCTCTTTGAGGCCCTGCTGGGGTCACCTTTGAAGCCCAGCAGCAGGGCAGTCCTGGTTTCCCTGGGCTGTCAGTCATGCCCTCTGTCCCTGCCACACACAGAGCTGTGGCCTGCAGAGCCGTTCACAGGAGAGACCCAGCAAACCCCTGCCCTTCTCTGCCGCCAGGGCCCCAGCTCTCGCGAGCCTTCCTCAGCCCGCCTGGGCACAGCCGGCAGTGGGAGAGGTGCTGGAGCGTGGCTGGGCGCCCGCAGGGCCACCATCTGCTCCTCTGCTGGAGCCTGGTGGCCACGGGGAGGAGCAGGAGCTGGCAGAGGCACAAGGACAGCAGAGTTGCTGAGCGGCAGTGTCCCCACCCTGGGCAGCCCAGGGACACGCACTGAAACCAGAGCAGGGGACACTCTGCTCCACCAGTGGGCCTGGAGGGAGGGCAGCTCCGGGTCCGTTTTATTCCATTTCAGAAAAATGCGAGAACAAAGAGCGCAGCTGTGCGCCCGCCACGCAGAAAGGACAATCACTAGCATTTCGTCCCAATTGTTTCAACTCTTTCCCTTTTTTAATGCAAAATATAGAAACATTACAAATAATATTGAAGTCCTCTGTGTGCCCTGGGGAGGGGTGGGCACTGTCCAGCACGCACATGCTTCTTGCTGTTGCCTCCCACTTCAAGGGAGGACAGAAAAGCCTCTGGGGCTGGCGGCACGGCACGGCCAGAGGCTCCTTGCCACCACCCTGTGATGCTGCCCTCCTGACGGCACAGACAGGTGGTGACTCCTGTGGCTGCATCACAGCCAGGGACGCTGACCTGCTGCCGCAGAGGGCACAGCGACCCTGGCCACGAGGAAGCGTGTTGTCTAAGGAGTGGGGGGGACGTCTCTCAGCAACACGGCTCCACCAAGGACTCAGGCCCCTCCAGCGTCTGCTTTCCCAGCTGGGCAGCTCAGCACATATGAGCGAGTCTTTGGGGAGAAGAGACTGTCCCGTGAGCCCCCACCTCTGGTCTTCTGACCACCTGGCTCCTGACACAGCCTTCTGACGCTGCAGTGGACACCCGGTACCGCAGGGATTGCCTGGTGGTCAATTGCCAAGCAGAGGAAGCCAGGTGGCCAGAGCAGCCAGGGACCTTTCAATGAGCGGGAGGGTGAGCAAAGGGACGCCAGGAGGGTGGTAGGTGGGCAAACCTGACGCTGTTGGCCACCCATGAAGTGGGGCCAAAGTCAGGGCATCCATGGGAAGTCACACCCTGCACACCCCACCCCACCCCCTGCACTGCACACCCATGCCACCAAAGTGCCAGCCCAGGCAACACACCACACCACCACTGTGCCTTGTAAAGTCGGTGGGCACAATGGTGCTGGCCCAAGGCTGGGAGTGTCATCCGAGGAGCAGACAGGTCAGGTCTGGAGCAAAGGCCACCCGTAGCCAGCATCAAGGAGTGAGGCAGAGCCAGGACAAATTCAGCCAAGTACAGGATACAAAACCAACACCCATAGATCAATTATGTTCCTATACACCAATGATGAATCCGCTGAAAGAGAAATTAGGAAAACTAGCACATTCACAGTAGCCTCAAAAAAATTAAAATATTTGGAAATCAATCTAATAAAAGCAGTGAAAGACCTCTACAGTGAAAACTACAGAACACTAAAGAAAGAAATTGAAGAAGACCTTAGAAATTGAAAAGACCTCCCATGTTCCTGTACAGGCAGAATTAATAATGTCAAAGTGGTCATACAACCAAAAGCAATATACAGATTGAATGCAATTCCTATTAAAATTCCAGTGATGTTCTTCATAGAAATAGAAAAGGCAATCAGGAAATTAATTCAGAAAAATAAGAGGCCCAGAATACCCAAAGCAATCCTCAGCGAGAAAAATGAGGCAGAGGGCATCTCAATACCAGACCTTAAATTATACCACAGAGCTACAGAAACAAAAACAGCCTGGTATTGGCACCAAAACAGGCATGAAACCCACTGGAACAGAAGTGAAGACACAGAGACAAACCCACACAAATACAGTTATCTCATACCAGACAAGGGCACCACAACCATACATTGGAGAAAAGACAGCCTCTTCAACAAATGGTGCTGAGAAACTGGAAATCCATATGTAGCAAATGAAACTAAACCCCATCTCTCACCATTCAAAAAACTCAACTCAGTGGATCAAGGACCTTAGGCATTAGACCAGAGACCCTGCGCCTCCTAGAAAAAAATAGTAGGAAGCAGGCCCAATTCTCTACCACAACCGTTTGGGAACCAACTTCTGGATTGCTCTTGACACCAAGATCTGCTCCTGAAAGTTGGGTTCCTCTGTGCTGGCTGGCAAAAGATGGTAAAGTGCTCCTTACTACCACCCCAGGAAAGTCAGGTATAGGTCAAGTTCAATTGCACAGGCAGAGGGATTGTGGGAAAGCCGGGGGCTGGAGTCAGCCCCTCCTGAGCCTGGTCACTGGTAGAGACTCTTGGAAAGCTGCTTCTGTTAGGAGGGAAACCTTGGTGGGGGATCAGCTCCCTCCCTGCTGTTTCACACACAAATGAGACCCTAGTTTTCAGACACTGGCCAAAGGCACCGAGAGAGTGAAGTATGCAAGCCAGGCAGTCCTGGCCCACCCCTGAACAGAGTTTCCAGGCCTTCTTCCAAGATGAGAAACCCAAGCTGAGCCCTGGAGGGAGAGTGGTGTGCAGAGTTGGCAGTTCAGAGAGAGCGGCCACCTGTGATCCAAGCTGTAGGTCAAACAGGAGACAGAGTAGCCAGCGACAAAGGGCTGCAGAGGTCTCTGGAGGGTTCTGCTGCAGTCTCCAGCTAAGCACTGATTGGTGAATATGTATGAAGGATTGGCCAAGGCCATGGAGAGAGCAATCAGAGGGAAGAGTTCAGAGGGGAATGAAAATAGTTCATCTCCCACTAGCCACACAGGATGGTGTAGAGTCAGAGGGTCATTACCTCCATGTGGGTCAAATTAGCCCAGGCTGACCAGCTGACCACCTGGACCACCCTCCACACTTGGAAGTCAGCCTTGAAAGGATCAGTTTGTCTGCAAGTAACTTAAATGCACCACAGAACAAAGTCAAAGAGAAATTTTTTTAAGTAATAGGAAAAATTCCCACACCTAGTGAAATAAATTACAATGCCTGGCTTCCTATCAAAAATCAACAGAAATGCAAAAAAGGGGGGGGGGGCAAAATAAGAAAAAACAAATCAATATAAACAGATCCAGAAATAACCAGGTAATAGAATGAGTTAAATGGATGGTAAAATAAGTGCCTGGATTTAAGAAGATAAAGGAAGTCATGACTATGAAGAAGAAACAAATAGAATATATCTTCAACAATTCAGATTGAACTTCTAGAGTTAAAAAATAGAATGTGTGAGGTGGGAAATACAACTAGATGAAAATAATAGCAAATTAAACACTGCAAAATGAAAGAAAAGATTAGTGAACATGATGGTATGGGAGTCACCACCATCCAAAATGAAATGCAAAGAGGAGAATTGCCACATAAAAACAGAATGGTTGCTTTGTGAGACAACATCAAGTGGTTTAATCCATGTATAATGGACTCCCTGGGGTGGGAGAAAGAAGGAAGGAGGCAAACAAAAAAAAAAAACAATTGAAGGAATAATAACCAAAATTTTCCCACATTTGATGAAAGTTATAAATCTACAGATCCAAAGATCTTAATAAAACCTAAGCAGAGAAAGAAAGAAAGAAAGAAAGAAAGAAAGAAAGAAAGAAAGAAAGAAAGAAAGAAAGAAAGAAAGAAAGGAAGAAAAACGAGAAGGAGCCCGCACCAAATTACATCATAGTCACATTGCTGAAAACCCATAAAAGCAGAGTAAAGAGATACATTGTATAGAGAGAAACTAAGAATGTCAGCTTTTGACTGAAACTGAGTTGGTTTGGATTTGGTGTCCTCCAAGGCTCCATGGATTGGAATTTAATCCTCACTGTGAAGTATTGAGAGAGTGGGAAGCCCATCCAGTTAGGGTGTTTAGAGGCAGAGCCTTTGGGAGGTGGCCATCACAGTCTGCAGGGTGGAGGTGCCCACAATTAAACCCTGGTGGTTCTGTAAGAAGAGGGAGAGAGACCAGGAGGGACAAGAGCCTGCTCCATCTCTGGCCATGTGCTGCCTGCCCTGTGCCACCTCCAGACTCTACCTGCAGGAAGGCCACCTCCAGGTGCATCCTCCAGACCTTGCCCCTCCAGAACCACGAGCCAAAATCAACCTCTTTCCTTCATAACTCACCCAGCCTGTGGTACTGTGTTATTCGCAAGAGAAAACAGACCAAGAAACAGTCTACGCCAAAAGAAAAGGGAGAAACATCTTCATTGAGAGGAAAAAGAACATCCTGCCAACACTCAACACCCAGCGAAACACCTGTTGCACATGGAGATGAACCTCTTCAGATTTCAGAATCCGAGGTGTTTGTCAGAAGCAGAACAGTTTAAAACGTTGAAGGGAGATCTTTAAGCAGATGGAAAACAAAAGCAGAAAGAACCCAGATGCACACTCAGGAATGAAGAGCCTGGGAAATGGGGGCCCGTGGGTAAACAGAATAGGCCTTTTGCCCCTTGCTTTAAAAAACTCTCTTTGTAACAGTGTGAACTCTTGAAGGCAAAAATAACAATGTATCATCCACTTACAACATATGTAGAAAGAAAATTTTTACTGGAGTCCAGGAGGGGGGAAATGGAAGTATGTTGTGGTGAGGTTCTATGTCATTTATGAAGCAGTATGTATTATCTGAAGGTAATTCATCTGTGATAAAGATCTATACGGTAAGCCCTAAAAGCAGCCACTAAACAACAGTAAAAGTGAAGACACAAGTGTGTGTGTGTGTGTGTACACAAACACAGACGCACAAAGTCCAGCTGATGAGCCAAATGGAACCATAAATATTACTCAATTAAATTTGAAAAATAAGGAAGGAAAAGAAAACTAAAACCCAATGGGCCAAATAGATAATAAGCATTAAGATAATGACTTCGAACCAAATCATATTAACAATTGTCATGAACATAAATTGTCAAACCTTCCTAGTTACGGGACACAGAGGAACAGAACAGATTAAAAGGAAGGACCTGGGGTGGGGCGGGGACTCAGTGGTAGAGCACTCTCCTCACAAGGCCTGGTTTCGATCCTCAACACCACATAAAATAAATAAATAAAGTAAAGGTATTTTTTTTTAAAAGGCAGGACTTAATTATCTAGTATACACCAGAATCTCACTTTATATTCATAAAGTCCACTATAAGTGTAAAGCACAGATGGGTGATCAGTAAAGAATGTGAGAAAAAATGTATTGCATAACACCAACCATAAGAAATCTGGAGTGACTGTACTAATGACAGACAGGGAAGATTTAAGAGAAACAACTAGCTGGGTGCAGTGGTGCACACCTGCAATCCCAGAAGCTCGGGAGGTGGAGGCAGGAGGATCACAAGTTCAAAGCCAGCCTCAGCAATGGAGAGGTGCTAAACAACGCAGTGAGACCCTGTCTCTAAATAAAATACAAAATAGGGCTGGGGATGAGGCTCAGTGGTTGAGAGCCCCTGAGTTTAATCCCTGATAACCACAAACCCCCCCCAAAAAAAAAGCAGAGAGAGAGAAAAAAAAGAATATTACCAGTAAGAAAGAGGAGGGTTTGTGAAGATAAAGAATCAATTCTTCAAGACTTGACAAGTCTTGAATGTTAATACACCTAATAACAGAGTTTCAAAATACATGACTCCAAACCCAGTAGAATAGCAGAGAAGTGAACAAATCTGCCATTTTAGTTGGAAATTTCAACTCTACCCTCTCAATAAGTGATAAAAGCATACTGGAAATCAGTAAGACGTAGAAGAGCGAAATGTTGTCAATGTGTTTGACATTTATACAACACTCCACCCAATAACAGCAGAATTCACTTTCATCTTAAGTGAAACACAAAACATTTACCAAGATAAAATCTGCCTGGGTAATCAACAAGTCTCAACAAATTTGTTCTCTGATATCAATAGAATTAAATTAGAAATCAATGAACGAAGATACCTAGAAAAATCACAAAATTTTGGACACTAAACAACACACCCCTAAATAATCCACAGGTTCAAGAATAAATCACAGTGGAAATTAGAATGAGTTTTCTTTGAAGACAGTGAAAGTATAGCATATAAAAATTCAGCCAAAGCAATGATTTGAGAAAAAGTCATAGCACTAAAAATGTTTTTATTGTAAAGAAGAGAGTCTAAAATAACCCTACCACAAAATCTAGGGAAAAAACTCCAAAATAAGCAGAAAAGCGGGTAAATAATCAATGAAATGGACAACTTCAACCAATAGAAAAATCAGTGAACCCCAAAATGTGATTCTGTAAGAAGTCAATGAAATTGATCAACTTCTAGCCATGCTGGTCAAAAGAAAAGGAGAGAAAATACATACTACCAATATCGGAGAGGACAGGTGGTACAGCATGGGTCCTAGAGATATTTAAAGAGTAACTAGTGAGTATTTTGAACAACTTTATGCCAACAGATTTTAGTGAATTTGGGGGAAAAATTGAATGAAGGATATAAACAACTGGAGTTCTCTCAAGAATAAATAAATCTCCAAATGGCCAACTCAGACACATTTAAAAAATTATATTTGTAGTTTGGAAACAAAGAAAATTCCAGACCCAGATGCCATTTTTGGTGAATTCCACCAAAAACTTCATGAAAAAAAATAGAAACCATTCTATAGACACTCTTCCAAAAAAATAAAAGAAAAAACAGTTTGCAACTCAAACCAGACCCAAACCAGACCCAAACCAGACATCAGCATTTCAGGAGAAGGCCACTCTTCCTCATGAGCACAGTCACACACACACACACAAAAAAAAACTCAATGAAATACATCTATGTTAAGTCCAACAGAACAAAGAATGATACCACGTCAAAGTGGGGCTTATCCCAGCCAGGCTGGCTTCAAACTTGAGCCTTCATCTGTGGGGTGCAACACGTTCACAGACAGAAGAAACACGGAGGTGATTTTCTTCATAGGTGCAAGCAATTTTTTTTCACACTTCAATTTGCATTCCCCATAAAGACCCTATAACATGGGAAGGCATAGGAATTTTCCCTTGTGGTCGTGTTGGAATCCTTTAAGAGGTGATGGGTCTTAATGCCTTTCCTCAGGGTCTGGGTTAACTCACAGGAGAGAGGTGAGCCTCGCTCTTGCAAGACTCAGGTGGTCGCTGGAAGAGCAGATTCTTGTGAAGGAAGCCCGTCCTCAAATTTTGTCTGTCCCAACTGCATCTGCTCACCTTGCCATTTATGCCCTGAGGTGAAGCTGCACAGGGCCCTCACCAGCCTGCAGGCTCTTGAACACCCCTGCCTCCAGAACCAAGAGCCAAAATAAACTTCTTTCCATACAAATTACCCAGACTCTAGTAATTTCTTATAGCAACAGAAAACAGACTAAGACATCATCTATGGAAGCATTTCTGAGAAATTAATTTTTTAAAAAAGTTTTGTTGTCAATGGACCTTTATTTTATTTATTTATATGAGATGCTGAGAATCGAACCCAGTGCCTCACACATGCTAGGCAAGTGCTCTACCACTGAGCTACAACCTCAGCCCTAAATCTAGTAGAACTGATAGTGAGAAGAGCAATATTGTAAGATACAAAGTGAAATGATTTCTGTACTAGCAACAAACAACTGGTTAAGAAAGATGTAGGGAAGATGTCTTAGCACAAAGAACAAAAACTGTAAGAGGAAAATTGATAAAATGGACTTTATCAAAATAAAACCTTTTCCCCTTGAAAGACACTTCTAACAAAACTAAAAAACAAAAGATTGGGAGAGAATATTTGTAAAATATACATCCGATAAAGAATTTGTTTCCAGACTATATACAGAGCATTACAACTGAATAACAATAATGCAAAGAATCCAATTTAAAATTGGCCAAAAGATTCGAACAGAAACTTCACTAAAGTAGATTCTTCCCATCATTGGTCATTAGGAAAATGAGAATTAAAACCACACAGCTAGGGGCTGGGGCTGGGGCTCAGTGGCAGAGCGCTCACCTAGCACGTGGTAGGCACTAGGCTCCATCCTCAGCATCACATAAAAATAAATAAATAAAATAAGGTATTGTGCCCATCTACACCTAAAAAAAAAAAAACCACAATTTAAAAAGAAACAAATATATGGTTAAAGTCACAAAGACTAACTATGACAAGTGCTGATGAGCATGTGGAGCACCTGGGTCCCCCAGATACTTCGGGTGGCTCGGGCACTTTAAAAACAGTCTGGCTGCCTCATAAAACCTTCCATATGATCTACTCATTCCACTTGGAGGTATTTTCCCAAGAGAAATTAAGGAAATGTGTGTGCATGCAAAGTCTTGCATGCAATGTTATATAACAGCTCTTTTTATAATAGCTGGAAACTGGGGAAATCCATCAGTCATTTGTTAGGTGAACGGACAATTGATAGCAGTGGAATATTACTCAACAATGAAAATGACAAGCTAATGACACAAACAACATGGGTGAATCTCAAAATCATTAGCTCAGTAGAAGAAGCCAGACCTTCCCCCCAAAACAGCATGCATGGTATGACTTCACCTGAATAAAACTCTAGAACATGCAAATCAATCTTCCATGGTGGAAGCAGATTTGTGATTGTCTAGAGAGGCGGGGGGGGGGGGGGCGTTTACAAGAGCATCAGGAATCATCTGCCCTGGAAGGAAACATTCGTTATCTTGATGGTGATGATGGCTTCACAGTGAATACGTATGTCAAAACCTATCAAGTGACGCATGGTAAATATGAGTGGTTTACTGTAGATCAATCACGCCTCAATAAAGCTGTAAAAAACACACCCGGTAAAAAGGCTGCTTCTTAACAGCTTCTGCCTGGCAATTCCCCAGGACTCAGTCTCCTGGCCACACCTGGCTGCAGGCACCATGGGAAACATCGCCTGTCTCTGGCTGGCATGGGACCTCTGCCCAGAGAACACAGGTTCCCTTAGCGAGGACAAGTCAGGGAGCCGACCAGTCTGCAGAGCACCTGTCCAGCCTCTGCCCTCCCACTTAGGGAAGGGAATTCAGACGTTCCCAATGTGTGTCCCAGCTCCCTGCTCCCCACGGAGACATCCTGTCCTCACAGCGTCCCGGGATGCCAGGGCAGGCGGGCCCTCTTCACGAGAGCTTGTTCTGCTGCTTTCTACGGAAATAACAATCAGGGACATTCTCAACAGAGACCTCAGTGGGACCCCGGGTGCCACCGTAAGCCCTGGGTGCATGGAGCCCAGGGCTTTCAAAGGCCGAAAGAGGAGGATGGCGCATGGCGGGCCAGCCTGAGGCTGAGCAGGCAGCTGAGGGGCAGACTGCTGGCACAAGATCCGTGTGACGCTGTGGTGCCTCGGTGTGTGGCTCCAGCCTGTCTTGTGATAGTTACTATCAGGCCCTTGTGCCTAAGAACCTCTCCTTCATAAGCTCCCAGCTTTCTTAATATTATTTTAACAGGTTGACACCAGTGACCCCATTTGGATTCTGATGACTCTCACAACGCCATCTCACAGACGAGAAAACCCATGCTGTGCACCATGGTCCCTCCCAGGGAAGGATGTGGCCAGGTGGGCTCAGATAAAGACCTGGTAAAGACCCGCGGCCTCCTGAGCTGGGCACTCTCTGCCTGCCAGGGCACCTGCTTGGTCACAGAGAGGCAGGACAAAGGGCCAAGGTGGGCCAGGTGCCCAGATGTTCCTGAAGCTCTCCCCAGACGTAGTTCTGAGACGGAGCAGAACCCAGGACCGGGGCCCGGGAAGGGCAGCCCCACTCCAATAGAGCCAGCCAGCCCTTTGGGAATGTCCTTGGGTCCCGGCAGAACCTTGTGACAGGCCATCTTCAGAAACTCCATCCCGACCTCCCTCCCAGCTGCAGGGCCAAACCCTGACCCCGCTCGGCTTCGGCTGGTGCTGGTACCTTCCTACCTCCAGCTGAACCTTTGGCCTTGAACCTTCAATAGTCCATCTCTATTCTGATCCCAAGGTGACCAGCTCATCCTGGTTTGCCCAGGACTCTCCCATTTTAAAACAGAAAGTCCCATGTCCAGGAACCTGGACAAACTGGGGAAGTGGTCACCTGGCCTCAGTCCCTGCCTGCCCAGATCTTTAGCCCATGGGCCCTGGGGCAGCACGCTGGGCTCCTGGGGCTCAGGTTCCTATACCCCCTGGTATCCTACAGGGGGGTATCTGGTTTGTCCCCCCAAGACTGTCTCATGTGGAGGTCAACACCCCCTAGTCCCTTCCACAGGGACCCCCTCCACTGCTGCACCCCCAGGCCCTCCCATGCTAGTACTGCTTGTGGACACAAGAAGCCACTGGTGGTGGAGAAAGAGCTCAGACATGGGGCAGACGGATCTTGGCTCCCATCTGAGCCTCTTTATTCCCGAGAGCCCATCTGGTGCTGGCGGGGCTGCTGTAAGGCGCACAGGAGAATGATGGCATCTTCTGGGCCCCTTCTTTTGATGCGTGAAGCCCAGAGTGCCTCTATCACCCTGGTTTGAGAGTCACTAATGCAGAGCCCACAGAAAGATGTATAGGGGCTGGAAAAACTCCCCCACCCCAGCAGGCTCCAGAGAACCTGGCTGGGGAGCACTGGTCAGCCAGCCCGGGCAGGACGTCCTGCCTCTTGCCCTCCCACCCCCCTGGAGCAGGACGTCCCTACCCCCCGATGACTTTGAAGCTGGCTGCGGCCACTGTTCCGTAAGCTGACCAGCTAGATTTCTTTCAGGCACATGAACTAGCTGGAACATAGAGGAATCGGTAGAAATAATTTTCCTGCCCAGTGGAGTGAGAAAAATTGGTGGCCGCCTCTGCACCCTGTTTTCAACAAGGGCAGGCTGCTCGTGTCTGGGCAGCCACAGCCCTGCACCACCTTGCACCCCAACCCCATGAGGAGCTCTGTCCCTGGCACAGAGGGGTCCCAGCATGGGGGGTCTCCCAGCTATTTGACCCCACACCCAAGACGGCCACCTCTTCCTGTTCATGGCCCATCCCCCCTTGCAGAGACTATTTCCTGAATGTGCAAGAAGGCACACAGGGCGGGGGCTCCTGTGCCACAGAGCTGAAGGAGGACAGTGTCTTGCATGGGGCCACTGTGGGCAGACAGGACCATGCTGAAATCTCCTGGGACCCAGGCCAGAGGCTGGGCAGTGGCCACATAGACACCTGAGGGGCTTCAGGTCAGCCATGCCTGGGTGAGAACTAGAAGGGAGACATAGGACACCCACAGGGGCCATCTGCCGGGAGAGGAGTACTTAGGGTCACGAGAAGATGGAATAGCGAAATCAGGTGTCTCCGTAGGGCCAGGACAGAGGGGTGCAGACGGTGAGGCCATTCGGGTCTTGCCCCTGACCCACGCCCACCACTCCCGGGCCCCCGAACCTCGAGCCTCTTTTTCTCATGTTCCTTCCTTTTTGAAAAGGAAAAACGGGCTGCGTGTGCACCTGTGGGGGTGGGGGTGGAAGGCAGTCTGGAAGGGACATGGCCCGACAGAGGAAGGACAGCTGCAAGAAGACGTCACGTCAGAGCCTCGAGTGGGCCGTGGCGGGCTCCCTCAGAGCCACTGCAGGATCTGAGCAGGAGAGACACAGGATGACAACGGGATGCGAGGAAGGTTTCAGGTAGGGCCAGTCAGGAGCCGCAGGGTCCCTGAAGATGGGAAATGTAGGGGGGCCACCCAGCTCGCGGCACCTCCCTTCCACTCTTTGGGCCCAGCGCGTACTCAGTGTGGCCTCCATCGTCAACCCTGACCTCTCAGGGCAGCGCAGGGGGCACTGACAACTCGGCCTCCAGGCAGCCCAGCTGTGGCCACCCCCGAGCGCAGGGACTGCTGCTTGCTGCACTCACAGCAGCTGGACCTGGTAGAGGACGGGGCTCTACCTCCTGCCCCAGGGCTCAGGCCCCTGCAGGTTCCCTGTCCGCAGCCAGCCTGGCAAGACTTCCCGGGCCCAGAGGTGCTGGCTGCGCTGCTGCTGTCTGGGTGCCGAGCACACCTGTGTGTACGCGTGGGGCGGGAGGTGGCAGAGCAGGTGGGAGAAGAAGCAGAGCGCACCATGTCAGCCCCCGGGATTGGGCTGTGCTCCTGTGGCCTGTTGCCTCCCGCCCTTGCATGGCCCTGCCTGCCCAGCCCCTCGGCACACTGGGGGGCAGCCCTCTGGCTTTTCCATGATTCAACTCATCTGGGCTCTAACTTTGGAGGCCTCTGCTCTGGACATGGGTCCTGGGGGTTGGGGAGACACTGGGAACCATAGCTGGAGGCCACAGCGTGGCTGAGAAGGGAAGCCAGGGAGTGAGACTGTGAGGTCAGAACCAAGCTCAGGCACACACAGATGGCAGCCGGAGCTCAGAGAGGGCTTCCTAGGGGAGGCCCCTGAGTGGAGGCCCCAGGCCCCCCTGGATCACAGGAAGGGAGAGAGCAAGGAAAGCTGTGCCACACAAAGGAACGTGCCAACAAGGGTCCTGGGTCCTTCAGGGGGCCATGCCCCGCAGCTCGGCAAAGACCCTGCCTCCTCCACAGCATGGGGTGAGGCCCAGGGGTCCAGACAGAAGGGACCAGGAGAAATGGCCAGGACAGATGAAGGAGTGCTGATGTTGACCAATGACCTGGAACACCACCCTGCCCTGAGAGGGGCTGGGGCTCAGCCTGTTCCTGTGGGGGGGTCCGAGGATGAACTGTAGGCTTGAGAGGTGGGGTGGGGGTAGCAGCCAGACTGTCAACAGAAGGGACAAAGGCCTGCCTATACAGCTCCAGCACAGGGTCCCTAAGCCCTGTCATGTCCCACCCCCACACACCTCCTCCAGGAAGCCTCCCAGGATGTGCTGTGCTCCAGGTGCACTGGCTGCAGAGGCCTTCCAGGACCTGCCCATCTTGCAAAGCTCTTCAGGTGACACCCAGAGCCTTTTCTACCTGGGGTGGGGGGCATTCTGTGGGAGGCAAGACCAGGACGGGGTGACCACTCAACCAGATTGACCAAGATGTCCAAATCTGGGCTGTCCACTTCTTGCTAAGTGAATTTTGGAAGGGACTTTGTCACTCTGAGCCTCATCTTCACCATCTAAAAAGGCAGCCAGAGCCCCCTCCCTCACAGGCTCTTACAGGAAATAAGAGACCTGCTGCCATGCCCCCTTGTTCCCCTCCTTTCCATCATCAGTGGGATGGGGGTGCAGGCTTGGCAGAAGGCTTTAAGGGCTGAGAAGGGAGGCAGGCCAGCATGAGGGGAAGGCTCCTCGGACCTTCCTGGCAGGCCCCTGCTCAAGTCTGCAAGCTGCCTGAGCAGAGGCAGGAGCTGCCCCCACCACCAGCCCCTCCCCCGCCCCCCCCCCAGCCATCTGCAGAGTTGGCAGCGAGGAGCCAGGGCGGGCTCAGAACACTCAGCACCATCTGAGCAGGACCAGCTTCTGAGAAGGGCTACAGCCCAGGAGGAGGAAATGTGGGCAGAGCCCCTCCCCTACGGACACTGCCCCACGTCCCCCATCCATGTTTGTCCCTTGGGGACATTGGAGCTGGCAGGGAGGGCCCCTACTACTGTCTCGGGTGGGCTGCCTCCACCTCTGCACATAACCTGCCTGGTAGCAGGCGTTGAGAGGTCAGGGTGGTGACCATGGAGCCTGCTCCCATTCATGGTGAGAAACTAAGCTTCCCAGAGCAGAGACCAGTCCACCGTGTGTCATGGACTGTGCATCCCAGGAAGTAGTGGGAGAGCTCGAACCTAGAAGCAGAAGGGCACCCTGGGCTGCTCACCTTGCCCCTGGAACGTGGAAACCTCCCTTCTGCATCTGTACCAATAACATCCCTGGGATCTACAGGGGACAAGAGGGGAGACTGACACTAAGTGGCTCCGGTTAGCTGGGGTTCTCTTCTCTCTTCCTTGCGCTCAGCGCCTCTTCTCGGCACTGCCACTCTGCCTGAACGCGCAGCCTACTCCCTAATTAACTGAGAGTAGAGGCTGCAAAGAACACAACATACAAAGTAGGAGATGGGTGACAGTGACGGTCACATAGCAGCGCAAATGTACTCAAAGCCACCCGACTGTGCACTTCAAAATGGTAAAATGGTAAATATTACGTTATGCATATTTTACCACAATAAAAAAATTTAAAGGTAAATGTATTGAAAGAACCTTCTAATCTGTCATGTGCTTAGAAAGGACACAAACGTGTACCTATGACCCCATGGGTCCAGAGGGAGGACGTCAATAAAGAGCATTTGCTTGGTGACCTCTCTTTCTACTAACCAGGACCGTTTCTGGCTCCCCTGTGCTTTGCCCTGGGTTCATCTTCTGGCCACTGCTGGAATGGCCAGAAGGGAAGACTTGTCCAGCTGCCCCCAGGGGACTCCCATGCCCCCAGGACTCACACTGGTCCCTAGGAAGGATCCAGTCTGGCTTGGACCATCAGAATTTCCAGGCCCCAATGCTTTCGGGAGGAAAGGGCTTGGCTCACAATGCACCTTCCCCAGGGCCAGGCCTGAGCTCCTCTTGTGTGGTGCTGGGGGCAGGCAGGGGTACTCCAGCTGCTCATGGTGGCAGCAGTGACCCCCCTGAGGTCACCTTCCCTTTTTGGGTGCTCCCTGAGAATAGGAAAGCCCCGCCCCCATCACTTGGCTCCCCTGGCTCAGGCTGGGCAGGAGGGTAGGGCAGGTGCCCACAGTGATGGAGAGAGGGAAACTGCAGGCAGGGGGACTTCAACTTAGTGCAAATGACAGATGCCCAGAGAGGAGCAGCTGGGCGGTGACACCCTAGGAGCTCAGTTTTCTCTGTGAACTGTGCGCTGCCTGAGGGCAGGGCTTGGTTCGGTCCTGGAGCGCTGCTGGCTGGCACACAGTAGGTGTCGGATAAACGTCGAGGAACTGGATAGATGGGTGGGGGCGGTCAGTACTGAGGTTCCCAGCCTGAGGGGCCACTGGGTCTTGGCTCGGGCTCCCGCGTGCCTTCGTCCCTCTGCGCGCCGCACTCCTTCATTCACGCCCTGCCATTCATGCATGGGGTTCATTCATTCCCTGCCGGCCGCCATTCCTGCCCCCGCTCCAGCGCCGCGCGGCTCCGCGCTGCCCCGTCCGCCCCGCGCCCACCACGTGCGCCCGGCCGGTCGCCGCGCGGGGAACCGCCGAAGCAGCCGCGGCTGCGCGGGGCCGGGGCTGGCGGGGAGCCGGGCCGGGGGCGGGGGGCGGGCGCTCCCTGCGGGAAGCCGGGCGGGGTGGGGAGCCCCGGCCGCGCCGCTCCCGGCGCTCGGCCTCCGAGGGGAGGGGGCGGCGGCGGCACCGGGCGCGGCGGCGGTGGCGGCGGCGGCGAGCAGCGCGGCTGCCCCGAGGCCATGTGGACCGGCAGCCGCCGGCCGGGCCGGCTGCGCCGGGCGGTGAGTACCAGCGAGCGAGAGGGCAGCGCGCGGAGGCGGGGCGGGCGCACCCACGCCCCGGGCGGTCCCCGCGCCGCGCCCGCTGCCCTGGGCCGGCCGCTCCGGCCGGGGCGCCTCCCCTCCCCCTCCCGCGGCGGCGCGCGCGGGAGCTGCTCCCGGGTCCGAGAGCCGCCACTCTCCGCGGGGCAGGGTCGCCCGGCCTGCGCGCGCCGCCCTGCCCCCCGCGCGGCCGGCAGGAGCGCCTGGGTCCCGGGCGCGCTCCTCGGCCCGGCGCGCGCGTCCCTGCGGCGGGAGGAAGGGTGGGACGGAACCGGGCGAGGCCTGAGGGCGTGGGAGCCGCGGCTGCCCGGGGCAGGTGGCGAGGGCGCGGACAGGCCTCCTCCCGCCCTGAGTCAGGGGGCAGAGCCAGACCCTGCTGGGGAGGCGGCCAGAGAAAGGCCGAGGAGCGGAAGGAGGATGGACCGGGCAGGCTCCGCGAGCGTTTGCAGTGCGTGGGCACGCACAGCCTCCCGCACCCTCCATCTCCCTCGGCGCCTGCAGGCCGGTGCTCTCAGTCTGCCCATTTACAGGCGAGGAGACTGAGGCTGGGGAGGCGAGGGGCTTGCCCGGGGCCTCTCCCCGGCGCTGTCAGGCTCCGGGAGCCCCAGCACGTTGGCTGGGAATTTCTGCCCCAGCATTTCCGCTTCCTGCCCGATTTAGAGGTGTTTCCTTCCTTGTCTGTGCCCCACCCTATCCCCAGTGAGGTTCCTGGGGGGCAGGAGCCGCGTGGGCGACACCCCGGAATCTCCTGAGCCTCAGGATGGGAGCAGTAGGCACCAGCGGCAGGGGCCTGGCTGCACAGGAGTGTTGCCGGTGGGCAGCCGAGGTTGGCCCACCGGTGCGGACCACGGGCGTGTGTCTCCGTGGGACTGGCTCCTCTTGAGCCCCCAACGCCCTGGACCTCTGGAGACCATGGGAAAGTCCCTTCCCTTCTCCTTTGGCCAGTTCCTCCATTCACCGAGGCAGCACAGGCCATGGAGGACTGTGGGAGAGAGCTTCTTTATACACTGGTGTGAAGGCCAGGGCCGGCAGGGGCAAGTGGCCATTGGGGGCGGCTCCGCTTGGCATCTGTGATGCTCGGGGCGGGAGGTAGCAGCAAGGGCCCTGGCAGCCTCCCGCAAACCCTCAATTTTCCCAGCTCTCACTATAATCAGGGCGTCACTGAGAAGCAAGCACAGTGGCAGATGCGGCACGCGGGCTCCGGGCGAGGGGCGGCTGCGCTGTCGCGAGGACCCTCCCAGGTTATTGTTTCATATTTATAGATTCCTGTGGCCCTGGTTCCGCTCAGGCGTCAAGACCTGGAGCTGTTGGCACCTGGGTAGAGGAGTGTGAGGCGGGGCTACCTGGAGCCTCCGTGTGTGGAAGTATCTTTCCGTGCTCTGGTACTGGACTGGGACACTTTCCAGACCCAGGAGGGGAAGCCAGTGTGAGACAGTTGGGATGATGAGCGTCTATTTAATAAAGACCTCTGGAGGCAGGGTAGCTGCCATTAATTGAACACCTACTACGTGCTGGGCAACATTTTGAAACAGCATCCCTGTCCCTGTAGGCAGCTAATCACTTTGTAGAATGAATGGATTGATGAATGATTTACATGAATGAAAGACAGGCATCCATGGCTTCCCCCAGATCCCAAAGAGGTGAGACTCATGGGCTAAGTAGGAGCTGAGCAGGGGGCAGGGGTAGAGGTGAGAAGGTGTGGATCTGAGGACCAGCAGAGGCTCAGTCTTTTGGAGTGCGCAAGTCCAGGGCATGGCCATGGGGGTAGGGAGAGGTAGCTCCTCCCTTCCAAGGAGGGAAGGAGTTCTGGGACAAATCCTAGGTGACCCCAAGTCTCCCTGTGCTCTCAGAGCTAGTCCTGACCCCGGTGGAGACCTCAGCTGGACGTCTGGGGTCCTGGGTACCAATTCCTCCTCTGCTGCTGATTTGCTGGTGACTTTGGGCAAGGCCCAGTATTGGAGGCTGAGCACCTTTTGCTTTCAGGAGAGTGACAGGTCCCCGAGGTCGGCTGGAAGAGAGAGAACCTGCCAGAGGAGTCTCTGTTGTATCAACCCTTGTAGGAATGAGGGAGGGAGGGAGAACAGGTGGAGGGATTCTGTGTGCACCCCACACATCCTCCCTGGGCACACGCTGGGTTGCTCACTGGGGTCACTTAGGTAGATCTGCCATAGACCCACCTTCAAGAGCTCATAGTCTGAGGGAGACATGGACTCTGACGAGTGTGGCAGGAGTTAAGAAAGGGCTTGTCTGCCCCCTGGCCAGTAAAGGGACTCCAGTGGCCTGGCCCCGGCAGGCCACAGTTCAGTGGCCTCTGGGGGCTTCCCATCAGACCTGACTGCCTGGGGAAGACCTATTTAAACGCCCAGCCATGGCCCTGTGGTGCTGCTGGATCTCAGGTGGAGAAGAGTGCAGGGCACATGGAAGGGCCTGGGCGGTGTGTGGGTGAGGAGTGTGTGGGTGAGGAGTGGGTGGGAGGCACGTTGCAGGACAGACCAGCTGTGGGATAGAAAGCTGGAGAGGTGGGCGTGGGGGGAGGAGAGCTTGGTGGACCAGAGTGGTGAGACGGGTGGCTGGGTGGGTAGAGGTGATATGGCTGCAGGACGGGATTGTGGAAGGCAGTAGCAGTGGAGGCACAGGAGTGGGAAGGGGATGGGTTCTTGAGCTGGCCAGATGGAGGGTGAGTGGATGGAAGGATCGAGAATGGGTAGATGGCCGCACAGAGTCAGTGGATGGATGGGTGGATGAGGGATGGGTGCAGGAGCGTAGGCATGGGAAACGAGGGGATGACCAATGGGTGCAGTCAGTGAATATGCTCAGGTAGGTGGATGGATCCTTGATATAGGTCCATAAAATCATGGCAGTAGGGATGGACAGAGGGCGGATGGACACAGGAAGAGGGCTGGGTAGGTGAGCGAGTGCACAGGGATAAGTGAGTGCAGGCATGGACTGGTCAGTGCTCCAATGGACACGCTGGACGGGTGGGCAAAGGAAGGGGCGGCTAGCTGGAGGCAGGTGGGTGGGTGAATGAGAGCATGTGAGCAGGTGGCAGGTGCAGATGTGGAGGGACACAGGGACGTGTGACATAGGTGAATGGGTACAGGAGTGGATGGGCGGAGCTTTGGCCTGCCCCTCCATTTCCCAGACACCAGTGTCTTCTCAATACCTGAGCCTCCCTAGACTGCTAGGGAGGCTGCAGGGCTGGGGAGGGGCTCGGACACTAGGTGAGAGGAGAACCAACTCAAACCAAGGGCCGTTAGGCATCCAGCCATGTGTCAGTGTCAAGGGGTGACTGTCAGGGCAGTGCAGATGGGGGAGGACATATGGCCTTCCCAAGAGCCTGAGATCCCTCCCCATGTCCTCACCCAGTGTCCAGTCTAGAGTAAACACACACCAGGCCCAGGATGTTTGTGAACTGATGGCCTGAACCTGTTTGTCAATCATTCCATCCAGGCATCCATCCACTCAATAACTGTTTATTGAGCACCTACTGCACCCCAGGCTCTGTGCAGAGAGCTGGCATACAGAGGACATTGCATTCTGGTGGGGACAGGAAGCTTAACCAATGACCACCAGTTGGCCATGGCGTGAGATAAGGAAGGGTTATAAGGCCTGCTGCAGAGCTGTCTGACTAATCTGGGACACACAGGAGCAGGCTGTTGGACTGGGGTCCTGCAGGTCAGCTGGGAGCTAGATGAGGAGGGGGAGGGGAAGAATGAGAGTGCTGCTGGTAGAGGGACAGCGAGAATGGAGGTCCCGAGGCCACCTGAGCTCGTGCATTCGGCAGCTGGACAGGAGTTCCTTTGGGGGTAGCAGGGGCACAGGGTGGCAGAGAAGACGTGGGGGTCTTGCCAGGCGTGTGACTATGAGCCATCGTCGTGCTGTCCATTGTGGGGGAGGGCTGACTGGATGGGAGGTCAGGATCACAGGGTCCAGGTGAAACGTGGTGGCATCTGGGACCAGCAAGGAGACATGGGCAGGATGTTCAGATCTAAGAACAGCTGAAGCACCAGGGCTTGGTGTCAAGGTGGGGGCAGGAAGAGCAGGGAAAGGTCTGGGCAGTTGTCCTTCCTGTCTGGCCAGGTGAGCCTGTGGTGCCGCCTGGAGGGCGTTGTGGTGTCCAGCTGAGCCAGCGAGCAGGGTCTTCAGGCACTGGACCTGGGGCAGGAGGGGAGGGCCACCAGTGCACAGCCAGGAGCAAACATGCTCCAGGTGACACAGAGGCCAGTGCCAGGGACGGTGGTGGCAGCTGCCAGCTGGCCAGGGTTCTGGTTACCGCCCCCTAGCAAAACTTCCTAGGACTTCAGCGTCCATGGAGCTGCCTCTGGGAAGGGGCTCTCCTGGCCTGGGCCTCCTGTGGGATACAAAGGCAGACACAGCCTCCGTCATGCAAAAGGCCCTTCTCCCCGCCCCGCGACCCTCAGTACCCCTGTGCCAAAGGCTCTCGCCTCATAGGTAGCAGCAGCTGCTCATCACCTCCCCCATGTATCACTGAGGAACTGCTCAGAGCTGCTACCAACAGCCACCAACTGTGGCTAAGCAAGTGGGCTCGTTTCCCTCTCCAGTTCAGGACCTACACAGGCAGGTGGCACAGTGCTAATGTGATGATTCAGTGACCATCAGGGATCCAGTCTCCCTGGGTCTTTCTGCTCCTTGGCCTTTCATATATAGCTCTTGACACAAGGTCCAATGTAGTTGCCACAGCTCCAGCCACACTTCCATGTTCCAGAAAAGAAATAAGAGGATGACAAGTGGAGGCAGAAAGAGCACAGGTTTTTGATTGTCCAGTACTAGGGCTTGTACACACTAGGCAAGTGCTCTACATCAAGCCATACCCCCAGCCCTTTTTCTTTTGAGACAGGCTCTCACTAGGTTGCCCAGGCTGGCCTCAAATTTGTGATCCTCCTCCTCAGCCCCCTGAGTATCTGGGATTACAGTCATGTGCACTATGCCTAGCTTATCTAATCCCTTTCTCAGAGTTCCCTGACTTCACACACCCAACAACTTCTGTTTCTATCTCATGGACGGCTCCCCAGCTGCAGAGGAGCCTGGGAAATGTAGTTTGTTGAGCATCTTACCTCTCAGACCAAAATGAGGATTCTTTGACGAGGAACATGGGAGAACAGTATCTGCCAGAGGTCTCCACTGCCCTCCCCTTGGACCAGGGTGCCTACAGCCCTGGTCCGCCCTCCTGTGCCCTGTGCCACGCTGGAGTGGGCCTGTTAGGGAATCTGTGTGCTGCCTTCCCCTCTGGGCCCCAGGCCTGCTCTGTGGCTGGCAGAGGAGGCAGTGGGAGGGAGGCGGGTGGGGTGCAGCAGCCTTGGCCCTGCACTGGGCAGGAGCCGGAGCTCCCCGGCCCAGGACGTGACCTTCTCCACGATAGCACGAAGCCCTGAGGCTCAGCCCCTGCCCCATTCAATGAGAATCGATTGGGGGGCGGGAGGCCTCTAGGGCCTGCCACGTGCTCTCTGAATCGATGGGCAGGCGGGCACTTGGCTGGTCATCCTGGCCAGTGAGGGACAGGGGGCCTGACCTCTGGAAGGGCATAGGGATCCCAGCCCCATGGAGGGAGAGGAGTGGGGGTCGGCACGACCTTGGTCTGACTGAGGAGGATGCTCTCAGGGCCTGGCTCCCTGGCACGGGGCCCTCATCCCACCAGCCCCAGGCAAGATGGCCATGGCTCCCCTGGGGGGCCCCGGGCAGAAGCCCCCATCAAGGAAGCACACGGAGAGGCCCTCGGAAGCCTGCAACAGAGCCCCAACCCAGGACACAGTCCAGAGAGCGCGGCGTCCCACCCTGGCTGCCCGGCGCAGCCCAGCCAGCAGAAGGCACGGGGGTCGCCTGGCCCGCTGCCCACCCCCAAGACCCAGAGCACAGGCAGCGGGGTGGCCGCAGGCCCCCTTGCTCGCTTGGGTCGCCGGCAGGAGGCCAGACTGCCCTTCTCCAGGTTCCTGGACGAGGTCGCCGGGCGGGTGCTGGACCCCGGGACCTTGGAGGCTTTCAGGGGACCCAGAGGCCGTGGCGCAGCACCCTCTCCAGAGGCACAAGGCTCGGGCCTGGCCCAGGAGCCTCTGGCTGGAACTGCAACCCCAGAGGAGGAGGAGGCAGCTCCGAGTCCCCAGCCGTCCTCCGAGGCCGCAGCTGCAGCTGTGAGAGGAGTGGGGCCGGGCCAGGCCGAGGAGACCAGAGGGCCCCGTGTGGGCAGCAACGAGCATGGAGGTCCATCTGCCTCCCCATGGCGGCCTCCCAGCCCGGTGAGTGCCCCCACTGCTGCCCCTTCTCCCCCCGAGTCCTGGCTGCCCCTTCTCAGTCCCTCGTCACCTCCTTCCATAATATCTTGTAGCAGAGAAAGACCTTAAATACCAAAAGAATGACTCTCTGCGGTGGAGTTGGTGGCTCTGGGCAGGTAGACTGTTCTGGACTCAGGGCCTGCCATGGGCTCTTGTGTGATTAGCCCTTTAAATGTCTGAGCCTCACTTGCTTTAGGTATGGTAGAATGTCACGTGGTCCCATCAGGAGGCAGGTGGACCAGCGTCCCTCACAGCTGTCCCAGTTAATGAAGTAGGAAGCTAGGTTCCGAGGGGCTGCTCCCCCACCCCAGGAGGAGATGGAGGCACAGAGAAGGCTGGAAGGGGGCTGGGATTGGACCCCGGCAATCTCTGCCTCCACCTGGACACCTGCTGCCCTGTCACTCTCCCTCCCATGACCTGCCCTGCCCCTGCCTGCAGGGACAGCAGCAGGTGGTGTTGTTGAGCTCTGCCCTGAGTCTTCTGTGGGGGGCCAGCCTGGGCTGTCTGGGGAGAGCCTCACTCAAGGCCCTGCTGCCCACTGTGTGACTCTGGATGAGTCCCCTGCCTCTCTGGCCCTCCGTTTTCCTTCCATCTGCTCAGGCCAAAAGCCTTGGTGTCCCCCTCCGGGGTTCTGTTTTCCTAGCAGTGACCATGCAGGATCACTTCCCCAGCCTCCTCCATGAGGGGCTGGCAATCTGGGATCCCCACCAGCCGTGGCAGTTCGCGCACCAGGCAGCCTTCCCTCTGGGGACCGGGGACCATCAGGCCTTGGAGGAGTCCAGTGCAGTCAGGGCCCCTGGAGGATTCTACCCCAAGGCTCCTCACACTTGCCTCTAGGGACTGCCGAGCAGCACAGGCCCTCGGGGACTTGTCAGGGCCACCAGTGAGTATCTGGTGGGGGCAGCTTCCAGGACCAGGCCATCAGTGTCCCAGGGGAGGAGCTGGCATTTGCTCCTTGAAGCGGGCAGTGGGCATCAGCCACAGCAGACAGGAATGGGTCTTGCCTGTTCCTGGAGGCGCCCGGCCTGGCTCCCTCTGCACCCAGCCCTGCCCCACCCTGCCCCCAGTCCCACTCACAGTGGGCTCCAGCTCAGCCCCACCCTCGGATCAGACGCAGCAGACCAAGAGCGAGGTAGGGGCCCACTTTACAGAGTTGGAGCTGAGGCTCAGAAGGCTGAAGCACTGGCCCCAAAGCCCTTCCTGAGACAGTGCCTGGCGTGCCATGGTTAGCCAGGAGGAAGCCACTGACCAGCGGAGGGCCCTGGCTTTCAGTCTGGGCGAGTGGCCAGGGGAAGTTCCTTTCATGGTCCAGCAAGCAAGAAGTCACTGTCCAAGGTCTCTGGGAGCCCACGGTCTCGGACTTGGGACTGAGGCTCAGGAATGACTTATTCTAGCCTCCCCTGAGAGCAACAGGGTCAAGGAGAGAGCAGGAGGCCCAGGTCCAGGGTCATGGCCAGGGTGGGGCTGTGACAGGCTGCCTGGGGTCCTGTCCTAGAGGTTCTGCTGAGTGACCTTGAACAGGTCACTGCACCCTCCTGGCCTTGATCTTCCAATAAAGAGGGCAGGCTTAGGCCTGGGTGGACCCCTCCTGGACAGGGGGCCCCGGGGTGCCTCTAGAAGGGGCAGCGCTTCCCAGCTCCCTGTCTGTTGCCACGTGGGAATGTGGGATGGAGTTGCCAGATCTTCCAAATTTTTCAGTAGAAGCCAAAAATATGGATTTTAAAATGTAAACTCTCCCAATTTTTAAAGTTGGCTCAAATGTTTAAAAAAAAAAAAAAGAAAAGAGGAAAGAAAGAAAGAAACCTTGCGCAGGCCAGATACAACATGCTGGTGGGACAGATTTAGCTCAGAGAGGCCAGTTTGCAGCCGCTGGCCCTGTCCGTCCATCCATCCATCCGTCCGTCTGTGGGATGCACAGCTGGGAAGGGGGAGGCCCTGTCAGAAGTCCCACAGGACAAGAGGCAGAGTCGCCTCTGCAGCCAGGTCCCCTGGAATCCCCAGGAGAACACTGTTGGCTCCTTCTGAGAGGAAGGAGCGAGGCCAGGGCCTGAATTTAGGTCCCCAGCTTGCTGGGTGACCTTGACCGGTGTTCACCCCTCCCCCCTGGATCACTTTAGGATCCCAGGCTACCGTTGGGATTCCCTGGAGCCTATCCCTCTGCCTTCCTGGAAACACCCCCCATACACTGCCCCTGCCTCCCCCTGCTCCCTCAAGGCTGCTTGGCTGGCTTCACCCCCCTCTCCCTGCACCCTGCTGTGGCAGAGCCCAGGACCCTCCTGGTCCTTCCCTCTCCCCTCCAGCGAACTCTGCTGTGGCTTTTTGGCTGTATCTGCCGCTGGTTTGACCACTGCAGACCCTCTCCACACCACCTACCCATCCTCTGACAGATGTCTCCCCCTGGACACCCCAGACCTGAATCCCACTTTCTGTCCTACCCTCCTTCCATCTGCTCAGGCCAAAAGCCTTGGTGTCCTCTCCGGGGTTCTGTTTCTGCATCACCTCTAAGCAGTGGGGACCCCAGTGCCTCCCCCACCACTACCCACCCTGCCCTGGGGCTGCCCTGTCCAGGCTCACTGGCCTTTCACTCTGGTCTCCTTGTTGTAATTGTGACCTGGCCGCCCCATCACCCATCTTTCTCATGAGACTTTCCCCATGGGACACATGGGTGGGGGGCAGTTTGCAGACTTCCTGGGTGGAGTTTGGGTCCCTGCATTAGAACTTCAGCCTGGTGAAGACAGGAGATTTCATGGAGTCTTTTCACTGTCCCTGACAGCAAGGCTCAGCACACAGCATTGTTAGTTGAATGAATGCAAGAAAGCAGGAAGTAGAGAAGAGCACCTTAGAAAGGGGTCCTCTCTGAATGGGGAGCTCCTCAAGGGCGACGCCTTCCCTGGCCCATCCTGAGCACAGCCCCATGCACACAGTCACCTGTTGTTCGCAGCATCCCTTGAGTATCTGCCATCCTTCCTTCCTTCCTAGATGAAGTGTTGCGGTTTACAGAGGCTGAGAGCCTGGCCTGAGGTCCTCAGCTGCATGATGCCCGTGTTGCAGTCAGTGAGAAGCAGGGTCCCCAGCCCCAGGCTCATCTCTGTCCTCCACTGAAGGTGGCTTCGGAGAGCAGAGGGAGTGGAGCCAGTGTGGGTGTAAGGAGGTTCGAGGGGCTAAGCACTGGGGTGAGGGTCTGAGAGTCCAGGCCCTGAGGGGGGATGAGGACTGGCCCAGGTCACACAGCAGGTGGGAGGCAAAGCCCCTCCCAGACGTGGACTTGAGCTCCTTTGCTCCATAGTTACAGGCGCAGGCAGGACGGGCAGCGGTGCTGTGGGCCAGCTGGTCCAGTAGAGGATTCGAGTGTGTGTGTTGGCGGGCATGGGACTGACCCACATTCGAAGTTGTGGGGTGTCCCCAGGCCCAGCTCTGTGCAGATGCGGCGTGGGCACCCAGGGTCTGGGGCCCTCTGGCACCAGGTGGGGCTTGACAAGGGTCCTGAGAGCAGGCTGGGGTCAGAAGTGTCTCTGTTCATTTGGGCTGCCTGACCTGCACCCCAGAGACCCTTGGAGCCAACCCTGGCCCGTGGAGACTCGGCCACGACAGGGGCCCTGCTGTCAGTGTGTGGTCAGAGAAGGAAGCCACCAGCCTAGCAAAGCCAGCCGAGCATCCCAGAAGGAAGGAAGAAGTGCAGAGCCCTGAGGCCGGGAGGAGCTGGGTTACCCGGCAACAGCCAGGTAGCCAGGGTGGCTGCCGTGGGGGCTGGGTCGTGTAAAGAAGGACCAGGACAGTGTTCACAGCCCCCCTGGGGACCCGCTGCAGGTGTGGAGGCCCCTCCTCTGTCACCTAGTGTGTGCAATCCGGGGGCCCAGGGAAGGTGGTGGCTGTGGGAAGCTGACGAGAGCCCTGGCCCCAGATCTCTGTGCTCCTGCAGATCAGCTGCCAGCCTCACCTCTGAGCCTCTGTGTTTGCATCTGTAAAATGGGGGATAAGGAGAGAGGAGAGGGAGCAGGAGGCAGGGGTGGGGCCAAGGTCATAGGAGCCTGAGAAAGGGGCATGGGGCTCAGTCTGGTTTGGCCAACAAGGTGGGCTTATGTGAAATAAAGGTGGCTGCTGGCCTGGCCCACCCAAAGGGGATGAGGGAAGTCTAGGGTGGACAGACAAGGAAGAGGTGGGGCATGTGCAGTGGGCTGGCGTGACAGTGCCCAGAGGCAGGGCTGACGGAGCCTGAGAGCACCCAGGATGCCCACCTGTGTCAGGAGGACATGCCATTCACCTGCCCTAAAGGGAGTCCCATGCCATCATTTCACCATGTGAACCCTGGATGTCCCATGGGCACAGGGTCTCACAGTCCCACCCACCCCACCCTCCTGTGCAGGGAGTATCCAGTTTCCCTGCACAGGGAATCGGACAGGTCTCAGCCAACTTGGGTGCCGCTGGGCAGGCTACTGCACGGTTTGCTCATCCAGCCCAACGGCATCCTGGGAACACTGCAGAGTCCTGTGGCTAGTGAAGCTGAGGGCACAGACCTCCCTGCAGGGCCAGCCTCGCTGCTCTCCTCCCCCCACTCAGTGTGAGGCTGGTCCCAGACAGAGCAGGAAAGAGGAAGGCCCTGTCCCACCTGGTGTGGGGCTTTACCAATGACTGCCCCCCCCAGGGCTGCATGGAGGAGGTGGCCTTCAAGAGCAAGGGCCCTCAACGCCAGCCCTGAGGTTGGAGAATTTGAGGAGTCAGTGGAGGATCAAAGTCGGAGTCTGTAATAGAGTGAAAGGCAAGGTCCCCTGCCCTGCCCAGCCTGCACCTCTGCCACCAGGGACGTCAGCAGCCTCCCCTTGCCTCTTCCCCAGTTCAATGGAATTTCTTTGTGGTGGGGAGGGGGAGGGGGTTTCCCCTTCTAGAAGTACGGAAATATTTGATGTAAATAATTAATGCTGGATTTTTAAAAATTAAATTTTAATACATTCGTATTAATTTTAGACAAGCTCCCTGGCAGGTCGCTGGCTGTGAGTGATTGAGGCATCCGGAGACATCCAGGGATGTCCCAGCTTTTGGGAGGAAACCTCTTCCAGGAATGGGGCCAGGCCCAGTAGGGCCCCTTCGGCCGGCCGCGGGGCCTCCCCGGCTCCCCTTGCCTCTGAGCTTGGCTTTCCTTATCTGTGAAATGGAGAAGGCCGCTTCCGCGTGCAGTTGCTGAGGAGGGGTCAGCGGAGGTGCTAGGGCCCTGTGGTGTGACCGCTGCGGTTCTCTGAGGGTGGACTCCCAGAACTGAGAGTGGGGGTGCACCTCCGCCATTAGCCCTGGTGAGTCGGGCTCACCTCATTTGCTGCCTCCTCCCTGGTGGGAGACCTTAGCCGGAGCTGCTGAACCAGCGGCCAGCTGTTGGTTGGTGGACGCATGAACACTTGGACTTGGGGGTTTGGTTGATCCTGATTCAGGTCTGACCCTCCGAAGGGACGGCTCCTCCCACCCTGCGCTGGCGGAGGCCAAGCCTGCTGGGTGCCGGAGTGTCCTGGTGAGAGCGCGGGGCTCCTGCCCAGGAACTCACAGCCAGCAAGGGGGAAAGACTGGAGAAGGCACGGCTTCTGTACTGTAGGACCCAGGCATGCACTGTCCGTGTTTATTGAGCGCCTGCTGTATGCTGGGACCCACTGCGATGATGGCTGAGATGGGGACCAGGACAGGTGGGCCTGGGGAAGAGGGGCGTGGGGGACGTGTGGGCCGTTGGCAAACTCTTCCTGGAGAACTCTTCGTTCTTGGAGGAGGAGGGTTTATAGAAGGGGTCCGGGCTCGTGGTCTTGGACAACTTTTAGAGTGTCCAGGGAGGGAAGCCTCCATCCCAGCGCCTTGGGGACCCTTTCCCCTGAAATTCCCTCCCCCACCCCAGCCCCTCCGCAGCCCGCCTGTGCTGAAGGGCAGCAGAGCGCCTCTGGTCCGGCTTCCTCCCGCCTCCCCTCCCCCCAGCTTTCAGGTGAGGAAACTGAGGCCGGGGGAGGCCTGATCGAGCGTCCGGGAAGTTGGTGGCCGAGGCCCCGGGGCCGGGCTGCGCCCTCGCCCGGCGGGGCGGTGGGGGAGGCGGCGTGGGGCCCGGACCGAGCGGAGCGCGCTCCCGGCGGACGCGGCGGCGGCGCCCGGCGCGAGGGGCCGGGATGGGCAGTCATCAGTCTTCCCAGGTCTGTCGCGTGGTCCCTGGGCTCAGATCCTGGTCCCCCACAGCACGGAAAGACAGGGAAAGCCCCCGGGAGAGGCCGCTCCCGGGCGGGGGAGAGCCTGCCCCGCGCCCCCAGCTCCGCGCAGGAAGTGCGATCCCGCCCGGGCCGCTCGCGGTCCCCGTCGCTTGCCGGAGCCCAGAGGGTTAACGGCGGCGGGTGGGTCTCCCCGCCCGGTGCGCGGAGGGGCTGCCCGGCTGCGCGGGGTCGGGCGAGGAGGGTCTCCAAGCCGCGCGCGGGCGGGTCTGCGCAAGCCCGGCAGGGAGCCCCACCGGCGAGCGGGGCGCGCAAGGGTTAATCCCTCGGGCCCGGGAGGGGCGAGCCAGGCCCGGAACCCCAGAATCTGAGGGCACTGGGGTCCCTGACAGAGACGTCCAGGGCTCCGCTCGCCATCACCTTCGGACCGAGTGAGTGTCGGGCGCTGCAATCCCGTGCGGCCCCAATTCCCCGATTCAAACATTCTGGGACTCAGATTCTGCGACGCCGGGCTCGGCTTTCTCGGGAGGGAGCGCGGGGCTGGAAGGGTTAACGGGCGGGACGGGGGAGCGGAGGGGCCCGCAGCCGCCCGGAGTTAGCGGGGACCGGCCGGGTCCGCTCCTCCGGGCGAGGCCGGGAGCGCCCGAGGCCGTAGCATCCCGCGTCCCCAGGCCGGTCCCCTCCTCGCCCCGGGGGGCGTAACTCGGTGCCGGGGAGCGCGGCGGCCCGGGCGGGCTCACCTGTTACTCGGCCGCGGCCCGGAGCGCCCACTGAGTCACGGGGGCCGAGTCCGAGGGTGCGGGCCGGGAGTGCGCGCGGCCGGGCTTCCCACGGACCGAGCCACGCGGGGGTGCCCCGCCGCCGCGCCCCGCTGTGCCCGCTGTGCCCGGCTCCGCCCGGCGCGGCCGCGGAGCGCACGCCTCCTGCCTGCTGACCCTCTCGTTTGGTTTCTCACAGGCCTCTGCCGCAGACATGGAGAAACTCAGGTGAGTGGAGCGGCTTCCGCGCCGCGGCTCGCGGGGCCCGGGCCGGGTGGGGAGCGGGCGGGGGAGGGGCTCCCAGCGCAGCCGCGGGCCCGGGTCGGCGGGGCGGCCGGCCGGTGTGCGTGTGTGGGTGCGTGTGTGCGCGGAGAGACAATGGGGAGCCCCGCGCGGGGCTGCTCGGCCGGGTCGGCCGCTGCGGCCGGGGTGGGGTGCGCCACTGAGCGCCGGCCGCCCCCAGCCCGGCCGCGCCGGCCTCCGGGGCCCGAGCGCCCAGCCCGGGACTCTCGCCCGTCCCCCCCGGGACCCCTGGGTTTCTGTTCCCGCTGTTACGCACGGTCCCTCGCCCCCCAGCTGACAGTTGCCTGGTTCTGAGCTTTTAAGTTTCCGCCTCGTGGGGGCGGGGTGGGGGGATGGAGTCCTCGCGGCTGGCCAGGCAGTCGCGTCTTGGAGCCATTTTGGGGGAATCCCGCGACAGCGTCTGGGGAGCGCCCCTCGAGTCCTGCTGCCTGGTGCTAAACTTTGAGCCCCGGTGGACTCCACCGGCTCCTTTTCGCAGCAGTCCAGGGATCAGCCTATTTGAATATTCGCGTCTAACACTGCGACTTCCCCTGGCCACCCTGACCCCTACTTTGGGAACACTCCTCCTGCGATTTCCTTCCGGAGCCCGGCCGAGACCGTGTGTGGGCGGCAGGCCTGGCTCTGACTGCTGAGTTTCAGCACCTTCTCCCCTGGCCGGGAGGGTCTCTTAGCCTCCCTCAGCCGCTCCGGAGGCCAGAATTGGCATCCATTGGGAGGACTGTAGCCAGCAGGTGCATCCAGTCCCTAAGGGGCAGGGTTCCAGCAGAGCCCAGGCTTGGCCCCCTGGGTCTAGGGGACAGGGCTGGGGCCCTCCCTAATGACCTTCAGTGCTATGGATGAGTGGCTTGAAAATACCCAGGTGGGAGCTGGGAGACAGGTGGGCTCACAGAGGCCCCAGGTTGGTCATCTCTTGGGCCATTGAGCTGGAGGGCCATAGGACCAGGATCAGCATGTCCTGAGCTGGGAGGAGGGGCAGCCTCTTAGGTGATAGTACCTCAGACCCAAAACGTGATGTCAGTCAGCCAAGCCCATCTTGTCATAGCCAAGGTCCAGTGGGGGCAATGAAGCCCTGGCTGTGGTCACATGGATGACCTTAGGTACGAACCCTGGCTCCACATTACCTGTCCTTCACCAGTACCCCCACCTGAGTAGGGCTTTGGGGGGGGGGGCTACTCAGCCAGCACTTGAAGGAAGACACAGCGTTCATGGGCACCCTGAAGCCAGCCTAGGGAGCCCCCTATGGTTTTCTTTCTCCTTCTCTCCTTCCCCATATTCAGCCAGGACTCTTAGGCACCTGCCTCTTTGTGCCAGGCACCAGGGACAGGGATCTGACTGGGCCTGGTTGGCGACACACCTGGGCAGGTGAGCCAGGGGTCAGATCCTCTGCCTGAGCTGTCAAGGGCTCCCCTGGGCTGAGCTGGTGGCCAGGACCTGGGACCTTGGGCTGCATTGGGCCACGTGACCTTCTGGAGCTAGCAGGGGTCTTGGGGCCAGGACTCACATAGCCTCCCAGAATTGGGAAGGGGTCCTGCCCTCCTCTTGCTCTTACCTGAGTCATCCCTAAGTAACCTGGAGGCCTCCCAGACTGTCCCCTCCTAGCCGGTTACTCTAATGAGTTTCTGTCCTATTCTGAGGTCCAGGAGTACAAGACCAGAAGGCCTGGAGGGCTTAAGGGAAGTTGGCCACATGTCTCCCACAGGGAAGGTCACTGGGTTTGGGGTCCCACTGCCCAGCCCCTCTCTGATAAAGTCCTGATCCTTTCTGGGTCTCAGTTTCTTCAGCTGTGAACTGGGGATCCTCCTTGGCCCCAGGATGCAGGGATGCTGGGAGGTGACATGAATGTGCTTCATCCAGGCGGGGGTCCTGGTGGAGCATCCTTGGGGGCCACTAGACTGCTGGTGTCCCAAGCAAGAGAAGAGGGATTTGCAATTCAGGTGAAGGGTCTCCAGTAGTCAGTGGGATGACCCAGCACCAGTCCTTCCTCCGGCCTGCAAGTGCCCATCACAGTCTGGGTCTTGGACTAGAATCATGCTCTGAGAGGACAGGCCCTTGGCCCCATCCGCTCCTTGACCCCCTGGAGCTGGAGCCGGGCCTGGCTCACTTGAGGGTCTAGTAAATATTTGTTGAATGAGCATAAGGACTCTGCCACCTGGTGGTGTCATGGACCTCACCGGCTGCCTTGTGAGCGCGTATGCACCTAGATCCCCTGGCCTGGCCCTTCTTCTTGTCTCCCACATGTGACAATCCCACTGCAGAGCTTCTCTGCCTTTGCCCATGGTGTCCCCTCTCCCTGGGACACCCTTCCTCAGAGATCTTTTTGTCCATGTGACAAACTTGAGGCTTTTGTGATTCGCTTGCCCCTCCCCCCAGTGAACTGGCCCCGTCTGCACAGCTGGCTTCAGGTTGGCCATCCAGACCCAGGCCAGCCTGCTTCCATGAGCAGGGGACACCGGCCGTGACAGAGCCCCCCAGGGGAGATTGGCCCGGGTGTTGGGGAAGGATTCCCAGAAGCCGAGACACCTGAGCCAAGGCTCTGGATGGATGGGGTTTTCAAGGAGGACAGACGGGGCACCTCCTGAGACGTACAAGGGCCTGGGGGCTTGAGGAAGCAGGGTGTGTTCAGGGAGACGGACGGGTGGGGAGTAGAGATCCTGGGGCTCTCTGTGCCACCTGGAGGGTCCTCCATCCTCCTCATCGCCCACAAGGACACCCCTGAGTGCAGAGCCTGGATCAGACCCCTCAACTTCTGCTGGGCACCGGCTGATGCACACACAGGGGGACTACCCAGCCTCATGTGACGCGTGGCAGGTGCGCAGCCACCTCACTGATGGCCTGGCCACCTTGGCTCTGGCCTGACCCCAGCTCATGTCTGCCAGCTAGCCTCCTCCACGCAGTGAGCATTGGGCTGTTCCCTGCTCCGGCAGGCATGCCTCTCAGTAATCCCTGGGATTAAGCCCCTTCTGCCTGGACTCCTGCTGGCACCTTGGGACAGCCCCTCAGCTCTGAGCTTCAGTTCCTCCTCTGCCCGGTGGAGAAGCGGGTCAGTCACCTCTGACAGGTGGCCAGGTGTGCAGAAGGTGCTCAGGAGGCTCAGGGATGTCCCCGACGGGCTCCATAGCTCCCCTCACAGTAGAACTTCTCCGAGTTCTGAACATGACAGACTTCAGAGAAATTGGTATGGCTACAGTTTAGCAATAGACTACCGTGACCACCTGGTGACCACCACCCAGGTCAAGAAGTCCAGCACTGTCAGCTCCCTGGGGTTCCCCCCAGGACCCCTCCCCAAATACAAATGCCCCTGCTCCCAGAGAGCACCAGGACCCCCACCTTGATGGATCTGTCACCTGAGAAGACACCCAAACCGGGCCTCATGCCTCCTCTGCGTGGGACCACTCAGCCTGCGCCTCTGGGGTAGGCTGGCCCGTTTATTCCTCGGTGCAAGGCTAGAGATTCCCAGCCTAGACCAGTGTGAGCGAAGCTGACATGTCCATTCCCTCACAAGTGTTTTTGGGGTATGAGCTGCATTCCTGAGGTGCACCCAGAGTGGAACTGCTGAGGCACATGGCACACATGTTACCAGCTTTGGAAGATGAGCCAAGGGTTCCACATCCACATTTCTTCTGCCTGGCTGTGTCCCACCAGATCTACACATGCACTGTCACCGTAAGCAGGGGCACTCCGGAGCACTGAGTCCACGCTCCAGGTCCTGCCTGTTTGGTGCCTGTTCGGGTTTCTTCCCTGGTGGCTGGGGTGTGGCTCAGTCGTGGAGCGCTTGGTTGGCACGGGCCAGGCCCTGAGCTGCACCCCAACTCCCCAGGGGGAGAAAAGCAGAGGTTTCTTCCTCTGTGGCAGCTGCAGGCACTTGCCAACCAGAGCGCTGGCTGTTCCTGGCAGGTTTGCGGGAGCTCTCTGCACGGCTGGACAGGAGGCCAGTACTTCCCGCAGCTGCTGGGCTTTGTTGCTTCCAGCTCGGCCAGGTCCGGGGGCGAACAGAAGTTCCTGACTGTACTCTTGTTGAAGATCTCAGGCTTTTGCTTTTTGGCTAAAGCTTTCTGCGTGTAGTTTAAGGAATTCCCCCGAGATCATGAGGCCGCTGGCCATAGCCCACTGGACCTCAGGTGTGGAGTGTGGTATGAGGTGGGGCCCTTGGGTTTCACTTGTTGGCCCATGACTGCTCTTGTCCCCATCCCGCCCTGCACTGCTCTCTATGCTGGGCTGTTGGGAGTGCCAGCCTGGCTCTGGAGACAGGCATGTGATTATCAGGTAGCCTCACAGATGTCCCAGCAGGATCTTCCTCTGGGCCATGCTTGTGCCCTTCCTGAAGCCCAGTGCTGAGGATGCACCTCCAAACCCCCCTGCCCCTCTGTGCCCAGAGCCCCTTGTGCAGAAGTCAGGCGCCCAGGCCCAACACCTCCTGCCCCACCTCCCCACACCTGCCCCTGCGGGATCCTTCTCCCCAGAGAATGGGCTTCAGTTTGCCCATTGGTCACGTAGTGTTTACTAAGTGCCACCATTTACCTGAAGGCAGTGCTGGTGCACGTGCAGCAGTGAAGCAGGAGTGAGCCTTCTGCCCAGAGCACACGGGGAACTTTTTAAAACAAATAAATACCCAGGTGACACGTGCTATGGAGACAAAAACTGAGAGCAGTGAGCCTGTGTTGGGGGAGGGGTGTGACGCTGTGGGCTGAGCTCCTGGGGGTGGGAACAGGGGAGGGAGCAGCTGCCCCCAGAGTTCCAGGCAGGGAACAGCACATGCAAAGTAACTTGTAAGAAGCTCAGGTGGTGGTGGTGGGGGAGTGTGCTAGGTGACAGAGGGTACAGGTGTGAGAGGAAGGGGGTGTCAGAGATGCTCCTGAGGGCCGGACCACACTCTGGAAGGAAGGCTGGAACTCCGTCCCCCATGCAGAGGCTGCTGTGGGAAGAAGGAACTTGTGCACAGGCACGGGATCCCTCGTATCTAGTGGACCCTGGCCAGCGCCTTGGAGGGAGTAGGTACTCACTGGGGTCAGGGGTCTGACTGGTACCGTGGTCCAAGACCTGCCAACTCCAGAGGAGGTGCTGGGGGTGCGGCTGGCCCCTGTTGCCATCCCCTCCAGGACGACTGTTGGGTTCTCAGGCCTCCCCTCCTCTCCTGTCCCAGGTCCCTGCTGTCCTGCTCTGTGCCTTCCTCGCCCACTACCTCAGCAGGCCAGAGCCCTCGGGATGGAGGTCCTTCAAATCTCTCTGCCCCGCCTCCAACCCTGACCCCACCAGAAACCCAGGGACTCACTAAGCTGTGAATGACTACCTCACTTTGATTTCTCCCTTTGGGGGTCAGGGCTTATAAAGGGACCTACCACATGACCCGTTCTCCCTCCCTCCTGTATCTGCCCTTCAAAGGCTCTAGTCCCACAGCCCAGCTGAGTCCCACTCTTCAGCAGAGCCTCCTAGAGGGCGTCTGTGGTTAAGACAGCAGCCATTGGACTGGAGATATAGTTGGTAGAGTGCTTCCCTCCCACACACCAGGCCCTGGGTTCAATCCCCAGCACCACAAAAGGAAAAAAAAAAAAAGAAGAAGGAGGCAGTCACCTGGTTTGAATCCCAAGTCACCTGGTTTGAATCTCAGTTCTGCCAGTTACTGGCTCTGTGACCTTGGGTAGATTTCTTAACCTCTCTGATTTGCAGTCTCCACGTAGTGAACTAGGGAATTAACAGCAGCAGCTGAGCTCCCATCCTGAGGAGTACGGGCGCTGACCTGGCGCAGGGCTGAAGCCAAGTGGGCCAGCCGCTGTGTTTGTGGCCTGCCTCTCTCGGAGGTCCGCCTTTGCCCCGTGTCCTCTTCCACTGGGCAGGTGACAGCAGCCAGCCACGTGCTGTAGGTCTGGCAACCCCAGGTGGACAGGGAAGTCATGTGGTGAGTTTCTCTGGGCAGGGGTCTCGGCAGCAGGAAGAGGAGGCAGAGCTGGGAGGCAAGTGGGAGGTCAGGATGCGAGATGCTCAGAGTTGGGGGCCAGAGTCTGAGGGTCACCCCTAACCTGGAGCAGCACTGAGGAGTCATCTTGGGGTGGGGCCTAGGGATGGGATCAGGGTGTCCCTGAGTCCCTCACATCTCAAGGGCATCTGCCTCCATTTGTGCATGGGGAAACTGAGGCACCAGGGGCTGGGGTGCCCCACCCAGGACCCCAGCAGCCATGGCAGGGCAGAGGGTGCTGAGGCTTGGGCCTGCCTGGCTGGGCCCTGCTTAGCCACCTGTCCTCTCCCTGGCCACTTGCCTGGGCACACCTTGCACCTTCCCTGCTGAGCAGAGCAAATAGCCAGCCCGCAGGTGACGCTCATCACCCCTCATGAGGTGGCTCTGGCTGGGGAGGCTGGGAGAGCCTTCTGGAAGGTCATGGTGGTCACAGGTGCCCCTTGGGGAAACAGGCCTAGAAAGGCAGCTCCTCCCTGGACCCTCCTCCCCCAGCCCCAGGCTGGGGCTCAAATCTGCCTTCGTAGCTGCAGTGTTTTTCTCTGAGACTGGGTTTTACCCCAGGACTGCTTGAGCGTGTGTGTGCGCACGCGTGTGCAGGCGTGTGAGAGAGAGCAGGAGCGCAGGAGTGCATGTGTTCACAGAGGTGCAGGAGTAAGGGGGCGCGAGGGTGGAGTGAGACCAGCCAGGGACCTAGGGCTGGTCCAGAGAGGCCCTGGGTGTGGCTGGGTTTCAGGGCAGGGGCGGGCAGCCCCGTGGCCAGCAGTCCAGGGTCACTGATGAGCATCCCGCAGCTCTGGTTAGCTTTATGATCCCCAGAATTTGAGAAAACAGGCCTCCCACTGGTACAATTAATAAGTTTTCCCACGTCTCTTTGCAGGGGTGAGCAGACTGTGGGGTGGTCAAATCAGTGAAGCCAGCGTGGGCTCCTTGGTGGCCAGTAATGAACCTGATAATCAAAGTGTCACGTGGCAGCCTCTTCTCCCCTAGGCTCCTAGGAGGGGTGGCAGGCACTGGGAGGTTAATTTGGGAGCCCTGTGGGAGCCATCATTGCCCGTGAGGCCTGGTCTGTGGTCATCTGTCTCCCTGTGCCCCTTCCTCCTAACACTGACGCTGGGCAGGAGGGACATTAGGCCACAGCGGGCATGGCCTGCCCTCCCAGTGGCCTCGTTCCCTGTGGGGAAGACAGACAGGAAAGCACATCAGCAGGGCCTGGCTGGGTGCTGTGAAAGAGGGGGGCCCAGGGAGCCCTGACAAAGCTGGGGGTTGGGGCGCTCCTGGGGTTGACCACGTGGCTCACTGTCTGTCTCCTGACATAGCCAGCCTTGGCTCCCTGTTCCTATTTTGCCCACCAGAAGGACAGGGCCCCAAAGGCACCACAAGGCTTCCTTGTCCGGGAGAGAGAATCAGAAACCTCAGCCTCTCCCGAGGCCTGCTGGCTGACCCCAGCAGCTGGGCCAGGGCAGGCAGGCCTGGCGCAGAGGCTGCCTGGCAGTTGGTGTAGTAACAGGCGTGTGGCACCGGGTGTCGGGACAGATGCTGGTAGGTGGGCACGAGGCGATGGCGCCTGCGGAAGCTCCCTTTGGATAGCTTGGTTTTCTTGGTCAAGAAGGAAATGAGGTCATGTGCTGTGGCTGGAGCCTTTGATCATCAGGTTCAATACTGGCCACCAAGGAGCCCATGCTGGGTCAGCCTGCCACAGAGGGGAAAGTGAGCCTGTCACCTCCACAGTGCATTTGCCTTCCATCTAGAGGGGTACAGGCACACAGTTGAGGGAGAGGTGGCCCTAAAGGGCGGGGTTTGCCTGGTAGCACAGTGAAGATAGATTAGGGATTTGAGGAGGCTGTGCGGTCCTTGGTGGTCAGTGAGGACAGGGCCAGTGAGGGGCTTTGCCGGCTGCTAGCACTGATGTGTCAAGGGTGTCAAGGGGCATCGGAGGGTGGAGCTGGGGAGAGTGGGTGTCGGAAGTGGGATTCCTCCAGGGGTCTGACTGGCAGAAGCACCGTGGGCCTCGTGGTGGGTCTGGTAGCCCACACACACCCTGCAGGCCCTCCCTGGAGTTGGGAGGCCTTCTGTGGCCCTGACTCGTGTGTGAAGCTTTGAGTCCTGGGCTACTCGGGACCTGGGAGCTTTGTCTAAAAACCAGGTCTGATGAAGACAGGTGAGGACAGTGGCAAGCCCTGACCTGCAGGAGTGAGCCTGCTGTGGGCACAGAGACGACAACCCACTGTCCTGGCAGTCAGTCCTGACCCTCCTTCCTTGGGCCCCTGCTGACTGCTCTCTGGGGACTGGGGTCCTGGGTCTTCACCTGGTGGCCTTCCCTGTGGGTACAGGGATCTGCCTGGATGTTTGGCGACTGGAGTGAGGAGAGCAGTGGCCCAGAGTCCTGCTCCTTGACTTCTGTGCACCTCAGTTCTCTTATCTGGGGACGGAGTGATGAGAGGCCCAGGCAACTGCTAGGTGCCGGTCGACAGTTTCTGTCCTACCTGCAAAGGTCCTGGCAGGGTGGATGGCACCAGCAGGGCCACCACCGAGGCCCAGGGAAGCAGACTCCTGAGACAGGCAGAAACCCATGGCCTCCGAGCAGAAGGAGCGCCAGTTGGAGGTGCACGAGGGTCTCACCCGCAGTAAGAGGGTCCGCCACCCGGCTCCTCCCCTGGAAGGCACAGGGGCACAGGGCCTCCTGCATGGTGGCCTCTGCAGAGCGTCTGGTGTGGGCCCCCGGGAGCTACCCCCACTGGGAGAGAACGAGCTGGGTGGGGGCCACTTGGTCTCCTCTCAGGGTCAGTGTCAGCCAGTGGAGGTGGCCCTTGGCAGGAGCTGTGGAGGGGGCAGACGATATCCCTGACTGCCCCTGGCTGTCAGCCCTGGTGTTGGGAATGTGATGAGAACAGAGGCTCCAGTGGCAAGTGACCAGGCCAGGGCAGCTGGCGCCTCCTCACGGGCCCTGCAGGGGGAAGGCAGTCTTGGGGGATCTTTGCAAGCCCCCCGACTTCATCAGCCTCAACATGCCCCCCACCCCCATGCAAGAGTGCAGCAGACCTTGCAGCCGGGTCAGCTGTCGCTCTGCTGCGCCCTGCGGTGTCCGGCCAGCTCGTGAAGGCACGCCCTGGCTCTGTGCCAGGCCCTGTGCACAGTGGTGGGTCCCTGGGGAGCTGGGCGCATGGTGTTGGTACAGTGGAGAGTCAGGGATTTTTGGCCAGGGGCAGGACCTGATCTGGCTGGGTTTTACAACGGGCTGCTTGGAGGAGTCTGAGTTGGGGGGCCGGGGAGGGGCAGGAGGCCCTGGGACCCTGGCACTCGGTGATGAAACAGGACAGCAGCTCCGCTGAGGACCCTGCCCAGGAGCCACGCAGGGAGGGTGGGGCCAGCTGGGGCTTCAGGACCCCCAGGTGCTGGGTGGGGAGGAGTTCACCTGGGCAGGAAGGAAGCAAGACAGATCCTGGCAGAGGGGACATGGGGACAAAGTCACCAGGATGAGAAACTGGCTGCAGCATGTGAAGAATGACAAGCAATTTGGTGTTGCTGGAGCATGACTGTCGGGCCCAGGCTGAGAGCTGAGGCCACAGCTGCGCCTGCGGGTGCCGAACGGGCCACACAGCATCAGGGGCACAGGACGGGAGTGGCTTTCAGTCCCTGGGCTGACTGTGGGACGGTGAGGCCGCCACCCGGCCCTGCCCGTCGCCATGCAGACCGGTGGGGAGCTGTCGAGCAGAGTCGGGTATGATTCCCCGGGGGCCGTGCTCGGGGCAGGTCATCCACAGCGAGGAGAGGGCCCCAGGGAGCACCCAGATGGAGCTTCGGCAGGGGGACCCAGATGGGCTTCCTAGGGGAGGTGGCCGAGCAGAGCCTCCTGAGGAGCAGCGCCAGGGAAGGCGGAGCGGGGGGCCTCCCAGGAGAGGGAGCAGCAGGTGGAGTCCTGGAGGGGACGTGAGGGCCACGCTGGGGAGCTCAGAAAGGTCTGAGCAGTTGTCCCGCAGCAGGGAGGAGAGGAGGCAGCCTGGCTGGACAAGGGCAGAGCACTGACTGGCTGTGCCTGGGAGTGTGCGGGTGTCTGGTGCGCTGGGCGTGGCTGGACCCCTCTTTGTGGCCTCTTGCCAGGCTAGAGCAGGGTGGGGCCCCAGCTGGGTTCCACAGGTCGCTGGCTCCTGCCTCCTGGTGGGGTGGTGAGAGTGCTTCCGGGGACTGCTGTGAAGCGTGGAACTAGTCCTGGCACAGCCTGAGCATCTGCCCTCTGCCCCTCCCCGGGGACCTGCGGCTGGTCCTGGAGCCCCTCCAAGCTGGTTAGGCTGGTCCCGGGACCAGTTGCTCCCTTGGGGAGGAAGATAGGTGCTAACAGGGGACCCCGGCTGCTCCAAGTCCCTAGAGGTCGGCTCCTGTGGGCTCTAGGCCCCTCCTGTGAGGAGAGGTACACTCCTGCTCCCCTGTGAGGATTCTGTGTCCATGTGGTTGTCCTGTTCACCATGGCCAAGACTTGGGGCAATCCTTTGGTGCCCCAGGTCAGCCCTCTGTCTGTTTCTCTGCCCAGCAGTCTCCAAGCCCTCCCACCAGCAGAAGGAAGAGCACCCCGTGCCCCCAGGCAGGGGTGAAGCCAGGCTGGTTGTCCCCAGGGCTGCATGGTTCCACCACACCAGCTCCTGCTGGGGCCCTGCTGGCACTGCTGACGGCGGCTGGGAGCTGAGCGGGAGGTGGCTAATTCCCTCTCCCGCGGCTGCCAGGCCTGTCTGGGCTGCTCTCTAAGTGCCAGCAGGCTCAGTGCAGCTTCCGGCCTGCTCTTCTCTAGAAGAGGAGCCTAAAGAGGGCCAGTAGGCCGGCTCTCCCCGAGATGGCTGTGCAGCCCCGGGCCTGTGGCTAACCCTCTCTACACCCCACTTTTCCCATCTCTAGGATAGTGTTCCCCACATGCAGGCAGGAATGAGAATTTCCATGTCTTCCCTGGCTCAGAGCAAGAGTGGGTTGTCTCAGTGTTTAATGAATACCTGTGAGCGTCCGGAGTCAGACCTTGGGTCACCTCACCAGCCCTACCCCTTCCCTGGGCCTCAGTTTCCCTCTGGGTCCCAGCCTTTGTCCAACTTCAAGCTGCCCCACTCCTTTGAGACCTCACCAGGAGCGTCTCTGCAGACGGCTCTGTCAGTGGGACCTCAAGAATGCAGACTAGGAGGAGGACCCCTGTGGCCACGGCTGGCTTCTCTCAAGTCACCAAGGGCTGACCGGCTGGTTCTGACTGCTCCAAAGGGAACCTGCCCATTTGGCTTAGCAGCATTAGGGCCGTTGGCCAAGGGTGGACCTGGGACAGGATGCCCAAGCCTAGTCCAACCAGAGACCAAGCACCTGCTGCTCACCACCACCTTCCTGACTCCTGCTCAGGAGCCCCGGGGCAAGGGGCCCATTTCACAGGTGAGAAAGCAAGGCCCAGAGAAGCGGTGGTCATGGTGAGGCTTGTGGCCAAGAGTTTCCCCTGGCTTCTGCTGCCCCCCTCAGCCCATCAAATCATTGCTTATGGTGATTTTTTTTTTTTTTTTTGGTGTCCAAATTTGATCCTCAGTAAATTTTTTTTTCTAATTTTTCATCCATGGAAAATATGAGAAATCCAGAAAAGTATAAAAAAAACTTTTTTTCAATTACCCAGCATTCCACCACTCAGGCGTAACAAATTGACATATCCTGCCTTCCACGATGCTCTGCAGCAGTCGTTCACTTAGACAGGATTACGCCACGCTCGCCGGCACGCGCCTCTGCCTACGTTCCCTTGAGGCCTGGCTTCTGGACAGCATCGGAGTCTTTGGTGGTGGAACTGGCCCCTCGTAGCAGGGATGACCTCCCACTTTGGCTTCAGAGCCAGCAAGTCAGCCCTGAGCATCCCGGCACCCACGTCCCTACAAGCCCCTCAGCTGGGATGGCCACACAGCAATCCTCTGGGGCTGGGGTATGTCCTGCTGTCCTCCAGTAGGGCAGCCCCAACAGGCCAGGCCAGACCTGTGCTCTTTCCCACACCACATTGTCCAGTCTAGACTGGCCTTATTCTTATGGCCATAGACTATGGCCTTATATCCAGGGAGCTTAGCCAGATCCCAGGGGAGGTGAAGTGGGTCCTGATCCTCTAACCACCCCCAGGTCCCACAGCCCACAGGACAGTCCTGCAGAGAAAAGGGACCACCTGTCTCTCCAGCATCCTGTCTCTGACCAGTGGGTCTTGCACACTGGAAGTAGCCAGACAGGAACCCAGTTCCGTAACAGGACAAGCACTGGCAGCCCCAGAGCAGGGGAGGGGACACACTGTTCCACTGTATGACTCCCTCTGAGGCCTGCAGGCAGGGGCCTGCCACACTGGGACTCAATGCCACAGACCCTTTAGAGTGACCAGAGAGTTCTGACAGGTGCACCGGCTGGGACCCCTCTTTGAGGTTCCTGAATCCCTTGGCCTCCGCCACCTTGAAGACAGGAGTCTTCCCCTGGGGTGCACCACACATGGATCTCCCATCTCTTAGGGTCTCAGCGAGGGCCATGGTTGGTGCCCGATGGTGGCCCCGCGGGCCTCCCCATGCCCCCAGCCTGTCCCACCTGTTCTGAGCAGCTCTGTCCTCTTCGCCCACAGGCTGCGCAGCCCCTGGGTGCCCTCGTGCCTCGGGCAGCCCCGAGTCCTGCAGGGCCGCCTGACCAGGTCCTCACCCTCGCTCTGGGACAGGTAACACACCTGTTGTCTCCCCCCATCCCATTCATTGGTGTCTGCGTCTGTCCCCGGACATCCATCCCATGTCTGTGTCTGACTCCCCAAGACAGATGAGGAGGCTGGGAGAGAAGAAAGGTCTCCCAGGCCAGCAGAACATTGTCACCACACCCGGGCTCTGACCTTGGGCTCGGGCTCCTGTGAGTGGCCAGGAGTGGCCCTCGTGAGGGGAGACGTCTCCAGGACTCTTCCTGTCCAGGGACTGCTATGGCAGGGGGGAACCCCTGAGCCCACTCTCGCTGCCAGGTTAGGGACAGCTCCATGGGCCCAGATCAAAGCGAGGTGGCCCCGCAGGTGGCAGGCTCCACAGGGCTGGCACAGGAGGGTGACCCCAACCTGGAGGACCACGACTGGCTGCTGCTAGCACGGCACCCTCCCTTCCCCATGCGTTGGCTAAGGCCTATTTCTGGACACTGGGGACCCGCCAGGCCATACCCTGACCTGAGGCAGGACCCCGGGCCCCGGCACTGCCCCCAGGCTCTCGGTGGCCTGGAGGCCCTGCTTCCACAGCGCCAGCCCAGCCTTATCCCTGTATGCCAATGGCTTAGTGCCCACCAAACGGGGGCCAGTGACAGACCTGCGCCCATGTGTGGGCAACTAACCCCATTTACAGTTGTGGAAACTGAGGCTACAGCCAGGTGGGGCGCGGGTTAGTGCCCTGAGAGGGAGGACAGGAGGCAGGGTTGTGGCAAGACCCAGGTGACCACCCAGTACCCTCCTGTCCAGACCTTCTAAAGAAACAGCCTCTAGGATTGGAGTCAGCTGTGAAGGGCAGCAGAAGGGTCCCATGGCCCTCCCCACATGGGGGCGCAGGTAGCAGTCAACAGGTGGTCTCTGTGTCTGCACTGGATAGTTGAGTGAGAGGCACAGGGGTCCGTTGGCTGCTGGGCTCAGGGTGGGCGGAGCCCAAGAGACGCGGCTGGGGATTAGACCAGGCGGGGTCCGGTCGGTCGGGGCTAGATGTAGACATTTGGCCTCCAATGGCCCCGGGCTTTGCAGAACAGCCTGGGGGAGGGCGGTGTCTGTGGGTGTGGTGGAGCCAGAGGGAGGGAGAGGAAGACGTGGTGGGGACACCAGTGTGGGTGAGCCTGGGGCCTCACAGGGGCTGGGGCTGGGAACCATGTCAGGAGCCTGAGTTGGAGGCTCCTGCAGCAAGGGGCGTGGAGATGGCCACAGTGTGGGCTCTGCAGCCAAGGACTGGCCTGGGTGCAGCTTGAGGTGGCGGGCATGAGGGGCTGGGGTGCCATGAGAGAGGAAGTCACCCAGTGTGCAGAAGGTCCCTGGGAGGCCCAGGTGAACTGAGGCTCCGGAGATGTGCCCTGGGGTGGCCCTGCCGTCGGCCCGCGCTCCTGCTCACTGCCCTCTCCACTGTGGGCCAGAACACTGCTCCCTGCTGAAAAGTCCCAGGGTCGGGTGGGGAAGAGGGCAAACACGCCGAGTGGCTGGGGGACAGGGGCTGGCCAGCCCCAATGACAGTAGTGCCCAAGAGCAAGGTAACCAAGATGGGGGAGGGAGGGCAACCAGCTCTGAGGAGTCCCATGGAAACCAGGCCCCTGAAATGGGTCAGGGCTGGGTGAGGGCACAGTGAACTGCTGGCCTCAGAAGAAAGAGGCCCCAGAACTGGTCAGAGAGTACTCGGGGGAGGCTGGGGGAGGGGTCAGGAGTGAGGCCTGACGTGGCCACTGGAGCAGAGGACAAGGCCCTCCCTCTTCTCGAAGAGGCGGAGCCTGTAATGAGAGCTGCTTCAGGGAACATCCAACCTCAGGGGCTGCTGCCTGCCCCAAACCAGACACTGTCTACAGTGGGGAGCCCTGGTGATGTGGGCACCCAGGAAGTCTGCTGCCCTGACGGGGAAGAAAATAGGGGCAGTGGGGCCAGCTGGAGTCTGGTTGCAGGATGCTAGAGGCTGGGCAGTCCAGGAAGGCTGCCTGGAGGAGGCGGGCAAGACCGTGGAGCAGCAGCCAGCCTGCGTGGGCTCCCCCAGCTGGGGGCCTTGCCTTGCATGAGAGCTTCCCCTGTTATTCGGTCCTCTCTTTGGGGGAATTGACTCTTGGGAAGACCCGCCCCGCCCTTCTGTGAAATTCTCAAGCATGTAAGCAACTCTTTATTTATTTTTAAAAATGTAGACCTGGGCAGGAATCCAGTAATGCATAAAGGAGGCTCACGGGTGCAAGGCGGTGGTTCACTTGCAGGCCAGAGACTGAGGAAGCTCCTGATGGGGCCCGGGAAGCGGTCCTGTTCCTGGGAGTCGGAGAAACCCTCCCCAGTCCCTGCACATCCCTTGCTGGGTTTGGGTCGGGGAGGTCCTGAGGACACAGGCTCTTGCCCACATCTGAGCAGTCGAGGCTCCTGGCCCTGCGGGGTCTCCAGCATGACACCTGACCTCCTCTAGCCCCCCACGGTCAGGATGTTGCTGTGCACCCCACATCAAACCTGCCAGAAGTTGCCCCCCTCCAGAGCACTGGTGCACAGGCCCCTACCCTGACCCCGGGGACAGCAGGGTGGCCCCTGCCCTTCTGGGAGCTCACGACCAGCTCCTGGGGCAGGTCACCCACTAGCCCCCGCCTGGTGCCCAACTTTACTTCAAGAAATCCTTGTCTGATGGCTCAGAAGGGTAGCTGGTGTCTTGGGTGGTGCCGTGAGCCAGCAAGTGGCATCCTGGGGAGCCCCCAGTCTATGGGAAGGTGGAGCCCCAAAAGCGTCCCTGGCTTCAGGAAGGCTTCCCGAGGGGACCTGAGCAGGCAGGGCACTGCTGAGCTTCCAGTGCTGTGTGCCAACCCTGCTGGGTCCTGCCTGGGCATGGGGTGTCACCCCAAACCTCTCTTTGGCCCAGAGAGGTAGACACAGTATTCTGGGGCCACCCGTCAATTAGGGGAAGGGAAGTCAGGTCTCAAGTATGACACTGTCAACTCGGCCTTGGCATCCCTGGCCAGCTCCCAAGGGAGGCCTGGGGGCCAATGGTGCTCCCTGTACCAGGGCCCTTTAAGCCACTCACACACACCGGCAAGGTTCTGGGGTCAGTTTCCACTCCAAGGTGACCGCATGGGGACTTCCTTGCAGCAGAGGCACTTGGCTCAGAGCCCCTGACCCCTGGGGCTGGAAGTCCTCAGTGCCGCTGCTGGGGGCAACTGTGTGTGTGCACGAGTGAGAGAGTGCGACCTGGGCGTGGCATGCACCCATGGCACACGTCAGCTGGTCAGCTGCCCGCGTGGCCCGGCTGCCCGCTCAGTGCGCGGCCGGCCACCGCGGCATGTCGTTGCAGTGCGCTGCAGGAGCAGAAGGGAGAGTTGCGCAAGCGGCTGTCCTACACCACGCACAAGCTGGAGAAGCTGGAGACAGAGTTCGACTCCACGCGCCACTACCTGGAGATCGAGCTGCGGCGCGCGCAGGAGGAGCTAGAGAAGGTCACCGAGAAGCTGCGCAGGTGAGGCCCCTGGGGGAGCTGCCGCAGGAGGCTCCTGCCTGCCCAGGTAGAAGTCAGACCTTGTGCCCAGAGCAGCAGGCCAGGACCTGAACACAGGGTCGGTCAGCTGGTAGCAGGGACAGGCTCTGCCCCGCGCCCTCTCCATGCCCGGCTCCACTCCGAGCCCCTCACTCCTGTTCATTTTGGGTGTGGCGGCAGCACAACATAGACGCAGTCTCCAGAGGCGACTGGCCCAGCAGGGTCCCCAGTGGCACCCTGGGTCCTGATGGGGACGTGGTGTCTGGGCCTGGAGAGGAGACAGATGCAGAGTTGGGGCCCCTCCTGGAGCGGCTGGGGCCAGCGGCACCACTGCTCCTGTAAGATGGCGTCTCTCACCCCTCATGCACTTTCGCATCTGACACAGAGAATGGAAGCGAAGGCCAGCTTTGCTGTTGGCTTAGTTTGTTTTAAATATTTAGAGAGAACCAGCTGGTGCTGCCCTGAGGGGGGCTTGCCAGGAGGGCTGTTTGTCCCTCCCTGAATGGCCCCGTCCTGCTGAGCCTTCCGATGTCACCATTTTGTTGTGTGGAAACCAAGCCTGGCCAGACCCCCATCACGGCCGCTGTCACTGCCTGCCTCCTACCCGCCCTTCTGTGTCAGTTCCCCTGGCAAGCTGGGGCCGAGGACGCAACCCAAAGGTTGTGTAGAAGATGGAAGCTTCCCCCCAGCCCCTGCCACTGGAGGGGATCCACAGAGCCTCCACCTGAGGCCTGCCTCCACTCCTCCTCTCTTCTAGACTCGCGCCCTGGGTCCATCCCATGCCTTCAGTCTCTTCCTTACTAACATGCAGCTGTGCTGTCAGCTGTGTCTCGAGGACTGTAAGAGCTGTGTGAAGATGTGAGCAAGCTGGCGGGGACAGAGGACCTGACGGATCCTGCTGGGGTGGGGGCAACAAGGCCTTGGCCTGGCCTAGGAAAGCTCAATGAGGTGGTTTCTGCTCTGGGAGGAAGTGCACATTCAACCAAGGCGGGGCAAACAGGACGGGAAGTTCAGCTCCAGCCTGCTCAAAAGGCGCGCAGCCACAGGGGTGCGGGAAGGCTGGACCTTGCATAGCAATGACCCTTTCCCTCCTGCCGCAGGATTCAGAGCAACTACCTGGCACTGCAGAGAATCAACCAGGAGCTGGAGGGCAAGCTGTACCGCATGGTGAGGGTCACCCCGCCACCACTCCCCATCCAGCACTGCCTCCTGGGGCCTGTGACTCTGAGCACCTGGGGGAAGTGGCCCCTGGCATCCCCTGGCTCATTCAGGAGCTGAGTCCCAGATCTCGCTTCCTGATGGCTCCGGGACTTGGTTGGTTCTACCCTTGTCACTGAGTGGGAGGCACTGCCAGGACAAGGACAGGACTGGGCCGGGTTGCCCGGGCTGCGCCAGCATCAGGTCAAGCAGCCCGTCCGGCTGTGCAAGCAGAGCCGCAGGACAGAAGGCCTGCGCTGGGATGGAGTCAGCTCAGCTGCCCAGGGACTGAGGGGAGCCCTCCTTCAGGTGGTGCGAGAGTCTGAGGTGGGCTTGAGCGTCAACCCACCCTTCCTGGGGACATTCCCCAGGCCCGGCCCTGGTGGGGGTTGAGACCCTTGAAACCCACATAGCACCTGGTGTTGCCTTTTCTCTGTGTGTTGGCAGGAGCAATAGCAATGGTGGCCCTGGGCATCTGGTCTTGACTCTAAGGAGAAGGCATCTGCGACTCCAGCTTGGGGGTCAAGACAGGTTCCTTATAGTTTGGCTGGTCTGGCTCTGCTGAGACCCTGGACAGGCCCCTTTTTTTCTGAACCTCAGTTTCCTGATCTGTCGAGTGAGGCGCGCAGGCTTTGTGAGGCACAGAACACAAGCCATCCCCAAACTCCTGGGAAAGGATGCTGTGGGCCTGTGTTGCAGATAAGAACCGAGGCTCGGCAGGCAGTGACTTGCCAGGGGTCATCGGGCTTGTCAGTGGTGCAGCTGGCCTCAAACCTGGGTCAGTCCATGTTCCTAACCCCTACAACCTGGGCTCCCAGCACCATGTCATTCAGGCTCTTGGGACACAGGAGGCCTAATCCAACAGGCCTTGAGCTAGCCTTCTAGACCTGACCACTGACCACCTCCTTCCATTTCCCTGTCCCGCAGGGCCAGCACTATGAGGAAGAGAAGCGTGCACTGAGCCATGAGATTGTCGCCCTCAACAGTCACCTCCTGGAGGCCAAGGTGACCATCGACAAGCTGTCAGAGGACAACGTGAGTGCCGTGTGCATTTGGCCCACGGAGGGCAGTGGGGCATCTGAGGGGGCTTCCTGGGAACACTGGCAGTTGGGGCCTTTTTGACTTGGAGGAGCTCCAAGCCAAGGGGCTTGGCCCCAACCTGGCACAGGGGACAGGTGGCTGGGCAAAGTGTTTAGGACTTGGAGGAGTGCTGGTGCAGTTGGGGAAGGACAGGTGGGCCACATGCTGCTGAGGCATCCCCAAGAGACCCTCTGCTGGGAGGGCTTGAGTTAGGGAGGGAATGGGAGGCCAGGTTATCCCACCCAGGGTGAAGCTTCCTGGCCCCAGGTGGGGTGGTGGCACTCAGGACTCTCGCCCCAGTGTTGCCCAAAGGCCTGTCCTCAGAGGCCCCATGAGATGGGTGGGCACTCTGCAGCGACCATGCTCTCAGCATTGATCGACCCCTTGCCAGATCTAGCTATCCTGAGACTTTGATATGAACAGCACGGGCAAAAAAAATTACACCCCCCCCCCCTGCCCACATGGAGTTGACATCAGAGAGGGGACAACAGACAGTAGCAGTAACTACACAGCCCTGGAGATGGTAGAAGGGCTCTGCTGCAGAGAGGAGAGGAGCCAGGAGCAGGACAAGGAGCTGCCAGTGGCAAGGTCTGCAGACTTGGCTGGGTGTTTCTGGAACAGGCTGCTTGAGCCAGGACCTGAAGGCAGGGGTGGAGGGAGGCCCTGCAGACACCTGGAGAGGAATTCTTCCAGCTGAAGGGCCATGCTGCCCAGCCCAACCTAGAGAGAAGCAAAGGGGCTGTTGCAGCTGGGAGTGGGGGGCACAGCCTCACTGCACAAGGTCCATCAGGAATCTGGACTGTAGTCTGAGGCAGGGGCCCCCGAAGTCTCCTGAACAAAGGGGCAGTGTGCCTGCACTTACAGTTCCACTGGGCTGGTAGCTAGTGAGGACACAGTGCAGGGGCTGCTGAGGGCAGCGGTAGGAAGGTCAGAGGAGACCAAGCCACAATCCACAGGACAGAGAGCAGTGGCAGCCAAGATGGTGGCAGGCAGGTGGGGAAAAGGGCTCATTCCTGGCAACATTTTGAAGATAGAGGCGACAGGACGAGCCCTTGGTGTGGCGTGCAGGCAGGTGATGAGTCTAGCAAGCCCCAGGGATCGCAGCCTGAGCAAGGCATGGCCACCTGTGGAGGGGTTGGTGTGGATGCGGCGAGGCTTGGATTTGAGAAGTGCACAGCACATCCAAAGAGAACGGTCTTGAGGGTGGTTGGGTACCAGGGTGTGGAGCTGGATGAAAGCCTGTTGCGTGTGGGTTGAGGTCATAAGGCAGTGCGTGCAGGGGAGGAGAGGGGAGGCTACAGGCCACGGGGACTCTCCAAAGTTAGTTAATAAGTTGGAACTAGCAAGGACAACTGAGAGTGAGCGCTAGCAAGAGGGAGACACCAGGCATGCGTGGTGGCCCAAGCCACATGAGGAGGAGGTGGTCCTCAGCAAGCTGGCCAGCTGGGTGACAGCTGCTGAGAGCTCAGGTAAGAGGAGGCCAAGAGCAGCCTGGGATCTGGGGACTCTGGGATTGGAGGCTGAGTAGAGTGGGGCCTCTGATAGTGAAGAGGCAATTCCAGAGGTGGGGACAGGAGGCCCCAAGCCCAGACCACTCCTGCACGCAGTGTGGCTCTCGCAGCAGGCATAGAGAACATGGTATGGGGAGACCTTTCCTCAAGTGCAAGGCCAGGCCCTCTGTGTAAGTTGCCACCCCTTCTGGCACATCTCTGTGTGGGTAGTGCATGTGTGGAAACTGAGGCACAGCCAGCTTAAGTGACCAGATCACCAGCAGTGGCTCACAGGCAGAGCAGAGCTCGGGCTCAAGGCCACCGGGTCCTTTCAACTTCACCAGGCTCTTAGTAGGTGCAGCACCCCCTCCTGCTCCCTCTGCTTGAGAAGGCCATGGCTTCTCCCCTGAGAGCCAGCAACTGTTGCCCCTTGGGAAGAACCTGAACCTGACACCCTCTGACGTGGTCAGTGCCCAGCCAGGGGCCCTGCCAGTGTTATGTCCTCACTCTGGGGACCATGTGCATGGCAGAAACTGTCCCAGGCCTCCAAGTGGCATCCCCTACTGGCTGGGCAGGTGGGGGTGCAATGGCAGAGCCAGGCTGGCTGGGCAGTACCAGAGCTGGCTGCTCTATGAGGCAGCCTCACAAGGGCCTCACAGGGGCCAGTTCTCAGTTCTCACTCAATTTTACTATTCCTAGGAGGCCCAGGGAGTGTGGAGAGGGGTTTGCAGACCTAGGTTCCCTCCACTATGCAGGCCAGTTGGGGCACCAGCCTCAGTGAGGGTGGGGGTGCAGAAGGCTCCAGGACATGGGGGAGGCAGGAAGGAGTGCCCATGCTGTGCACCACCTTGCCTGAACTGGTCCTGGCCAAGCTGGGCTTTGGCAGCAGCCCTGGCCAGGAGCACCATGGGGCAAGGCAGGTAGATGGTCAGAGCCCTGCTATGGGTCTGGAGTGGGTGAAGGCCTCTGCAGCCACAGGCACATGCAACAGAGATTTTCAAAGTCAGCCAAATCCCCTTAAGTCCTACTGTTTGCATCTGTTTTTAGCTCTGGAGGCTGACCAGTCCCTGTCTGTACACAGAGTCACACACCTTTCCCACTCCAGCCCAGCCCTCTCCCCCCCCCCCCAGCCAGCCCCATGGCCAGGCAATACTCCGAGTGGGGCATGAGCAGCAAGTCTGAGACTAAGGGTGGCAGGGGCTGGGGAACCACCCTCATTCCTGCCTGTCACTGCCCACCAGGTCATCTTGGAAGGACCCCCGGGGGCTGAGGGGCAGGGAGACCAGACCTGGTGGACAAGCCTGGGGCCTACACTTCCACTGCCCCACCTGTGGGAGGTTTTGTCTCAGCAGGGCCCCGGGCCACGTCTGGGCAGCAGCAGGACTGTGTGGCAGGACCCTGCACACACCAGCAGCTCCAGGTCCAAACAGGCCCTCACCTGCGGGCAGGAACGCAGAGCCCGGAGGGATGAGGCCAGGAGTCCATCCTTGTCCTGCCAGCCACAGAGCCGGGTCTGCCCACCCTCCCATTGCCCACTGGCCATTCGGCGCTGGTCAGGGCAGCAGGGACCTGCCAGGGCGAGCTGCGCCAAACGCCTTCTCTTGTCTTCCAGGAGCTCTATAGGAAGGACTGCAATCTAGCGGCCCAGCTGCTGCAGTGCAGCCAGACCTACGGCAGGGTCCATAAGGTGTCCGAGGTAACGTGACCCCGCCCCAGCCAGGCCCACCCTGTCCCAGGACCACTCTGGGCTCCTTTTGGGCCGGCCCCACCCCGAGGCCACCCCCACCCTTGAGGAGGAAGATGCCGGGTGAGCCTGAGCCCCTCGACCTCCTCACACCTGCGGGTCCTAGCCTCACTGCCCCCACGCATCCTGCCTGCCCTGGCTTGGACAGCCTGTGGCCCTCTCCAGGACTCCCTGTACCCACCCCTCTTCCTCTGCTTCCTCTGGGGCTGCTCCTGTTTCTGCTGCAAGCCCCCATCCAGAGCGTGCGCACTTCAGAGCAGCCCTGGGGACTGGGCACAATGACAGTCCCACTTTAGAGACAAGAAACACGCCTCAGGGAACAGGACTGACCAAGGGCCATGGTGAGCAGAGAGCAGACCTGGACTCAGAACCAGGCCTGTCAGGTGCCAAAGCAGACGGGACAGAGCCCACCCACACTCGAGCCCTCCCACCCAGGCCCTTGTCCGAGTCCCCTTTCCCCTGGGCCCAGGCCACACCTGACACGCTCACAAAATAGATCAAACAGTAGCGGGACATCGCCCACTGGCACGGGAGCCACAGGGTGCGTGACCCTGGCCTCAATCTTTGTTGCATCTGTTTCTGAGTCTGTCTCCTTCGGCAGCACAGGGTGGGGCTGGGGTGGGTGCCCAGAACCCGTGGGCCTGAGAGCAGGTCAGCCCCTGGGCAGGAGCAGGGAGTGAGGCCCAAGCCAGGCCCGTCCCAGCTTCTCTGGGCTGACTCTGGGCTCTGTCTGCCCTGTCGGGAATGGGTGGGGCAGGTAGAGATGACCAAGGAGCCCCAGGTGCTGACAGCAGCCGTGTGCTTGGGCACTTGTTCAACCCGGCATCCTGGGCCCTGGCTCCTGCAGCGTGCTGTGAGAACCCCGGGATGTCCCTTTTCACGTGTCTGTCAGCCTGCCTGTCGGTCACGCTTGACCGTGGTCCTCAGCCTCAGGGCCAGGGTTGGGCCTCCGTGCTGACTGTGATCTCGTCCCCACCCTCCCCTCCCCTCGCACCTGTTCCAGCTGCCCTCGGACTTCCAGGAGCGCGTGAGCCTGCACATGGAGAAGCTCGGCTGCAGCCTGCCCTCCCAGCTCTGCCACCCGGCCTACGCCGACAGCGTCCCCACCTGCGTCATCGCCAAGGTGCTGGAGAAGCCTGACCCTGCCAGCCTGTCCTCCCACCTGTCAGATGCCTCGGCCCGTGACCTGGCCTTCCGCGATGGGGTGGAGAAGCAGGCCCCGCGGCCCCCATACAAAGGAGACATCTACTGCAGCGACACAGCCCTCTACTGCCCGGAAGAACGGCGGCGTGACCGGCGACCCAGCGTGGACGCACCCGTGACAGATGTGGGCTTCCTGCGGGCCCAGAACTCCACGGACAGTGCTGCAGAGGAGGAGGAGGAGGCCGAGGCAGCGGCCTTCCCCGCTGGCTTCCGGCGCGAGGCCTTCCCGGGCTACGCGGGCTCGCTGCCCACGTCCAGCTCCTACTCCAGCTTCAGTGCCACGTCGGAGGAGAAGGAGCACGCGCAGGCCAGCACGCTCACCGCCTCTCAGCAGGCCATCTACCTGAACAGCCGCGACGAGCTCTTCAACCGCAAGCCGCCGGCTGCCACCTACGAGGGCAGCCCTCGCTTCGCCAAGGCTGCAGCCGCGGTGGCAGCCCCACTCGAGGCTGAGGTGGCCCCAGGATTCAGACGGACAGTGTCTCCTTACCCAGCTGAGTCCTTCCGCTTCCCAGCCACGCCGGGCCCCCAGCAGGCCCTGATGCCCCCAAACCTATGGAGCCTGCGGGCCAAGCCGGGGTCCGCCCGGCTCCCTGGAGAAGACATTCGGGGTCAGTGGCGGCCCCTGAGCGTAGAGGACATTGGTGCCTACTCCTATCCAACCAGCACCGCGGGCCGGGCCTCGCCCTGCAGCTTCTCCGAACGCTACTACGGTGGCAGCGGGGGTAGCCCAGGCCAGAAGGCTGAGGGCCACGCCAGCCCCCTCTATGCCACCTACAAGGCCGACAGCTTCTCCGAGGGCGACGACCTCTCCCAGGGTCACCTGGCAGAGCCCTGCTTCCTGCGGGCAGGTGGCGACCTGAGCCTCAGCCCCAGCCGATCTGCCGACCCGCTCCCTGGCTATGCGCCCAGCGAGGGAGACAGGGACAGGCTGGGGGTGCAGCTGTGTGGAGCTGGCAGCAGCCCTGAGCCTGAGCACGGCTCCAGGGACTCCTTGGAGCCCAGCTCCATGGAGGCTTCGCCGGAAATGCACCCTGCCGCCCGCCTCAGCCCCCAGCAGGCCTTCCCGAGGACTGGTGGCTCGGGGCTGAGCCGCAAGGACAGCCTCACGAAAGCCCAGCTCTACGGAACCTTGCTCAACTGACCGCTGCGTGCAGGCCGCGGCCGGGGCCTACGCCCCCTACTGCCCCACCCATGTGGAAGCCGAGAGGGGCAGTCCCTCCCCAGACACCCACACTCCCCAGCCCCCACCAAGGAGGACTCTGTGCTCCCGACACCCCCTCTTCCACAACCCAGTAGAGTCTGAGAGGGGGACCCTCGCTCCCCATCCTGTCCGTCCACCCCAGCCTCGTCACTATGGAACTCCCACTTGGAATTCCCACTTAGAACGTTGTCACACACTGTCACCCCCACCCGAGGTGAGCATTCCCCTTTTATAAAGTGAAACTATTTTTATAGAGAAAAAGGGTCTTTCTAACGCGCTTGGCCCCAGCAGCCTGGCCGGGCAGCCTTGGCGTTCTCCACACAAAGCTCTTACTTCTCCGGCGAGGGTGCGTGGGGCCTGCCCCTGAAAAGGGAAAGACCAAGCCCCACACGTGAGGAGACACCCAGCAAGCCGATGACAAGGGGACCCCACCGCTCCGTCCATGGGGAGGGGCAGTGAACCCATTCGGGATGTGAAATGTTTTGACTCTTTCTCCCAGTGTGGCCAGCACAACACCCTGAGCTCTTCCGTGGCCCCTAGTCCCAAGTGGGGCCGGGACGACGTCCCAGTATGGCCGGTGCTCCCTCCTCCCCACCCTGCTCCCAGCGCCACCTTACTCTACCTCAGATGTATGAGGCCCCCGACCCCTGCTCTCTGTGCCGTGATGCATGCCTGTCCGTCAGTGTTGTGTTTTGCATTCATCAATAAAAGACACAAGTGGGAAGTACTTGCGTGTGACTTATTTTTCCCCCCTTGACCTCCGGGCAGCCAAGATGGGGCCTTGCCTGCTCTCAGCAGTCCTCCTCAGCAGTTCGAGTTCTTCCCTCCTGCACAGCTTTGGCCCTGCCGTCCCACGACTTAACACGGCTCCTCTCCCGCCTTACTGCTCCCACCTAAGCAGACTCTCAAACTCCCCTGAGCGCGGCTCTGCTGGTGGCAATCTATTATTATCTGAGGATGCCCACTTTACCGCTGTCCCCAGTGCTGGTTTTGTCTGGGACAGATGCTAGCAGGTCTTTCCTGCAGTACCCTAGCTCCCATGGGGATGGGGAGCTTGCCATTAGCCTGGAAACTAGCTGTGTTCTTCACAGTCACTTAGCTTCTCTTTGGCTTTTAGCTTTCTGCAGTTCCCCAAAGGTACACCTGGGTGCCTTTCTTAGGACTCACAGGGAGTCTTGAACCTGTAGATTGGTGTATTTTATCAATTCTGGAAAAACCACCCTATTGGTTTTTAAAAATATATTTCTCAGTCCATTTTTCTTTCTCTCTGGGCTGCCAGCAGGCCTGTAGCAGCTCTCCAACTGTACCCCCTACTCTCCCTTAACCATTTCCCTAATTTTGTCACCTTGCTGTAATCCACATGATGTCTTCCACCGATTCTGTGTTCATTCAGCTGCCAAATAACCACCGAGTTTTTAATTTCAATTGCCTGTGTTTTCCTTTTCCAGACATTGTTTGGTTCTCCTGCAAATCACTGTGCTACCATCTATGACTCCCTATTCCCTGGAACTGATTTCAAGCTTGTGTCTGCTCCTTCCATCATGTGGAATCACGTGGGTCTATTTCTTTGGTTCCTGCTCATGTTGCCATGTTTCTTTATGTTCCTGGTTATCTTTGATGCATGCTCATTCCTGTCCTTGAAAGTGTACTAGGGGGGTTCTGCCAGGCCTAGGACAAAAGTTTCCTCCTCCAGAGGAGTATCATATCTGCTTCTCCAGGTGTTGGGAGGCCCTTCTCATTGGAGACCTCGACAAGGTTCATGCCTGAAGTCCTGCCCCGGCCTCCAAAGGCAGCCACAGCTGGAGCTACCACTGCCTTGTTCCAGAGCACTTCAGATGGTTGGGCGCCTGCTCAGGGCTGGGTGGGGATTGTGGCTAGGAACCTACACTTGCCTTTCCAAAACCTCCTGGCTCTAAGTTGGCTCAGCAGGACACTGGGACTCCTAGGTGCTTATAGCTCTGGCCCACATCTTCTCTCCCCAAATTCCCTGAGCTGGGGCTTGGTGTTTCCCTGTTCTCCCCAGTGCTGAACCCAGCTGTCCAGCTATGCTGACCACAGGGACTTGGTTCTCCTGGGAGGCATCTGATATAACAGGGCTTCAAGTACACAGGGCCCAGGGCTTCAGGTACAGAGGACCCATTGTTATCCAAATAGGGGAGGGTTCTCACTGTTCCAAGAGAAAGAGTGAAAGGGGTCAGCAGGAGTGACTCCTGCTGGGTGCTGAGGGATGAGTAGGAGTTCGCAGATGTGACAGCCGGGAGTTCCAGGAGCTACTGATACTCCCAGGGCCTCCCCAAGGGCTCAGGCCTTCTGACCTGTTGCCACAGCTGGATGGCTGCTGCTGGAAGATCCCATCTATCCAGGCAGCCAGGCTAGCCAGGGTGAGACTCCCTCCTCCTCTGCCTCATTTTCAGTGAGGTTCCTCCTGTGCACACACCACCTACCCACCCATCCATGTCTCAACCTCCACTCGACAGGGCACGGCTGGGCTCTGCAGCCAGCGGGCCATGCCGCCCCAGAAAGTACCAGGTCCCCTCTGGCCCAGTTTCCCCTTCTGCAGCCTGAGGATGCTGATCACCTCCAGGGCCCCTCTAGACAGTACGCGGCCCCACTTTATGGAGGACCTAGCTAGACTGGAAGTCAGGCACAATCCTTAGGGTCAGGTAGCCCTGGCCCCTCAGAGACGGCTTCCTCAGTGATTGGTGGGGATCATGGTCACACTGCAGGAGCTGTGAACCCAAGTCCCACTCAGAATAAAAGCCGCAGCCACACCTGGTGCACAGGCCAGCAGGCAGCCAACAGCCTGCGCAGGTATCTCGGGATGAAGCTGCTGCTCCCAGCACAGATTTGGAGCTGGCATTTGGGGTTTTAAAGGTAGATAAAGGTGAGCGCTCAGCCCAGGAAGGTGGGTAGAGAGGAGCCCACGCTCTTCACTCCTGCTCTGTTTCCTAAATTTAGCTTTCTTATTTTAAAATTGCAAATGGTGAACTCCCCAACACCTTGCCAAGGATCAAAGTCAGTCTTTGCTCTTTGGAAGAACACGCTTGGAAAAGGAAACAGACAGGAGCACCGAGCACACCCGCCCGTTCTTCCCAACTCCACAGCCCCACAGCCAGAGGCACAGGCCGGCAGCAGCTCCCACACCTGCTTTCCCGTCCCAGAGGGATGGCCCTAAGAAGCCATCACAGTGGGCTTCCAGTTGTCCCCCTGCCCCAGGAGGGTCACAACTTTGGTTTTGTTTGTCACAACTTTGGGTCTGTTCAAGCTTGGAAAAGAAAGGGACTTCAGAGGTAGAGGTGTGGATGGCATTTCAGGGAGATGATCTACAAAGCCCTCACCTCTGCCTCATGTGCCCTGCTCCTGCCAGCTGGCCCACTTTACAGATGAGGAAACAGGCTCAGAAGCAGAGCACCTGCACAGACCCTTGCAAGCAGGGACTGCCTTGGATCTGAGCAGATCTCCCAGCTCCAGGTCCCCAGGGTCATAGTGCTGGGTGGTCTTGGTGAAGGGGAAGTGGTGCCAAGGCACATTCATGCTGAGGCCTGACTCAGCCTCGGAGCAATTCAGTGATGATGCTAATAGAAAGGACACCGTCAGCAGAGAGTGGTGGACATCCCCGTCACAAGACACTCCAGGAAAGATGGAAACCCAGGGTAGTGCTGTGTGTAAGGCAGGCACCTAGGAACCAGGACCTGGGGCTGGCAGTGAAGTGGGGGCAGGAAAGGAGGTGCGAGCAGCCCCAAGAAGGCAAGGCCTCCCTTCAACTATGTCCAGTCTGCTTATATACCACTCCTCATCCATCAAATGTGCCTGGACCTGGGGAGACACTCATGAAAATATCCATGGGGTCCTGGGTTTGGTGGGGAATCACATGGAAAAGAAAGGGACTTCAGAAGTAGCGCCATCCTGGGAACTATGATTCACAGCTCCCACCGAGCCTGGCCCATGAGCCTGACAGAAGCCGGCCACTCAAGTCCTTCCCTGAGCCTCATCAAATGGGGAGGAGGAAAGAAGGCAGCCCCCATCCCCTCAGCCTCTGCCCTGAGACCCAACACGGACAAGGCCAATGCCCGGAGAGCAGCGCGACTGCAAGGGTACAACAGGGCCCCCCAACCTCTGGCCCCATGACAAGTTCTGAGAATGGAGTCAGACCACACCCTCTGGCCTAAATTGGTGCAATGCCTACATCTGTCAAGTGGCCAGCCTGACATCAACACTGCCAACCGCCACTGCCTGAGCACCTACCGCATAGGGGACCTACGAGGAGCTGCATAGACCAATCTTACTAATCCCCACAAGATGAGTATCATCAGCTCCTCATTTTGCAGAAAGGGAAACCAAGGCCCAGAGTAGTCATGCAGCTTGCCTCAGGATGCAGAGCAACAAAGTCAAGGTCAATCTGACCCCACAACGTGCATCCTGCCCACAGGTCAGGTCTGCAGCCATTCCTGGAGCACCAACTGTGTACCAGAGGCCAGGGACAGAGGTCGCAGGAGCTCCAACTCAGAGCACTTGACTATGTTGGGGGTAGGGCAGCATCAAGTGCAGCCAGATGCTCTGTGGGCTGAGCGTGAAACAAGCTCATTCCCTGAGGTCTGTGCAAGGCCCTAATGAGGGCAGGAGAGTAGGTATTTACAGGGGAGCGACAATGGCCCAGTACCTGTGACTGTGGGTGCAAAGGCCCTAAAGCATCAGTGCACAGAGGAGGCAACCGTCAGTCTGCGGGGTGGGAAATGACCTAAGCTGGCTTCAGAGCTCCCTGGGGCTCCCAGTGCCACAGACTGGAGAATAAAGGGCAAAGGCCAAGACAGGTGTGAGAAGGAGGGCAGCCATGTGAGAAGCACCCCTCTCCCTGCACCAGGCTCTGGATGATGCAGGCTGTCTCAGCTCCCCAGACTGGTGGACAGCCCTCGCCCAGTGGGTGCCATCATTTGTTCCAGGGGCCAGGCATACTAGATATGGGGCACGACTACTGTTACCAAATCAGCCATTCTTGAGCCTAAAAATAGAAAAATAAGATGCTCTCAACCTAAGTCCCTACCGTGTCCAACACAGAAGCACAAGGGCTCCGGGGCCCTGTGCCCCATGTGCCTGGGGTGCCAGTTCATTTACCCTGAAAGTCATGGTAGGGCACACTGGGGCTCATGCCCCCCTCTCCCTGCACCCCATGCTCAGCTCTGGCTTCCTCACTCCAGGCTAAGCACACGGTTGGCACTGCCTCTGCATGACATCTATTTTGCAGACTGCTCTGCTCTGACAGTGGGCTGGGGACAAGGCCACAAGGATGAAGGTGGAAGGGTTAGGCCCTCGGCACAGGACAACTCAAGGCCTTTGCTCTGCTCATTCCTCTGTCTGGGACACCCTTCCTGTGGACCCCAAGGAGACCCCCCTCCCCCCGGCACACTGAACTGCCTCACACGGCAGCCCTGGGCCAGCTCGGCCTCCCTCCACAGCTGGCACCATTGTGCCCGACACCCCAAGAGACTTACCCTCTCCTCAGCCCCCGCCCCCAGCAACCCTGCGGGCCAGCTCCTCTGACTTCCCACTTTGTAGATGGAAAACAGGCTGGGAGGGGAGGTGCCTTGCCACATCTCAGCAGCAGTGAGTGGACAAGCTGCACGGCTCTCAGCCTGCCCCAGCCTCCTCCTCACAGCCTCAGCATTTCCTTGCTGCCTGCCCTCCAGGATGCCCTCCTTGCCAGCTAGAGGCCTGCCTCCTCCAGGAGGACTTCCAAGCCACCGGGGGGTGGGGGGGGGCTTGGGTTCTGCATGTGCCCTCCTAGCAGGCATGGCCCCTCAACGACAGTTCTGGTGGGATTCAGTGTGCACTGACATGCCCAGGCCCCTGAGGAGTCAAGGTTCACCCAGCCCAGCTCCGTGAGGCTCTGCAGGGCCTGCTTCTCCACATCACCCCTTCCCCAGGATAGTCAGTCATCAAAGGGGATGCGAGTCTTGGGCAGAGCAGGGACCAGATGAACATACTGTGCGGGAGGAAGGGGCTAGGGCCCTGTGAGGCTGGCAGGGCCACAGAGCTCTAGCACAGAGTTCCCAAGGGCAGAGCCAGGCACAGAGCCCGCTGGCCCTGGAGACACTCCTCTCAGGATCAGCAGAGCAGAATGGCCCACCTCGAGCTCCCCTGCCCTCTCTTGTCTTCAGCATCCCAGTGGGCCTGGGAGTTGGGTGGCAGGAGAGAGCTGCTAATGCACGTCTGTTGCTGACATAGCCTAAGAAGTAGAAAAGCAACGTTTATTGGGCATCACCGGCCACCTGGCAGGTGCTTTCACTCATGTAGTCTTCAAAACCCTGAGACAGATTCTTGTCCCCACTTTACAAATGAGGAAACAGAGGTTCAGCAGGTGGTGGAGGCAGCATCTGCCTAGGTCCAACCCAAAGCCAATTTCAGTGCCCAAACTCCCTCCCCTGAGGAAGAAGGGGGCCCCAGACCCAGCTGGGATCAGTGCCAGATCTTGATGTCACCTCCCCAGGAGCAGGTGCCGAGGACGGAGGGCAGCACGGGGTGGTAGGTGGTGCCAACACAGGCCTGTGTGTGCCCCTGCAGCGTACATGCCCTGCTGGCTGTGCGGAAGCTGAACATCAGGACCCGGCCATCAGCACTGCCTGTCACCAGCAGGTCACCACACGGAGAACACTCACAGCCCACTGCATAGCCTTCGACCTGTAGAGACATGGGGGTGGTGAGTGGGCCACACCCAGTCCTCAAGGATACCTGTGCATCAGGATTATGACTCCACTCTACAGAGGAACACCTGAGGCCCAGCAGCCCTGAGGCCAAGCCAGTTCTTCTGAGAGGCTCTGGAATGGGCCACGTTCCAAGGAGGGTCCAGAGGAAGCCGGCTGGAGCAGCCTCAGTGATAAGTCACTGAGTTTCTGGCCCCTTCTGCCCAGCAAAGGAGGCCTTGGGTGGGAAGAGGCTGATGCAGAGATGGCCCCGTGCCCATTCTGGCTTGCTCCTGCCCTCTCCTCCACCACTGTCCTTATGAGCTCCCTAGTGCTTTCAGATTGGCCCAGGATCTGGGGTAGACAAAAGCCTAGGAAAGAGAAGGCAGAATCTACCCAGACAGAAGGTCGTGCCCTGGGCCCCAAGTCCATTCCTGGTGCTGCCTACCAGGAGGCTCTGTGTACCTTGTGTCCTTCATAGCGCCGCCGTCTACTCATCCGGTAAGGCCACACAGCAGAGAAGAGGGCCAGGTAGTTTCCATTGGTCTGTGCCAGGAACACAGGCTCTCTTGGGTGCAAGGCAAGGCTGGGGCAGGTATATCTCTCCTGAGAAACAGCAAGACCACAGGAAGGTCAGAGAAGGCTGCTCATGGGGTCTTCATCTCCAGCCTTCACTCTGCTCTTGAGGCCTGGTACCCTCCCGCCAGGCCTTGGCTTGAAGGTCTGAATGAGTTTCCTACTGCTGCTGTAATCTAGTGGCTTAAAACAACACAAAGTTATTATGCAGTTTTAGAGGTCAGAAATCTGATGGGACTCTCACTGGGCTAAAATCAGGATGTGTTCAGGGCTGTGTCCCTTCACCAGGCTGTGTGGGATCTCATTTCCTTGCCCTTCTCCAGCTCCTAGAAGATACCTGAAACCCTGTGGCAGGATTAAAAATGGCCCCCAAATATATCCACATCATAATTCTTGAGCCCTGGGACATTGCCTCATGTGGTCCTGCCCACCTCCCTACCTCCATGGTGAACCCCAGTCCCATAGCCCAGCCTTGCCCAACCCAGGGTCTCACATAGCCAAAAGGCCTAGGAAATGAGGAGGTAAATGGCCAAATGAATAGGTAAAGTGGGAATAAACTGTTCAAATCACAAGGGGGTGGGGTCCCCACAGAAAGAACTCTAAGAACTCCCCCCTCAGCTGGACCTGGCCTTTAACGTGTGAGACTTAAGTCAGAGTCTTGAAATGACCCCACTCAAGAGGACAAAGTGAGGAGCCCTCAGGACAATATGCATCAGAGGCACAGAGGCCATGGTGGCCAGATGATGCGCTCCCTGGCGTGAGCTGCTGGCACAGCACCTGTGGCAGGACATGCTTCATCAGCCTGGCTCCAGGTCTCTACGGGCTCCTGCAGACAGGTGCCCTCCATGGTCAGAGGTGCCCTCCGTGGTCAGGCGTGCCCCTGAGCCCTTCTCGGGGCCTTTCCTTCCCAGTGGGCAGCATTAGAAACCCCTGCAGGGAGGAGGCAGGCGATTTGCTCAGGCCACTTGGAACCGTCAAAACAAGGAGAAGGGGCCTGCACACATGACAGCACTTTAAACTCAGATTTGCCATCTCCAAAGGCGACAGTGGTAATGATGGGGTTGGTGCTGCTGGTGGTGGCTATAGTAGTGATGCGGTGGTGCTGGTGGTGGTGACGGGTGCTGGTGGGGACAGTTGTGATAACTGGCAGTGGTGGTCATGATTGTGATGATGGTGGTTGTAGTGGTGGTGACTGTGGTGCTGGTGGTGGTACTGTGGTGTGATGAAGGTAGTGATGATCAGGTGGTGGCTGTTGCAGTGATGATGGGAGCCAGGATGGTGCCGGTGCTGACGACTGGTGGTGACAGTAACAGTGATGGTGGAGATGATGATGGGGGGAGGACAAGGAGTGGTGGTGATGACACTGGTGCTGGTGGTGGGGACAGCGAATGTGGCGCTGATACTGGTAAAGACAGTGAAAACATAATGCAGCACTCCCTGTGCCTAGCACTGTGCTATGTGCTCTTTATGAGCATTCTCCCTTAATTCTCAAAACCACTTTCTGTTGTAAAGAATATCATCCTCAATTTTCTGTTTTGTTGTTGGTGTTGTTGTTGTTTGTTTGTTTTTGTTTTTGTTTTGTGACAGGGCCTTGTATGTTGCCCAGGCTGGTTTCCAACTCCTGGGCTCAAGTGATCCTCTTGCTACAGCCTCCTGAATAGCTGACACTATGGGAAAAAGCCATAGCATCTAACTCTCATTCTTAATTTTCTAACAGGAAAAGTAAAAATTAAAGAGGCTTAACTGGGCACGGTGGCACACACCTACAATCCCAGTGGCTCAGGAGGCAGAGGCAGGAGTATCGCGAATTCAAAGCCAACCTCAGCAAGAATGAGGAACAAAGTAGCTCAGTGAGACCCCATCTCTAAATAAAATACAAAAAAATTGGGCAGGAGATGTGGCTTAGTGGTCGAGTGCCCCTGAGTTCAATCCCCAGTTACGCCCCTCCAAAAAAGAGACTTAATAAGCTGGTGTAGAGGCCCTCTCAGCTTACTTGGGAAGCTAAGGCAGGAGGATGGCAAGTTCAAGGCCAGTCTCAGCAACTTAACAAGACCCTGCCTCAAAATGAAAAATAAAAAGGGCTAGGAGTGTAGCTCAGTGGTATAGCACCCCTGGGTTCAATCACCAGTATGGGGGCGGGGGGCTAAATAATGGTCCCATGGCCCACCTTGCAGGTGATGAATGCAGGACTTTAGCAAAGGTGTTCTACTTCAAGCCCCTGCTCCGAACTCTTCCATCGCACCACCTACCAAAGATGCTGAGCAAAAGAAGTCAAGACACCCCTTTCTGCTTGGCTGGTTGGGCTGGCAGTGGGAGGCTTAGGGCCTCTCAGGTCACAGGGCTATCTTCCCTTCATCTAGTGGGGCTGCCCCAACTGTGGTGGGTCCTGTGTAGGGATAGGAAAGCTGGAGCGCTGTTCTGGGGGCCTGCAGACAGTGCTGGCAGCTCGCTCTTGGGTCCCATCCTGAAGATTTCAGGCAGCTGAACCCTGTCCCACAGGAGGGGCCTGGGAACCCAGATAGACCAGGGATACAGGAATATGCCAGGGTTGAAACTGAGAACATTGCCAAATAGAGCTTCTCACGTGGAAAATCTGGTTGGAGATTTTGGCGGAGGTCCGGAAATCCCAGGCAATGATAGTACGGTCAGCAGAGTCCCGGGTAGAAGCGTCGGTGCTGCTCAGGAACTCAGAGCCTTCCTGGAGAAAGAGGATATCCAAGGTCTGCTGGATGGTTGCCTTGTAGCCTCTCACCACCTGTAGGAGAAGAAACTGGTCACACAGGGCAGGTGCCCACCCAGGCACCCAGGAGGCGGTGGGTTTACTGAAGCGGTTCTGGGCCACATTCGCTCTAGCAGAATGTGCTTGTGCAGAGGGGGAACCCCCGGCTTCCCAGCAGGCCAGTGCCTGCAGCTCCTGGGGCTATTCTGTGATGCCTCCCCCATGACAGCCTAGTTCCATGACCATGTTCCCCCCCCCCCCCGCTGCCTCGTGGGTGGGTCCAACGAAGCACCAGCCTCTCCAGCATACAGGCCCCTTGAGAACAGCAGGTGCCCCATGAAAATGCGCGCTGAAGAAGGGCCCAGGCCTTGCTCGAGGCCCCCAAGGGCGTGGTGATACTCATCAATATCGACGTCACATAATTCCCAGCTCACAAAGTCCCGAACCACTGTCCATGGAGGAGTGACAGTGATACAGACCCTAAGGCCAGAGTGGCAGACACACTCCAGCTCTGGAGGCACACCTCATCTTCTGACCGTGCCCCCTCTCTTCTTCAAGGTTGCTTTCCACACCCTCTGCTGCTCCAACTCCACCTGGGCTGGGCAGGGGAGAGGCCACCTGAGAACCAAGAGAAGCTCCATTCACAAACAAGGATGCCGTGACATCACTGCACCCTGACAGAAAAGGCCAGTGTGCCCAGGCCGCTGAGGTTCTAGCTCCCAGGGTGCCAACACACGGCTGCGGCACCAACACAGCTCAGTCCTGCCAGCTGTGGAATGAACTGTCTTCACAAATCAAGAAACTGAATCTGCAAAAATTTTTGACTGGTGTTTTCTGTTTTCCCTTTCAAGTGCACACCCTGAATTCCCATTAAATGCAGCCCTCCACAGACTTCATTTAGACAGGTGAGGGATACTAAGTTCAGAGAGGTAGAGCCTGGCTCAAGGTCACACAGCCAGAGTGGTGCAGATCCTTTCCCCATGCCTGGGGCCCCAATTCAGTTTCTTACTGGCCAGTTCCTGGGGTTAAATTCATGGGCAAGGGTAGTAACAAATGACTGCTCTTCTCTGAGTCTCTTCAGAAGTAGCCTTCAGCTAAGATGACTTCAAGGTGGGCCCGTGAAGCACAAAAAGTGGTCAAGGAGCAGAAAAGGTCACCCTGCAGACCCCTGGATGCAGGACAGGGAGACAGTGGAGTCCAATCTCACCTCAGCACCATCAGCTCTATGGGCCACCCCAGGCCCCGACAGCCCTGCAACAGCTATCCCTTCCCCTCTCTCTTCTCCCAAAGATGCCTGCAATAGCAGCCTAGGCAGCAGGGGCTGCTTGGCACTTGCTTCCTGTGTGTTCTCCACACACCAGGCTTCTACCAGACACACCTGAGCCTCACAGGGTGGGCTGGGATGCAGTGCCAAGCCCTGCCAGGGCCCCCAGGGCTGTGCTACTGCTGCCATGGTCTACCTGCCAGTCTGGGAGGACCTGAGAAAGGACCCTGCACATCCCAGCTCCCAAGAACAGCAGCACCCCAAGACAGTGTTACTGTCGACTCTGGTGAGAAGGGAGGCAAGGAAGCAAGGCTCTGACACGGTAGCTCTGGAAAGACCTCTTCACTGGCTCCAGGTCTAGCAGTGGAGTCCAGTCTCACCTCAGCACCACCAGCTCTATGGACCACCCCAGGCCCCGACAGCCCTGCACACCTCCCTTCCCCTCTCTCTTCTCCCAAAGCCTTCTTAATCGCTAAGCTTCACAGAAGGAAAAGGAAGTCTGGAGACAGTTGGGCACCAGACGCCAGGAGAGAAGCAAATCTGGCCAGCACATGTCCCTGGGTGTGGCCTGTGCACTGAGACATTTCTCCTCCATGGTGGCCACAGAACAGCCCCCAGAGTATCACCAGCCCATATAAAACTGCTGTGGCCAGGCACCACGGATGTTGGGCAACTCCCATCTCTGTGGCAGAACTATGAGCTTCCATGTGGCCCATCACCACAGCTCCCCACCAGCCTCAGTCCCTCAGGCTCTGCAGCGGGTGAACAGGAAGGAATGCAGGAGGCGTTGTGAAGGCCCCGAGGAGGCAAGGTGCCCAGGAGCTGTGGCTCCTGGCTCTGTCTGCAGCAGAACTGCCTGCGTGCCCTACCCACACACCAGCCACTCCCAAGGCAAACCTCTATGCATTCCCCCAGAATAGACAGAGATGGCCCAGCCCACTGGGTGTCATAAAACTGAATGGCCGGGAAACAAGCCGTGTTATGGGCGATCCCTGCCAATAACGCGGCTGTCAGTAGAAGGCTGGCCTTTGGAGCCATGGTCTAAGCAATCGTCTGGGAACATGATTGACTGCCTTCATGCTGCTCAGTCCCCGGGAAACAGCAGAGGGGCCATTTGTGTGTCTGGTTAGTGGATCTTATGGCAACCTTGATGAGATGGACAGCTGGTGCCTCCCATCCCAGGGGGAAGTCATTGCCCAGACCAGACTAGCTGCATCCAAAAGGGACTCCTCTGGCAACTGCAGGTCCTGGCAGACAAGCAGGTACAAAGCCTTGGGGACAGTGGAGGACAGACTGTGACACCTGCAGGGGTGACGAAAAACCCCTGAAGGCCCAGCACAAGGCTCAGCTGGGCCGCCCGCTAACGTGGGCAGCGCTGGGCTGCTGCTGAGTCTCAGGAAGACTCGCTGTGCCTCCGTGGCTTCTGGCCTCCAGTGCACAGGCCCAGGGCACAGGCGAGGCTCCTGCCTGGAGCCCACAGCGACCACCATGTGCACAGGGAGATCCCTTCCCTCTCCAGGCCCAGAATTGAGTCCTCAGAAAGAGGAGGGTTAGGGTGCGGGCCATTTCTCTCAGGACCTTGCCAGTGCTCTGCACCCAGGCCTGGGCATAGTGGGGCTGCGGGGGACCCTGCTCTGGGCACCTCAGGAGCCCGAGCTCCCTCCCCGCCAGCCTCGGCTCCCACTCACGCCACGACAAAAGCTTTGCTGCCCAGCCTCTGAGGTAGTCTTGGCAGGCCTCAGTCAAGTGTGCTAGATTAACTGCTGGGTAAATGCATGAGTGAAAAACAGTGACTTAAAAGACAGCAACCGGAGGGCCCAAGGCCCCCAGCTCTATCCTGCAGCCAGGCCGAGGCAACTCACACGGGGCCTCTGCTGCTGCTGGCTCCACCAGACCCCTGAAGGAGACCTCGGAGGTCATTCACAGGCCCCTCGGAATCAGAGCAGGCCAGGCCTTGCCCTGGCCCAGGGACATGGAGACCAAGAAAAGCTGCTCCAAGACCTGGGCAGAGGTGGGAGAAGGGCAGAGGGAGTGCACACACACAGTGCCACATCAACACGAGAGGCAGGGGGAGGGCCTCTCCAGATGAACAGGGACAGGGCGCCAACTGGGAGGGCCAAAGTGCTTAGGCAAGTGCCCCGGGAAGTCCGAGGCCTATTACTAGTTGTGTGACTTGGCAAGTAAGTTGCCTCTCTGTTCTTCAGTCTCCACACCTGTAAAGTAGGACAACAAGAGACCTCCATCTTAACAGCTGAACGTCTAGCTGAGCACCCAGCGCGCAGCAGATGCTCATGAGCCTCCTCTTCTGAGCCAGCCCCCCAGGATAGAGCTGAGTGTTCTTGGGCAAGTCCCTTCTCTCTACACTTCCATTCCTCTTCCCAGAAGATAAGCACTCTGGTCTCCTCCAACGCCAGGATGCAGGCAGTCCTCACTAAAACTGAGCTGGAGGGCAGCATAGGCCCCCTTCCAGGGTTTCCATTCACACAAGGAGCCAACACATAGTACACTGACTGTCAGGAGTGCCCTGCTGATACGTTTGAACAGAAATAAAAATTTACATGTTTAAAAAAAAAACATTAAAAATGGGAGAAAACATGAATGAATTTCTCCAGAACCTCAAACTTGGAAGAACTTTCCCAGCTGTGACTCCCAAAACCATAAGCAGTAAGGGAAAACTACACGAAAATAGAAAAAGAGAAAAAAACACTCTCGGCTGGCAGAAAAGAAGTGAATAAACAAAAGAAGTGAAGTAAGACAAATGGAAAGAATATTTACGACTTACAGTAGAGTCAAAGGTCACCATCAATAATTCAGAGACTGTATCTAAAAACAGATGAAAAGGACCAAGAGCTCTGTAGAAAATGGGCAGCAGAACAGCTCACAGAGGCTCCGACTCTCCAGAGACACCAGACGCCAAGCACTACCTACCTAACGGACAAGACCACAAAGTCTGCCAACACACTCCACAGGTGACTGGGGGCTGGGCACAGACGTGCTGCACCCACACACACAGGGTCTGCACCACTTCTACCAAAATGAAGTGGGCACAGCTACCCAGCAATGCTACACACCAGCAACCCCAGTCACACCATGTCATGGAAAGCAGCACGGCCTATGAAAATAAAGAAGTGGACACAGCCCAGCATCCATCAAGCAAGAAAGGCTGAGTACCCTGCAGGACGTTCAGGACATCCAGAATGCAGGCCTGTGGAGGAGAAGGAGTGCTCTGGCCTGCCCGGGCCCAGTGGAGAGGCGCCAGGCAGAGGGGCAGTGCAGCAGCAGAGGGCAGCGTGCTCCCTGGGCGTGCAGCTGCAGGAAGTGTCACTTGTGTCTATTGATCTACTCACTTACTGCAGGGCTGGGGCTGGAACCCAGGACCTCATGCAGGCCAGGCAAGCGCTTTACCACTGAGCCACACCCCAGCTGCTCACACTGGAAAAAGTGGAAAGATAAACCAAAAATGAAAATAAGTAAATAAAACTCTTTTCTCTAGAGAAGGGAAGACAAATGGTAGAGACAGGGTTATGGGTAAGACTTTTTATCATTCTCTCATAGGACATGGGTGGGTATACTGCCCCTTGTTTTGAAGATATGACTTGAGAACAAAGGTCACAGATTTTTTTTTTTTTTCTGTAAAGGGCCAGACCACACTACTTCAGGGAGCCACATACAGTCACTGCTGAATAGTGTGTGTCAGTGTTGGGGCTGGTTAGCATGTGAGAAACATTCTGCACTCAAGGGCCACGTAAAAACAGCTCACAGGCCAAACTGGACCCACAAGCTGCAGCTTGCCAACTCTTTCTCTAGACTCATGTACATATTTTATTAAATTATACAACAAAATTAACTTAAAAAGTAATCTATAAAATGTGAAAGCAAAATTAAGCAAATGAAATTAACCAAATATTGATTTGGTAGGTTAACCACACAAAGAGGATTTCTTTTAAGAGACTTTAGAGCACACTAATTTAATGAAAGAGCCTTAGTTGAATATACATTAATGGAAAACCAGTAATTTGATAATAGATCCTAATTAGATACCCACTGTGGACAAAAAGAACTATTAAAAAGTTTAAACTGCTGACATTCATTTATCATTAGTGCCAGTATATAACCCCAAAATTGTGTTAAGATAGACAGAAATAAAATCTTTCAGGCAAAAAGAAATGAAAATATTAAAAACAAAGCAAAAGAAAATTCTGGGATCCTAAATTTGAATTAAAAGAATCAGCATAAACAACAGTGCATTTTGTTTTAAAAACAAAAATATGTCCTAGCTCTGTCCACAGAAGGCCACAGAAACAATAAGCAACCTCAGCACTCAGATGGGCACGGTACATAGGGATACAGAAGAAATAGAAAAAAAAGCCTCAAATTGAACTTCCAGAGATGAAATGGGCAATGTTTGAGATGGAAATATGTTAGATAAAATTAACAGCAGATGAGACACTGCGAAACAAACAAGTGAACTGGAAGATACTGCGATTAAAACCCTTCAGCAAGTTCCAGAAGGAAAGAAAAAATACAGAACCTAAAAGTGAACAGAACCTACTGTTGACCTCACGTGGAGTAAGCCCACAATGGCCTCGTTCCTTCTCCCTCTCCCTTTCCTTTCCCTCCAAGTACTTCCCTCTTCCTCCAAGTATTAATTAACATTTATCCAAATTTGGTGAACATCATAAACTGTGAGAGTCAAAAGACTAGAAGATAGTTCAAAGAAAACCAAGTCCTGGCCCATCACAATCAAATTGCTGAAAAGCCCTTTTAAAAATACTGAACACACTCAGGAAAAAAAAAAAAAATGAAGAATTAAATGTAAGGCCAGAAGACAGTGGAACACTGAGAACAGTCAAAGAGAGGGTGTGGACCAGCACTGCACGGACAGTAAGAACGGCGTTAGGAAGAACCCTCTAGGAGCGGAGAAGACCTGAGTGCACCATGCAGCAGACCCGTTCCACCTAAAACCCACACTCAGGGAAGCTCTCCAGGTAGGAGGGAATACTGCCAGAGAACACCTGGGACTTCAGGGGTGAAGGAGAGTGACAACAAAGGCAAAGGACTGGGAAAACATTTTTAGAACTTTTCCTCTTTACTTAAGTTATCTGAAATATGTATGACTGTTGAAAATAAGTTATTATGTCATCTGGGCAGGAGACCTTTAATTTATGTAAATATAATCCATATCTAACTCTACAAAAAGGATAGAGGGTAAGAAGATCTATCTGATTAAAAAATTTTATGCTTTACTTGAAGAGGTAAAAATATTAGAATATGTAGAATTGTGAAAAATTAGGCACGCATATTAAAATCCTTACAGCAATCGCCTAAACATATACTGCAAAAAGCCAAAATGCTAATAGATAAAACTAATAAATTACTCAGTTTCATGTTATTGCAATGAAACACCTGACACTTTACTATCTGTAAAGAGAGGTTTGTTTTGTCTCATGGTTCTGAAGGTTCAGGTCCAAGACTGGGCAGTTCCACTGGACCGAGCCTCCTCCAACAGGGGCGGCACATGAGGGCAGGAGTGTGTCAGAGCGAGGGAACGCTCTCATTACAAGTCAGGGAGAAGGTCAGGGAGACTTGGGTCCCCTAGCCCCTCCCAAGGGTCCACCCAGGACCTAGGCTTACCATAGGCCCCACCTCTGAATGTCCACAGTATCTCCCAACAGTGGCACTCTGGGCACTAAGCATTTACATGTACATGTTTGGGGACATTCATCTACACCATGGTGTATGATAACAATAAAAAAGAATATTAAAATCATCCAAAGAAGACAGAAAAAAAAGGAAGAGGAATAAAAACAGGAGACGGAGTAAAAATAATAATAAAAAATGGTAAGCCCAGATTCAACCCTATCAGTAATTATGTTAACTATAAATTTTCTAAAACCACCAACAAAGACTCAAGTTGGATTTCAACTTTTAAAAAAAGACACAATAAACCCAGGTGCAGTAGTGTGTGCCTACAGCCCTAAATTCTGAAAGGCTGAGGAAGGAGGATGACTTGAACCCAGAAATCTGAAGCTACCTAGGCTTAAATACAATGAAATAAATTAGAGGTAAAAGGACAGAAAAAAAACCACAAGCAAGTGAAATCTAGAGAGGCTGACATTAACATCAGTCAAAGTAGACTTCAGAGCAGGTCACACTGCCAGGAATACAAGTTATTATGAAAAGATAAAAATGTTAACTTATCTAGAAGACAAAACAATCCCATATATGTATACACCTAACAACAGACTTTCAAAATACATGATCAAAAACTGACAGAACTGAAAATAGATATTAACACTCCTTTCCCTGTAACATATAATATCAGTAGTGGTCAGTGAGTTATTCATGTGAGAGGAAACTACATAAGCTCAGGGGAAAAACCCAGAAAGGAATACACAAAACAACTTCAAGGTGTCACACAGGGTTAGGAATTGTTCATGCTTCCCCAGTCAAGGGGGGGAAGACCTGTGATACACAGGACGTTAGTATACTGCTGTCAGCCATGGGGCCAAATTCCCTCTAGCATAGTGGCTGTTTGGATTCCACCAAATAAAACTTAAAATCCTCAACAAGAGCAAACTGTTTCCAAGCAATACAACTGGAACCATGAATAATATCTCAAGAACATGTAAAGGAAGAACCAAATCTTGAGCACCCACCAAGTAAAATTCACAATGTCTGACATCCAATCAAGAATGAGCAGACCTACAGAGATGCAGGGAAGGGCTACGGGTGGTGAAGGAACTCCATCAGCAGAGACCCAGGAGTAACCCAGGTGATAGAGTGAAGAGAAAACAACAATAGAATAGTTTCCGCTACGTGCTACCTACGACGTGGCCAAGAAGGCGAGGAAAGCGTGAGAATGTTAAAGATAGTCCACATGGAGATGTTTCTAAAAGACCCAAATGAAACACACAGCAATGAAATGAAGCAATGTCTGCTCAAGGCAGCAGATAAGCCACTGTACAAGAAATGGCCAGTACCCTTGAAGACCAGGGAAGAACCACCACCATGAGCTATGGAACAAATCCAAAAATCCTAACATGAATGTGACTGGAGAAGGGATGGGTGGAGGCTGACGGAAACAAAAAGAAATACCACTCAAAAAATGCCAAATTTGATTAGAACCATAAATGCACACATAAAAAGAACCCCCAAACCCTAAAACATACAGAAAAAAATACACCAAGGAATGTCACTTAGACTGCTTGAAATTAATGACAAAAAGAAAAAAGAAAAGAAAAATCTTAAAAGCAAACAAAGAAAAAGATACATTCAGAGAAACAAACACAAGAATGACAGCTGACTTCCCATGAGAAACCAGGCAAGGGAGGGACAGTAGAGCAACATGTGTCAAATACTGGGGGGAAATTCTTGACTCTTGACTATATCCTTTACCCATTGCAAATATGAAAGAAAGAGAGAAAGAAAAAAAGAAAGAAAGAAAGAAGGAAAGAAAGAAAGAGAGATATTTTTCAGACAAATAAAGCTTCGATAATTTTTAACTAACAGATAAAAACACATGGAATGTTAAAAGAAATCCTTAAGGCACAAAGAAAAACATAGCAGATCAGAATTTACACACACATTAAAAAGCAAATAAGAATAGTAAGAAAATACATAACAGTTTATCAAAAAAATTTTTAAACTATGAGCTAATTCTGGCAAAAATAATAATGTGCCATGGGGACTGTAGCACACATACAATGTAAAAAGCCCAACAACCACAGCATACAGACCCCAAGGGAAGAAATGGAAATCTGTGCACTGTTTTAAGAGTCTTCTGGAAGAGGAGACAGAATATGACTTGAAGGTAAACAACCACTAAAAACATCCACAAGTCATAGACAGTTAAAAAAAAAAAGATAAGATGAAATCACTAAAATACTAAGAAGGAAAGATAAAAGGAGAATAGACTGAACAGATTAATAAACACAACAATTTAAGATTTAAACACAACCACATCAATAACCACATTAAATTAAGTAGGATAAACACTTTAGTTCCAAGGAGACTGCTAGATATGAGAGCAAATTAGATCATAAGACCTAGCTCTATGATGCCTAAAATAAACCTACCTTAAATATAAAGACCCAAGTAGATTAAAAGGTGACCCATGCTAATAATAATCAAGGAATGCTTATGTTAATAATACACAAAATAGATTTCAGAGTAAAGAATATTACAAGGGATAAAGAAGGTCTTTTCACAATGATCAAAGAGTCAATTCAATTGTTCTGGAGACCATTACAATTCTAAATGTTTATGCAGCTAATTACAGGAAAACCAATCAACAAAGGAAATAGATCCACTCTTACAGTCAGAAATTTCAACCAGCTCTTCTTAGTTTCTGCTTCCATAACAAACCACTTTAGATGGGATGGTGATCAATAATACAAATTTATTTTGCACAGTTTAGAGATTGAGAAATTCAAGATCAAAGCACCAGTGCACTTGGTGTCCAGAGAGAGCCTGAGTCTTCCTGCTGCATCTTCACCGTGTGAGGTTAACTGTGTCCTCCCATGGAAAAGACGAAAGGGCAAAGGGGGCTAACTCTCTCCAGCCTTTTCTACAAGAAAAGGACATGAGGATGGGACATGAGTCCCACTCATAAGTCAGATCCTTCATGACCTAATCAGTTCCCAGAGCCCCCTCCTAATACATCTCCTTGGGGTTAAGCTCCAACATATGGACTTCAGGACACACGCTTTCAAACCACATTATAGCTGCTCTTACAGAGCAGACAGACATATAATGGTGACACCCATAATCTACACACTGTATGTTTGGATAATCCCAGTGACTCAGGAAGCTCAGGCAGGAGGACTGATAGTAGTTCAAAGCCAACTTCAGCAACTTAGTGAGGCTCTAAGCAACTTCACAAGACCTCATCTCAAAATAAAAAATAAAAAGGGCTGGGGACATGGTGCAGTAGTAAAACATCCTTGGGTTCAATCCCCAATACCAAAAAAAAACCCAAAAAAACAAAAAAAACAGAGGCTGGAGTTGTGGCTCAGTGATAGAGCCCTTGCCTGGCACGAATGAGGCACTGGGTTCCATTCTCAGCACCAAATACAAATAAATAAAATAAAGGTTCATCAAAAACTAATAAAAATATATTTTTTTAAAAACCCCACAGATTAGATAGATTAGAGGAAACTACACAAGCTCGGAAAGAACCCAGAAAGGAACACATAAAACAATTTCAAGATGTTACACAGGGCTAGGAATTGTTCATTTCCCCCAGTCAGAGGGGGGGAAACCATGTAATAGACAGGAAATTGAGTACAGTACTGACAGTGTACCCAAATCAGAATCAGAAAGGGTATAGAAAGACTTGAATATCACTATCAACCAACTTGATATGATTATTCACAGGTCATTGTACTCAACTGAAGCAGAAAACACAATGCACACAAAACATTTATCAAGAACATTGACAAAGTACCAATAATTTAAAAGGATCCAAACATACAGTGTATGTTCTGTGACCACAATGGAATTAAATTAGAAATAAATAACAAAGATATTTGAAAAATTCTCAAGTGTTTGGAATTAAACTAGCACACTTTAAAATAATCTATGGATCAAGGATAAATCAAAAGGAAATATTTTGAAATATTTCTATTTCAAAATAGAAAGTATTTTTAAATGAATGAAAATTAAAACATTATATTAACAGTTGTGCAAAACCCAGAGGGAAGTTAATAACACCGATTAGTAAAAGAATACAGTTAAGCTCAAAACAATGAGCTCAACTTTCACTTAAGTGAGAAAAAGAAAATAAAACTAAATTCCACATCTAAGAAGGAAGGAAATAAGACAGAAAAATCAATGCCCTTTTTCAAAATAGAAAAGAAACCGAGAAAAACTAATGAAACCAAAATCTGGTACTTTGAAAGTGTTGATAAATTTGTAATCCTTTAGATGGACTGATAGGTAAAACAGAAAAGACACAAGTCACCAACATCAGAAATGAGTGAAATGAAGTGACATCACTACAGATTATACAGACATAAAAGATAATATCATAAAAAATGTTATGCTAAAAAATTAGGTAACTGTAAAACAGATAAATTTCTTAAAAAGACAAAAATTACCAAAAGTCAACCAAAAATAAGAAAATGGAATAGTTCTATATTTGCTACACAAATTTTATTTAAAGTTTCAAACCTTCCCACAAAGAAAATTTCAGGCCAAGATGACCTCACTAGTCAATGTTAGCAAATATTAAGGAAGCAATAATGTCAATTTTACACAAACCGTTCCAGAAAATTGATGAGAAAGGAACATTTCCCAATTCATTCTATGAAGCCAGAATTACCCTGATACCAAACTCATAAGAAGAAAAGTTCAGATCAACAATCCTCATGCACATGGAGACAAACATTCATATACAATGGTAGATGATGGAATCCCAAATTATGAAAAAGGGTTACCACAACTCAGGAGGTAGAGGCAGGAGGGTTCAAGTTTGAGGTCAGCCTGGGCAACATAGTTAGACCTGACTCCAAAAAAAGGGAAGGAGGATCTCATGATCAATACAGTTCATCCCAGGATGTGAGGTTGTTCTAATGTTTGAAAATCAGTTGAAAAAATTCACAGTATCAAAAGAAAGAAAACCTGTATTATCTAAACAATAACATATTAGTGACAGAGATAAAAGGTTTAAATAAATAGAGAAGTATATTATGCTTAATATTGTCATGAGGGCTGGGGATGTGGCTCAAGCGGTAGCGCGCTCGCCTCGCATGCGTGCGGCCCGGGTTCGATCCTCAGCACCGCATACCAACAAAGATGTTGTGTCCCCCGAGAACTAAAAAATAAATATTAAAAATTCTCTCTCTCTCACTCTCTCTCCTCTCTCTCACTCTTTAAAAAAAAATATTGTCATGAGTTCAACTCTCCCAAATTACTCGACAAATGAGATATGATATCATTCAAAGTTCAACAAGTTTTTTTGTTCTAGAAATTTTCAAAGTGATTGTGAAAGTGAAATGTAAAAACAAACAAAAACCTGGTGTACTCAAAACAACTTTGAAAAAGAACAAAATTGGAAGATTTACACAGCTGATTTGAAAACTCATTATAAGATTACAATAATGAAAATGACAGCATAAAGACAGCCAAAGAAATCAAGGAACAGGAGAGAACAAAAATAGGCCTACACATATTCAGCCAATGGATTTCCATGGATATTGTTTTCAATAAATGTTGCAGGAATATTGAACAACCATAGTCAACAACATGTAGCTTCTCTATCCATACCTTATACCATATACAAAAATTAATACTAAATACTTCATATTTCAAGTATGTGCCATTTTAAAATATAAAAATAAAGGGTAAAATATGGCAAAAATAAGACAATATAAACATTTTCTTGATTAAAAAAAAAAATGAAAGGATTCACTACCATCAAATTTGGACCACAAGAAAAGTGGATTGGAGAGTCATGACAATGGGGTGGTATTCAGACAGGAAAGAACAATGATGGTACAGCCACTAAAAAGATGTTTTTAAAAAAGTGAATGTTTAGAACAATTTTAGGGCAATAAGTTTGACAATTTAGATAAAATGGAAAAACTCCTTGAAAGAAAAAAAAAGATACAAAAACAAATGAAGAAAAAATAGAATAGCTGAATAGCCTTATACATAGTGTGTGTGTGTGTGTGTGTGTGAGAGAGAGAGAGAGAGAGAGAGAGAGAGAGAGAGATATGAAACTCCTTCCTACAAAGAAAACCTTGGGTCCAGATGTCTTCACTGGTGCATTCTATGTAGCATTTAAGGGAGAAAAAACACCAATCCCATACAAATATTCAAAAAAATACAAGTAGAGAATGCTGTCAATTCACTTTTTTGAAGTCAATATTTATCTCACATCAAAACCAAAGAACACAAGGATTAAAAACAAAAATGCTATGATCCTCATAGATACAAAACTCTTTTACCAGATTATTAGCAACTTGAATTAAGCCTTATATAAAAAGGAAATGCATATCTTAACATTTTTAAAATAATCATTGTAATTCAACATGTTAACAGAACACAGGAAAAATGCAATAAAATCATTTGAAAAAATTCATCACCAATATATCATTAAAATGTTCAGAAAACTAAGAATATAACCTGACTTAGCATCTAAACATAATTAATGGTAAAAGCCCCATTAGATGAGAAACACAGCAAGGGTGTCTACTCTCACCACTTCCACTTAGTACCATATTGGAGGGTGTAGCCATTGTAATACAGCAAGAAAATGAAAGATTTGCATATACATTAGAAAGAAAACTGTTAAACTATATTAGTCATAGACAGACACATGATCATAAAAAAGGAAATTCCTAAGTAGTATATGAAAATTTATGATGACTAAGAAGAGAATTTAATTTAGTAAGGTCACATGGTACACAGACAATGTAAGAAACTTAGTATTATTTCCATATGCTAACAAAAAATGAAAAATTAAATTAAAAACAAAATTTTACTCGCATTAAATACAGAAAAAAAAACATGAAATAGTGAGGAATAAATTGAATATAATACAAGTAACACCTGAACACTGGAAACTACAAAACACCACTGAGAGAAATTAAGATCTAAAAACAGAGATGTACTGTGCTCATGGACCACAAGACCCCACATTATTAAGGTGCCCATTGTCCCCAGAATGACCTGCAGATTGGATACAGTCCTAATCCAAACACCAGCAATCTTTTTTTAAAAATAATGTCCTTATTTTATTTTTATGTGGTGCTGAGGATCGAACCCAGAGCCTCGCACGTGCTAGGCAAGCACTCTACGGCTGAGCCGTAGCCCCAGCCCCACCAGCAATCTTTTTATAGAAGATATGCTGATTGTAAAGTCTAAGTGGGAAAGTAGAAAACCTGGAATTACTGGAACAATCTTCAAAAAGAAAAAACTAAACCAGAGGGCTTACATTTCCCAATTTCAAGAATTATAAGCTAAGGTTACCCATAGAAGACAGTATTGATAAAAGGATTAACACCGGGTCACAAAAGAGAACTACGAGACCAGAAGGAGATTCACAAATTTTATTTTCCATCAAAGTTCCAAAAACAATCTATTGGGGAATGGAATATCTTTCAACAATGGTGCTGAAAACACCTGAGTGGTCTATGTGGCAACATAAATAAATAACCACCAGCCTCACTGAGACCATATGCAAAAATCAAATGAAAATGAACCACAAAGCTGAATGTATAAGCAGAAACCATGAAAACTAGAGTAAAATACAGGAGAAAAATCTTCATAGCCTTAGGATAGGCAAAGATTTCTTAGAATACAAAATGCTAGAGAATGTAAAAAAAAAAAAAAAATTCCAGAATATGTAAAGACCCTCAGAACTCAACAATATAAAATTGACTAGGCAAAAGATACCCAAGTCAGCTGTGAAGAGGCCAACAGGCCGGCATTGTGCAGTGTGGACACACTGGATAGAGGCATGGGTCATGGCCCACTGGACAGTGAGATGCACAAGACTTTGCTACTCAGACTACAGGCAACTTAGAACTTGTGCGTTGTCTATTGCTGGGACACTGGGAAGTCCCAGCAGGTCCGCTCACATACAACCGTAGGTAGGGATGAGCACCAAGAGCTGACCTGCAGAGCACAAGCTCCCCAGGTGACCGTCGGGCACCCGAAGCCTCAGAAGCTACTGAATGAAGCAGTTCCCAAGGCGTATAGGGAACAGAGGAATGTATTAAATGACACCACAGGGGTGCTATCAGGAAAATGAAGCATAAGCAACTGGTTTATTACCCAATAAATAAGTTACAAGGAAAACAAAGTAAAATAGAAGCCTATAGATTAAACAAGACTTAGGAGACTTATCAACCAACTGTTTGGATCCTGATTTGAACAAGGCAACTGTATAAAGAAAATTATGAGGCAACCAGGGAAATCTCAACACAGAATTGGATATTTGATAGTATTAAGGAAGTACTGCTCAATTGTTAGAAGGGATAATGGTATTATAATCATTTCTAAGCCTTATTTCAAAGAAACAAAAGCATTTACCAATGAAATACTAGATTTCTGGGATTTGCTTCAAAATAATCCAGTGGGGGCTGCGGCTGCTGGGGAAGGCTGGGGTTACAGGGAACAAGGCTGGCGCAGCCCCTGGCTGTTGAATGCAGTGGCATGGAAGTTCATTAACAGTCTCTCTACTCTGGTACATACTTAAATATTTCAATAATAAAAAGTTTCTTTCAAGTGTGCTGTGGGGAGGAATTAGCTCCACAAATGTTAATTCTTCCTCTTATCAGCTGGGCCTGAAATAACAGGCGGAGTGGGGACCAGCTGGAACCCGGCAGCAGGCACAGCGGCGCGATCCCAGCCCACAGCTGCGCGGGGCAAGGCGGCCCGCCTGTCTCCCGGTCCCGCCCTGCCGGCCGGAGTCCAGCATCTGCAGAGGCTGGATGCGGACAGCCACGTCGCGTTGCCTAAGTGAGACCCGGGAGTTCGGCGAATTCTCTTACCAAGGTGCCAGTGGTTTCTATAGAAACCACGGGAGAAATGATATTTCAGAGAGCACAAAACGTCTCCACCGGCGCTACTGGCTTTGTTCACACTTGCCCATCAGCATCCGAGACCAGCGATCAAAGCGGCCCTCGCGGCTCACTTTTAAAATAGGTACAGCTCGTTAGAAAGCACCTGCTCTCAAATGTTTCCAAGGAAACAGAGGCCCCAAGACACCCCTCTCTAAATTCATTAGCATTTAACACTCCTTAATGAGGCTTAAAGATGGCGTGCTTTAATAACCATATGCTGGGGGGGACACCCTTCCCTTTCAGTCAGGTGTAACTGACAAGCAGCTCAGGCCCCAAAGACCAACTTTAAAGCAACATGAGAACCTGGGAAGGCTTCTGTGCCCAAAGCCTCCTTGAGGTATCCAGCTCTGGGTCACAACCTATAAATGGCCTGGGAAGAGGACCTGCACTGGCCATCTGGGACCACCAAGCTGACCTTGTTTCCTGATACTCCCCTGAGTGTGTGCATCCATGCACGTGTGTGTGTGTGTGCGCGCACACACACACACACACACCCCTACACCTGCATGGCCTCCGTCCACACAGACCCCTTGCCGTGCATTTCCTCTCAGGCCATGCCTAAATGCCTTGACTTGGTGCCTAGAAAACTCCTGTGCATCCTGCAAAGCCCTCTTCCAGCCAGTCCTCCAGTGCACCAAGAAGGACCACCAGTTGCTCCTCGGGAGCCTTTCCCCACCTCAAGGGCAGCTGTCATCACCAGCACCCTATCAGCAATGTGAGTCAGGGCAGACAAGAGCCTCACCTTCCCCGACCTCAAGGCCACCTAACCACCCAACAGGCCCTCAGTCCTCAGCCTCAGAGGAGCCTTCCAGCTTAAAACAGGCCTCTGCTCCGGCCGAGAGTCACAGAGACCAGCCCCTCCCAGACAGGTGTGTAACAAAGACCAGAGCACAGGGACACCAAATGCAGGGGACTCACAAGGGCCACCCGGGGCCTTTTCTACAGGGGACAGACTGTGAAAACTGCCCCTCAGACAACGCAGAGGAGGAGGATACCACCAACCAAGAGCAGTGCAGAAGGGCAGGGCCGGTGCAGTGAGGGGCAGCTCCCTGTATCACCTGGAAACTGTGTGGGGTCCTGGCTAAAGGACCACACTGGGTCCAAGCAGAATAAGAATGTGACCCCCAAGGACAGACTTCCCAGGTGTGAGCCCCCACAAAACAGTCAGGAGCTGTCCTGGGGGCCAGTCACAGGCCCTGGGAGGGACGTGGGAAGGTATGCCAAGAGAAGCAGCCAATGTCATCTCACTCTCCAGGAAGTACCCACTCCATCCCACTAACACCCCTGGTGGGTCCTGCCTTTCAGGATATTTACTGGCTAGTTTTCCTGAGGCGTTCTGGGCTGGGGTTCCCACCATGACATCTGAGTTCCCACTTCAGGATCTTCCCCTGGATTTTGAGCACCCACACTTACTCTGCAATAATTAACTCATTTCTCTCTTTTTAAAAATTAATCAAAGACACAGGAGAACATACGTCCAGGCTTCTGATCAGCCTGTGTTATGATAACCTGTGTCATCACACAGGGTCAGAACAGCTTCAGCTGACGGCACAGACACTTCATTAACATTTTGGTCAGGTAGATGCCAGGCTGGGGAAAGTACATATCCACGCAGCTTTTAGGAAAACTGAAGATGGCTCATGATAGCCACTCACTGTGATCCTGGTGTGATCATCATTAAAAAAAAATTGAGACAGCAAGTAGCATTTAGTGAACACCCACTATGTGCTGTGCACCTTGCTAGGTGCATTCCATGTGACCACATGTATCATCACGACTACTTTGGGAAGTGGAGATTACCATGTCTACTGAGGACACTGAGATTCAGAGAGGTGAGATGCCCTGCCCAGGATCAAACAGCCAGCTGGAGGCATTGCCACTGTTGCATCAACACCGCAATCTGACATTTGCACCTGACCCCTCCATGCTGTTCTCCTCACCAGGCTGCCTGGCAGGAAGCAGAGTAGCTGCTCAATTAGTGCTTGCTGAATCTGAATTGAATGTGAACATACCACAGAGAAATCGACACATCAGAGACTGTGAAATGTTAAACTCTGGATACAGAACACAAGGGAAAGGAAGAAAAGCAGAAATAGACAATTACACATGTATCTATGTTGCTGATCCTCTCAAGTGAAAAATTGGTTTTCCTCACTTTACAATGGAGTCATGAATTAAAACTGGGCTCCAACAAAGCAGCCCCCTCAGCAACCCCACTCTAGAGAGCCTGGGCCCTGTGCATACGTGCATGCCAGCCCCTCTTCTTCTCAGCACTCCGACCCTCAAAAAGTAACATGGGAAATGCGCAGAAGCTCCACGCTACTCTGGGCAGGAGAAAGGAAGGATGTAGGCCTGCATGCCTGAGCCAGCCTCAACTGTGGAGGCCCCCAAACCTCAGCCTTATCTAGCCCAGCCACTCTTGAGAACCATGAGGGGCGGGCTCTGTCTCTCTAATGAGGCACAGTGTCAATAGGGACCAGAGTCCACTTCATGGTGCACCTGGGCTGGGCCACAAGGATGCCAAGCCCGGCTCCAACTGACCATTATCCTGGCCCTACTTTTCTGCCCTCCAAGCCAGGGTACCTGGAAGGAGATCCCCTGTCAAACCCCTGGGAGGAGGAGGAGGAGGAGGAGGAGGAGGAGGAGGAGGAGGAAAGACAGGCTTTTCTGCCCCCCAGCCACTGAACTGGGAGCAGAGCCTCTCCATGGGCCCACACTGGCCTGATCCTCACAGAACTACCCCAGGGCAAAGGGCAGAGCAAGTGAACCAGCACTACCCACCCAGGGCACAGTGAACTAGCAGAGACCTGGCAGTAGGAGAAGCATGTAGCTGTGACCTACCAATACAGCAGGGCCAGGTTCCAGGGACCTTCTGGAGGATTGTGGGACTAAGCTGGCTGCAGGACCCACTTCCCAATGCTTGTGCCTTCTGAAAACTCCCCCCACACACACACACACTCTTCTTGGGGACACCTCTGTCTCCCCAATAACTGTCAATTTCCAATCCCTAAGCTCCAACTGACTCCAAGTTCTGACTTCTATATTCATCAGGTCTGCAATAAACACTGGCTGCCTGTTTGAAAGGTTGAGCACTTGGCTGGGCTGGTCAGTGAGTACTGAGAGAGGGTGTACCATTAGATAATGGACTTCACACCCAGGACCTACCCCACGTCCCAGGACAGCAGCTTTAGAAGGAAGACGCCCTGTCTGCCTCCCTGCCTCCCTGGGGCTCTGACCCCAGGCTCTCTCAGCCACCCATCCAACCATCTGTTTGCCCCAGCTCCTTCCCCAGGATGGAGGAGGGCATGCAGAAGCCTGACCGACGCTAAAAACAAGCAAAGCAACTCCATCCTTCTTCAGAAGGAAGTGGGCAATGGTGTCCAGAACCTAAAAATCATGCATACCCTTTGATCAATTCCTCATCAAGGAAATTGGATGTTCGCCTTAATGTTTAATAAAGAAAAACACTAAAAATATTATAAATACCCAACAATAAAGGACTGGTTAAATACATTGTGGCATATTGGGTAATTATTAAAAATTATAGCATCCAAAAACGTTTTAACAATATGGGAAATGCTAATGATATAATATTAAGCTGGAAGAAAATCACATAAAAATGTAAATGTATATGCATAAAACACTGGAATGAAGGATACCAACTGTCAAGGGCAGCGATGGCTGGGCTGCAGATTAGTGGACTGTTTCCCTCTTCAGAGCACTCCATTCCAAGTGGCCAGCAAGGAGCATACACCCTCTCGTGGCCAGAGTGAGCATCTGGAAAGCTCTCCCCACTTCTGTCCTGGGGCTTGGGTGGCAGCCAAGTCCTCAGCACTCTCCTGCACCGCTCCTTCTGAATGCTGCTAGTACCCCGAGTCACAGCGGAACCCCACCAGATGCCTTCCATCAGCTCACAGCCCTGTCACACTAAGTAACAGACGGAAAGTGAAGAGACGGGGCTGCAGCTGGCCATGTGACACCAGGTCCATGTCAGGAAAAGCCCTTCGGGAGGACAGCATCCATGCCAGGGTGTGACTCAGCAGTGGAGCCAGAAGAGATTACAGTCCCCACTCACCCCTCAGCCAGGAGTCAGTGTGCAGGGGACCCACACTGCCCTACAAGTGGACAGAGCAGGGGCTGGCAGTGGGGTGTAGATCCTAAAGCTGCCACAGAGGTTCCTGGCTTGGGTCAGCAGCTGGACTGGGAGTTGTGCCACAGCCCAGAAGAGGCATTTCCTGGGGCCTGAGTCCTGATGGAGGGAGATGTCCTTCACATGGAAAACGCCCAACAAATAAATAGTGAGGTGAAGCACAGGATCAGCCCTTTAAAAAAAATTTTTTTAAGTCAAAGCTATAATTAAAAAGTGACATCTGCTTGATGTGGCGGCATGCGGAGGGTAAGGAGAGATGTCTACAACTCACTTCCTCTCTCATGGACCCTTGCCTGGTCACAGACATGACACACCCCATGCTCCTTCTCAGCCTTCATGCCAAACCTGCTAAGAAAGCCACGCAGGCTTCCTCAGTAGTGGGGAAAGGAAGACAGCGGGTGTGCAGAACACCATGTACCCTGACCGAGTCACCAACACCACCCGACAACCAGAAATCCACTCATGGGGCACAAATCTGAATTGCTGAAACTCTCCTAAAGTCATAATATTGTTGGAAATTTACAGTAGGGGATCAAGGAGGTTGCATATGATCATTACTCAAGACCAGTGACTGAGCCACCCGCCACGTGCCCCACACGAGGTCTGAGGACACCAGGCTCTGACCTGGTCTTCATATACCAGTGGGGACAGCAAATCTCCAGGCTGCTACAGTTCCAGGGGAATCAGACTATAGAAGAGCATCCGCCCTTGTTGGGCTTGGGAACATTGCTGAATGGAGACATCAGGAGAGACCTGCACTTCGGGTAGCACCTGGCCAAAACAAGGGGAATTCACAGAAGAGGAAACAGTGTTCAGAATCAACCTGAGGTCAAACTGGAGTAAGGGCACCACAGCCTTCCCCTCCACAGACTCCAACTAAGACAGGATAAAACGTGTAAAGCAGCCCCCTGAGGACTCTAAAGAGAGCAGCTCAGGTGGCTCAAGAGACGGCTGAAAATGAGAAGTGGCCAGTACAGAGGTGACAGCCTACTTTGTTTTCCTTCTTTTTCTTTCAACCTTTTTTCTTTTCTTTTTTCGTATTTCTCTAACAGCTGTGGTCTGAGAATAAGACCTCAGTGGAACCATCGTAGCACCTTCTGAGTAGCTGAAGCAAAGAAATGAGAGAACTTAAGGGGAAAAAAAACATACAAATCCGCAACTGTAGTTGGAGACAACACTACTCTCTCAACCACTAAAAGAACAAGTTTGAAAAATCAACAAGGATACAGAAGAACTGAGCATGACTGTCAGCCAGCAGGACCCAGCTGCCCTGTGGCCACTCCACCAACCTCTGTAGGACACAGCTTCCTTCCAGGAGCACATGGGACCGGTAACAAAACTGTTGTTAGCAGAAAACCATATTATGGACAATGAGACTAACTTTGACAAATTGAGAAGAATAGAAACTACATGAAGTAAACTTTCTGACCATAACAGAAAATATTTGGAAAATACTTCTAAACCCATACATCAAAGAAGAAATCAAAATAAAATTAGAAAAAATTTAACTGAATTAAAATTAAAATGCAGTACATCAAGATTTGTGGGTTACAGACAAAGCAATGCTTAAAGGAAAATGTGTAGCATTAAAATGCTTGTATTTAAAAAGAAAACCTCAGCCAGAAATGGTGGTATGCATCTATAATCCTAGGTACTCAGGAAGCTGAGGCAGAAGGATCATGAGTTTAAGCCCAGCCTGGGTGACACATGAGGAACCAAGGAAGAAAGGAAGGGAGGGAGGGATAGAACTCAAATAATGACCTAACTTGCCTGCTTAAGAAATTAGAAAAAGATGGGGTTGGGGATACAGCTCAGGTGGTAGAGTGCTTGCCCGCATGTACAAAGCTCTGGGTTCAATCCCCAGTACCACACACACAAAAAATAATAATAATAATAATAATAATAATAATAATAATAATAAAGAAAAGAAAAAAAAATTAGGAAAAAAGCAGAAGGAAGAAAATAAAAGGGCAGAAATGAATGAGACTGAAAATAGAAAAACAATGGAGAATCAATAAATAACCATAGTTGATAAATTTCTAGCCATCGTGACTAAGGAGGAAAAAAAGACACAAATACTATTATCAATTATAAGCATGAAAGAGGAGCTAGCACTTCAAACTAAAGCTATCAAGGGAACATGATGAACAAGTTCCTGCACACAAATTTCCCAACATAGAGCCAATTCTTTGAGGCACTGAACTATCAAAGCTCACTCACGATGAAATAACCTATCTGAACAGCCCTATGTCCAACTACCACTGGACCAAAGGAGACAGCACTATGCACCCACTAGTTCAGGTATAGTCAAGAAGACAAGTAGCTGTAAGTTTTGGTGAGGATGTGAAAACCCACTGCTGGTGGGAACGTAAGATGGCAGCCACTGTGGCAAATAGGAACAGTTTCTCAGAGGGTTACACAGCAAGCCACCACACGACTCGGCAGTTTCAATCCTTGGTCAAACTCAAGAGAAATGAAAACACATCCACACAAAAACCACAAATGAATGTTCACGACAGGATGGTTCACAGCATGTTCCCTAAAATGGACAAATGCAAATATCTATCCACTGGTGAATGGATTAAAAAAATCCCGTGGCATATCCAATCAATAGAATGTTATTTGATCATCAAAAGAAAGGAAGCACACCCTGGCTAACAGTCTTGCATGTAAGCAGTTCACAATCAGCATTTCTTTCCTAACAGCAAGTGAAAAGCCGAACAAACTAAAAAATTCTTCTTAGACCCATAAAACAAGTTAGGTAAGAGGCAAACCTCTGTCCCCAGAAATGGGACCTAGATGGGCCAACGCAGAAAGCAACAGCCACAGGAGCAGACCCCTGCAGGGCCAGCACCAGGAACACAGACCAGGGAGCACCCGTCGCACACCTATGGGAACAGAGACTCATGATGACCCTCTCCAAGGGCACTTTGCCACGGACAAAACTGCTGGAGGATCAGTGTGGCAAGTCTAGAACATAAGAGCTCTCGGAACCAGTCACCATATGCCCCAAAATATTCCATGAGTTTTATGCCAAGAACTCTCCCAGGTTCTTACAATGAAGCCTGGAGAACAAAGCCCTGGGGCTCCTGGCAGGAGGAAAAAAGGAGCTACAGCACTGAACACCTCTAGTCCAAAAATCTATAATGCTCCAAGATCCAGAACTTTCTAAATGTGGTCAAGATGCCACAAGTGGAATCTGACCTCACATGCTGGGTCACAGTCTAAACACAGGTACACTAAACACAGCAGGTAAATCATTATCACATATGTGCATAAGGTACATTGAAACAAAATGAACTCTGTCCCCTTCCCAAGCTATATCTCATTATGTATGTGTAAATACTCCAAAATCTGAAAATATCAGAAACCCAAGACACTCCTGGTCTCCAGCAGTTTGAGTAGAGGGTACTAGGTACTGACCTGTACTTTGAAACACCATAGAGCATATGCTCTTTACTTTTAGTTTGTTTGTTTTTGTTTTTTTGTGTTGTTGTTGTTGTTGTTTTAATTTACTGGTTCTTTTCAGTTCTGCTCTTCTTCAAGAGGGGTGTCCTCGGGAGGAACTCATTAATGCTGGTAAACTAGCCTGCTGGGGTTTTAATTTACCACAACCCACTGACCTGGGGCAGGGGATGCCCAGCACCAACTGGCTCTGGAGAACACACCCAGTTCCAGCTCCTCTGGCCTCCTGGGGGAAGAAGATACCAGTGCAGCCACTCTGGCCATCCTGTCCTATCTAAAGGGAAGGGTGACCGAGAGGCATATCTGAAGTTCAGTGAGACCAGGCTCATCACAGGACTGGCCCCACAGGCCTCCTGGATGCCTCCTGGATGCCTCCAGGTCGCCTCCTGCCCCGACACCTCCCCCCACTTACCTGGCATCTCGTCTTGCCACTGAGAAAAAAGCACAGGGCGTGCAAAACACACGTTTGCTTTTGCTCACAGGATTAGGGGTGTTGGAATAGACTGTAAATCCACCGTGGTCAATAAGCTAAGGGTGCTGGTGGGGCAGACGGTGTGTCACCATAGCTGGCGCGGCCAGCAGAGGCAGGGACTCGACAAGACACTCTGAAGACCCAAAGCCCTGAAGCAGAAATGAAGCGTGCCTTCAGTGGGGCTGAGCAGACTGCACACTGACCAAGAGCACCTGAGCTTCAGAATGTCTCAGTAGAAACCTCCAAAAATGTGAAAAGAGAAGAGAAAACCCTGGGGGCAGAGGTGGAAACAGAACAGAGCATCCAAGGACTGGTGGGCACTACAAAAGGTGTAACATACACCACACGGGGTACCAGAAAGAGAAGAGAGAGCAAAAGGAACAGGGAAAAGACATGCAACTTAAACACCAAGGTTTTCCCCAGATTAGTATCAGATATCAAACGACAGGTCCATAAAGCTCAGAGAACATGGAGCAGGATAAATGCCGATACACACACACACGCACACAACATCGAGACACAGAAAATACAAAGAAGATCTTGATAGCCACCACAGGAAGAAAAAGCATCTTATAAGCCCACAAAGGAGCCAAGAATTACATCCAGCTTCTCTGCAGAAGCCACACAAACAAGAAGAAAGTGAGACTAAATATTTATAATGTTGAAAAAAAGATTCTACAAAACTAGAATTCTATACCCTGAAAAAATAACCTTCAATAGTTCAGAAGAAACACTTTCTCAAATAAAAATTGAGGGAATTTGTTCCAAGTAGCCTGCCTTGTGAGAAAGTTTAAAAGAGGTTCTTCAGAAACAGGGAGAATGATAGGGGAAAGCCACTCGATCTACATATGAAAGGAAGACAGACCATCAAGGAAGGATAGGGCCAAAGTGAAGTTAAAACTTTTTTTAGTTAATACAACAGATAATCATTTTGTTCAAAATAATAAAGCAACAATATATTCAATTATGCACCCTCATGTATGAGTGAGATGAATGCCAGCAATGACACAGGGCCAGGCACTCAGCACTCCTGAGGACAGTGTCAAGGAAGGTAGACATGGACTCATTGAAAACATCCATTATAAACTCTAGAACAACTACTGAAAAAGAAAAAGAGGTGTAACTGATCAGCTAAGAAAGAAAATGGAAGCACACAATGCTCAATTAGAGTGACAAAGGGACCTGGGCCAGCTGCACTCCAACACATGCCTTGGGTTTGATCCCAACACCACATACACAGCAGAGAAATAGTGAAAGACAAAAACAGAAAAAGCAGGGTCACAAATGGAAAACAGTGACAAATGTGGGAGCTCTTAATCCAACTATACCAAATCACTTTGAATATCAATGGCTTAACTGGGCCAATTAAAAAAAAAACTGTCAGGGTAAATTTAAAAACAACACCACCCAGCTATATATTGTCTACAAAAGAGACACTGTAAACATAAAGATATATATAAATTTAAAGTAAATGGTTGGAGAAAGATATACCATCTAACACTAATCCAAAAAAAGCAGAAATAGATAATCTTAATTTCAGACAAAGCAGATTTCAGGACAAAGTTATCAGGAATAAAGAGGGGCATTCATTACATGTGTACAGTGGCACATCTAAAATAGCAGCTACTTGGGAGGCTGCGGCAGGAAGATCAAGAGTTGGAGGCCAGCCTGGAGAACTTAGCAAGGCCCTGTCTCAAATAAAATGAAAAGAGTTGTGGTGCAGCTTGGGGCAGAGTACTTGCCCACCATGTGTGAGGACCTGGGTTCAACCCCCAGTACTATAAAATAAAACAAAACAAAATGAGCCAAGTGTGGTGGCCACGTCTATAATCCCCAAGCTATTCAGGAGGCTGAGACGGGGACTGAGAGTTTGAGGCCAACCTAGGCAATTTAGCAAGACCCCAACTCAAAAAGGAAAAAATAAAAAAAGAGAGAGCATTTCATAATGATAAAGGGGTCAATCCTCTAAGAATACATAACATGCCTGTCATCCCGGCAGCTCCAGAGGCTGAGACAGGAGGATCATGAGTTCAAAGCCAGCCTCAGCCAAAGCAAGGTGCTAAGCAACTCAGTGAGACCCTGTCTCTAAATAAAATACAAAATAGGGCTGGGTCTAGTGCCCCCGAGTTCGATCCCAGGTACCCCCACCCCCCAAAAAAATACATAACAAGCCTTAAAGTGTGAGCACCTTGCAACAACAAAGCATCAAAATACATGAGGCCAAAACTGATAAGAATCGCAAGAAAAGATGGATGAATCCACCAAGACAGCCGGAGACATTGCTCTATCAGAGGTGGATAGATGTGGGCAGCAGAAACAAAGGAGGCAGTTGAGCTCAACAATACCATCCAGCAACTGGATGTGACCAGCATCCAGGGACACAGAAACCCACCACAACAGAACACATTCTTCTCAAATTCCCACGGAACATTCACCAAGACAGACCACATTCTGGACCACAAAACAACCCAACAACACAACACAGAAGTCACACAATGTCTGCTCTCACACCATGGCAAAACAGAATGAGGGCCGAGAAATCCCCAAATACATGGAGATTAAGCAACACACTCCTAAGTAACACCTGGGACCAAAAACACCTCCAGAAAAAATCTAAAGTATTTTGAATTAAATGAAAATGGAAAGACAACTTACCAAAATTTGTGGGATTCAATAAAAGTAGTGCTTAGAGGAAATTTACAGCATTGAGTACTTCTGCAAGAAAAGAAGAAAGACCCAAAATAGACAATCTAAGCTTCTACTTTAGGAAACTTGAAAAAGAAGAGCTGGTGAAATCTAGAGAAAGCAAGAGAAAAGAAATAATAAAAATCAGAACAGAAATCAATAAAATAGGAAATTAATAGAGAAAAAGTAATGAAAATGAAGGATGGTTTTTTGACAAAGCTTAAAAAATCAACAGGCCTAAGCTAAGGAAAAAAGAAAGGACACAAACCACTAATATTAGAACTGAAAGGGGTGATGTCACTAGGGACACCATGGACACCAAAAGAGTAATGTGACCTGATCATCTGGATCAAGTGGAGCAGCGCCTCAAAACACACAAGATCGATTTTTTTCATCTCTCCCTCCCTCCCCCTCCCTCCCTCCCTCCCTCCCTCTCTCTCTCTCTCTCTCTCCCCCCCCCCATCTCTCTTCTCTCTCTCTCTCCTTTTTTTTTTCCCCTTAAAAAAAAAGCCATGACGGCTCTCCCACAATTCATCTTCCCTGCGCCATCTTTGTATTATTTCTAAATTTATTTTGGATGTCAAAAGGCACTGATGAAGATATTTTCTCTGGAGTCTCCTTCTTTCTAACCCGGCTCTCCCGATGTGAACCGAGCCGTCGTCCGCCCGCCCAGCAGCCCACCATGTCTGGCCGCAAGCAAGGCAAACCCCAGCACTTAAGCAACTGGGAATTCTCGCCCGAACCTCTTGAAGCCATTCTTACAGATGATGAACCAGACCACGGCCCGTTGGGAGCTCCGGAAGGGGACCACGACCTCCTCACCTGTGGGCAGTGCCAGATGAACTTCCCATTGGGGGACATTCTTATTTTTATCGAGCACAAAGGGAAACAATGCAATGGCAGCCTCTGCTTAGAAAAAGCTGTGGATAAGCCACCTTCCCCTTCACCAATCCAGATGAAAAAAGCATCCAATCCTGTGGAGGTTGGCATCCAGGTCACGCCAGAGGATGACGATTGTTTATCAACATCATCTAGAGGAATTTGCCCCAAACAGGAACACATAGCAGGTAAATGAGAAGCAAGGAGAAAAGCTGTTTGCATGTTTTCTTTTCATTTTCAGAGGTGCTGTAGCCAAGCAGTAAGGAGTGGTGAAGTGCTTTCTGTATATCTCCATGTGATTGTCCATGACAGCCCTGTAACGTTAAAATAATCATTCCTATTGCATACGTCCAGAACACAGAAAATAAATATTTTTCACCTCATGGAAAAAAAAAACCACAAAAAACAAAAAACAACAACAAAAAAAAACCACACAAGATCGAGGTGCTTGCAAGATCCTCGGGCCTGGTGAGGTGCTTGTCCAGGTTTGCAAAGAGCTGTCTCTACCGTATTCTTGCACAGTGGACACACGATCATTTCTCTCAGTGCCTCTTGTAAGGCAGCCCTGTCTCCACACTGGGCATAAGGACACAGTGGGGAGACACAGACAGTCAGTCCACAGCACATCATTACACATCTGTCCAAATCCACAGACACCAATGTGACACCAATGCAGCCAGGGGTGGTGGCGTGACCCTGTAATCTCAGGGGCTTGGTAGGCTGAGGCAGGAAGATCTCGAGTTCAAAGGCAGCTTCAGCAACTTAGCAAGGCCCCAAGAAACTCAGTGAGGCCCTGTCTCAAAATAAAATATGAAGAGGGGCTGGAGGTGTGGCTCAGTGGTTAAGCGCCCCTCAGTTCAATCCCTGGTACCAAAAAAAAGAAAAAATATAGTGACGCCAATGCAAACTAGACGTTGGGTGCCAGTGACAGTGACGTGGCAGTACGGGTCCATCAAACACGACCCACACACCACTTGGGAGGGGGGGAAATGGGAAGAAACACACATGTGGAGACAGGGATAGGTGGCAATCCTGGACCTTCCGCTTGGTTTTCCTGTAAACCTTAAACTCCTCTAAAAAACAAAGTCCAATGAAAAAAAAAAGAAAGTACTGACGCAGGCTATAGTACAGATTAACCTTGAGAAGTTTATGTTAAGTGAAAGAAATTGGCACAAAAGACCAACACTGCACGATTCCATTTATGTAAAATACCCACAAGTGCTGGGGATATAGTTCAGTTGGTAGAGTGCTTGCCTCGCATGCACAAGACCTGGATTCAATCCCCAGCACCACAACAACAACAAAAAATCCACAAAGGACAGAAAGTAGGTCATAGTTGCTAGGGGCCAGGGGACTACTAAAGATATGAAGCTTCTTCTTAATTATTTACTTTTTGGTGCTGGGGACTGAATCCAGGGGTGCTCTACCAGTGAGCCACATCCATCCTTTTTATTGCTTACTTTGAGACAGGGTCTTGCTGAGTTACTTAGGGCCTCACTAAGTTGCTGAGGTTGGCCCAGGACATGTGATCCTCCTGCCTCAGCCTCCCTAGACACTGGAATTTCAGGCATATCAGACAGGGTTTCTTTTTATTTTTTATCCTTTTTTTAGAGTTTCTTTTTAAACTGATGAAAAGTACTAACCTCACTGTGGTGATGGAAACATACTGATGGAAACATAGTATGCTGGAAACATACTACGAACTATTGAATTACTTTACATACATGAATTGTATGGTATTAAAATAAAGCTGTGGGTTGGGGCTGTAGCTCAGTGGCAGAGCGCTTGCCTAGCACATGTGAGGCACTGGGTTGGATCCTCAGCACCACATAAAGATAAACAAATAAAGGCATTCTGTCCATTTACAACTACAATAAATAAATAAATAGAGCTGTTACAGGGGCTGGGGTTGTGGCTCAGAGGTAGAGCACATTTGTAGCACATAAAAATAAATAAATACAATAAAGGTATTGCGTCCAACTACAACTTAAAAAAAAATTAAAAAAAAGAAAAAGAAAGCTGTTACCAAAAAATTAAGTATTTAAAGTATATTAAAATAAAATAACTTAGGCCTCATATTCATGATTTTTTGAACACTATTAGTTAGACAAAGTTAAAATAAATTTTTAAGTAAAAGAACTGTGACTATTAAAAAAATAAATTTTTTAAACTACAAGAACAGAAGTGTTGAGTGTAGTATAGTGCTTATTTCAGTGGCAAAAACATATTATAAAGCATTCATCAATTAGAATTATGTAAACACTGACCCCCCACTACCAACCAGGTGTGCTTGTGGTGTGCCCTGCCAGAGACCTGGGATGACCACAGCACCTTGCCTACCCCAGCACTGCGACAGGAGATGAACTCCAGCACACGAGGCACTCCAGAGCGCCCACGCTGGCAATCACCTTCATCAGCACTGCCCCACATGATGGGCTGGGGAATGGGCACCACATCCCACCTCTCCAGCTCTGCTGGTCTCCTAGCCTCATCTGCATGGAAGTTTGGCTTGCAGCAATGCTCAGAACTGTGGAAAGTACAGAGAGTCCAAACAGAAAGGCATTTTAATATAAAATGGATGAAGGAGACAAATGGAAAGTAATCAAAACCTCATTAGGGCAAATAAGCAACCTGCCTACAATGCCACAGAAGCTGATGGCATTAAACCATGCAGGCAAAGCGGGGTCTTCCCCTCAGCCGTCGTCAGGAGAATGCAGATGGCAAGGATGAGCAATCCACAAAGGCAGACACCCACGCTGGCTTCTCCCCTGGGCACCCAAACCATGGGCCCCAGGACTGAGGTTCCCAACTACGGCTAGGCACTAGAATCACCTGCAGGGTTTTCAAAAATCTCAGTGCCCAGGAGGCTCCAGAAGGAGCCAGGGCAGGCACCTGTTTTCTTCCTAAGGCCCCCAAGTGGCTCTGACCATTGCACTAGGTCAAACAGTCCAAGCCGGGGGCGCCTTTGCCAGCTCCTGTTACTCCACCCAGGGAACAACATCCACTGGGAAAGGCGCCTAGATGAGCCAAGTCCTGAACCATGCTCAGCTTCCCCTTGGCTGGGCAGGAGAATTTCCTGGTATTTCTTAGGCTCGTCTTGTTCAGGGCTCCTAGTCATTCTGGCGAGTCTTCTTCCCCCAGGCCTCCCATGTTCTTGGCACTATGCCAGGTGCTGCGAATCAAACAACAAATGAGGCAAAGTCCCTGCCCCTATGGAGGTCACTCTCCATTGGACTACAGCTGACCAGGGAGGGCTGTGGTCCACACAGGCCAAGGGCAAGCGACCTGCTCTGCTGTCACCTCGGGCAAGGACACGCCTGCAGAGGGTCTGGGGCAACAAAGCTCCAGAAGGTCAAGAAACCAATACAAGACCTATACAGAAGAGAAAGAATGAAAAGATGTAGAACAAGCATGAAATATTGATGATCATGTCAAAGCAGCACCAAGGAGTAAAAGTGAGTGGGCCTGTCAGAGCTGATCTACCAGGAGAATCCCAGAGTGGGAGGCAGCCTGGGTTCCAGAGGACCAACGGGGGCCGGAAGAGCCAAGGCAACAGTCTAGCAGCACTGTCCTCCTCAAGGGCACGGTTGGAGCAGACATCAAAGAAGGCTCAGCCCTGTCTGCCGAGCGTCAGCTGAGCACCGGAAGGGAGAGGAGCTGGGGCACAGGCCCGGCTCCAGCTCCAGGAGCCCTGCGTCCTAGATTCTCCACAGCTGCTCCAGTTTCCAGTGCGCGATCTTGCCTTCACCAAGAAATAATTTGCTGAGATTGGGGTTCCATGGTTCATTCTTAAAACAGAGTGATTCACTCAATATGCAATATAACTTTTAGGCCTCCATAGGAGCCTTCTTAACAAATTTGACTCATAATACAAGCTTGTGGGGATACTGCTTTTTTTTCTTCTTCTTTTTGGCACCAGAAATTGAACTCAGGGGCACTTGACCTCTGAGCCACATCCCCAGACCTATTTTGTATTTTATTTAGAGACAGGGTCTCACTGAGTTGTTTAGCGCCTCGCTTTTGGTGAGGCTGGCTTTGAACTCGCAATCCTCCTGCCTCAGCCTCCTGAGGAGATTGCTTTTATTACCTATCCTAACTTTTGGCTCAAAACACAAAATTGTCTCAGGGCTGGGGACATAACTCAGTGTCAACCCACTACTTGCCTAGCACACACAACAGCCTGGATTCAATTCCCTGTATCAAAACAAAACAAAATAAAAAACACAGTCATCTCAAGGTGAGTTGAAGGTGACTACCATGGGACATTTCCCACAGGGCTGCTGGGCCCTGGAGAGCTGGGTCCATGTCTCAGACCTCTTCATCAGCTCTATAGTTCCCAGGCTGGGATGTATAGTTCCCAAGATGTGCTGGGCACAGAGTCCCAGCTTCTCAGAGTGTGATCCACATGCACCTCCTTCTACATCTCCTGGAGCCGGCTGGTAATGCAAGACGTCTCCTCTCTGCCCCAGAACTGCATCCCCGTGTGAGCCCAGGGGCTCCCTACACTTGTGCAGGTTTGAGAACACTGCTGAGGAGGTCACCTCATCATGCACTGGCCACACCAGTGAGGAAACCGTGCACTTAAGCAAAGTAACCCATGTTTCACCTCAGGTCACCCAGCTGAGCAAGTGGGAGGAAGACAAGAACCCTGTCTCCTGCAACTCAGGCCACTGGCCCTGGGGACCCAGAGGAACATCAGGAGAGAGGGACTCCCACAGTACCATGACAGTCAGACCGTAGATGTCGTGGGTTCTGGCTGGCACCGATGTCCAAACAGACTGCTGGGAGGAAGAAGAGTCACCATGTGGTACCAAAGGCATTAAGCCAGCATGGAGGAAGCATGCTTACCTAAGTGGCTATGAAGAACTGAAGTCAGGCACTTTCCAGTGATGAGATGTGCTCCAATAACCAAACTCAAGGCAGAGAGATCAGCCAAGAAAAGGAGGAAGGGGAGCCAAAAAGCTCATTTGCTGTAATGAATTGACTAGAAAAGTTCAAAATCCCACCATTTATCATTTGACTAAGTTGAAGGAACCATAAAATCTCATGACTGGAATGTAGCTGAAAAGTTATTTGCTGCAACAATTCATCAGACTCTGCCCCCTAAGATCCCAGTGAGAAGCTGCCTGGCCTCCAGGACCACCCTCCAGCAGTGGGCCTGCTAGCCTCAGTCCTGTCAGCAGAAACCCCTCAAAACATTGGCTCACTTGAACTCAGCAATTTGAGTTCAAGGAGTAAATCCCAGACATGGGAAAAGCTGGGTGCACAAAAGTGTCTCTTATGGTGGAATAGATGATAAAGCTAACCTTGGTAGTGTTCTTGGCGATCATAGAGAAATAACAGACACACCCCTGACTGAAGAACAGTTTTCCACCATCTAAAAAGACATTCTCAGAGTATTTGGTTTCTGCCAGGATACACCAAACAGGTTACATCTAGGATTTCCACCTTGTCAAGCATTCCTAGTAACCAACAGGATGACAAGTGTCAGAACCAAGTCTCTCCTTACCAAGCATCAGCCAGAGGGTCAATACTTTTGGCTCTGAAGGCCCTGTGGTCTCAGCTCTGCTCCTGGACTGTGAGGGCAGGACAGAATGGTACATAAGTTAACGGCTATGTGTTCCAATAAAACACCATTTATAAAAACAGGTAGCAAGCTGGATTTAGCTTTGGGCTGCATTTTTCTGACCCCTGATCTCTATGCTCACATTTATTAGTTTTAAATGCAAAGAGTTTTGAAATATTCTACATATCCAACATAAATGACTTAATAAGTCATTAATGTATTCATGCATCTGCTGCATTCTCTCGAGAGATCTACCAAGTGCCTACCAGACACTGTTGAGTTTTGGGGCTAAGGCGGGGGCAAGACAGGAAGGCATATGGAGTCAAAGGAATATCACCAAAGCTTTTATAAGAGTTCATAATAACAAGAAAAACCCTTATAACCTATGTGAAAAGCAAAATCTGGAGTTGTGTATAAAAATAATACCAGTGTTTTTAAACTAAAAAATAAAACCACAGGGGGAAAGAATAATGAAAAAAACTACATCAAAATGCCGCTAGCTGCTCCCCTTGGGCTGGTGCACTGCCTCTCCTTTCCCGGGCTTCCCTTTCATTACATGGCTGTCTCCACTTTATAACAAACACCACTCCCTGTTGTATCTGGAAGGGGTTGTTGCTTTTCTTAAGTTAAGGCTGTGTCCCTGCTGCCGGGCCACTGCTGACCCTGATGGGAGCTCATGCCAGTGGCGGTTCAGCACCAGGGACAGAGCCACAGGCTGCAGGAGCCACCTCAGCCCCAAGGGCCAGAGGCTGGACCTCCCACAGAGTCCCTCCAGCAGATATCCAGCAGGAGAGTGCCCCTGAGCCAGGCTTGGGCAAACGGAACCACCACTGCCTCCCCTTGGGACCCGGTGGGGGAGGAGTATGGGTAAAAAGACCAGTGTTTTTAAACTAAAAAATAAAACTACAGGGGAAAAGAAACAAGTGTGCACAGATCCCATCACCCCCAGTCCGAGCTTCGGAGGGCTCCAGACAAACCGATGCCAGCCGCGCCAACACCTGCCTCTAACTGCCTCTCCCGGGGGTCTCAGAGCCGGCAGCTGGCATGGGCCCTGGGAGGAAATCCAACATTTTTAACAAACTCTCAAATCAGATGGTGTCTGTGGTGAGTAATTTCTTACGTGTTTGGTCTTTAAGGCTAAAAACAGTGAGGGCACCTTTCAGGGTGGCTGTCGGGAAGGGTTGGGAATCAGGTGGTCCCACCGCAAGTGTCATGAGAAGAGCTTCCGAGGTACATGGCGTGTTCAAACGTCTGCTGATCGTGACTTTGTACTCTGACTATAAGGCATTCTAGCATTTTTTCTTAATTATACCATATCCATTTCTTTAAGGGTAATTTTCCTCTTTTCTAAACATTTTTGTAAGTTTCTTTGTAACAGATAAACTTTTTTTTGTTTGTTTTTGTTTTAAAGAGAACATGGGTCTATGGGCACTGGTGAAGCACACTGAGTAAGAGCTGACCTGTGGACTAGACAGACTCCCTGTTCTCTTTCAAGAAAGGGACCTCTTCCCTTGGGTTCTCCTCAAACCCCAGGCAGCCCCTTGGGCAGCCTGCTGAAGGAGGGCCTTCCTGGAGCAGCCAATTACCTGCCCCACCCAAACTCCTCAGAAGGGCTTCTGCTCAATACAGTGACCAGGAGACTAACCTGCCAGAGTAGGGCCAGAAGCTCAAGGAGGGTACCTTCAGGGAGGATCTTCTGGAGCTGCAGGGACAGCTGGCTAGATAGAGGTCCTCAGAGTGAGGCCCGTGAGGCCCTGAATCCCAAATGAGGGAGAACACACAGGCGTTCTGCACCTTCCTCCGCAGTCAGCTTCCACGCAGGCTCAAGAAGGCATCAGGGGCCACTTCAGCCTGTTCCCTTCTACCCAGAGCAGCATTTCTCAGACCTGAAGTCATCAGGCCCCACAGGCAGTGGGCCCACCCATGGTCACAGAACCTCCTCAGCCCTGCTCTGGACCCCCTTGCTCACAAACTAATCCCAACCAAGACTCACGGCATCAGAAGTATCTGTGCCCAGGCCCGTCCCACTGACTGGAGCATACACCCAGCCAAGTCCTGCTGGTCGCCAGTCCCCACACACACCTGGTGTCCTATGCATGATGTACTCCCCCTTCCTTCACCATTCCTACAACACTGTTCTAAAAGCCAGGGGCCCACAACAAACAAGAATCCCTGGGAGCTAAGAGCTTCCACTTCAGAGGTGGAAGACCAGAAAATAAATGACCCTGAAAAATCATAGCTCGCCAGGTGATGACAAAACCTAAGGAGAGAACTAAGATAGTGGAGGGGACTACTGAATGCCAGTGGGTGGCGACAGGGAGGCCTCACTGGAGAGGGGCGATTGAACAACGTCCAAAGGAGGGAGGATCTAGCCTCTGAATAGAAAACTGGAAGAAAAAGCACTCCTGGCAGAAGAAGCAGTGCAAAGGCCCTGAGGCAGGAATATGCAGGTGTGTTCTAGGAAAGGCACAGAGGCCAAGCAGGTTGGAGATGATCAGAGAGGTATGAGGACATCAATGAGGCCTTTCAGTCCATTGTGAGGATATAGGCTTTTACTGTGATCAAGACAGGAACCTGGACTGCTCTGGATGCTTATTAGAAAGACTCTTAAGGGCCAGGGGAAGACAGGCCAGATCAAAAGCCTCTACGATTGTCCCAGAGAGACTATGGCAGCTGAGGCCAGAGCTGGGAAGTGAACGTGAGGATGGGCAGTCAGAGTCTGAAGGTGGTCGATAGGCTTTGCTTGCAGGTTAGGGCATGAGGTATGGTGGAAAGAGCAGTTCTGCTGTTCAGGCCTGAAAGACTAGGAGGAGCTGCCATCCAGGAAGTGGTGAAGGCAGCAGGTGGCAGCTGAGGGTGGGAGTGGAAACCTCACCAGCCTTTAAGTCCTATAGGAAGGAGCACCTCCTCTACGTGCTGTCCCCACACTTGACCCCAAGGGCCAGGTTCATACACCAGGCATGGCACCTGCCCAACACCAGCCCTCAGACTTTGCAAGGTCTCTCACAGCACAGCAGGGAGACCTCCTCTGCCTGTGGCCCCCCACTGAACTCTCCACTTGGGGATGTGAGAAGCCCTACAGGAAGTAGCACCTCCTCTAGGTGCTCCCATGCCTCTGGAGGCAGCTGAAAGCCCTCATGTCCTCCCAATGCTGGCCTCTCCCCACCTCTCGTGCACATCATCATGCACGAAAAGCATTTCTCTGCACCACAGTGATCTGCATCTGTAGTCATTCCTTGAGCAACCAAAGCTGATGGTCTTTATATATCATCTGAAAGCGCCTGCACAGAGTAGGTGTTCAACAAGGACTTCTAGGAACACACGGCCTAGAATGCGCCTGCGCACAGCAGATATCCAACAAGGACTTCTAGGAACACACGGCCTAGGATAGCGCCTGCAAACAGTAGGTGTCCAACAAGGACTTCTAGAAATACACGGCCTAGGACTGCCTGTATAATGCTTCGATAGTCAAACAAATCAACGATAGTCTCTCAGAGTAGATCTTAAAATTCTGCTAGTGATGATTAACTTTTCAGTGGTAATTATTCCATCTTAAGGTCTCTACATAGAGGCTGACCTGTCCCCAGATATTCAAATCGTCAAGGTAAGCTCTCCCGTGGAAAGACCAGCTAGGAAGAAGGGAGTTACCTTGCCGGTCCTTATGTCCCATGCTTTGATTTCAGAGCTGAAGCCTCCACATAAAAAAATACTGTGGTCTTTTGGGTGAAATTTCAAGGTGGTGATTCTAAAGTCACTTCGACCACTAAATAGCTGAGTTCCTACAACACAAACAGAAGAGAGGGTTAGAAAATATTTAGATCACAAAAATAAATATCTTAAAGCTAAAATACCGACTGGTAAGGAAGCTGCGCAAGAGGGCCACTCACCTGGACAAGCCCCTCATGACCAGGGGAGACCTGGAAACACAACGACAGCGGCACATCTGCCTTCATCCTCCGCCACCCCACTGTACCTGGCTGAGCTCTCCCCACACACAGGACCTGACAGTCTGGCAGTAAGTAAGAGTGGCCTTGAGGCAGCCAAGCCACAGAATGGACATGAAGTGTGAACCACTGGGGTCTCCCTGGTCCTACAGGACTCAAGACTGTCTGTTGAGTGCTGTGTGCAGGGCAGTAGTGTTTGTGTGCATGCAGGCACACATGTGGGGCAGAAAACAGCACTAGCACTATGATCATTTAGAAGTGTGCTATGTAGACTTCAGACATGCCAATAATTCAGGGTAGGTCAAAGCCAGGGCTCCCTCCATGACCGAGGGAGGCCTCCACATCCCAGAGCACTGTAATTCTCACCGGTCACACTAAATGCTCCTGAAACTGCATCGAGAACCAAGTCCAACATGGAAGGCATTCTCCCACAGCAGAGTCCGAGTGCTGTCCCCATACTTGACCCCAAGGGCCAGGTTCACACACCAGGCACGGCACCTGCCCAACACCGGCCCTCAGACTTTGCAAGGTCTCTCACAGCACAGCAGGGAGACCTCCTCTGCCTGTAGCCCCCCCTGAACTCTCCACTTGGGGATGTGAGAAGCTGGTGGCCAAGGAGGATGATGCCGAGATCTCACATCATGCCCACTGTAGGCCCAGGAAGTAGTGTTTTTTCATTCAATTCAGAAAGCATTTCCTGAAGGTTGCCCCGCTTAGTGTGCTGGAACCCCACATACTTCCCTCCATCTTTAGCACAAAGGAGCTTATGAACATTTCACTTGTAAAGCTCCATTTTTCCCTTAAAAAAATAAATAAAAAATGGCTCCTGCAATCAATCAGAAAGTATCAGAGCTATATTCTCCCATTTTTAACAAAAATTCACTGAAAAATTCAGCTCAAGATTCACTGAAATCTTCATTTAAAGAATTTTAAAACATAGCACATACCTGTAATCACAGTGGCTTGGGAGGTTAAAGCAGGAAGATCATGAGCTCAAGGCCAGCCTCAGCAATTTAGTGAGACCCTGTCTCCAAATAAAATATTAAAAAAGGGCTGGGGACTTGGCTCAGTGGTTAAACACCCTGGGTTCAGTCTCCAGTAACAAAAAACAAAAACATATTTTAAAACAGATTAAAGAAACACTGAGCTCAGGTTAAGGCCATAGATATTAAGGTTTTTAACAGGTTATACTCTTAGATTGTTTTTGGCAAATAATAATAATAATAATAATAATAATAATAATAATAATAATAATAATAGTTTGAGAGAGAGAGAGAGAGAGAGAGAGAGAGAGAGAGAGAGAGAGAGAGAGATGGGGCGCAGAAACAATGGAAAAAATTGAAAACATCTGACTTCTGGGGCTGTCGTATATTCAGTGGTATATCATGTGCTTAGTATGCCTGAGGTCCTGGGTTCAATCACCAGTACCAAAGAAGTATCTGCTTTCAAGAAATTCTCTCCATGGTAAATGTTTTTGGAAGGCAGTACTCTCCTCCTTTGTTGGCGCGCCCTTACCTTGATGGATGACTAAATACACTGATTTTTAAAATATGCTCTAGGGGCCTATAATCAGCAGCTACCTGTCATCACAGAAAAGTTCAGAAATGTTTGGAAAATCTCTCCATCTTTAAGCTCCACAAGCCCTAAACCATTTTACTACCAAGATGTAGTAGCACACAGGGTATCCATGGCCACCCGTTGCCGGTGCCGACAGCAAACTGACTCCAGGTCACAGAGGCCATAGCAGTGAAGAGCTGCTGCACCCGCCTGGCTGTCCAGCCCCAGGGAGCAGCTGTGGCAGCACGAGCCTCTGCCTGAGAGCGTGCTGCCCTGATGGGGAGAACCGCAGTAGCGATCTGCAGCAAGATGGCTAATGCTTGACACTGGTTCTTACATCTCAGTGTGTCCAATGCAAGCCATGTGGCAAAGACAAGGGAAAGAGGAACCAGAATGAAATCCATTGTTCTGGGGTAGGAAGAGAATTTTGTAAATTGTATTTCTAACAGAATTCTTTAGAAAGTCACCCGGGAGCTGACTTCCAGGTGCCTTGGGGTTGTGTTTCTCCCTCATTAGGCCAGCAGCACCATGACCCTTGGGTCAATGTTTTAAAAATCACTTTTGGGTTGCTGGGGTCATGGCTCAGTGATAGAGTGCTTGCCTAGCATGCAAGAGGCACTGGACTCAATCCTCAGCATCATATAAAAATAAAATAAAGATACTGTGTCTACCTATAACTAAAAAATATATTTTTTAAAAAATCACTTTTTGATGAATCGGTCTAATTGGCATTTCTCAAATTTACTCTTCTTTTCCTTTCCTGAAACTTATCTGGAAGCCAAGCTCTTCCTTATCTGTTCAACTGCAGACAGCGATCAGAAACCAACCATGCTGCGCCCTGGCAAATTCTCCCACCCATAAAAAAGGGGCAGAGGAGGGTCATTCCCTCAGCCTCCACTCCCGCTCAGGCTCTCGCTGAGTCCTGAGAAGCTTGCTCCAGCCAAGTGGATGGAGACTGTGGGAAGGCCTTGGGCGTCGTGACCAAGGGCCAAGGACCCCCACATCCTCTCCATGGAAAAGGAGGGCAAGAGCCGCTGTGGCCCACACACCAGCCCAGGGCGGGGTGGGCCAGAAGCATCTCTCAGAGACAGCTGTGCCCACTACCGGCCTGCTCAGCTATAGCTCTCTGCCAGTCCTCAAATCTGAAAGGAAGGAAGCTCTACTTGCCTGAAGGTGAGGATGCTTCCCCGTTTCCTGGACTGCCGCAGAAAGCCATATGCTGGGTTTTGGAAATGGCAGTGAATTATCCATATGTTCTTTCGAAAAGTGCAACAACACAGCCTCGTCAACAATGAGGAAGAAAGAAGAAAACTGAGTTGCTAAAAGATGATGGTTGGTGTTGGGGCTCAGCGACAGAGCACTGGCCTGGCATGTGTGAGGCCCTGGATTCGATCCTCAGCACCACATAAAAAATAAATAAAATCAAGGTACTGTGTCCATCTGCAACTAAAAAATTAAGTAAATATTAAAAGATGATGGTTGAAGTTTTCCTGCCCCCTCAAAAAAAAAAAAACAAAAAAAAAAAACAACCTTGCATTCATGAATGCTATTTTTCCTCAATGCACAAGGAGATTGAGAATCTGCCTTTTAAGTACAAAAATGGTTCCTTCAGAAGACAAGCTATGGTGTATATTTTTCCTACTTTTAATAACTAGGTCTTTGAAAGATTTTTCAACTTTTGAATAAGCTTCCAGACATCTCATGGAAAACAGTAGGGGGAAAGTCTATTAAATAAAAGAGGCCTCAAAACACTTGGGTTCAGAAACAGGGACCAAGGTGACCCTGACCTGGCCCCGTACTTGTTTTTCCACACCAGGGATGGAGCCCAGTATGTTTGCCACTGAGCTACATCTCATGTCCTTTCTAAAGATTTTTTATTCTGAGACAGTATCTCACTAAGTTGCTGAGGCTGGCCTCAACTCGAATTCCTGCCTTGGCCTCCCGAGTTACTGGGATTACAGGCTGTGCTACCACATCCACGTGGGCACAATGTTTGAAGCGGGAGGAGGCATAAGCGAGGAGCTGGCACAAACCAGCTCCATCACTTCCAGCGGAGGGACCTTGGGCTGGTTCCTCTGTCTCTGTGCTCAACTGTCATGAGGATTAAAAGCTAAGTGGTCCATAAGGCACTCTATGGAGCAAGCATCAAAAGGGAGCTATGATAGCTTGAAAAATCAAACCCCAACCTGCTGGATTCATCCTTAGTTAAATTAAAAGCTAAAACCAAAAACTACTGGCTTTTAACAGCAGGAACATTGAGAGATTAATGATTGTTGAGCTTTGTCGTGAGGCTCTGAGAACGCTGCCCTGGGCTGGCCTCTGCATGTGCTGAAGGGACAGGGTGGCTGGAGGACGCGCCAGCTGAACACCTTGACTATCAACAGCAGACATGACCGAGGCCAAGGGCGTTCTAAGGTTTGCTGCCTCCCTTCCACAGGACAGCACTGTTACCAGCTCCTCTGGGCCAGGCTTCCTGAAACCCCTGGTTAGTTGTGTCTACTATGTGTGTCTACTGTATGTGTGTCTACTATTTTAAAAATTCTATTTCTTCACTGTATGCTTATTATAGGAAACTGAGCTCTAAAATATTTAATCTACTGGCACTGGCTTTATTGATCTGATTAGACTGAGCTCAACTAGTATAAAAATTGCTCAGATTTTATTAAGCTAAGAAAAATTACTTCTTTTCCTCTCAATCAATAATGATACAAATAAAGAATAAATTATCAGGCTAGGGGTGTGGCTCAGCAGTAGAGCACTTGCCTAGTGTGGGCGAGGCCCAAGTTCAATCCCCAGCACCTAAATAAATAAATAATCATTGAAGCAAAAGCACATTTAAAACAGCACAGAAACTCAAGTCAGCTTCCAGGCTCCAGTGTCACTGTCATGGGGCCCCGCGGTACTGGACCCTGGGCTCCTCGCACTGCCTCTCTCCCTTTCTCAGGGGCAGGCACTGAGCTCCCCCAGGTGACCACCCTATGGCTGGGGCAACACCACCTGTCTGCTCTCATGCCGGCCCTGGGGGACCCTATGGTCACAATGTTTGACCCTCCTAGCTCAGGTCCTGGCACTTAACTGGTATTTAGGGTCAAATGAAATCCCAGGGAAGAGAGGGGACATCCATACCCTCCCTCCAATGTCCCCAAGGAAGAGAGGGGACATCCATGTCCTCCCTCCAGGGAGCTCACTTTGACCAAGGAGGAGATGATCGATGTTAATGACAAGCCCATTACCTCCAGGCCTGTCTGGGGTGTGCACTTATCACACCTCAACCCCAGCTGGCTCAGCAAGGTGAGACACTATGAAACCCTGTGACATGGACATGCTGAGATCGTCTGGACCCACCTAATCCCAGTGCCAAGCTCTCTGCACCCAGCCTGGAGCACCTGCCAGCTATCCGTGACCTTTCCTTCTCCTTAGCTCTTTGTTCGCATCCACGACTCACCAACAAGTAGGGAAGCTGTTGACAAGGAAGAGCTCGCTGTTGGATTGTGGTAATTGAGCCTGTGCTCTGAGGCAGGAGGCACATGACTCATTTCGCTAAAATCAATATCGTTACACTCATCCTCCGGGAAGTATTCAGCCAGCTGTAAATTTAAACATCCTGACTCAAAGTTAACGAGAAAAGAAGCTCACTAACTTCCAAGTCAAACTCCATGTACCAGAAATGGGCCATCCTGGCAGGCTGGGTGGAGAGCAGAGCTGGCCTGCGCCAGGAATCCTCTAGCAGGGCTCTAGCCAAGCAGCAGCCCCCTTGGATCCCTGCATCTGCACTGGGAAACTGGGACCATAAACCCCTTCAGGAGCAATGTGAGAACAAGCCCGACACATACCAGTGCCCAATCAACAGCCACACCACCATGGTCACAGGAGGAACAGCAGGGACGTAATGATCTCGCTGCTATTGATGACCTGCATGAAACCAACTTTACCAAAATTTCTTTAAACGTGAGTTACCAACCAGCAATCCAGGTGTGCCTGATGACTTGCATGTACACCAGTTTCTGGAAACCAGAACCTCCTTCTATCAGCAGGCATGTGGTGGCTGCACTGTGGTCCCGGGGCAGTCAATGAGGCACATGAGGAAAACGAAGTGTGGAGACACTTTCCAGAGTGGAAGACAAGGAAGCACATGGGGCTGGAAGCAGGCGCGAGGGCTGAGGGCCCTGCCCCAAGAGGAAAGCCAGAGGAATATTCAGTGAGAGCGCCTGCTGCCCCTCCACCAGAGCCCTGAGACCCTGGTGCTCCTGGGACTCTTCTTGCTCTTCCCCTGCCAGGTGTCCTGAAGTCTTTGACACTTCCCCCCGGGAGCACAGCTGCTGACAGCTAGAGAAGCACCCTGGCTTCTCACTTAATCAGAGGCTTGGTCAAGATGAGCTCAGGCACTCCCTCCCGAGCCTATAGCTCCCAATAGTCGGCTGAGCACACTACTTGTCTGGGCAAACAGTTGTGGAGAGAGCCTGCCACTCCTGTGCCTCTGCAGAAAACCTCTCCCAATCCCATGGGCCCGAGTTGGATCTAGCTGTTGCCACTGGCCATATGGCCTTAAAGTCACTAAACTCTCTAAGCCTCCATGAATGAAATGGACATAAGAACACTGCCCTCGCAGCTAGAGAGTGACCAAGCGTGACACATAAGCACAGGTGCTGCTCCCACACACGCCTCTCAGTTTGATGGAGGCCAGGCAGAGTGTGAACAGACCCACACCACCAAGCCCAAGAAGGAGTGGGACCACGGGCTACTCTCTATCCTTACAGTGTCCCTAGCTGGAAGGAAGTCCCAAGATGATGCAAAAGCAAGGCCAGTCCCAGAAGATGCTTCTTAAAAAAACAAGGGAGTGGTCACGAGCTGACCACTCATTTTCACACACACCATGGCCCCCAACAAAAAACAAGGGACATCCAGAGCAAGAGGAGCTGGACAGGGGCTGGGGACAGGGGGACTGCAGGCAGTGGGTATCCAGTGAGAAGGGCAGACCTTCCCTACCACTAACACCTGGAGCTCTGGAGAGGGCAGGCTGCAGGCTCCTGCACGCCCACCCCAGATCCCAGAGAAAGGGTGCATGCCGCCATCACCAGGGAGAGCTGCTCCCCCACCACCACTGTGGAGAGGGAAACCTGGAGGAGGATCTCTCTGATCAGAGAGATGGGCCAAGGCCTCCTCACAGTCTGCCCTGAAACCCACCCTGACTGCCAGCTGGGGGATTCTGAAATTGACAACCTAAAGTGGCCCCATTTGGGGAACTACCAACAATTGGGACACCCTGGACAACTCCACAGAACCGAGGTCTTTTTTTTAATGAGATTTTTGTAAAATATTTATTTTTTAGTTGTAGTTGGATAAAATATCTTTAATTAGTTAATTTATTTTTATGTGGTGATGAGGATCAAACCCAGGGTCTTGCACGTGCTGGGCAAGCACTCTCCCGCTGAGCCTCAACCCCAGCCCAGAACCAAGGTCTTCACGGAGCAGTGACAGAGGGAAGAGGCACCTCTGCTGAGGGCCGACCCTAACCCATGCTCTGAGGGGCTCTCTGTACACACTGCACCCTCCCCCAACAGTCTGCCAGCCAGGCTCCTGCAGAAAAAGGCAAAGGCACACTCCCCGCCTTCCCGACTCAGGGTGGGGGGTGTGGGGCTGAAGGGGCATCCCACCCACATTCCTTCTACGGCATCCGGGAACTGGGTGCACCTCAGGAGAACGTCCAACACAGACAAAGAGAGCTCCTGAATGGCCAACAAGCGTGCCGCATGGAGACCTGCGCCCCTCAGCAACAGTGGCTTCACCATCAAGCTGGGAGACTGATGGGGACTAGAACTTTCGAGAAACACCACCAGGACCGCTAAGCACTGGAGGAGCCATGACGGGTGTGGAAGAGACAGGCTGATTTTATATGCAGGACAGGTGACTCACAAGGCTGAGGACACTCAGGTGGCGTCAGCTAGTGTCCCCTGAGGCCACCTCAGGCTAATACACTGGAGACATTTGTTAGGAAGATTACAGACGGAAGCAGGAACACCAAAAATAATTAATCTGTGAGCAGATTTTATTAAGTGTTGATTCATGGTTGTTCTGTAAGCCAACAGCCCGTCAGAACTATAAATTAATGAGATAAAATGTGGCTGGCCCTCCATATTTCAGGCTGGGTATTGACATTTTAGAATCCACAGATTTTTAGCTGTATTGATTGAGGACACCAGGATAAATGGCCTTGGCACCAAATTCCCATTAACGACAATGGGCACCGAGTGACTAATTCCCAAAGCGCTGCACCGAGACGCCCCGCGCTGCCTTCTCTTGGCAGGAGCGCTAATGAGACTGAAATGAAAAAGGCAAATCACTAAGGGTGGAAAGGGGATAAAGCAAAACAGGAGAGCAGACTTGGTAGAGAGAAAGGACAAGAAGCCAAAGCAGGACAGAGGCCACAAGGGCCGCAAGTCCAGCCCAGTCCAGCCCTGGCTGAAGAGAGCACTCAGGGACACCAAGGCAGAGGGTGGGTGTCCTGAGAGGAGGCAGAAGACATGGGGAGTCTACCCCACCCAGACAGCCTGTGATGGGCTTCACTGCCTAGCCAGGAGGGCTCAGCATGGACCCACTTAGTTCCAGCTCATCCCCACACACAGGGCCAGTCGATGAAGCCAGAGAGAACACCAGGATGGGCCCGTCTCAATGAGCTCCCACGGGAGCCAGGAGGTGCACAGAAACCACAGTCTTGGGAGCTGGAGGGCCTCTATAGGCTGGGGTGCAAGCTCTGCCACCATGCCCTTGCTGGAGACGAAGGGTGTCCAGCAAGCCCTGTGCTGCAGCCCAGCACGTTCCTGCACACAGCAGATACATGGGGAGTAGATGCTGAGTGAACCAACAAGGCCTTCAGAAGACAAGCCTGGCAGTGAACACATTCCCAGAAGAGGTGTGGGTGGGGGGTCCACATCGCCTCACTGGCTGGGTGGCAAGGCCCCCAGAACAGGGCCCCATCTTCCTCTCTATCCATTCAGCACCAGAGAGCTGAAGGAATGTGCTGGGCCTGGGCCAGACAAACTATCCCTCTCCTCCAGCAGGCCTGTAGAACACACAAGACCAGCTGCAGCGACCAGGGATACCCACCCAAAGCACAAATCAAACCCAGCTCTCTCCTGCTCAAAACTCAGCAGTGGCCCTACAGCAGTCCCTAACTTGTCAGGCAAGAGGGCCTCTGGATGTCTAAAACATTCAAGACATCCCCCAATACACACACACATACACATACACACACACACATACACACACACACACACACACACACAGGCATATGTGTCCGCTTAACATCTGTTGATTGAGAAAACAGGTAATAACGCAGGGCCACAATGAATCTGCTAATGTCATCAAGTGAATCTGAGTATTTCAACAGCATCACCCACATCTGAGAAATGATGGCCCAGAGTTAGGTGAGCTAACTTGTCCCTCTATGGGCAGTGCAGCACCCACCCATATGTGCTCATGGGATCCATAGGCCAGGGGTACCCTCCTGCAGATCCCAGATCCTCTCTCCCATTCCCTCACACACAATGTAGCATCCTGTGTCCTTGTGGCCCTACCTGCTGAGAGCCCACTTCCCTCCCCTGGAACACACTTCCTCCACCGTGATTTCTCACTTAACTCCTGGCTCAGTGTGGGCTGTGCTTCCTCCAGGAAGGACCCCTGGGTTTTCTAAACTCCGTGCTCCTGCAATCCCTGTATCTCACTCCATCACTGCAGACGGTGGTCCCAGCACTTCTGTCCTCAACAGATGTGGCCTTCTCCAGGTGAGCCCTGGGCTGTGTTCAGCTCTGTCGCACACACAGCATGGCAATGGGGCACATGGGCACCAGGGAAGCAGGCCTGGCAGACCTGGGCACATCCTGGTTGTGCCACTGCCTAGCTCGTGGCCCCAGACCAGCATGTGAAGAGGCCGCCTTTTCACAACTCTGATGGTCCCTGCCTCTAAGGGTGACAGGGCCCACAGGACACTGATGTGGATGGCTGTGGAGAGAAACCTGGCACACAGTGGGTACCTGGTCAGAACAGACTGCTGCATCATCATCAGCCCAATCATCATTATCAAGTGGCAGCAAACTCCCCAAGCCTTGGCACCCGTGGGCTTGAGAAGAAGAGAGACACAAGCTGTCAGACAGCTTCCCCATGAGGGAGAGGCTCTGTCCACTGGGCACTAAGGGAAGGGTACCAATCTACAGTACATACTCAGCTCCAACCCTGCCAGTCCCTCACCACTGAGAGGCCTTTGCACAGGCCATCTCGCGCTCTGGGCCTCGGTCTCCTCACCTATGAAATGGAAATAACCACTGCCAGCTGCTGTAGGGAGAATTCCACAGGCCTCCCACAGAGCTGGAGATACACCCCTTGACCAAGCAGGGCCCCTGACTGGCAGTCTCATCATCCCACCCCTGAGCGTGCATGGGGCCAAAAGGAGCCGTAAGACCGCCTGGGTGGCCTACAAGAGGAGGACATGTGAAGTGGGTTCCAAGTCCACAGTGACCTCGGCCTCCTCTGTGTTTCCTCTCTGCATCCTCTCAGACCTGCTGGGCTGGACCCCAGGGTAAGGCCACCAGGCCGGGGGCAGCCACACCAGGCAGGCAGGATGCTGGTCTCAGGGCTCCAGGGACTCTAGTCCCTCCTCTTGCCCCTGGCTGTGGTGCCTAGCAGAAAAGTGACCGAGGAAGGAGGAGCCTAAGAGTAGATGGCCACATGGGTGTGGAAAGAAGCTAGGCCCGGGACAAGGGCAGCATTGGCCTGCCCACCAGCTGTGTCAGCCCTGGTCTGTTCCTACCACCACCCAGCAGAAAGCCTCGGGAACTGGGGCCATAGCAGGTATCACAGTGCCTGGACACAGAGCCAGGGACAGGAAAGCTCCTTCCACTGACTCCTCCTCCAAGCCTGCTCAGATTCACACTCATACCCAGCACGAATCCATCTTGCCAATGCTCTTCTAGTGTGGGCACTAAAGCAGAACCTACCCTTCCTTGGGAGATGAAGTCATTCTTACAGCCTTCAATGGTAATGGACTGACAGCAGTCCTATACACTGGCCCCAACCAAAGAACACCACGATCAGGTTAAACCTGCTTCACTATAAACCACATGTCAGAGTTGATAAAAAGCTGCCTCGATATCCGCCCCACAGCTTGAGGCTGAGACAGCCTTGAACCTTCTCCAGAGAGTTGGGGGCCCCTCCTACTCCCCTAACACCCCACACAGCCCGTGGCCAGGGACCCTCCAGAGAACCCTCCCCAGTGAGAGAGCTGCCAGCTCGCCTTGGAGTAATGATACCAAGGAACCCACCTGTTTCCAGGTCTGTGAGGTGCAGGGCAAAGTCGAAGCCGCCACTGAGGATGCGCCCGCCGCAGGGAGACCACCGGGCAGCCCGCACAGCCTCGCGGTGCAGGGTGTAGGTCTGCAAGCAGCGCCCCGAGTCCACAGCGTTCCACACCTACAAAGAAACAAACAGCACCCGACATTGGAGGATGGCCAGTCTCCTGGACTGGGCTCAGACTGTCTGCATGGGGCAGGGGCTCGCTCTAGACTGACTCCCGCTGTTTCACCATCAAAATGATATCGAGATGCTAAAACATGTCCTTGCAGAAATGTGAAGACTTTTTTCTGGGATGAAGAACACAGGATGACCCCCTGGGTTTTCTAAAGTACACAGGCAGAATGAGGCACCTTCTTGCCCATCCTGTGTCTCCACTCACCTACCTAAGCCCTTCTAGCCTGCTCCTGCCTTCAGGCACCATAGAGTGCTGCTGTCTGCACTCGGCCCTGCCGCAGCCTCACCTGTATCCCTGGAGTCCTTACTCTTCATGGCCAGGCTAGACACATGGGCACTGCTTTAAGACTGTGACTCAAAAAGGAGCCTGCCACGCTCAGAACAAACAGCAAACACCCACCCTGGCTTCCCCAGGGGAATGAGACCTCACATACACTGAACGCCTTCTGAAAGTGACGCGGGGCCTGAGTACAGAAGAGCACATTCTGAGAGCTGCTGGCTTCAGATCCCATCACCCTCCACACAGCCCAAGGAAAAGGCAGTGGCAACCCTGTGGCTGCAGGATGAAGGGGACGCTCTCCTAGTACACAGTATTCCTGGCCCATCCTGTGAGTTGGCCCAGTGGCACTACCTCTCTGGACCTGTCTCCACTCCAGGAAGGGAGAAGAGACAAACACGGCCCAAGGCAGGGGCAAGGGCTAAGGCGCGACCCTGCACAGTGTGTGGCAGGGTGCCGCGCACAGCAGGACCCTGCAGTTGCTGGATGCACTGCTTGGAGCTTGCAGGATTCTCCACGCTCCTGTCAACCACATCAGGAAAACCAAGCCTCACTTTCCTTAATGAGACAGAAACCCACTCGAAGTGCAACCGCCATGAACACGACCCTAGGGGTAGCTCCCGTCAACCTGCCAAGTCCTGAAGATCTTCACAGAGCAAAGGGTCGAGTTCTGGAATATGTAAATATCTAAGGTCAGAAGCAACCTTCAAAGAATGTTGAGAGCTCCGTTCTGCTTTCCTGCCAGGTCAGTGGCTAGGGCTACAAGCTGGGAAACTGAGAGACAGCAGCATTCGCATTTAGAGATGTGGACAGAAGCAACAAAAGCAGCTGTCAGGACTTCAGAGTGTCCGGAGAACCCAAGCAAGGGAAGCAGGGTGCAGGGAGTGCCGCTCCTCCAAAACTGCATACAATTACAGTATGCATAGAAAAAATAAAGTAACATGAATGAAGCAAATCTACAGGATCAACACAGTTGAGGTAAAAATTAATGCTGAGTACCTAAAACAAGATATATATATATATATATATATATATATATATATATATATATATAAAACAGAGTAGGACGCTAGTATTTCGTATGTTACTAAAAATATGTTTAGTAACACACAAAATTTCACCTCATAACCATTAAGATGGCTGCTAATAAAAGAACAGAAAATGGTGAGTGTAGGCAAGGATGCAGAATCAAATCCACGCACATGCGGGCAGAAATGTGAATAGTGTTGCTGATATGAAAAACAGTTCCAGTTCCTCAAAAAGTTCAACACAAGGGCTGGGGATGGGGGCTCAGTGGTAGAGCACTCACCAAGCACACACGAGGCACTAGGTTCAATCCTTGGCACCACATAAACATAAAATAAAAATATTGTGTCCACTTAAAACTAAAAACTAAATATTAAAAAAAAAAAAAAAAAAGCTCAACACAGCAAGGCGTGGTGGCACACCCTATGATCCCAATTACTCGGGAGGCTGAGGCTGGAGGATTGTTCAAGGGCAGCCTGGGCAAACTGGGGAGAAACACTCTCTCAAAAAAAAAAAGTATAAAAAGGACTGGGGATGTAGCTCAGTGGTAGAGCACCCTAGGTTCAATTTTTGGCACTACAAAACCAAAACGAATTTAACATAGAATCTAGCAATTCCACTTGTATTCTATATCCAAAAAAAACTGAAACCAGGGTCTCAGGGAGATATTGCACCCCAATGTCACAGTGGCATTCCTTACAATAGTCAAAAGGTACAAGCAATCCCCATTGTCCATGGACTGCTGAACAGATAAACAAATGTGGCCCATCCACACAGCGGAATAGCACTCATCCTTAAAAAATAAGGACCTCCTGATGCCTCCTGACATTATAACATGGATGAACCTGGAAAACAGTGCTCTGAGGGGAAGAAGCCAGATGAAAAATAGACTCCATTTACAGAAGGTACCCTGAGTGGTCAAAACCAGAGCCAGGAAGTAGAAAGGTTGCTTCAGCTGGGGGTCAGGAAAAAGTTTCAGTTTTACAAGATGGTGGTGGTGGTCACATGCTGAGGGCCATTGCCAAGTAGGAATGACGCATCGAAATTTCCTTGCCAGCGTACCCCATGTTAAATGGACTTGCCTTGGAAATTCGCTGTGACATTGCATGTGTGTTTGAGAAAGGTGACCCTGCTCAAGGACCAGGGTGGATCCAGGATTAGGGTGTATCCTGCAGGTATGAGGAAGTATCCCGCTCCTTGGGTTTAGGGCGTTCCCGGTTTAAGACAAGTTTAAGGCGTTCCCAGTTTAAGACAATATGGGTTTTAGGGAAGTTGGATGTTGAAGATTATTGCTGCTGGGAATAGGGCGTTCCTACTGCTTGAGTTCCCGTTGAGTTCTCCTGAGATTCAGGAAGTATTTGGAAAAGAAAGCCTCGTGGAGTAGGTGAATTGGGCGGCGGCAGAACTGGGATTTCCCCAGAATGTGTATGTAGAGGCCGGTGTGAGTTCGGGAATAAAGAATTGCTGTTTGAATCGACAAAGCTGTGTGGTGGCTCGTGATCTTGTGCCCAGCCAAGACTGCGGCAGTCACACACCAATATGGATGCACTTCATGTCTCTGAACTGCATGATGGTGACTTTTTTGTTGCATTTCACCACAACTTTTAAGAGTAGATACAACAAAACAAAACCCTATCTCACTTATTCATGCATTTGTAGGAAGACTATAAAACGTGTATGGGAGTGTTGTTGCTCCTGGGGCTGGAGGGAGAGGGCAGGTTGGAGGAAAGGAGTTGTGAATACTCCTCAGAGTAGGAGAGCAAGAGGAGAGAGAGAGGGAGAGTGATCCAAAGAGGGAGAGAGGGAGAGTGATCCAAAGCCAAGATGCCCAAATGCTTCCGTCTGCAAAGCTCTTTGGCCTGTTCACTGGTTCAAATGCTTCCTGAGCACCTGCTATTTGCCAGGCACCAGAGAAATGAGAAACCAACAGGACTGAAATCCCTGTCCCCAAAGAGTTCATATTCCAGGGAGGGGGAGAGACACAAAACAAATAAGCGGAATCTAGAGATTTCTACTGGGGGCAGTGACAAAGACTGAAATTTTCAAAAATAAGCAGGAAAGGAGTTGTTAAGGTCGGGAAAGAGGCTGAAATGGCCACCATGATGGCCAGGTGCACCCCTCTGGGAGGACATGAGGGGTGAGAAAGAGTGCTGTGCAGAAATTGCTGGATAGGGACAATTAGTGTGTCTAATATGACTAAGCAACAGCAAGGTCAGTGTATCTAGAGAGTGAACAGGATGGGGACAGCAAGAGACGAGGGCAGAAAATCACAAGGAGCCAGAGCATTCAGGGTGCACAGGTAGAAGATGGGGAATGGGCTGGCATCACTCTAACAGGACCCTCTGGCTGCCATGCAGGGAGGGGAGTGAGAGGCAGGGGACCACAGGAGGCTCCTGCAAGAATCCAGGGCAGATAAGAGAAGGACGTGGACATGAGGAGTGGAGAAGCAGCCCACCTTGGAAGGTGGAAAAGAGGAAACCCTTGGACTGAAGGTGGAATGTGAAGTCTAGAGAAGAATCTAGGACAACTCCTAAGTTGGGGCCTGAGCATCAAGAGGAAAGGAGTCACGGAGTGGGTGAGCCTATAGGAAGAGCAAGCTAGGGTAAAGATGGCCAGCAGCTCCACTCTCAACCCAGAGGCAGGCAGTGAAACACATGATAAGATAATCAGAAGAGAGCTCCAGGATGGACACAGAGCTCTGCAAGTCACCGTCATGAGCTGGCTGTGCTCTCCAGGGAATACATGCACACCAGAGCAGAAAGGAGGCCCTGATCTCAACCTAGGGCCCCAGAGTTCACAGGATGGGAGTTGAAGAGGAGAAGTCATCGAGAAAAGGAGTCTGGGTAGATGAAGCCAGTGAGTTGGGAGAAAAAGAGAGAAGGGCTCCCCGGAAGCCATAAGAAGGGGGCGTCTTGAGAAAAGATTCACCAAAGTGTCAAACAGCTGGTGGTCCATCAAAGCTAGGGACAGACCTCTGGATTTCATGTTCTCAGCTGCATTCACAAGTGTCTGTTTGGTTACTTTCTATGCTTCTGAGTATAATATATTCTTATAAGCATGTCCTAATATAAAATACAGATGTTAAGATAGTGAGGAGGGAGGGTAGGAGAAGAAAAGGAAGCAATAGAGGAAAGAGGAGGACACAGAGAAGAAACGGGAAGGGGTATGGGAAGGAAGGAGGAGAAGAAGATGATGCAGAGGAGGAGCCAGAGGAGAAGAGAGGAAGTAAGAGCGGGAACAGGAGGAGCAGAGAACGGGGTAAGGATGGGGGCTGTCACGAAAGACATATGGAGTAGAAAACACAGGCTCTGTGACACCAAGGCCAAAGCGCAGCCCGGCACCCTGGAACTCATGCCAGGGCTTCCTGAAGCACCCGTACTGGGCTCAAGCTGGACACTGGGTGATGACGCCCACAGGTGAACAGCACCTGCTGGTTCTTCCAGCTGGTACCGACAAGAACACCGGAATCAGCGCAGACCAGTCAGCTACCTCTCCAAACTGCTCGGGAAAGGGAGAGAATAATCTCTGCCAGTCACTCTCCCTAATTGAATTTAATGCTCACAGTCAGGCTTTAAAGATTAATTCCCAAGCACTGCGGCAGCCTTAAGTGTCTGCATTTTCTCAATGAAATACCTGGAGATCCCAGACTGCCTGTGCAGAAGGATGGAGATAGGTCATGGGTCTACATGTCCAACCAGGAGACAGATCTGAGAAGATGTGACCAGCAAAACAGGGTGCACTCACTTGCACAGCCCCAACGTGACCCTGTTCCTTTGTCCTGGTTACCAGAAACAGTGCACCAGGAGTCTCTCGTGGTCTCCCAAGGTTGGAACAAGGCCAACAGCTTTCGCCTCAGGTAGCATTCTTCCTACTGCCAGACTTTTGGTTTTGAGTATATGAGAAATGCAACCTCCTTGCAAAATATTCAGACTACACAAAAGTGTAGGAAGCAAAATCCTGTAGGAATTCACATCAGAACTGTTTCTCTGGTTATACTAGAAATAAGTGTGCTCTGCAAAAAAAAAATCTGCCAAAAACAGAAAAACACAAAGAAGAAAATAAGAGCTGTCCCCAGCTCCACCACCTGGAGATAATGGTTGTCAAGCTTCTTGCTCCCCAGGGAGCCACACCCCGCATCTCCTGACTCAGGAACCCTCCTTGTTCATCCCAGGCTCTTGATGCTCCAGAAAATGATCTAGAGACCACCCCAAACTTGTACAGCTGAGCACAAGCCCATGCATCCAGTGCCCAAGATTCACCCAAGAGCCAGGATCATCAGCCCAATTGCCAGCAATGCATGGGGATCCACCATGTGCGTTCAAGGACTGAAACTGCCTTGATCTACAGAGCAGCTGGGGAGACCTCAACTATGCTGACTATCCCAATCCAGGAAGAGAACCGAGATGTCTGCTTACTCAGGTCTTCTTTGATTTCTCTTAGAGTGTACAGTTTGAAAGTGAAAAAAACTTACACATCTTTTATCAAATGTATCCTGAGTAATATCATTTTTAAAATTTTTTTAGTTATAGATTAACACAATATTTTTATTTCTTTATATTTATGTGGTGCTGAGGATTGTATGCTAGGCAAGCGCTCTACCACTGAGCTACAACCCCAGCCCTGATCTCATATTTTGATGACACTGATAATGAGTTTTTTCATTGTAATTTCAGATTTTTTTCCAGTGTGTAGAAATTCAATAAATTTTTGTATACTGACCTTGAACTCTGCAGCCTTACTGAAAACTCACATCTTAGTTCTGGAAGCTGTTTTATAGATCCAAGGAAACTTTCAACACACCTATAGTGTCATCTGCAAACAGCCACACCTCCTCTCTGGGGAACTGTATGCCTTCTGCTCTCCTGATTCACTGGCTCCCTCTCGAGCCGCGCCAATGACATGTGCCCACCAGTGCCGCTCACCTCAATGCCTCTTACCAGCTCAAGGAAGTCTAGGCTCTAGTTTGCAAAAACGACTTTTATCAGGAATGAACACTGGCTACTGTCAAAATGCACCTACTGAAATAGTCATATCATTTTTCTTTTCTGGTTGATCATTAAATTATAGTTCAGTCATTAATGTTGAGTCACACTGATTGATCATCAAATGTTGAGCCAAGCTTACATTCCTGGGACAAATCCTACTCAGTCTCAATATTTTAACGACATAGAGTTGAAATGATTCACTCATATTTTACTTAAAAATTCAGCATCTGAGTTCATGAGAGATACTGGTCTGTGGCTTTCCCTTATCTGTTTTTCCTGGTTTGGTATCAGGGTAATGATGTCTTCATAAAGTGAACTGGACGTGTTTCCTCTCCTTCATAGTCTGGAAGGTTTGTGTAGAAGTCTGTACCTCTTAGTGCTGCTGTAACAAAGCACCAACTGGGTGGCCTGAGTAACAGAAAGTGATCCTCTGCCAGTTCTGAAAGCTAGAACTCTGCAATGCAAGTACTGGCAGGGTTGGTCTCTTCTGAGGGCAGTGAGGGAGGACCGGGTCCAGGCCTTCTCTTTGACATGTCTGGGGCTGTCTTCAAGTCTGTGTGCCATTTGCCTTCTGAATGTCTCTCTCCAGATCTCCCCCAGTCAAGTAGGATTAGGGCCCACTGTGACCTCCTTGTGATTGGATTCCTCTGTAACAGCCCTATCTCCAAATAAGGCTACATTCTGAACTACTGGGGGTGAAGACTTCCAAATACAAATCTGGGGGTAGGGCACAATTCAACCGACAACAAGTTGGCATTATTTCTTCTTCTTTTTTTATTGGTTGTTCACAACATTACAAAGCTCTTGACACATCATATTTCATACATGAGATTCAAGTGGGTTATGAACTCCCATTTATACCCCAATTACAGATTGCAGAATCACATCGGTTACACATCCACATTTTTACATGATGCCATATTAGTGACTGTTGTATTCTGATACCTTTCCTATCCTCTACTATCCCCCCTCCCCTCCCCTCCCCTCCCATCTTCTCTCTCTACCCCATCTACTACAATTCATTTCTCTCCTTGTCTTTTTTCCCTTTCCCCTCACAACCTCTTATATGTAATTTTGTGTAACAATGAGGTTCTCCTTCCATTTCCATGCAATTTCACTTCTCTCTCCCTTTCCTTCCCACCTCATGTCTCTGTTTAATGTTAGTCTTTTCCTCCTGCTCTTCCTCCCTGCTCTGTTCTTAGTTGCTCTCATTATATGAAAGAAGACATTTGGCATTTGTTTTTTAGGGATTGGCTAGCTTCACTTAGCATAATCTGCTCTAATGCCATCCATTTCCCTGCAAATTCCATGATTTTGTCATTTTTTAGTGCTGCATAATACTCCATTGTGTATAAATGCCACTTTTTTTTATCCATTCATCTATTGAAGGGCATCTAAGTTGGTTCCACAGTCTATAGCTATTGTGAATTGTGCTGCTATGAACATCGATGTGGCAGTATCCCTGTAGTATGCTCTTTTAAGGTCTTCGGGGAATAGTCCGAGAACGGCAATAGCTGGGTCAAATGGTGGTTCCATTCCCAGCTTTCCCAGGAATCTCCATACTGCTTTCCAAATTGGCCACACTAACTTGCAGTCACACCAACAATGTATAAGAGTACCCTTTTCCCCACATCCTCACCAGCACTTGTTGTTGTTTGACTTCAAAATGGTTGCCCATCTTACTGGAGTGAGACGGTATATTAGGGTGGTTTTGATTTGTATTTCTCTGACTGCTAGAGATGGTGAGCATTTGTTCATGTACTTGTTGATTAATTGTATGTCCTGCTCTGAGAAGTGTCTGTTCAGGTCCTTGGCCCATTTGTTCATTGGGTTATTTGTTTTCTTATTGTTTAATTTTTTGAGTTCTTTGTATACTCTGGATATTAGGGCTCTATCTGAAGTGTGAGGCATAAAAATTTGTTCCCAGGATGTAGGCTCCCTTTTTACCTCTCTTGCTGAGAAAAAACTTTTTAGTTTGAGTAAGTCCCATTTGTTGATTCTTGTTTTTAGCTCTTGTGCTATGGGTGTCCTATTAAGGAATTTGGAGCCCGACCCCACACTCTGTAGATTAGAGCCAACTTTTTCTTCTATCAGACGCAGAGTCTCTGTTTTGATATCAAGCTCCTTGATCCATTCTGACTTAACTTTTGTGCATGGTGAGAGAAAGGGATTCAGTTTCATTTTGTTGCATATGGATTTCCAGTTTTCCCAGCACCATTTGTTGAAGATACTATCCTTCCTCCATTGCATGCTTTTAGCCCCTTTATCAAATATAAGAAAGTTGTAATTTTGTGGATTTATCTCTGTGTCCTCTATTCTGTACCATTGGTCCACCCGCCTGTTTCGGTACCAGTACCATGCTGCTTTTGTTACTCTTACTCTGTAGTATAGTTTAGTTTGAAGTCTGGTATCACTATACCGCCTGACTCACACTTCCTGCTTAGAATTGCTTTTGCTATTCTGGGTCTTTTATTTTTCCATATGAATTTCTTAATTGCTTTATCTATTTCTACAAGAAATGCCCTTGGGATTTTGATTGGCATTCCATTGAACCTATAGAGAACTTTGGGTAATATCGCCATTTTGATGATGTTAGTTCTGCCTATCCATGAACAGGGTATATTTTTCCATCTTCTAAGGTCTTCTTCTATTTCTCTCTTTAGGGTTCTGTAGTTTTCATTGTATAAATCTTTCACCTCTTTTGTTAGGTTGATTCCCAAGTATTTTATTTTTTTGAGGATATTATGAATGGGGTGGTTGTCCTCATTTCCATTTCAGAAGATTTGTCGCTGATATACAGGAATGCCTTTGATTTATGTGTGCTGATTTTATATCCTGCCACTTTGCTGAATTCATTTATTAACTCTAGTAGTTTCTTTGTAGACCCTATCAACCGCAAACAGTGATAATTTAAGTTCTTCTTTTCCTATTTTTATGCCTTTAATTTCTTTTGTCTGTCTAATTGCTCTGGCTAGTATTTCAAGAACTAAATTGAATAGAAGTGGAGAGAGGGCATCCCTGTCTTGTTCCAGATTTTAGAGGGAATGCCTTCAGTTTTTCTCCATTCAGAATAATGCTAGCCTGAGGCTTAGCATATATAGCTTTTACGATGTTGAGGTAAGATCCTGTTATCCCTAGTTTTTCTACTATTTTGAACATAAAGGGATGTTGTACTTTGTCGAATGCTTTTTCTGCATCAATCGAGATGATCATGTGGTTCTTATCTTTAAGTCTATTGATGTGGTGAATAACATTTATTGATTTCCGTATATTGCATCCCAGGGATGAATCCTACTTGATCATGGTGAACTATTTTTTTGATATGCTTTTGTATTCAATTCGCCAGGATTTTATTGAGGATTTTTGCATCTATGTTCATTAGAGATATTGGTCTGTAGTTTTCTTTCTTTGAAGTGTCTTTTTCTGGTTTTGGGATCAGAGTGATGTTGGCCTCATAGAATGAATTTGGAAGAGCTCCTTCTTTTTCTATTTCTTGAAATAACTTGAAAAGTATTGGTATTAATTCTTCTTTGAAAGTTTTGTAAAACTCCGCTGTATATCCATCCGGTCCAGGGCTTTTCTTGGTTGGTAGTCTTTTGATGGCTTCTTCTGTTTCCTCCTTTGTTATTGGTCTGTTTAAATTATGTGTATCTTCCTGACTCAATCTGGGCAAATCATATGACTTAAGAAATTTATCGACATCTTCACTTTCTTCTATTTTATTGGAATATAGGGTTTCAAAATAATTTCTAATTATCTTCTGAATTTCTGTAGTGTCTGTTGTGATATTGCCTTTTTCATCCCGTATGTTGGTAATTTGAGTTCTCTCTCTTCTTCTCTTCGTTAGCATGGCTAAGGGTCTGTCGATCTTATTTATTTTTTTGAAGAACCAACTTTTAGTTTTATCAATTTTTTCAATGTTTTTTTTTGTTTGTTTCAATTTCGTTGATTTCCGCTCTGATTTTAATTATTTCTTGCCTTCTACTACATTTGCTGTTGTTTTGCTCTTCCTTTTCTAGGGTTTTGAGATGAAGTATGAGTTCATTTATTTGTTGTTGTTTTTTTCTTTTATTGAGGAATGAACTCCAGGCAATGAATTTCCCTCTTAAAACTGCTTTCATTGTGTCCCATAGATTCCGATATGTTGTGTCTGTATTTTCATTTTGATTTCCTCCTTTATGTCTTCTGTAACCCATTGATCATTCAGTAACATATTGTTCATTTTCCAGGTGATGCAGGATTTTTCCTTCCTTCTTTTATCATTGATTTCCAGTTTCATTCCATTATGATCAGATGAGATGCATGGTATTATCTCCACACCTTTATATTTACTAAGACTTGCCCTATGGCATAATATATGGTCTATCTTTGAGAAGGATCCATGTGCTGCTGAGAAGAACGTGTATCCACTTGATGATGGTTGATATATTCTATATGAGTCAGTTAAGTCTAGGTTATTAATTGTGTTATTGAGTTCTACAGTTTCTTTATTCAGCTTTTGTCTGGCGGATCTGTCCAATGGAGAGAGCAGTGTGTTGAAGCCACCCATAATTATTGTGTTGTGGTCTATTTAACTCTTGAATTTGAGGAGAGATTGTTTTAGGAACGTTGCAGCACCACTGTTTGGTGCATACATATTGATAATTGCTATGTCTTGTTGGTGTATGGTTCCTTTTAACAGTATATAGTGGCTTTCTTTATCCCTTTTGATTAACTTAGGTTTGAAGTTGATTTTATTCTATATGAGTATGGCCACTCCTGCTTGCTTCCGAGAACCATGTGAGTGGTATGATTTTTTTCCCAACCTTTCACCTTCAGCCTGTGTATGTCTTTTCCTATCACATGAGTCTCCTGGAGGCAGCATATTGTTTGATTTGTTTTTTTAATCCAGGTTACTAGCCTTTTGTCTCTTGATTGGTGAATTTAAGCCATTAACATTTAGGGTTACTATTGGTATATTGTTTGTACATCCAGTCATGCTTGCTTGCTTATATAATTTATTTATTTATTTATTTATTTATTTATTTATTTATTTTAATATGGCTCGTTTTTCATTTTTGGTTATATTTTTTATTCTCCCCTTTACTGAGTTACCTCCCAATGTTAGTTTTGGGTGCTGTTTTTAATTCCTCTTCTTGTAGTGTTTTGCTCAAAATGCCTTGCAGTGCTGGTTTTCTGGCTGCAAATTCTTTTAATTTTTGTTTATCATGAAATATTTTAATTTCATTGTCAAATCTGAAGCTTAATTTTGCTGGATACAGTATCCTTGGTTGGAATCCATTATTTTTCAGCGTTTGAAATACGTTGTTCCAGGATCTTCTTGCTTTCAAAGTCTGTGATGAAAAATCAGCCGTTAACCTAATTGGTTTACCCCTGAAAGTAATCTGCCTTCTTTCTCTCGTAGCTTTTAATATTCTCTCCTTGTTCTGTATATTGGATATATTCATAATTATGTGTCTTGGAGTTGATCTGTTACAGTTTTGTATGTTTGGGGTCCTGTAGGCTTCCAGGATTTGGCAATCCATTCCATCTTTCATATCTGGGAAGTTTTCTAGGATTATTTCATTCAGTAAATTGTTCGTTCCTTTGGTTTGAACCTCTATACCTTCTTCTATCCCGATGACTCTCAAGTTTGGTTTTTTTTTATAACATCCCATATCTCTTGGATAGATTGCTAGTGATTTCTTACCATCCTTTCTGTGTTGACTATATTCTTTTCAAGTTGATATACTTTGTCTTCATTATCTGATGTTCTGACTTCTATTTGATCTAGTCTATTTGTAATATTCTTGTTTGAGTTTTTAATTTGGTTTATGGTTTCCTGCATTTCTCGCATTACTGTTTGATTTTTTTTAAAAAATCTCTCTCTCCTGGTATAGCTCGTTCTTTGCCATTTGAATTTGCCTATGTAATTCGTTTTCAAAGTGTACTTTCATTGTTTGGACTTGCTGTCTAATGTCTTCTCTAAGATTCCGTTCCATCTGAGTTAGGTATGCCTTGAGCTCTTTCTCTGACCATTTTTCTGAAGCCTCTAGGTTCTCCTGTGAATTTAAGTTATCCTGCATTGTTTGTAATCCTTTTTTCCCTTGTTTTTACATGGTGCTCACGTTGCTTTCCAACTCTGTTTGACTGCTGTGTTTCTGTTTCCTTCTTTAAATTTGTTTTGGTTTTTATAGTTCCAATATCTCTCCTTTGTGTTGGGAGACAATGTTTAGAGATGTTGGATTTAATTGTGATTTAAGGTAAATTCATTAGTTTCATTAGAGGCCTACAGAATTTGATGGTATGTATAGAATTGAGGTTTGAACTTGGGATTTTATGTTGAGTTCAGGCGCTTTGATGGTATGGAGGTTAGTATATGTTAGCTTCTTTGGGGGGTTGCTCAAATGCAGGCGGATATTAACAAGAGAATAGACAGGAGTACTTGGGGGTAGTTAAGGGCTTAAGCGGACTATGGACCGATTCGTAGTATTCATCTATTTGCATTTAGTAAGTTGTATGTAATCTGGTGATTAAGAGGAAAAGATGGGGAAAAGGTAAGGAAGGAAACCAAGAAAGAGAGAGGAAGAGAGGAATGAAAGAGAAAAGAATAGAAAAGAAAAGAAAATGATAATTTAAAAAAAATAATAAAATGCAGTAAAATAAAAATTACATTTTAAAAAATAATAGTATAATTGTAGAAAAGAAAAAAATTAAAATTAAAACTTTTTTTTTAAATTAAAAGAAAACAGGGACACCGTTAGGCTTCTATTTTCTTCGCTTCCAGTAGGTGGTGCTGTGCCTTCCGGGCCAAGATTTTGCCCTCCGGCTGTAGAAAACATCCGTGTGAGGCCGCTCCCTCCTCCCCCCACTGCTGTCTCTCAAATCTGTTAGCTTAGGTTTATTCCTGGTTTCTAGTCCCCTGGCTTCTCCTGTCAGCCAGGCCTTTCCCAGTGTGATACCTCATGGCAGCTGAAACTACACTCTGGGCCTGCAGTTTCCTGGACGTGGAGCGCAGCTTTTGGGAACCCGCACCTTATTGTTTTGATTCCCTCCGCTAGCCCCTCCTCCTGGAGCTGGCGAAACAGGTTTCGTTTTCGCAGCTGGTGGGAGGGAGGAGTTGGAGGGCAGGTGCCTTTACCTTTCCCCCACACCTCTACTCACACTCACTCTGTTAATCACACCCCCGGAAAGCCGGGGAGAGATTTGATGTGATTTCCCCGCTGTATGGGGGATGGTCTAGATGTCACAGACCTGTTGTTTCGCTGAATGAGCTGCGATCAGTCGAAAACTGGCGATGGTGACGTCAGCTCTCCAAGATGGTGGCCGCTGGCTTCCTCGGTGGTCTGACCGGTGTGGAGGACAGAACTGGACCGCTTCCTTCCCGTCTCAAACCCAGAATTCAGCACTGAGCACAGTGAGGGCACAGCCGGCAGGAGCCCGCAGAATCAGCAGCGCCGGTTTCTCTGCATTGCTAGCTCGCCGTTTCTATGGACACTGATTCCTGGCCCGCGGGCCACAGTCTCTAGCCATGGCGCGAGCCGCTGAATAAGCAGCTTGAATCTCCAGGCAGACAAATCGCTCATGGTTGAGCCCCAGTAACCGATCCTCAGGCAATGGAAATCCTTCCTCTAGGATTCAGCGCACCCCAATTTTGCTGGAAATTCCTAACAAGATAGCTTTTGGCCGTTCTAACTCGTCATTCACCCTCGCAGTGACACGGTACATGGGGGTGATACACTCTATTCGCCACCATCTTCTCTGGTATTATTTCTTGTTAAACGGTTGGGAGAATTCATGAGTCAAGGCATTTGGCCCCATAGTTTGCACCCCAGGAAGATTTCTAACCACAAATTCAATTTTTTTTTTTTAAATAAATGAGGCTTTCTGGAATGCCTGCTTCTTCCTGAGTGGGATTTTATTATCTGGGTCTTTCAGGGGACTTATTCACATCACCTAATTTGTGGAATTCACTGGCATAAAGTTGATCATGCACCACTTTAGTATCATTCAACATCTGCAGGATCTGTGAGAAAGTCCTCTCATCACTCCTGATATGGATAATCTCAACCCTCCTGCTTTTATTCTGAACCCAGCTAAAGTTAGTTTTAATCTCTCATTAGTCTGAAAGAACCACTTTTTTGATTCACTGATTTTTCTCTACTAATTTTCTGTTTTCTATTTCAGTTATTTCTGCTCTTATCTTTGTTTCCTTGATTTTGCTTATTTGAGTTGAATTTGCTCTGATTTTTCTGGTTAGGTGGAAACTTGGATCACTGAATTGAAAATGTCTCCTCTACTAATATAAAGCATTTGATGATATAAATTATGATCTATTTTAAATATATCCTACAATTTTTTTAAAGAGTGAGAGAGGAGAGAGAGAGAGAGAGAGAGAGAGAGAGAGAGAGAGAGAGAGAATTTTTAATATTTATTTTTTTAGTTCTCGGCGGACACAACATCTTTGTTTGTATGTGGTGCTGAGGATCAAACCCGGGCTGCACGCATGCCAGGCGAGCGTGCTACCGCTTGAGCCACATCCCCAGCCCTCCTACAATTTTTTATATATTGTGTTTTTGTTTTCATTGATTTCAAAACATTTTCTAATATCCCCATCAGTTTTTCTGCCTTGACCTATGGAATGTGTGTTGTTTAGCTGGGTGCAGTGGCACACACCTGTAATCCCAGACACTCGGGAGGCTTAGGCAGGAAGATGGCAGGTTCAAAGCCAGCCTGGGCAACTTAGCAAGACTCTGTCTCAAAATAATAAATAAAAAGGGCTAGAGACATAGCTCAATTATAGACCATTCCTGTTTCGATTCCCAATACTGCAAAACAAACAAAAAGGAGCGTTATTCTAATTTACATTTCTCTAATTACTACAGATATTAAACTCTTTTTTTTTCTTCATATATTTGTTGACCCTTTGTATTTCTTCAAAGTATCTGTTCAGATCCTTACCCATTTATTGACTGAGTTATTTGTGAGGGAGGGTGTTGTTCTGTTTTGTTTTGGTGTTAAGCTTTTTGAGTTCTTTGTGTATCCTGCAGATTAATGCTTTATCTGAGGTGCAGGTGGCAAAGATTTTCTCCCATTCTGTAGAATCTCTCTTCATCTCCTTGTTTCGGAAGAAGCTTTTTACTTTGATGCCATACCATTTATTGATTCTTGGTTTCTACTTCTTGCACTGTAGGAGTCTTATTAAGGAAGTCAGTTCCTAAGCTGACATGTTGGAGTGTTGGGCCTACATTTTCTTCTAGAATGTGCAGGGTCTCTGGTCTAATGCCTAGGTCCTTGATCCACGTTCAGTTGAGTTTTGTGCAGGGTGAGAGATAGGGTTAAATTTCATTCTACTACATGTGTATTTCCAGTTTTCCCAGCACCATTTCACTCCACCAGAATGGAAAACATCAAGAATACAAGTAATAACAAATGTTTGTTGAGGATGTGGGGAAAAGGGTAATCTCATACATTGTTGGTGGGCTGCAAATTAGTGCAAGGAGTCTAGAAAGCAGTTTGGAGATCCCTTTCAAAAAAAAACAAGAATAGAACCACCATTTGAACCAGCTATCCTATTCCTTGGTATATATCAAAGGAGTTAAAATCAGCATACTACAGTGACACAGCCACATCAATGTTTATAGCAGCTCAATGCACAATAGCTAGATGCCCATCAACAGATGAATGGATAAAGAAATTGTGGGAGATATATATATATGTATATAATGGAATATTACTCAGCTATAAAGAAGAATGACTTTATGACTTTTGCTGGTAAGCGGATGAACCTGGAGGCTTTCAGGCTAAGTGAAATAAGCCAATCCCCCAAAAACCAAAAGTCAAATGTTCTCTCTGATATGTGGATGCTGACCTACAACAGGGGGAGGAGGGTAAGAATAGAATTCAGAGTATTAGACAGAGGGGAATGAAGGGAAGGGAAAGGAGGAGAGATAGAAATAGGAAAGACATTGGAGTAAATCTGACCTAACTTTCCTATGAACATACATGAATACACCACAGTGAATCTCCACATCATATATATCCACAAGGCTGGGATCCTAATAAGAATAAGATATATTCCTGGGCTGGGATTGTGGCTCAGTGGCAGAGCACTTGCCTCGCACATGTGAGGTACTGGGTTCGAGCCTCAGCACCACATAAAAAATACACAAACAAAATAAAGATATTATGTCCATGTATAACTAAAAATATTTTTTTAAAAAAGATATATTCCATGTTTGATAAACACATCAAAATAGATTCTACTGTCATGTAAAACTAAAAACAACCAATAAAAAGAAAAAAAGATTTGTGTGTTGTTTAGTTTCCAAACATTTGGGGATTTTCCTGATATCTTCATTGCTGGTTTTTAATCTTATCCCTCTTTAGTTAAGAATATGCTTTGGTTTATTCCAATCCTTTTGAATTTGCTGACAGACTTTTTTAAGGCCTGTCTTGGTGGATACTCCACATGCACTTGAGAGAATGTGTGTTCTGCTGCCATTGTGCAGGGCCCCTCGAATGCCAATCAGGCTAAACTGGGTGACAGCACTGTTCTGCGCTTCTCTGTCTTCACTGATTTTCTATCTACTTGATCTATTGGTTATTGAGAAAGGGATGCTGAGCTCTCCAACAATACGTGTGGATTTTACTATTTCTCCATTGTGTTCTGTCAGTTTTTCTTCATATAGTTCACAGCTCTCATTCAGCATGGGTATAAACATTTAAGCACATACTCTCTGTGTTCCCAGTGCCAGGCACCTGACACACATCCTGTGGTAGACGGCCCCCTCTGTTGTCATAAGAAAACTCTCCTCATTGTGCCCCTGAAAATAGTCTTTGTTCTGAAAATTTGCTTTGTCTGACATTCTTAAAATTTTTTTTTTAGTTGTAGATGGACAGAATGCCTTTATTTTATTTATTTTTATGTAGTGCTCAGGATCAAAACCAGTGCCTCACACAGGCTAGGCAAACGCTCTGCCACTGAGCCACAGCCCGAGCCCCAACTCTGTCTGACATTTATCTAGTCATTCCAGCTTCCTTTTATCACAAGTTTAGGTGATCTTTTTCCATCCTTTTCCATTTAACCTTTTTGTCTTTCCAATTCAAGTGGGTTCATTATAGGATTTGTATAATTATGTACTGCCTTTTCATCTGACCTCATGATCTTTGTCGTTTAAATAAGTATTTAGATCTTTTCATCCATTATTGATATGGTTGGGCTCAAATCTTACTATTTGCTTTCAAAATTATCCAATCTGTTTTTATTCCTTTTTTGTTTTTTGATGTTTTGCCAGACTTACAACCATAAGTCTTTCTGTCTTTGTCTAATTACCAGTTGCCTTAAGGTTCGCAGCATCCATCTTCCACATATCCCAGTCTACTCCCGAGGAACATCACCACTTTCCTTATACACAAGAGCCATGAAACACATCATCCCCCATCCCAGCCCCTGTGCTTTCATCGTATCTTTTACATCTCCACATGTTATAAACTGCGCAATAAATTATTGTTTTTATTTTAACAGTCAATCATCACTGAAAGTGATTTTTAAAGAAGAACAAAGAGTATTTTGCATTTACCCACATAATTTAGCATTTCATGTCACCACAGCTCTGCGTACATACAGATTTCTACCTGGTATCGTTTTCCTTCTGCCTCAAGGACTCCCTTTATTAATATTTCTTGTAATGCAAGTTGCTTGTAATGCTGATGATGAATCACTTCGGCTTTTACATGTCTGGGAAAGTATTCCGCCTCTCTTTTTTAAAGAATATTTCACTAGGTGTTAAATTCTAGGTTGATGGCAGTTTTTGGTTTTGGTTTTCCTTCCAGTACTTTAAAATTGAGTTCCTCTGTCTTCTGGCATTCTTTCCGATGAAAAGTTTAGGGTCATTCTGGTCTTGCTCCTCTATATGTAATACCTTCCACCCTGCTCCTGCCACTTTTAAGATCCCCCCTTTATCACTGATGATAAGAAATTCCATTCTGATATCCTTTTGTGAGCTTTCTTCATGTTTCTTGGACCAGAGGTTCACTAAAGCTCCTGGGTCTGTGATTTTCATCAAATAGAAAACTTTCAGATATTATTTCTGTAACTACCTATTCTGCTGAGGACTCCCATCTCGTGTGTTTTGGGTGAAAATGAACTTGTCCCACAACTCACAGATTCTCTGTTCAAGCTTTTGCTCTCTGAATTCATTTTGGATAGTTTCTACATCTTCAAGTTTGCAAATGTTTTGTTTTACAATTTTATCTGAGTTTTACCTCATGTGTTGTATTTTTTATTAAAGACTTTTTTCAGTCTCATGAAGTTCAGGTTGACTATCTCCATGTCTCTTCTTAACATGTCCATTGTTTTATCTACAGTATCTTTAAAATAGTTGGTTTAATGTGCTTGTTTACTAATTATGCCTCTGTGCCCTTTCTGGGTCTGGACCTGCTGATTTTTCTTTCTCTCTTTCTCTCTCTCTCTCCCCTCCCCCCCACCCCCATCCCCTCCTGCTTCATGTTATTCTACTTCTTTGCATTTTCTTTACATCTTTATTTGGAAGCCAAACATGGTGAATCTTACTTTACTGGATGCTTTAAATTTCTATACTCCTATAAATAAATACTCTTTCAGTTTGTTCCGGGACATTGTTAAATTGCCTGGAAACATATGCTTCTTGTCAGGTATCAGAGCAGCATTTAGTTTAGGGCCATTTTATCCCATCTGAGTCCACTCCCTTGTGGACTGTGAGGATCTGCCACTCTGGCTTAGGGGAAAGTGAACTTTGCTTAGAGTCATGAGATCCAGGATTGCTCTACCTGTTCCTTCTGGGCAGTTCTCGTCCTGCCTTGAGGAACACACACACACACACACACACACACACACACACACACACACACAAAGCTGCTCCAGTCTTTCTAGCTTTTAGATGTTTGCATAGTGGTAACCTCTGTGATCCCAGTTATTCAGGGCATTGATCCCAGGGTCAGGTCAGCCCAAGGAACCTAGAAAGATGATGTTTCAAAATAAAAATTTTAAAAGGTCAGGGTATATAGCTTATTGGTAAATTGCTCTCCTAGGTGTGCAAGGCCCTGGGTTCCATTCCCTAGTACAAAAAAAAAAAAAAAAAAGTTAAAAATAAAAAAGACTGGAAAAAATATCCTGTCCTTATTACTCCATCTTAACTAACCAAAAGGTATATAAGTGATTTAGAAATGTGTGACTTAATTACTATCCAGAGTTTTTCTTTTTGTTCAGTATCTTATTTTTACTTGATTCCTTTTAAACATCCTGAGACTTGTTTCACAGTCTCCTTAGCAAAGCAGCATTCAAAGCTGACGAGCTTGTGAGTATGTCTGTTCTACATGTGCAGTCCACACACTACTCTGGTCTACCCCTCCCAGCTTGTCTAGCTGTTCATCTATCTACCACTTAGAGAAGGGTATTAAAATCTTCAACTATGTGAAGGATTCTTACTTTGTTTAGTTTTGTTTTGCTTTGGGTGGGGGGATACCAGGGATTGAACCCAGGGGAACTTTCCCACTGAGCCACATCCCCAGCCCTTTGATTGATTGACTGATTTGTTGTAGATGGACACAATGCCTTTATCTTGTTAGCTTATTTTTATGCAGTGCCAAGGGTCAAACCCAGTGCCTCACAAGTGCTAGGCAAGTGCTCCACCACTGAGCCACAACCCCAGCCCCTCAGCCCTTTTTTTGAGACATGGTCTCGCTGAGTTGCTTAAGGCCTCACTAAATTGCTGAGGCTGGTTTTGAACTGTCAATCCTCCTGCCTCAGCCTCCCGAGTCACTAGGATTACAGGTGTGCACCATCATACCCAGCTTGTTTTGACTTTAATTCTGTGAGATTTCTGTCAAGCGTTTGGACACTGCTACCAGGTATGTATACAGGTGTACTGAGTTCCAAAACAGTGATCCTCTTGATGCCGTCACTGAGGGAACATCTGCCTCGGCCATCCTGAGGTCCACATTACCCAGCAGTTTGACAGTCCTTCCAGACTTCTTGGGCTGGCCATTTGGATGTTCTTTGTCCCACCAATTTACTTTTACCCTATCAGAACCTTCTCAGCAGCACGTGGCTGCCTGTGCTTCTGAATCTACCTGACATCTCTTTCCATCCATTTTTCAAGTAATTGTTGACTTGATCAGATTTACAGCTATCGTTTTGCTATTTATTTCCTTTTTTGGGGGGGTGCTAGAGATTGAACTCAGGGGCACTCAACCACTGAGCCCCATCCCCAGCCCTATTTTATATTTTATTTAGAGACAGGGTCCCACTGAGTTGCTTAGCCCCTCACTGTTGCTGAGGTTGGCTTTGAACTCTCAATCCTCCTGCCTCAGCCTCCGAAACTTCAAGGATTACAGGCACACACCACCACACCCAGCTTATTTATTTCCTTAATTAACCTCTTTTTTTATTCCTCTTTTCCTCCTCTCTATTGGAATAACTGAGTATTTTCACCATTCTATTTTATCTATTGGCTTTTTTTTTTGTTTACATTATTTTTTTAATGGTTGCTCTAGGGATTAAAACATACATTCTTAACATTTTATAATCTGCTCACAGTTGATATTGTACCAATTCACATTAAAAAGCTAGCATCTAACCTAACTCATTAAGTGGAAAACTGAATAATGACACTTATAGCTATATAAATGTACTTCGGTGTGTATGAATGTAAGTCAACACCAATAATACAAGAATGACTTAAAATGAAGGCAAGTGTTTTTTTTTCCTAAGAAAAAAGGTAATTATTAAAAGGAAATTACAAATAGACTTTCAAAACCTGAGAGGAAATTAAAAAAAAAAAAAAAAAAAAAAACTCTACATGTCCTTTTACCAGCTTCCATACTTTATAGTCACTGGACATATCAAACCACAAAATGCAGCCTTTTTTTTTTTTTTTTTTTTTTTTTTTTTTTTTGCTTTAAATAGAAGATGCATTCTTTTTAAGGTGAAAAAAAATAATCTTTTCTATTTTCCCACACACTTACCATTTCCAGTGTTCTTCATTCCTGGTTGAAGGTCTGAGCTCTTAACTCGCATCTTGTTCCTTCCCTTCAGAACGTCCTTCAGCCTTTCTGTGATACACCTTTACTGGCAATGAATTCTCATTCATTTTCATTTATCCACAACGTCTGCATTTCATTTGTGTTCTCGGGAGGAGATAGAATCACAGCTTGACATGTTTTTGTGCTCAATCAGCACATCAGGGTACCGTTCCATTGCCTCTAAACCTCATAATTTCTGATGAGACGTCGGTGATTTTCATGTTATTTTCCTCCATATGACATCCATTTTTCTCTGATTTCAAGATTTTCTCTTCATCTTCTATTTCCAGAGGTCTGGCTATGATGTGCCTGGGTGTGCTTTTCTTTTACATTTACACTGTTTGATGTTTGCATGGTATTTTTTTACATCTCTGTGTGTCTGTGTGTGTGTGTGTGTGTGTGTGTGTTTATTACAAAATTTGAGAGCTTTTTTGATGTTATTTATTAAAAATACTTTTTTCTTCCCCATTCTCTCTTAGCTTCTGGAACTCCAATTACTTATATATTAAACAGATCTTCCAATAATGTCCACAAGTCCCTAAATATCTTTTCTTTTTTTTCTGTTGTCAGGTTGAATAGTCTGTACTGATTTATCTCCGAGTTCACGGACTCTTTTTTCTGTCATTTCCATTCTGTTATGTAATCCAAGTGGTACATTCTTAGTTTCAGATATGGTATTTTTCAGTTCTAGGATTTTTCTTACACTTTCTATTCCTCTACTGAGGTTTCCTCTATTTTCACTTGTTGTGATGATAGTTTCCTGTATGCCCTGGAGCACATCTACGATGGCTGTTTTAGAACACTTGTCTGCTAATTTCAACATCTGCATCATTGTGGGAGCAAAACTGCATTCCCTCTCCCTCTCCACCTCTCCTATGTGTGTGTGTTACTGAGGATTAACCAGGGGCTTCACACATGCTAGGCATGTGCTCCACCACTGAGCTATATCCCCAGTTCTTTTTAAATTTTATTTTGAGACAGGGTCTTCCTAAGTTGCTGAGGCTAACCTCAAACTTGTGACCCTCCTGCCTCAGCCTCCAAACTAACTAAGATTACAGATGTACATCACCACTCTAGGCAACCTTTTTCTTAGATATGAATACCCTTTTCTGTTTTTGCTTTATATAATAATTTTGGATAGAATACTGGACATTATAAAGGTTTTTTGTATTAACTCTGGGTTCTTTTATGTTCTTTTGAAACATACTGATTTAAAAAAACAAAGCAGTTAACACCTCTACTCAAATTTCAAAATCCATTCTTCCTCCTCCCCATAATACACAGCAGTAAAAATTTCTATTCAAATCTCTCAGCCTTAGTTGAGCTGCATAGTCTATCCCATACATGGGTTCGGGAGCCATCCAGAAATTTGGATAGAGTCTAAACAAAGAATCTGTGGCTCTACCTCTCTGACTTTTTCTTTCTCATATTTCTATCCTCACTTTACAAGTGCTGTGGTCACCCAAGCACCCAGGTGCTGTCCTCTGATTCTTCAGGCCAGTAACATTGCTCAGGCAGAAAAATATAAAAGTAGGAAACTCACACAGAGCCCTTTCCTTCTTCTAAAAGAAACTTTGTCTGGTTTCTGCCTGCTTTTTGTTGTTATCCAGTACCTCCAAGTGTTGTCATAGGTGTGACACAGAGTTTGTGATTATTAGCCATGACTACTAATAACCATGGCAGGGTTAGTCTGTAGATCTACTGTCTTATTACTGGAATCCAGAACTGATTTTAAGCAATTGTTGCATGGTAATGGAGAGTAACACCTCACCCACCTCCTCCTTCATGTCAGCTCTGTACGTACTTTATTACCTCATTACTTCAGAAAACATCTTTTCCACAACCATTATCATGGCAGGAATATTTAGGAGAACAAGGGGATCAGAGGTTTTTTTCTGTAGGTAAGACACTGTGTCACAGACAAGAGGAAGGCCAGTGTGATTAACAAACCAGTCTCATTCACTGCAGACATGAACCTGGAACTAGCAATGAACTGAAGAGCTCTGCCATGATAATCCCCTCACCCCAACAGCTTTACAAGACTCAGAGAGCTGAAAAGGCCGTGGGGTTTCTAGCACCCATAGCACAGGAGTTTCAAGTGATTTCATTCATTCTGAAAAGCAAGGTACTCTGGCAGAAGCCTGGTGACAAGGGGCTCACATTTGCAGAAACAGCAAGAGCAAAGGAAGCATTTGCATTCTGCACCACCCTCCTGAGCACTTCTTGGAATATTTTCTATGTCAAAAGATGCAAGATCTCTCAACGTAAAGGTTGAGGAGAAACTTGATCAGAATCTATAAGTACATGAACTAATTATGCAGAGAATTCCAAGAAATTATTCTCTCTATTCAATAAGGTCAGAACAAAGGAAAGGAGTTTTAAATGTCAACAGAGGCTGTAAAAGGGCAAAGAAGAATTTTCTCAGAGTAAAAAGGATGAAGAGCAAGACATCACAGAGGGAGCTAAGGAGTGCAAGGAGAGCCAGAGGGTCTGGAGGTCACAAAGCGGAGTCGTTGGCCAGCAGTGCAGCTCTGAGAGGTGAAGAGTCTGTCCAATGAGGGAAATGGGGGGGGGGGGTCTAAGAAGTGGTCCATCCTATTTTCAAAAGCATCCAGTCCTGGAGGTTACTCTGAGACAAGATCCATTAGCACGCCTTTACTTCCAGGTGACAGCCACCCTGTCGTGAAGACACCCTCACCAGAAGCCTGTGGAATGGGTCTCATGAGCTATACAGGGAAGAGGTTCTCCTTCCCAGGTCATGCTCCAACAGGGACAGGCAGGCAGTTTGGTTCAGAGTCTGCAGGGTCAGTCTCCACTTGCAGTGTCCCCCAAAGGTCCAGCCACAGCTCTAATCCTATGCTCTGAAGTAATACAACTTTTTAAGCCGGACGAACCCTCCTCCCTGAAGGCCTCTCAGCTGTTCCATAATGATCTCCCTCACAAAAGAAAAGTCTCATGACTTGGTTGTCCAGAGCACCGCATCCTCCTACATGCCCTTTCTCTCTCACCTGTTGGTTCTGTCTTCAAAATGTGCCCCAAATCCCACTGTCTGTCAGCATCTCTGCTGCCACTGTCTCTCCTGTCCCTGTGGGGTTGCAAAAACCTCAAAGCTAAGACTCTGTTTCATTAAAAAAAAAAAAAAAAAAAAAAGCAGTTATGCAGATGGAGGCTGGTGGTGGCTGTCCACCACTGTGGATGCATTTAATACCCACGAGCTATGTGCTCAAAAGTGGTGAAGATGGGGAATAGTATTTGGTTCTTCCAGAATAAACTTTTTGAGAAAAAAACAAAACAGCTTCTCCATGTCCACTCTTGCCCCCCAGTGCACTGCCACATGGCAAGCTGAATGTGTCCGAACCAGGACTCAGGGCACTTCTCTGCGAGAATGCTCTCCAGAGGTTCCCATTATACTGGAATAAATGCCATGTCACCTTTCGGACTCCTCTCCAGCCGCGATGGCCTCCTGGCTGTTCTGCACATGCATCATCTCCCCACTGGGGGCCTGTGCTCCTGCTCTCCCTCACCTAGATGCTCTTCTCGAGACAGACGCTGGCTCAGGTCACTATGTCGAGATGCTCCCCAGACCACAGCCTCACCACGGCCTCCACCAAATGCCTCCAGCTCTGTGGTGACCTCTCTCAGCTGGCTCCACTGTCTTTAGTGTGTGTTTCTTCCTAATTTATATGTTTATTTAATTTTTTGTCTGTTTGGTATCTTTTTATCCTGCTTAAACCTAAGCTCCAGGAGTTGAGAGATATCGTCTGTTTTATTCACTGCTATATCCCAGTGCTTGAAATGAGTCTGGCACCTAAGAAGTCAATGAATGTCTGTCTGATGGATGAAGGCATGGATGGATGGATGGATGGACGGACGGACAGACGGATGGATGGATGGTAAAGGGGTGGTGGCTGTCGGCATGGAATGGATGGACAGGTACATGATGAAGCACTTTTAAGCACCTCCCTGGGTTGAACATCACATGTGTCCTTGGGCCACAGGCCTCTCCCCTCTGTGCTGTGCACAGTCTGAGAACAGAGAGTAAAAGGAGTGTGGGACTGCCCCTACTCTTTTACCTTAAGAAGGACTCCTTCCTTCATTAACTGGGGGGAGGAAAGGGTATGGCCTTGTCAGAATGAGCAGCAAAAATATTACACCTTATATTTACATTTGTGCACTGTGTTCCATAGCACTTTTCCAAACTGCAAACATGCACTCTCACAGAAGCTCGTGAGGCTGTCCAGACAGTCATTATCTCCATTCTACAAATGTAGAAACAGAGGCTAGAAAAACTGGGTGACTCTCATTCACCCCCTGGGATTATTCAGCAGACATTTGCTCAAGGGCCACCATGTGCCTTGGTCTTGCTCACTGCTAAATGCCTACAGAACAAAAGAACTCATGAGAACCTAGTAGAGGGGCAACACAAGAGCAATCTGACAGCTGGGCCAAGCCCTGTGGAAGAGCAGGCCTGGGTTGAGGGCTCACAGCAACAAGAGGAACGGATGCACTTGTTTCCACTGGGGCGGGGGGGTGGGCTCCTGCTGAGGAGGGTGACAGACATGGGAAGCAGGTATCTCCAGACAGTGGAGGGCACAGGCAAGGCCTGTGGAGGGAACAGCAGCACAGGCCAGAGGGCCTGGCAGCCAGTTGTCTGGAGCCCCAGGTGAAGAAGCAGAGCACAGGAGCAGGCAAAACAGGAGTCCCACAGAGCCTGGCAAACACTGGCAAGAGTTGGCCATTTTTTTCTTCCACACAAAATGGAAGGCTACTAAAGGGTCTTTAAGCATCAAGCCAAGTGATAAATCAGACTTTCATTTTCAAAGGGCTCTCTGGCTGCTTTAGGAGAAGCCAGAATAACACAGTGAGACCATCAGAGAGTGGATCCAGAGGGTAGAGCACAGGCCAGGGCCCTGTGGGGGCAGGCGAGCCAGAGAGTCATGGCACATGGGATGTTCATCTGGGAGAAGGACCACTGGGACCCAGGGGTAGACTCAGTGCTAATGGGGCAGGAGAGTGGCTGAGAAGGTAGGTGTCACAACACACAAAGGAACAGCAGGTGCAGGGAGGAGATTCTGGTCACGCCCATCACACAAGGCAGGGGCAGCCCAAGCCTGGGCCTTTTCATTCCTACCACCACAGCCTGGGCCCCCTTGACAAGAGACAGCACATGTCCACACAGGACAGCACTGGAAGCTGCTTTAACATCCCCCATCTGTGTCTTCCACATGTGGGGACCAGGGGCTGTTCCTGGCAGGTACTGAGGGGGGCTCCCTGAATAAGGTCTGATTTGGGGTACTGAACCCAGGGCTTCTGCTCTACCACTGAGTATGCCCCTCGCCAAGCACAGTCTACTTTAGCTCTGATGGCCACTGGCCTAATTCCTCTGAAGGCCCAGTGTGAGTGGGGCCCTGGGGTCCGGTATAACACACAGCCATATCCTATGCCACAGGCCTCCTGACCTCAGCTTCTGTGGAGAACCAGCTCAGATGGCCTCCCCTGTGCAACGGTCAGCCAGGACAGGGCCCAGAATGGAAGTGACCACTCTCAAAAGTGTGAACACCCAGGTCCCACTGCCATGGTAACTCCACAGGCCAGCTCCCGGCTGCTTCTGCACCCCGAGGAGGTTTTCCAGGGCAGGTCTGTGGGCAGAGTCCAGAAGGCCCCCCCCCCCCCCCGCTGCGAAGCCAGCCTCCCTGATGGAGTTGGAAGGGATCTTTCCACGTACATGAAAATGAGTTTCAGACCCTCACCCCAAAGGACCATCAGAGGCCCAGTGAGGAGGCACATTCCACCCTCCACCCGTGAGCCCTTCTCTGGCTGTGGGCTCTGGACAGGCATCCCACACTCAGCGGGGCTGTGAGCAGAACCAGGCAGTGGGAGTGCCTCCAGTGACAGGGGGTCCCTGCCCTGCCCACAGAATCCCTCCTGTCACAGACGTCATTTCACACCACTTTCTAGCTGTGTTCTTCACAACCCGTGGCCTCACACAGGCCCTTCTCTCGACCTGAAGCACCCCCACCCCTGATTAGCCCCAGTTCTCCCTCCAATCGCAGGTGAGATGCTCCTTCTCCCAACCTATGCAGGCCTGGTCTGGCCTGATGGCCGCTCCCACGGCACCATGCACCATCTGATAAAGATCTGGTGGCTATCTGGCCTCCCCACTCTTTGGGATGAATAAAGAGTGGCCTCGCGGTCACCGAGGTAATCAGTGGGACCATGCCGCCGAGTGAGCAGCTGTGTCTCCATTTCGGCCACTCTCCTTCCCCTGTTGTGCCATTTGCCATGCTTTTCTAACATAAAGAAACACGTGCATTTTATTATCACCCCAGGGCCACTGGCTTTAAATATTCCACATGTCTTGGACAGCCAGGAGCTCACACAGGTGACAGACTCCTCTCAGCCCTCCTATCCCTAGGAGGTGATATAACTGGGGTATGTCACAGATGACAGACTCAGGCTCCAAGCAGGAGGAAGGTGGTGACTCAGGGCCAGAAGCCCATGCTTCCCTTCCTGGAGTGCTTTTCACCTGACCAGGCATTACAACCCGGGCAGTGGGGAAGGTACTGGACGGCAGTGGCACTGGAGCCGAGTCTCACAGGTGAGCACTGAGGGCCTGTAGGATCTTAGGCGCTCCATGCGGTCCTACAATCCCACTGAACATGCAAGTGGGCATTCTGCTTCCTCCACTTAACGGTTTCCAATGTTCTTAACTTTGAAAACTCCAGTTTTCAAAAGTGCAGTTGTGCATCAGTTCCAGGAGCAGAGAGCATAGTTATGGCAGGTGACTTGAACCTGACCATTTTCCCTGGTGCAACAGCTGCGTGCACACAGCAGGAGGACTTAACAGCCTGATTCAGCACGGTGGGAAGGAGTAAATTGCTTGAATCTGAGAAATACATTACCTCAATCTCAGAAATGGTTTTTGAAAATCATTAGGCAACAGAAATGTCTTTCTGCAGGCCCAGCATTTGCTGCCTCCCCACCCTGCTAGATGCCACCCCATGTCACTGCATCAGGCTCCACCAAAGCCAGAGCACCAGGGCCTGAGGTGGCAGCAGGCTGAGCCCCTCAGCTCAGACTGCTCTCACACACATCTGAAAGACAAGCAGAATGTCCTCCCAGCCATTCCATCTCCGTCAATCCAGAGACACTGGTGAACTGCAGACCACAGCAAGGAGCGAGCCCTTTTTCCACCTGGGGTCTGGCACATCCACCCACCAACAGAGTTCCTTCTCTGCTGCCCAGCACAGCTGCCAACTCACAGAAATGATCTTTGTGGGCTCCAGGTAGGTGCCCCCAAATAAAATCAGAGCAGATTTATGGGTCTCAAGTCCATTTCTTTAAAAAAAAAAAAAAAAAAAGACAATCCTTGAGGGTAATCTCTCCTAAAAAGGCTAAAGACTAACTGAAGAGTCTCCAGTTCACTGACGCCCCAGAACCCAAGCTCTGCCCAGGCCTGGGGGTCTTGCGGGCTGAACAGGCATTGTTCCCTAACAAACTGTACTTTGAGCAGATTGTTGATATAAATGGAGCCCCCAAATTTTAAGAGTGTTGAGTGAGTCTGTATAATTACATTACTTCAATACACAAAATATTATTTTCCTATAACAGTTTAACAAGGGATTCCAAAGGTAAGAAGAATCATGTAATGTGATAACACCAAGTCTCCATAACCTGAGTCAGGGACTTCTGTGGTAGCACAGAAGCACTTTTGGCATCACAAGCCTAACAGGCAGGAATCCCATCAGCAACACCTGTGCTGGTGGCAACAGCACTCCTACCTGTAAGGGCCTAATGGGTCCACGAAGAGGCAGGTGTCACCAGTGACTTCGCACTGATTACAAAGGCCACTGCCTACCAGTGGATCTGTCAGTCCCTCCTATGCTCCTGCCCTCAGCTTTCAAAGAAGAAACAGCCCAACTGCTGGTTCACTGTAAAGCTGCTCTCCGAAACACATCACTCCTGGTCTGTGGAGCTTCCCATTGTTGTCATCTCTTCATTGTTCCTGCTTACGACCACTGTCGTCAACAGTGTCCATGCCAAGGATCTGTGTCATTTGTGGATACAAATGGGTCCCTGAGGATCCCAGGAGCAGGTGCTCACGAAGCCCCACAGCTTCTCCTCCACTCTGATGGCCTCATGGCCCCAAGAGGCAGGTAGGACACAGTTGAAATGCCCAGGGGTTCCCGACATCTGCACAATTGACCCAATTGTCAATTGAACCTTCTCTATATTCACCAAGACCTGTGTCCCTCAGACCTGCCCCCATCATCCCAGAGCAGGAATGCTGGGTTGGAACCACAGGGTCTGAACCCAGCTGCTCTGACCACCGGATGCAAAGGAACCCACGCAGGGTCAGGATGAACAGGGCCCTGGTCCTGATCCCGATGTCCAAACAATTCTGTGCCCCTCTTCCAGAGCAAAGCTACAAGATGAGACAACAGGGATCTGAAAGGAGGTGCCTGGAGTCTCCTGCTATCAGAAATAGCAGCGAGACTCAGGGACCCCCACCACTCTGCAGCAGGAAGCCCTGGGTTCGCTTCCACCCTCAGGTCAGCCTTTCCTCCCCTCCCCACTACCCACAACCCCTCCACCCCTGCTGTCTTGTGTGGCTTCCCAGTTGGCTTCTCATCCCTATAAAAGTTTCAAAATCTTCTTGTTGCACTTGAGTTTTATGATAAAGCAATGTCAACCTCTTCTGAAGTCATCATGGCAAACAGTATAGAAAATAAAACCCACGAAGCCAAAGACACCACCTTAAAGGAGTCTTGCCTCCTGCTTCCAGAAGACATGTAGACCTGGTATCCAAAGCAGTACAAGGTTCTTTATTCTACGGCTTATCTATATGATTTTCACTGACAAACAATAATGAAGTGTAAACAAATCCTCTAAAGCTAAATGCATCAGATTTTACTACAAAGAAAGGCATTGATAATAAATCCCAAAGTTCCATAGTAAACTCTTAGGGAAGAATTCTGAGATTTCTAAGGAACAGTGTGAGTAAGACAACTCCTGGGGGAAGGGGGGGACAGGGTGACAAGAAGGACATCAAGGCCTGATTCCCTAAGATACCTCAGGGTCTGACCCCCTGAATCTAATCAATCTACCACGTGGGTACACGACCAGGTCTTGGGGCCCCATTCTCATGGTCAGAAGGTGGTCTTGTCATATCACTCGCAGGATCTTGGGGATGCTGAAAGCACCCCTAAGCAACAGAGCAGAAGGCATGACGAACTACTTGCTCTCGCTGCCAGCCTTTGCCCCTGGCTGCCAAAATCCCAGGGTTGGCATTCACAGGGCTCCAACCCCTAAAACCAGGTGGGGAAAGCCACGTGGTTCTCTTGGCCCTTCCAGGAGCTGCGCCAGCAATGGGCATGTACCAAACGTGTCTGCAGCTCAAGCCCAGTGCCAGAGCCCCAGTGCCAGAGCCCCAGCCCCAGGCCTTCTCTGTGACTTCTGAGGCCAAAGGCCAAGTGGGGCAGTGGACAGGACAGGAGCCATGGGGCTGGACACCTGACTCCAGACTGGCTCTCCCTCTGGCCAAATGGGAGGACCTCTGCTGGTAAGATCCTAATTGCAAGACATAGGGGCAGGGGCTGGGGATGTGGCTCAAGCGGTAGCGCGCTCGCCTCGAAGGCGTGCGGCCCGGGTTCGAGCCTCAGCACCACATACAAACAAAGATGTTGTGTCCGCCGAGAACTAAAAATAAATATTAAAAAATTCTCTCTCTCTCTCTCTCTCTCTCTCTCTCTCTCTCTCTCTCTCGCTCGCTCTCCTCTCTCACTCTCTCTTTAAAAAAAAAAAAAAGACATAGGGGCAGCATCCCTTCCTTCTGGGAGGACAAGCTGAGTGTGCGCAGGCCACCTAGCCCAGCGCCCACACTGAACGGCAGCGATTAGTATCACTCATGCTCCTCTCGTTCAACAAACACCCCTCGTGCCTTCCAAACGCACTCATTTCACATCAGCCCGGAGCACTCCCAATTAATGAGAGAACAAATTAAACTGTCATTACTTTAATTCTGTAATTAAAGAACTTCAAGAGGCGGCAGGCTCTAAATAATGCATGCTTTTGTCAAAGAAATGTTGAGTTTTGGACAAAGAAAAAATATATAAAGAGAGAAAAGCTTTGGGGAAAAGGGTAGAGAAAAAGATGAGGCAGGAGCCATGCTATTTATCCCCAAAGATTGGAGGGAACGACCAAGTGACAGCTGAAGAACTCAATTTGCCTTTGAATTAAGGCTTCAGCTATCCTGGAAAACAGGAGAATACACGGCTCTGCCCCCTCCCCCTTGGCATCTGCCATAAACAGAACCAGTGTCTGGAGTAATTCCATTGGTGTTTTTTCCAGTTGATGAGGAAGCGTGACAGTCATTCTGACATCTGCTTGTGTGTGACTTTCCTTTTTATGTCAGTTCAGGGAAAGAGAAATAAAGAAAGGAAAAGCATGTGGCACGTAAATTTTTTTAAATGTGTGTCCCTTATCCAGCAGATCATGCAGCTGCCACATGTCACAAACCTAACAAAGTCGATTCTGTGCAGCAAGGGGCCCAGGTAGGAAGGCAGCCCCTGGAAGCAGATCCGGCCCACCAACACAGGCCAGGGCTCAGGGAGATGCTGCAGTAGGCAGGCCTGAGCCCTAGGGAGCAGGGCAGGGGTCCAGGTCAGGACCAGCATCCAGGTCTGCAACCCCAAATTAAATAATTTATTGAGATGTTTTCTTCCTGTCAGGCACTAATGTCTTCATAAATTCCTTACATGGTGTAACTGCTGTGTCCTAATTCTCTGAATCACATAAAGAAAATGGCTTTCCGACATGGCCTCCATTTGTGCTTCTATTAGTTGCACAACCTGATGGGTGAAATGTTATTAAATATAACTTTTTTTCCCCCTGCAATATCACCAAGTTCCAAGAACAGCTTGGAGATTTCCCTGAAAAGGCTGGCAATGTGCTTAGTACACAGAATAGCAGCTGCTTTACAAACTGCATACTTTTATTAAATTACTGCCCTTGCAACATCCTGCCAGGCACAGGATTAAAAAGGAAAGGAAATTAAACGGATGGGAAAGGTTCCGAGCAACAGGTCCAGGACATGGCAACCATTCTCCGCACGCCTGGCAGTAGGGAAACAGAGGTGGCTTCATCTGGCTCGGGCAGCCCAGTATGTAAAATCCTCATAACACAGACCCACTATGTCAGCGCAGCAAGGTTTCCCTCCACGCTGCTCAGTGAGAGAGGCTTTCCTCTTCTTTTCCTTCCCCACCAAGCTGGGAGCCCCAGCAGGGTGAGGATGCATTGCCTCTGGTTCACTGCCATCTGTCTAATACCCACAGACTGCCTGGCATGCAATGAGTGCTTTCTAAATACTGGCTCAGTACCCAAGTTGGTGCATGTACCCCCAGCAGAGGGGTGGCCACAAAACAGGTGCTCAGGAAGGGTTCAACCCTCGGTTCATTAGGGGACAGTGTGACAAGAGCACTCTCACCATGACAGGTCACATTCTAACTCCCTCTGTCACCTAGCTCACTCCTCTTAGAGAAGACTCAGGGCCACAATCACAGCCAGACTTCTTCCCTGGCTCCTGCCTGCCATGAGAAGGGCTTTGAGAGCTGCGGCCCTCCCTGAGATCCTCCTTCTCCCTCTCTCTTGCTGTGTGTAACCCTGGCAACCACCCCTTGGCAAGAGGAGGCTTCCCAGCTAGGAAAAGGAGTGCAGACACTCAACAGAGAGCCAGTGTGAGGACTGCAGCCCCGCACACAGTAGGCTGCCATGTGTGGCCCCCCCACTGGGACTGCCCTCTGCAGCAACCTCCCTCCTCTTCACCACCCCATCACTCCAACAGAGGCTCTCTGGCCAAGTTCTCTTCATATCATCCTGTTACCCTACAAAAGCCCTATGACAGGGGAGACTACAACTGTCCCCACTCACAGATGAGGACACTGAGGACAAAGCCTGGCGACTTAGGTGACATGCTGGGAAGCAGCAAAGCTCTTTTCCACAAGGGCCCCAGTTGCACACAGGGCCCAGCCAAGCTCCCCAGACCCTGCCTCCAGCCTCTGCCCAGAAACTGCCTGATGAGACCCCCCTCCCTTTAACACTCAAATGGCCTCCTTCACTACATACCTGTGCCCCGGAGGGAGGGCAGCCCAGTCCTGCCCCTAGAGTGCTCATGCAATTGCCCCACAGACACCTGTCCACTCCATCCTACCATGATAGCCCATTGAGGAAGGGGCCCGTCCCACACCTAGGGACCTAGCACACAGCAGGAGCTCAGCAAACATAAGCGGGCAAATGAACAGAGTGGCTCCTATGTGTCCATTGTGATGCTGGTGCCAGAATGTTCTGAAAACCCAAGCCAGGAAACAGAGTCTTGTCTCTCTGGCCTGGTTTCAAGACCAAATGAGGCAGGGCCCTGTCTGCCTTGGTTGATTAAAGTGATGAACAGGAAGTAAACACAAGGCTGTTTACTGGCTCCAGACCGAATCCTCGCTCAAAATGCCAGGGACTGGGTACTTTGACACAAATTCAGCAGCAGCATCTTTAATCATTTCAGGGTTAATAAAAAATGTCAATTACATTTGTCATCATGACTATCCTGGGGGAACAATCCCAGCACAATCTCTGGCCAAATGATAGCCTGGTCTGTTTGTCACACATCCCTCCAGCTGCCTCACTGATGAATTAATCTAACTGGTTACCTCCCCCTGGCCTGTCCCTTCATAATAATCAGAAGGAATATGGATCTCCCAAATAATCCAGACTGAGGATTGCTTCTCTGTCTCTCCCTAAATAAGAAAAGGGAATGAAGACGGGGAAGGAGACTCTCAGCCACCAGAAGGCGGGGTGGGTGTGGTGCCACAGGGACAGGACAGGAGCTATGTTTTCATTCCCATGTCCCTCGTTGCTCGACACAGCCCCCAGAGAGCTTACACACCACACTGCGCTGGCCAGCCCCTCCCTACCCCAAGACCTGGAGGGGAGTCTCATTCTATAGCCCCACTCTACAAGGCAGCAAGCAGCGCTCAGAACAGACAAGTGGTGTGTCTCCACTGGGACTCAAAGCCAGGTGTCTAGCGCCACCCTGCTGCCCGCGGCCGAAGGGTTCCCTGAGCAAGGCTGCGGTCTGCGTTTTCAGAGTAGTTATTTTGCAATCAAGGAATTCCTGCACATTCAAATTGCCAGGTGCAAATGCATCCAAGAGGAAAACGCACCCCCACACACACACCGCAAAAATGACACTTAACACATAGAGGAAGGAAGTCAGGTTGAAAAGGAAAAGAAAACACTGTCTTCCAGCCCAGAACCACCAGAAACACTCTGAATTCACTACATTTGGCTAAATTAAGCATTCTGTCTTCATCAGGAGTGACTTGAAGAGGACTATACTGTCACCAGAACCTTTGCAGGACAGCGTTCACATCTGCTTCCCACAGTGAATCCTCCCCTGGACATGTGTCTGCACGTGGCATATCTCACTGGCCCTTGGCACAAGGGTACCTGCTCTGCACCCCTCACCACAACGTGCTGTATGAACAGGAGGCATCATGTGGCAAAACACAAACTGTGCAAAGCCACTTTCATTTTCAGAGAACACATGGAGGGCGTGGAGAATCTGCAAGGTCTCCAAGACTGGTTTTTCAAGCTGCAGCCATGCACAACTCCTCAGGGACCACCATTAACTTTTATTCCTCCCTGCCACACAGAAAGGGCCTGCCCCCATTAGGCCATCAAGAGCTGATGACTGTCCTTCCAGAGAGTTCTGTCTCTGGTGAGAAATCCTGATGACACTTCTTTGACAGCCTGACAGCCTCAAGTCTGCAGGCTCCTCCAGAGGACAGCTCCCTCCCTCTCACCAATCCTTTCACCTTCACAAACACCACAGGTAATGCCCCTGAACCAGTCACTGACTGTTGGCTCCTGGTGCACAAGTCCCAGGGCTGAAGTAATAGCAGCATCTGAACCAGGGTGGGAGCTGAGGGTGCATTCTGATGGGCCAGCTCACACCCACCTGGAGCCAGACATGCCACTAGGCCTTCACACCCTAACAATCACCTGTACTTCTGAGGACAGTGAGGGTCAGGGAGCAAAGATACCCCTCTCCAGGGACAGAGTCAGAAAGCACCTTGGAAACATAAGTACAGCCCCAACCTCCCACTGCTCCCTGCCTTCATTACAGAACAGCACCCTAGCCACCATCGCCAGGCCATTTTCACAGGCAACAGTCAACTGTGAAAGGGAGGCCCCTACAAGCATTCCAAAAGGTACTCCAGCTTTGGAACCTGACAGACCTGGGTTCAAATCCCAGCTCTGCCTCTGTATACTGCTGTACCTCCTGAGCCTCACTTTTCTCAGTGAGAAAAACGGGGACAATGCAATGTACTGTCACAAGCTAGTTGAAAAGATCAAACAAGATTAAACAAAATGCCACACAAAGTCATTCAACCTATTTCTTCTTAATCAACTCCACTGATAATCGGTGTCAGACGAAAGAGCATAAGAATCAGACCCCACTTCAGACCCCACCTCCCAGACTTTCCGGCTAGATGAGGGTGGGCAGGGGCATACCCATGCAGGGCTTCCCCTGACTAGGTTCCCAGGGCCACCACACAGGGTAACGCAAGGGTTAAGGAGCTGGTGTCTGGCACGGAGTAGGCGTTCGATAAAAGCTCATTCAATTCAATTTGATTTAATTAAAAAACCTTACTCATAGCTTTGAGAGCGGCAGGAGCACAGAGGGCTAAAACTCCAAGCTGAAATCCATTTGAAGCCCATAAATTCTGCATCCCGCCAATGATGCACTTTCATATTAGTAACAACATGATAACCCTCTTCCAAGCCCCTGCCACCATTAGCAGTCATGTCTTCACTGGGCTGAAAGCTGCTGTCAGATCACAAAGAACCTGCGAAGCTTCTCCAAATTACCCTTCATTACAAGGCTTGGGAATTAGGCCCCAATAATAGCCCGAGCCAGGGCACACAAGTCTCCACCAGGTAAGATTTGGTGATGGAGCAGATCGACCTGCTGCTTTGTTTACTCTTATTAACTCAAGTTTAGAAATGGGACAATCATGTAGAACAGTGCCCTGGGGATTTGTTTCCCCAACTCAAACCATTTCTTTTCTTCTTAGGAGAAAACAATGGTGTGTCAAAAGAGAAAGGGACAGGAAAGCAAGGCAGAGGAGGCACCCTAGGACCTCAGCCCTCTGGTTGAGGCCCTAGGGGCACACACAGGCTTAGGCAGCTTCTCTTCCCTTCTCTGACGGTGATACTTGAGGGCTATGGGTAAGTAGGACCAGGTAGGGATAACCGGCAATAGCACAGTAAAACAACAGCAACTTGTGTCCCTGTGGGTGCCACACATATCATCCCAAACCTTACAACCACTTTCTGCAAACTAGGTACCTTGGTGTCCCTGTGGGTGCCACATACATCATCCCAAACCTTACAACTAGATCCCCATGTCACAGGAAGGAAACCAAGACCTCCAGAAGTTCAGGAACCACTAGTTAGGGTCCCTGCCCACAGTCACACAACTAGTAAGAGTTAAACCCAGGGTCTGAGCCCAATGCTGGGTGGCTTTTTCTGCCTCAGAAGCACCACTTCTTGGGTGCCGACTCCCACAATTGCAGTGAGGATCAGCACTCAGGGGGCATCATGCTGAAGCCCAGCCATGGGGCCTCTGGAGGAGGTGGGGCTGGGTGGTGGGGAAGAACCTGTTCTACGACCAGGAGCAAGGCCAACAGGTGGGTTGGGCCCAAGAAGTCCCTGCTCAGGGCCTTGCCTCCCCGCCTCCTTCTCCTCCTCTTTCGCCTGGTCCTCAGCCCTCACCTCAGCCAGGCACACTTGCATGCACTCGAAGAGCAGGAACAGAGCCATGCTCCAGCTCTAGCCCCTCGCCAAGGATTGGAAGGACCACATGCTATGCAGAGCCCGGGGCTAAAAGGCCTTCGGTGCTGCACCAGGCAAGACTCTAACTGTTTTGCCACATTTTCCAAAATAAAAAGGGAGAGCAGATGGCTCAGCATATGGCATGGCACAGGGACAACTGAAAGCAGGGCCATCCTAGCAAACCAAGGCTCTCTGGGAGCCTGTGCTCTCTCTTCTGGGCGGGCACGTTCCCCTCCTGATGGGCTCAAAGGAAGAGACTCGGGTTTTCTCTTCAGCACACAGGATGACAGCCAGGTGTTTCTAGGTACAAAACACCCTCTGAAAAAAACCAATGGCATGACAATATGAAACCAAGCCACACAGGAGATTGAATTCCCCTTGTCCCCAGGGCCCAGAGGTCTCCACTCCCAAGGGATGCCAAGTGCCTGAATCAGGTGGCTCAGCTGGCCTGAGGGAAGGCCTGGGCCACAGTTCACAGCCACAGCCCTGCTGCCACGTGCTGCCATTGTGCAAGGTAAGATGACAAAAGTATCTGGCAGCAAATCCATAGAGACACCATTAAGATGCCATTAAAACACCATTAAAACACTCGAGCTCAATGTAAAACTATTTCATTGCAAATTATACTGCTGTAAAATAAACAAAGGAAATGAATTCCAAAAATACATTAAAGTAACATTAAAACCAACTGCACCCCCTTCTCAAGTGCGAGGGAACTCCACGTGAGGAGAGCAGGCTAGTGCAGTGCACCCCCATGGCAAGGCCTGTGTTGCAGCCTCACCTCCGCCTCCATCAACCTGCAACCTACCCAGCACTGCCACTCTCGGAGGGGCCACAAGGCACCTGCCCTGTGAGGGTGAGGGGGAAAGGGACCACAGCAAGGAAGTCAAGCGGCAAGGATCAGATATGGCACATCCCAAGGAACAGTATGGTAGAAGGGCTGAATGCTGTGTGGCCTTGGTCTGGCCTCTGAGCAAGGCCCAGAGTGGAGCCGCCACTCTGCCTCACAGATAAGAGGGCTGGAGCCCAGAGGCATGATCCTCATGTGGCCAACTCCCCAAAGGGGCTGCGGCAAGCTTCCTCCCTCCAAGTCCACATCAAAAGCCACCTCTTCCATGTAGGTGTTAGGTGTCGCTACCTTCAAGTCAAGTTTGACCTGTGAAGCTCACCTGCATGCCCTACTGGTGATTCACAGCGTCCTCCCAAGAGGTCTCAAAAGGTCCCTGTCTAGATGAGACACCTTCCCTGAGGTCCAGGCAGCGTCCCCCCACCCCCCTCACCCCTGCTCAAGCACAAGCTTCCCTACCCAGGCCCAACCTAACCCACAAAGGATGAATGAATGAATGCCTGCTGCCCCATGAGGCAGGGAGGAGAGATCCAAGCCCAAGTCTACAATGTGAGGTCAGGCCAGGGCTCTTCTGCTTCAAGACAGCTGGGGGTACCTTTTTTGGAGGTCTTCAAACTATTGTGATCACAGATGGCTACTATTTTTAAAATGTGTTGTACACACACAACCATTACTACACAGATACTGTTCTCCTGATAATCCTACCTTTATAAAATGCATACACACAAATTTTAAAAAGATAAATGAACAGTAGCTATGAGAACATCTTACACTCTCTATCCCTTCCTCCCCAAGAGCATTTTGCATGACACCCAGGGTGGCATGGGCCCTGCTCCTGGCACCCCAGGCATGTGATAAACCCCAAAAGAAGGGGACAAGGGCTTCCTTGTTTCTGAGACTGAGCTCTGGCACCAGTTGCCCTGACCTCGAGCTCTAGGTTCAGGCAGCGTCCTGTGGCTATGTGGCACTTGGCCACACTGCACTCTGAACCTTAGCCCCTTCCTCCAAGCACACTGCCACTCTTCTAAAGTCAGATGGAAATGAAATGGGGCCCAGTAAGGTCGTACAGACATCAGCACTTAGAGAGGCACAGTACAGTTCCTAAATAACAGCCAAAGAAGTGGAGTTCAAGGGACAACCCTGTGGCCAGGAGAAAGGATACAGGGAGCTCCAGGGACCGATGTGGCCTGATTGGACATATTGTTAAGTGAAAAATGCAGACTGCAGCAGAGGATCTGTAATGTTCTACTTTTTATGAAGAAGGAGAGAAATAAGAGAGTACTCATCTGAGCAAAAAGGAAAAAAGAAAGAAAAAGGCAAAGATCAAGGAGACTGGCACTCTACCTGCAGAGCAGGAGGTGGGTGGACAGGATAAAGGGAAAGGGCAGGGGAGGGGCACCTCTCTGAGAGAACTTTGGCACAGGTCTGACTTTCGGACTGGGAAGGAAATAAGGGAAAGAGGGAGAAAGCAGGACACTACTGGGGGGACCAAAAATAGAATACAAAAAGAAACAAATGAACCAAATTATATTTCAAATGGCTACACTAAAGGGAGAAAGGAAAAAAAAAAAAAAAAGGAACTAATCCAAGTAACATTTGAAATTTGGGACTGTGTGCCCTCAGGCTACAGCGGAAAAAGAATGCCAAGTTGAGTTCTGATTAGTAGACTTCTCTTTTTGCAAAGGTTAGCAACTCTGAGACTGCTTTTTGACATTCTAGGATTGAACAAGTCTACAAATACATTGTGAGACTGGAGCCCACTTTCACACTGACAGAGAAGGGAATGATAAATATGGAAATGGAGGAGGGCAGAATGGACCCTGTGGCGCCAGACTGGAACTAGAGGCAGCAGCCAGGGCAGCTACGTGTTCACATACATGTGTACATGCGTGTGTGTGTTCATACAAGCAGACTCCCACTGCCTCATTCAGTCTGCTGAGAAACAATACTGGAAGCGCTAAGCACAGCCAACACCCAAGTCTTGCTTTCTAAATGCCTGTCTCCACTAAAAGGCCCCTGGGGCTCCTTGGAGATGGCCAACTCTGGGATTGGGCAGAGAGAGAACAAGCAGGCCTGAACACCTTGCTGCACCAAAAAAGTAAGAACATGTCCAAAGAACCATGGAGATGTCTCAACTGTACGTGGGAGCTAGTGTGAGGAGGAGAGTGTGAGCCAATTAATAGATATGGATAAAACTTATTATTCAACCCAGAGCCCTTGAGTCTACATAGTACAAAACAGACTGATAGGGAGAAGCAATTCTCCTTAGAACCAGGAAGCAATGACAGAATCACCATCTCACAGTCATCATCAAAGGGAAGCACCCTCAATGGATGCCAAAGAAGTAACAGTACTTGTGTGGTCTCAAAGCAATTCCCCGCCTGACACTTTCTAGTTGCAAAAGGAAAAGCAATTACTGCACAGGAGAAAGCTGGAGCTCTCTCTTAACCAGTGTTGACTGCTGCAGTCTAGCTGGGCACAAAGCACCAAGCCGCCACAAAGCACTTGAATCTACAAACAGGAAACTTTATTGCCTGAATTCCAACAGCATTCCATGCACACTCCCTGGGAACTCTCCCGAACACCACCCACGCGGCTCCTCCAGGAACACACCACACACCAACCAGAACTCCCACACCCGGAACTTTTCCAACCAACTCGAACTCTTCAGGAATCCCCGCGAGAGCTCAACCGGAACTCAACAGGAACTCCCGAGAACTCAAAAGTCATCATCTTAATGGCTCGCTGGCGTCACCTCTCAACCACTACTTCTGGCAAAAATGCTATGCGTCATCCCGACTCGGCTGTGGCTCTCAACAGTTGACACTGCCACAATGGGACCAACCAACAGCAGGGTGCCTCCTGGTAGGTGCCTGAGGGGCATCATCACTCCTGTGGCATTTCTGCCCAGAGGTACAGAAGTGGGAAATAATCACAAGGAAACACCAGACAGTACTATTCTTGCAACTTATTCTCAACCAACATGAAGCACTTTATGTGACATCATGAAATATGGGAACCATCCAAATGAAAGAAAACTGAAGAGGTACAACAATTTGGTTGTCATTTGCTCTACATAAAGGATATTCTTCGAGGCAGGTATGGTGGTGCACACCTGTAATCCCAGCTACTTGGGAAATTGAGGCAGGAGGATGGCAAGTTTGAGGCCAGCTTCCTCGATTAGAGAGATCCTGTCTCAAAACTGAAATTAAAAAATGGTGGGGAGGGTTGGGGTTGGGGTTCAGTGGTAGAGCGCTTGCCTAGCACATGTGAGGCACTGGGTTCGATCCTTAGCACCACATAAAAATAAATAAAGATATTGTATCCACATACAACTAAAAATATATATTTTAAAAAAAAATGGCTGGGGAGGTAGCTCAGTGGTAGAATACCCCTGAGTTCAAGCCCCAGTACTGGGAAAGGGGGCATTCTTGAGTCAGTTGACAAAAATCTCCATAAGGTATTATAATATTTCAATGTTGATAGTTGCACTGTGGTTGTGGAAGAGAATCTCTTGCTTTAGGAAATACACACTGAAGTACTTAGGAGTAAAGGACCATCAGACTTACTAGAATGATTCAGAAAAAATAAATACACACACACACATGAGATAAAATGATGTTAACATTTAGAAACTCTGGGTAGAGGGTGTCTGGGAATTCTTTGTACTATTCTTGCAACTTATTTCTAAGTCTGAAATAGGTCAACGTTTTTAAAAAGAGGAAGAAAGAAGAGGAGATGGATTTCTGTAGGCTGGTATATTTGGTAGGGTTATTTGCAAGGTCTCCTTTGGCAGGCTATGCTTTTGAAAGACTCAGCATTGTGACAGTAAGCTTTCTAAAAACAATAATGAGAGGAGCCAACTCCCCACGTGGGATGAAAACCACTGACTTACTACGATCCACAGTGCATGCTTCCTTCCGTAAGAGGCTTTTCTTTCCCCCTCTTCTCATTTTGTTCCATTTCTTCCTTCCCAAATCACTAGCTTTGGCAGGCTTTCTAACCTAAGTGAGACAAGAATGAAACACCTGAATTACCCTCAGAGCTCCCATTTCAACCACTGTCATAATTCACAACTTGCTGATGCTAAAATTGGGGTGCACAAGTGTAAGACTTTGTATATAGAAAAAACTCAAAGAAGAAAAGTGCTCATCTCTGAAGAACTGCAAAGGAACTTATGAGCAGAAATGTACTCCTATTTCTCTGGGCAAAATAGCTCTCCAACCATTGCATTCTCCTCACATCACCCTCAAAATTAATTCAGTTCTTATGGATTTTTCCTCAATATATAAAAAGGGAAACTTTAATAAATAATTCTTCAACTGCCTTTATCAAATGTATATTACTTTTAATTTGTATTAAGCAAAATCAAACGAAAAACCAATTTCTTTCAGTTAACTAGGGAATTGAAGTACTTTGCCAGCAGTTAGCTATATGATTCTAGAAAAATCCTTCAGAAAATATAATTAAGTCTAAATGTTCTAAAACCACTAGTCTTATCAAAAGTTATTTTATTAACTAAAGCTCCAAGGACAGATACCCAAAACCATTCATGTCAATAATTTAATGTCATGCATTAATTAGCACACTAATAAAATCAAAATTCACCTAATAATGAACATCAGGGGCCGAAGAGAGTGACAAGTTAACTAGTTGAGTAACAATGGCATTGATTTAAGTCTGCAAGTAAGGTTAATGTGTCCTTTCACTGACTCACTCAGGAAATGCCTGCCAACAGCCAGCCACATAGAAACCCAATTCAAGGTCAGAGGGAAGCCCTTCTATTGTGGCTTGGCCCTTCAAGTGGGCACTTCAAGAGTTGGTAGATGAAATGGCCTCCAAGGAAGGGAATTGGGGGCCTCCCAGGCCCCTCTCCGCCAGCCAGAAAGCCGCCACATGGGGGAATAAGGAGCAGGCTTCATCTGGGCAGGTCAACTCAGCATGGGCCTCCTGAGACTCCCCAGAGTCCCTTTCCCTGAGCCCAGGGGTGCAGGTTCCCTTCCTGGGTTACCTAGAACAAACGACCTGGTCCCTTGATGCTTCAGGGTCCTTATCTGCAAAGGGGCCCTCTGCTAAAAGCGATGACATCACATGCAGACAGCCATTCTGAACTCCACCAGGACTACCTGTTCTTTTAATTAAATCAGCATCCAACAGTTGAGCAGCTGCTTCATGTCGAGCACTGACATGCTGGAGATAAACACAGGCTAACCCCCTTGCTCTCGTGGATCTGATTTATCAAAAATAAGGTATCACTGTGCATAAACAGACTGAGAACTGGGGCTGCACAGTATACAGCCCCAACTGAACCATCCACTAACCTTAACCAAAGGTCACAGTTTTTCCATGTCCTAAGGGGCTCAGGAGGTCAGAAAACAGGGGCTCTGGATATGGCTCCAAATGGAAGGGCAGAGGTAAAACCAATTTGAGCCTGTACCAGACACACCAGACACAGTGAGCAAGCCAAGGACAGGAAAACATACTATCCCTAAGAAAACATACTATCCCAGGCCCTCCTGGTCATCAGAACCTGAAAAAAATCTCTTGGCCAACTCCATCTCGCTTCTCTGGAACCTCTCAGATTCAAATGCAATAACATTCACTGAGCGTCCATTAACATGTGCTATGGATTATGTCTTTCCAAATTTCCCCAATGTAGCTTCTAAGAAAGTAGTTAAGGTTAACAAGGTCATCTGGGTAGAGCCCTAATCAAATAGGGTTAGTGTTCTCATAAAAACAGACATCAGAAGGAGAGCACGAGCACATGATACACCAAGGAAAGGCCACATAAGCACACAATGAGCCAAAGAGGCCATCTGTGGCCAAGGAAGGGCCCTCACCAGACACCAACCCTGCTGGCACCTTGATTTTTTGATTGCCAGTCTCCAGAACTATGAGAAAACAAATTTTCTGTTGTGTGTGGCACCAAGTCTGTGGTATTGTTATGGCACCTAAGCACTCCATTTTCACACACACCAAGCAAGGTCTGGGGTTGGTTTTCTGAGACTCTCAGTAGCCATACACATAGACTGCCTAGATCTCCCTCAAGTCATTTGGACCCGGTTTCTAAAGGCCTCTGTACAAACACTGGACTGTCATGTAAGAGGGACAGACGTGGGCTGGGGATATGGCTCAGTTGGTAGAGTGCTTGTCTTACATGCACAAGGCCCTGGGTTCAGTCTACAACACCACAAAAAGAAAAAAAAATGTGGGGGGGAACACAGGTAGATGCTGAGCCACTTGAACCCTGAGACCCATGAAGGCAGCTCCTCTTCCTCTTCCCTTCACTGTGGTCCACACACCTGCTTACAGGTAAGTCTCCTGTTAGCACAGGAAAGGGGAGCTGTGGCAAGCTGAGGCAGAACTGTAGAAGGCGGATGGAGCACCTTCAGGAAACACAATGTCACTTGGCCCTTTGGAAGCAGAGTCCAGGCAGGTCCTGTTCTCAGCCTTAGACCAATCCCCAGTGCAGAAGATGCCCCAAGTTTCACGAATTAAGACCTGGGACGGCAGAGCTCCCCAGCGGCAGCAGCAGTGTTCACAGGCCACTAAGCGCAGAGTCTGACAGCTCACGTGGCAGGAAGCTAATCGCTGGAGAAAACCACATTAGATGAGTCACAGTGGCTGGAGACAATGACTTGGATGCCCAAGACGCAGGAGGAAGCGCGGCAATGCTGCCGTGTGCAGGCAGGAAGAGCAGCGCAGCAGCACACAATTCCCCCTGAGAGCGCAGGTTACCCAAGTTACATCCAAAGGTCAAGAGTGAAGTGCGGCACTTCTGAAAGGTGTTAGATTTTTAAAAATATTTGACAAAGGAGGAAGCGCAATGGCTCCTCACAGGGGCAGCTCTCAGCAGGACACTGCAGAGGAAGAAGCACCAGGGGAGCGTGGCCTCTGTCAGTGTTGCCTAGGGACTGTCCTGGACAATACAGGGATGAACAGAGGACCAGAAGCACAGACAGTGGCCATCACAGGGGCCTAGAGAGTGAGGTCTGGCACCCCGGCACATCCTTCCTCGTGCCTCCTCCAGCTCAACTGTTGACAACCACCAGCAACTGCTGCCAAGATGCCCCCTGCTCAGCACGGAGAGGCTGGCCCATAGGAAGAGCTCCTTCTTCCACAAACATTTACAGTGTACCTACTGTGTGCCTCCCACTGTCATCATACAGGGGTAAAGCACACACAGTGAGCAAAGCACACACATGCCTCCCTCATAGTTAGTGGACAGTCCAAGAGGTGATACAAGCTGTGATAGAGGTCCTGGGGCAGTGGAGTACATGGGCAGGAGGCATCTAACACCCTGTGGGGTAGTGAAGGCTCCTGTTCAAGGTATGTCTCGGTGGAGTCCAGAAGGACGAGCAAAAATTATCCAGATAAAGCTATAAAGAGAGGAGGAAGGCACCTCCAGATAGAAGGAAAAGCATGGTGAGGGTGCGGCTCAGGCAAGGTAGCAGACCTCAGAAGATGCCCTGGGCAATCGAGGCTCTACTCCAGAGACAGAACCCTCTACTGACAATTCAAATAGCTGCCACTAAAGAAACCATCACGGCAGGAAATAGGACAGGGCCCCATGGCAGGGTCTCCCAGAGTGTGTATCACTGACAGTGAGCAAGGAATGCCCAAGCCAAGCATCGTGGCCAAGGCAGGAGCCCTCTTTTGTTCCTGTGTGTATGGCCTCTAGCAAGTTCTTAGTAAGCAAAAGATGGAGGGCCCTTCCTCCTCCCTGAATAACAGGATAGGTGGTCCAGGGCACTCACCCCAGAGAGCAGGGACTCCAACAGATGACACTCAAGAGTGGCCACTGGGGCCAAGGAAGCTGCACAGTAGTTAGCATCAGGGAACGCAGCTCTGACACGCTTTCCAATTCTGAACAGGGCACGAAGAGCACTTGACAAATGCGAGCTGGGTATAAGCAGGTGTCTGAGGACTTCACTGACTTCTGACGGCTCTGCACACCCGCCTAAGATATAGTACACAGGGTCATTGTCTAAGATGCACACTTTCCTCAGAGAACCTGGAGCACAAACATACAACGTGTTGTCAAATCGATGCCACTATTCCTAGGAAGGGCAATTCCATTTGAGAAAAATAGCCAGTACCTCTTTCAAGCTGGAAGTCCTCTCTCAGGTTGATTTCCCAAAGCAGAAGAAAAACAAAGAAAAGTGCGACTGTGGAAAACAAGAGCCCTGTGGACAGAACCCAACATGCAGCCCCAACCTTCTCTACACTGACTTCTCAAGAATTTTGTAATGGATTCTCCCATAAAGCTTAATTTGAACCTTTAACCACAAGAGTTAGTGGGCCATAAGAAAAATTAATTCCAAGATTTGGCTCACAGGAAAATAAAGGACATATTTATTAATATTTTAACCTGCCCCACGTGAAGCTCCAGACTGCATGCTCCCTGTGACACATGGGAAGAACAGCCTGGCCCCCACACAGTGTGTGCAAATCCGACTTGGGGTGGGAAGTCAGGAATGAGTCCTGCAAGGCCCGCCCACCTGAATATCCCTCAGCTCCTGCTGAGAGTCAGCCGCCCCCAAGTGACTTCTCTGGCTGGGTATCTGTCCTGAAACGAAGCAGAAATTGTTTTATTTCTGTTCCAGCTCGTCACGACACAAGGGCTCTGGTAAACAGTCCACAGATTTCAGCCAGGGAACACTATTAGATTAACAAAGACCCTTGGAATGAAGCCTGTCATTTTCGAGAACTCCTTCAAAACAAGAACACAACAGCCTTCAAAACCAGCCTGCCCAGCCTACGTCATGGCAAGGCCTCGCCTGCAATCACCGATAGGTGACTGTGCTGCCTGATGGGCTCTGTGCGTAGGAGAACAGGTTGCCAGGGACGCTCACTGAGAAATTCGGGAACAGGTCTTGGCCTGAGCATCTGCCCTTGTCAAACTGTTTTAAAAATAAATGGAAGAGGTACAAAGAACAGAGGCTGTGGAAAGTGACCAACATAAGTCCATGTCCACTCTTGGTCTTCCTCATTCCTGGCTGTGTGAATCCATATCTGCCAGCAGCCTCCCCCACTATGGGCACTGGGATGGGTCAGAGCCCAGGTCTCAGGAGTGACAGGATGTACACACCAAGAAGGTAGGCTGGAGACCAGTCTCAAAGGGCGAAAGGCCCACCTTGAAGACAGTGGACTTCACCCTGAGCCTCAAGACTGTGAGACCAGTGAGGGAAGCACTTGAGTATATATACATTTTTAGAAAAATTCTGGCTGGGCTGGGGCTGGGGCTCAGTGGTAGAGCACTTGCCTCACATGTGTGAGGCACAGGGTTCGATCCTCAACACCACATAAAAATAAATAAAGATATTGTGTCCAACTAAAAAAAAAATTTTAAATGAAAAGAAAAAGAAAAAATCTGGCTGCCTAGGGGAGGAGGGGCAGGTAGGGAAGAGCATTTCTGGGGGCTGCTCCACTTGTCCTAGCCAGAAGGGGCCACCTGGACTATAGCCCTAGGTGAAGACAGAATTAGAGAGCCCCAGGGCTCCTCAGAGGCCACAGGTGTGTCCCGAGACCCCAGGCACCACACAGGAGTGGGACCATGTGCCAGCAGCAGTAGATAGGAGGAACACGTGTTGGTGCTAGGAAAAGCCCAGCCTTGTGGAGCCTCCATTTTCCTATCAGTGCAATGAAACAACCGGACTCTTACTAGGCCTGGGAGTAGGCTCCAGAGCAGGCTCCCACTGGTGGTCACAGCTGCTGTTGCTGGAAAGATCCCTGATATCATGCAACCTCTAAATCCCACCAGCCAGGCTGTGCAGGCTATGGCTGGAGGGCAGGCAGGCACACTGCAGGCCAGGAGGGGCTGGTCCCAGAAGCCAGCTCCAGATCCCCAGGCCTGGGATGCTGCCCCTGAATGCCAGGCAGGTGACAGGCCTGGCCCTCAGGACTCTGCCCTCTGGCTAAGCACAGGCAGGTCACACCTGATACAAGGCCTGCTCCCCAGGCCCCCATCAGGTGACATTTTGCTCCTTGTTGCACAAGGAAGCCCTGGGGTCAGTGGGCAGGTCCCCAACAAGGATGTATCCTAAGAATTCTCAATATGCAAACAAGTCCCACGACTTAGGATAAGAGGCACTGATGTTTCATGTGTTGGACACAAACCTATAGACTAAGAATAGACTGCCACAGATGTGCAGGCTGATACGCTTCGCTGTGTTGGACCTGCTGGCACCACAACATGGTATGAGAGGTGCATGGGCTCATAAAAACCCAGGTCCCTGACAGGGCGTGGGCAAGTACATGCCTGGGCTCAGGAGCACGCACCTTGCAATCTGGGAGCTTCACTCCAACCTGGTAGTTCCAAGAATGAAGGGTGAACAGACCCCTAATAGCCTTTATTCCCTTAACAGCAGGAAACAACTCTGGTTGGTACAGAGATGGCCTGTGGGACGCCCCTTGTCCTGGGCATCACCACGGGTCCTGGGCCTCCCCAGTCCCAGCCTAAGCCTATCCAGGCAGGTGTTCAATCATGACTCTGAAGTGGACTGTGCCCCCATCACAGGTCTGGATGGTGGCACCAGTGATGTTCCAGGACAAGCAGCTCTTGCACAGTTGAGAAAAGCCGTCCTCCAACATATCACTCACAGATGCGGTGGACACAGAGGCTGTGTCCTGGCATGTGGCGCCTCTCATTTCCGCAGCCTAGGCTCTGCGTCTAGACACAGATAAGAAGCGGACGCCCCTTAGGAGAGAAGTGGTGCAGATAATATTCTCCAGCAAGCTGTCAGCGCATTCAAGTGTTCAGACGGAACCAGATTAAATTAAAAAATAACCAAAAGTTCCCTTTTCAAGGAAAGCTTAGGCATATCAAAGAACCCCTGGTTAGACATGGTTATTTTCCGGGTGTTTTGGGAGAAGCCAGTAGGTCAGACTGATCATTTAATAACTAAGCATTCTAAATTACTTGGATCAACAATGCCAGGATTCGTGCCAGGATCTAAAGGCAATGGATGCACCCTCTGGCCTCACAGGATCATCTAAACAAGGTGTGCTGGAGGAACTGCCTGCCAAGCAGCCCAGAGAAGCAGCCCAAATCTAGCCCGTGGGTCTGGGAAGCCCACACTGGGGCCCTCTGACCTTAGCAGCCTCAACCAGGGGGCTCCTGCAGAAGCCTCATGTACATAGCACACATCACGGAAGACCAGGTGCGGGAAACCAGTACCAGAAGTAATTAAATGGTGGCAGGAACAGTAAGAAGAAGAAGAGAGATGCCTGTTGGCACCATTTCTCATCACCGTCACTGTGATAGCACACACTAAGAACAAGCGCGCCCACGAGCAGAAGCAAGCTTCAGGGCATTCTTAAATTGAGCAAATTACAGGGAGGTGAGAGATTAAGTGAAAATCTATCACATTACAAACATAGCCTGCCGTTGCTGGAATCATACTTTTTTGTCATAAATGAGTCATGCCAATAGTGACTCCAAGGTCTTCATAACGTTTGCAATAAACTCTGTGGGATACTCACCACTTTGCTTGAAAAACTGACATCATAAGCCAAAAAAATAGCACTTCGATGCTCCAGCTTTCTTTAGGGCAATCAGCTGACAGGAAGGACAACGCCATCCCCAGGAGGCAGCGGCAGGGCTTGGCCTCACCCGTGGGCAAGCAGATTACAACGAGATCTGATTGCACACCCACCAGAGGGGCAAAACTCACAAACCCCGACAGCAAGCACTGCAGAGGGCATAAAGGAATGGTGGTCAAATCAGTACGCTGGTGGGAGTGCACACAACAATCTGCACACACTGCACACAGTAACCTGGCCATAGCCTGTGGAGAGGCCCCTCTGTCTAGCATGAGGGGTCCATGCCACACTCTCGCAGGGTACAGAAGAAAGTATACCTAGGATGTGGGCTTTAAAACAGGTCTGCCAAACCTATGACACTTGTGTGACCAGTGACTTGCCTCCAAAGAACAGAACACAGCGAGTAGAGCACTGCCTGACTCCTGAAGCTGGGTCATAAAGCAATCTGTCTTTAGGGACACTGGCCCTAGAACCCAGCTACCATGTGGTGAGGAAGCCCAAGCCACACAGAGAGACCACGTGCAGCGCTAGGGACAACAGCACAGCCAGGGTCCCAGTTGACACTCAGTGTCATTCCTCAGATGCCCAAGTGAACAGGCCTCCAGTGCCAGCTTCTAAGCCGCTCCTTGTGATGCTGAGTGACCTGCGATGAGCCAGCTCCGCCAGCCCAGCTCACAGATTCACACACATATGGACATCATTGTTTTGGGCTGAGGATGAAACTCAAGGGTGGGGCACTTGGTAGCATGCAGGAGGCCCTGGGTTCAATGTCCAGTACCACAAAAAGATATATAGATGGGGGTGGGTAGATAGTTTTAAGCTACTGAGTTTAGAGGTAGCCTAGTCTATGGCAATAGCTAACTGGAACACATGCTGCAATACTGTTTGTGAGAGACAAAAAGAAGACTGCTTAGCCAGGTGCAGCTGGGCAGGCTGAGACAGGAGGATCACTAGTTCAAAGCCAGTCTCAGCAAAAATGAGGACCTAAGCAAATCAGTGAGATCCTTTCTCTAAACAAAATATAAAATAGGGCTGGGGATGTTGCTCAGTGGTTGAGTGTCCCTGAGTTCAGTCCCCAGTTACCCCCCACCCCCAAAAAAGTAGACTGCTTAAGCCCCATGAGCAGAGGGATGAATAAAATTCTACTTCATCCATATAATGGAAGGCTATACAGCTATTAAAAATAAATGAGATGGATGGATGGATGGATAGCAAAAAAATAATGTTGACTGCTTTGTGAATTCAAAAAGGACATAGAATGTGCAAACATTTTATTTGTCTTTAAAATTCAAAAACAATTTTTATATCATTCATGTACACATAGGGAACATTCAAAGGCACAATCAGCAGGGTCACTGTGGGGAAGGAGAGAGGGAGTTAGGACTTTAGCTGTATCAGCCCTATTTTATTCCTTACATAACAAAAGAGGGACCCAACATAAATATAGCAAAATGCTAAGGACTGCAACCCTGGCACTGAGTGTGCAGTGGTGTTATCTCAGCTTGGTTCTTGCGGGGAGAACAGCAGGGTGGTACAGGGCTTCAGACTGTTTCTACCATCTTCTGTGAGCTCCCCGAAGACCAAGACTGCAGTTCACAATGCCTCATTGCACACAGTAGGTGCCCAATAAACATTCTTCTGCGAGACTGACCAGAGGGACAATAATTCCTGGAAGATTCTGTTCCTTTCTCTGGTTCACAGGAACCAAACAGAGAGCAAAGGATATTTTCTAAGCCCAGGGACTTTGCAGACTTGAAACACAAGGATGAAAGACAATCTCATTAAAAAGAAAGATGAGCTCCTTCCCATCCTGAGGCCGTGCTTTCCTCTCCTCTGCTAGAACACAGTTAGACTCTCTGCCTTGGCCAAGTGGGATGTCATCAACACAGGCAGCTGCAGAAAAGGGACGTGTAGGAGAATGACCATATTGCTCACGATAATGGCCCAAGTCTGGAAACTGTGCTAGAGGACTGAACGCAGGCAGGCACAGACTTCATCAGCAAGGGAGGAAAAGGCTCTGGAGAGGCAGGCAGACAGCTGCGGAGGGGCGAGCCTAAGAGGGCAAAGGCTGGGGTGGACAGGCCAGCAACGGCCAGGACACTGGGATGGAAGGTCTCACGAGCAGGTTCTCCTACAGGGCTTGTCTCAGCCCAGCCCAGCCCTCTCACCTAAGCGTCCCACCTCCCAAGGCAAGCTCCGCCCAGGCCAGCCCAGCAGCTTTTTGTCACTGGTAGCACAGTAGTGAACCCTGCCTGAGGGGACGACTCATCATCTCTATTTTCTTTTTCTATTTTCCAAATACTCTGTATTAAGAAAATGTTAAATTTTTAAAAAGCCTACTCATAGTCTTAGCTAGTTAATTCCAGTCCCGGGAATCAGGCCTAAAAAAAATAACTGCACAGAAGCTAAATATTATGTAAATACAATGATCACTGCAGTTCTGCCTATAAAGTGACAATAAAAAACCTGCTCAAACAAAAACTCCAGCATGAGGGGTACAATTCAGTAACTGTGGCATGGCCACAGAAAAACAAGATGGCTGTTTTGAAAACAGGACCCAGATTGACATATGACAAATCCCTACAGAATAGAAAAACATGTTCACAGTGGAAGTCAGAATACAAAGTGGATGGTCCTTGCTGTGGGCCAAGCTGCCAGAGTCAGGGAAGGGAGCCGGGAGGTGAAAGCAGGGCCTGACTCCTGTTTAGACGGGGGCCCCTAGGTCCCTCAGAGGTTGACAAGGGTGGCTGGGGGCGAGAGGTTGCTTCAGCCTGGTCATTCCTGGGCTATTCTCACACCCGGGGAGAAAAGAGCAACAGATACAAGAACCAAAGAGGATTTCAGCACATGGGTTACATATGCAAAAAAATTTTCAGAAAAGAGAATTTCAGGTGACGGGGTTGTGGCTCAGTGGTATAGTGCTTGCTTGGCATGTGTAAGGCATTGGGTTGGATCCCTAGCACCACATAAAATTTTTTTTTAAACTAAATAAACAGCATAAAGTTTTTTTTTTGTTGTTGTTTGTTTGTTTGTTTGTTTTTTTAAAAAAGAGCATTTCAAAGCATTCCTGGAGGACTAAATGCAGGAGGAGGTTCTGAGCACTCACATTCCTGGCCTTCCATTGGAAGCCTAGGCCGGGGGGCATGAACCGCCTGGGCCTGCAGCAACTCCCACAGTGGGAGATCAGACATGAGGATCCGCCTCCCTACCTGTGATCTTCCTCCAGCTATGAAAACAACGCTTGATGTCAGTGTCTGAAATTACTTGCTCAAAATTATAATTATTATATTAATGCAGAAGACTGTAAAACTATATCTCGCCTTCTAAATGAAAACACCAGGCTGCCAAACCCTCCAGAAGAAATTAAACTGTTAATGTGTTAAAGACTATTACATCTTCAAAGACATTACTGTACAGTTTTCCCCCCATTTCAACAAGGAGAGATACTGGACTATATTGGAAAACTCTGCGAATTACTTAATTATAGTTAATAAGGTCATCATTTCCCATGAAATAGCCTTTCTGTTTTCCAACAGAGCTCTCAACAATTCTGATGACTTTAAGACTCCCTGAGAAGGCCATCACAAGACAGGGCAGGCAGAAGGGAATAAGGGGCAGGTGGCAAGAAGACAAGGACAAAGGATGCCACAGAGAGATGCCCTGTTGAAAAGGGACAGGAGTTCCTCAGGACCAGCATTTCTAGGCCAATATCCAAGTGAAAACAGGAGAGGCAACAGGACTCCCATGAACTGTGGGTATGGGGACCACCCTGCACCCCCACCCACCACTGCGGGCCCAATGCAGGGCTAAGTGTGACACCTCCCATCCAGGCCATATGGCAGTCAGAAAGGCTGGCACTCGCATCCATGTGTGTAACAGAAAGTAGCACTGCAGTGTAAACGTGAGACACATTCACGGATGTCAAGAGCCAAGTTCATGGATGTGCAGGAACAGGGCAGGCAAACAGGTCATCACAACAAGCCTTCCCTGAAAGAGGTGATAGAAAGTGGCTGGCAGGGCCAGGAGCAGCTCAGGGTCATGCAGCCGGGAAAAAATCAGGCAGAAAGTGCGCTCCAGCTCTGTGCCTGTCTCCATGGTAAAAGCCATTTGTGCAGGCATATTCACAGCTCAGTCCCCAGCCCTCCCTGGCAGGCTACCAGGAAAAGCTTGGTCTCTAGCGCCCCCATCGTGAGAGGAGGAAACACAAGCAGCTCACCTCCCTGGAGGGGGAAGGTGGTGAGATAGAGCCCTTCACAGCAAGAACCAGCCAGGGAAAGGTGGCCGCTGCTCAAGGCTTCTAAGGGAGGCCTTCTGGGATGGAGGAAAGAGCTTGGCCCACATCTGAGTCCATGTGGAGTAGCTCACCTTCACCTGATCTCTACAGACCTGAAATGCCGAGTCACAACGCTCATTTGGGGACCAGAACACTCAAGTGTGCAAAGCATGCGGCCTGTGCTAAGGCTTCCTCCCTGCTGGAATGGGCACAAGGCCTGGCATGTGAGACCTCAGAACTTACAATATCAGTAATAGGGATGACAGTGCAGCAGTCACCACCAGGCACCTGCCAGGAGCCACACCAGGCACATCAATGGTTCCCACTTCCTCTTGGCATTTCTGTGGAAAATGCACTTTCTACAAAGGAGAAACTAATGGCAGGGAACAACTCAGGGACAACTGTGAGTCACAACCTGGTGACAACAGTACAGCAAAGGCCATGCTGGCTCATGCTGGCTCTGTGAGGGCAGCTTATCTCCACCACCTAACTCCTGACCCTGGACCTGCCTAATCACATGGCAGTTATTTACATCAAGGCAGAAGTGAGAACACACAGAGCAGGGGGAGAGGTGCACAGCCAGTCCCTCTGGGGCATCCCAGAGACACCCTCAAGATGTCCTCCATCATGCTGTAATGACACCAGAAAGTGTGGGTCTGAGCCACTGCCCTGCTAGCAAGCTAACAGGCTAGACTGCCAGTTTCCCACATGCCAGGTCAGACACAACGAGGGCTTAATTGCTCACAGCAATCCAGAGGAAACACTGCCGTGCCTGTCCCCAGCCCCAGCCCCTGGGTGATGCCATGAAGGCCAGGCGTTCCCTGAACACAGGCTGCATGCCTACAGACAGGGGTCTCAAGCCTGGGAGCCCCAACTCCCATGAGTCCGTCCAATCCCAGCTCTGGTTTATTACTCCAGACAGAGATGCCATCTCCACTCTCCAAGCTTCCTGCTATACAAACATCTTGGAAAAAATAAGCCAGAACAACTCTACTGTTCTTGCTTTTGATCAGAAGACTATGCAGAAATGTGAAACCCAGAGAGGACCACTTCCCAAGAGGCACCAGGCACATACAACCAGCATGCCTACCTCCCTCCCTCTCCAAACACAGACACCTTTACACTGCCTGCTGCCCATCCAAGATATTTCCTCCCCTTCTCTTGTTTGTTCAGAAATAAAACTAATACTAATTTGCCAGTCTGACGGCTAAAACAAAAGTGCACCTCAGAGAAGTTAAGTAACATGCCTAAAGCTCCCAGAGTCTTCCCATTTCTGTAAGTAGTACCATTTTAGTTCATTTTGTATTGCAAAAAGATATTTATTGGGCTGGGGATGTGGCTCAAGCGGTAGCGCGCTTGCCTGGTGTGCGTGCGGCCCGGGTTCGATCCTCAGTACCACGTACAAAGATGTTGTGTCCGCTGAAAACTAAAAAAAATAAATAAATATTTTAAAAAAAAAAAGATATTTATTTAGCTCACAGGTTTGTTGATCCAAGACTATGGCGCCAGCATCTGCTTGCCCTGGTGAGGGCTTTCTGGCTACATACATCACTATACAATGGATGGCATCCGTGATGGGAGCACATTCGAGAAGGAGAGATCACTCAGTGAGACAGGAAGCAAGAGGTTGGGGAGGCACCAGGCTTGCTCTTATTTAACAACCCATTCTCGTGGGACCTCACTCACTCCTATGAGACCAGTATTAATTCCCTCAGGACAGTGTTCCAGTGACTTAATCACCTCCTACAAGGCCCTACTCTTTTTTATTAAAAAAAAAAAAAGCTTCATTTTTATTGCTTTTTTTTTCCTTTGTTTTGTGGTACTAGGGATTGAACCAGGCACTCTACCAACTGAGTTACATTCCCAGCCCTACAAGGCCCTACTCATGAACACCTGCCCATCACCAATTGAGGACCAAGCTTCCAGCCACTGAACCTTTGGAGGACAATCACATCCAAACCACAGCGAGTATCATATTATTCTTGATCAACAATTTAAGTAAACCCTGAAATTGTCTCTGACTCCCACACCATCAATCCATCACCTAGCATCAGCCGTTCCATCCCCAAGCCACACTTCAAAGCCAGCCCCTCCCACGAGCAGCCACGGCCTCTCCCACCTGACACCATCCAGCCACGGCCTCCCCCACATGACACCTGCACCTGTCCTTTGCTGTTCTCCCTACACCACTCCAGCCACTCTATGATCTGTCCTCCAGCCAGAAATAAAGGAACCCTCTGAAGATGTAAATGAAGTGGTGTCGCTTCTCTGCTCAAAACAAGTACTTTCTCATAAAGTTGAACATACAACTACCATAAAACCCCACAGTTCCACTCTAAACATCTTTCTAAGAGAAAGGAAACACCAATGTTTACAGAAGCACCATTTCTGCTAATCCCTAACTGGAAACCAACCAAATATCCATCAACAGAAGAATGGATAAACAAATCATGATATTTTCATACCGTGGAATACTATTCAGTAGTAAAAAAGGAATGTTCTCCTGAATAACAGATAATATGGATGAATGTCAAAAGCAGCAAGTGAAAGAAGCCAGACATAAAAGACTATGCTGCATGATTCCACTCCTATGAATTTCTAGAACAGACCAAACTAATCTACAATGACAGAAAGCAGATCTGTGCTGCCTAGGGCTGGGCTGGGGGGAGAGAGAATGACTGGTAAAGGACACTAGAAACAGGCTGGGGCAGCAGAAATGTTCTGCCTCTTGACAAGGGTAATGGTTACACAAGTGTATAGATCCATCAACATGAAACTAATGGTACTCTGAAAATTGGTTCATTTTACTGTATGTAAACTATACCCCTATAAATCTAATTTACTTTGTTTTTAAATTTATAAAACCTTCAGTAGCTTTCCATTTCATTTTAAATAAGTCCTAAGGCTCTGGTGCCCCACCAAGCATCACGGAGCTAGGAAGCTGGGGTTCAAGGCGTCACAAGACAACATTGCCTTCAGGAAATGACTTTACCACTAACGGGTTTACCAGAGGCAGTCTGCATGATGGGTAAACAGTTGAAACAAATCAGAATCGAGATTTCAAAAAATCCACCTGACTTTGTGGTATAAAATCAAGAGTGCACTCTAATTTGAAAAAATTCTTAAAGACCCAAATTATAAAGGAAAAACCCCTCCATGAGGGATAAACTGCAGACAAACCTTGACGTGCCTTCCCCCCTCCCCACCCCATGCTCCTCTGAGCCTGTGCAGGTTCCAGTCTCCTCCAAGCAACCCAGTCTTTCTCAGGCTTCCCTTCTGGGCTTGCAGGTTATCTTCTCCATGGGTCCTCCGCCCCTCAGCCAGCCATTTTTTCCTATTTCCCAGTAAATACAACTTTGCTGCTGAAAATCATCTTGTTAATGAGTGAATTTATTGGTTTGTGAGGAAGGGAGGCCCTGGTACTCCTGCACCCAGACCAAGCAGAACCCAGGAAGGAGGCTGCTAGAGGCCTCCCTGAGGCCAAGGCCTGTCCTAATGTGTGATTTGAAGGAAGCTCTGACTGTTTCCTAACCTTGGTGGCTACTAGCCCCAATGCCACTTTAGAGTCTCAACTGTTTTATGGACAAGGTATCAAAAGGCCTGCCTAAGTTTGTGGTACAAAGCCAAGAGTGCACTATAATTGAGACAATTCTTAAAGACTCAATGTAAAGGAAACACCCCCTTTATAAGGGATGATCTGAGGACAAACCTTGCCTTACGTAGACAGAAACATAGTTTCTTCCTCTAGAAACTCGGAAGGGCTCTGGCCTAAAGTATTCTTCCTTTAAAACACTTATTTTCTAAAATGGTAAGCTTCTGCAGTTACTGCAAACAATTAAAATCAAGAAAGATCCATGGAGAGATGGAGGGGGGAGGGTAATTATTATCAACAAAACCAATGAGAGGGAACAAATGTATTGGGCCAAAAATCTAATAAAATCAGTCTGCGGATTCTGGAGCAGCTCCGCAGGAAGCAAATTACTCTTCCGCGTCTTCACAGACAGCAAGGGGTGGGAGAGGCAATTTATTAACTCGCGCTGTGTTGGCCTCCACGTTAACCTGTCTCCCTAACATACTTAACTCTTACCCAGGAAACTGCTTACTTAACTTGCATTAGGACACACAGGGCCAACGTAGGCTTGCTATTCACAGCCTCAAATTCAATTTCAAGGGATCCCTGTTCCAATTTCCTGTAGAAAGTTACTCTGTGTTCTAATACATCAGTGTCAGGAAACGAGGCCTTTACTTAATTTCTTCTCATTATTCATACAACCAGGGATCACCCGGAGCAATTTCTCCTCCTTTGTGCACCTAACAACAATGAGGCTTTTACTTTTCATCTTTTCAAGTGTCAGCTACTCTGAGGTCTCCCCTGCCCTCAAAATGAAGCCCTTTGGAGAACCCCAGTCAGTTTCCTGGGGGTCTCTGTATGGCAACATGGATTGTGACAATGACATTTAAACTAGACTGCCAATACTTCTGATTCATATTCTTTTTTAATATTTATTTTTTAGTTGTAGTTGGACACAGTGCCTTTATTTTATTTATTTATTTTTATGTGGTGCTGAGGATCAAACCCAGGGCCTCGCACATGCGAAGTAAGCGCTCTACCACTGAGCCCAACCTCAGCTCCTCTGATTCATATTCTAAAAGGCAATGCAGAGTCAGAAAGCATGAAGACTAGACCCAAGCCACTACATCGCCTTGGGCCAGCCACATCTCCCCAGTGGCCTGGAGCTCCTCACCTGTAAAGTAAGACACAGCTGGATCACTGAGTCTCAAGCTGCAGGGCACTTGGCCCAAGGCAGTCATGAGAGGGCCCAGTCATGAGGCAGAGAGCAACAGAGCTATGGGGCATGGGGCGGGGAGTGCAGACTGGGGTTCTCAGGCCCCCAAGCTTTCCTTCCCTGGAGGCATCCCTAAGGGCCCCAAGAAAGTCCTTGGAGAGTCCAAAGAACAGCTACAAACCACTGACCACAGTCATCTCAACAAGCCCTGTAATAAAATGAGTCCAATGCTCCAAGTTGCCTTTGCACAACAAGCAAAACATACTTAATGAGACTGTAATAGAAAAATAATTCATGCATTTTATTTCCTATTTAATGCATTTATGTACTTTCTTCAATGTGCATACATTATTTTAATAATCAGAAGAAAACAAACATTATTAAAGAGAAAATAATTCACATAGATTAAAATTTAAAAAAAAAAAAAACACCCCAGGCACAGAAAAGACAATCCGGAAGGCCTGCGCGCTCCTCAGGCGTCATCTGCTATCGTTAGCTGGTAATTACTTTGGTCCCTTCAGAGGAGCAAAATATCACAAGTGTTTGGAAAAGGTCTGATGAGTCACCAAACACTGCGTGGCTCTCAGCTGCGTCACCAGGCCCTCGGCAGCCTGCGTAAATATTCATAACCCCCCAGTTCACCTCCGGCTTTAGAGGCGGGTGGGGTGAAAAGGGGGGCCTAGAGGGAAAGGAGACAGCACTGAGGGGGTGAGGGCTCCAGCTCAGATCCTGGTGGGCACAGATCCTCTCATACAGAATGTGATCCTCCTGCATCATAGCTTTCTTCCACATTAATACCCACCACCACACAAGGCTGAGCAATATTGAAATTCAATATTCAGTATGCAAAATAAGTGGGTTTTCAATAAACACAGGATTTTCTAAGCCCCTAAATTTTAACTATGTTTATACTCAAATCTTGAGAATCTATAGGAAGAAGGGGAATATTGGCAGAGCTATCTGGAGCTGGGGCAAACACAACCCTACCACCACCTGCCTGTCTTCAGGCCTAGATCATCATGGAGCCTGGGGTCAGAGGCCTCCCAAGGGCTACCTGCTCCAATTCCAAGCACATCAGTTCATGGACTTCCCACGGCTCCCAGTTCCTATAAGAAAACTCCAGATTCATCACCCTGTCTTGAAAGTCCCAATCCCCCATTGCAGACCATGTCATCACCAGCTACCATGGCCATCATCACTGCCACCACCCTAATGACCAGTTCCCCATGGCCACTGCCACCACCACCACCCCAGTGGCCATTGCTATCACCAATACCCCCCATGGCAACTGCCATAACCACCACCCCAATAGCCACTGCCAGCACCAGCCATCCAACAACTGCGATCACTGCCCCGCCATGACATGGCCATCACCACTGCTCCAGTGGCTACTGCTACCACCAGCCATCCACAATTACCATCACTGCCCCCCCCCATGACCACTGACATCACCGTCACCCCAACGGCCATCGCCATCACCAACAACCCCCATGGCTACTGCCATCATCAGCTCTCTATCCCTCTTGGGCAGGCATCTGTGCTCTTGCCTCCCATGACCCTCAGTCTGCCCACAGCCCCTTACCTGGCCCCCAAGAACAGTCCATATGTCCTCTTCCACTCCCATCAGGATCAGATCCAAAGGTCCTCCTATGACTCTTCTCAACTTATTTGCCTGGAAGGCCCTGCACAGTCTGCACCACGAGCTCTCAAGGGGAGACTGACTCTCCCCATCCCCAACCCAATCTCTGGCACCAAGACTCAACCTAGCAAAACTGGGCATCAGTGTAATACTGTGTTCCCTACTCTTAATGACTGTATGCTTTAGGGAGAGCTGCCTCCAAAACCTGCAGAAGGAATGTACCAGAGCTCCCAGGGATAGTGGCCTTAATATTTTCTTTGATTTGCATGTAATACTCAACCAACAGCAGCAACTGCCCTAGGAATGCAGTAGCTTCCAAAAGGGTACCCTGAAGACAGGAGCAGAAGAGCCTAAAGCCATCTACCCAGCCCTGCCTGTGACCACTAACCCTGGCTAGAACCCAAGACTCACTGGGTCCCAATTCCCATCTTCCCTGAGCTGGGGAGATGGGGAGGGCTCTGAGTGAATGGCCTTTCCTCACTGCCTCCTAGACTCTTGGGATGTATGAGCCTGAGTAAACGGGACTTATTAATGTCAAAGAAGGGCAATTACCCTGAAAATGTGAGCTCATCAGTAAGAATCTCAAAGCAACTTCTCAGGAATACAGGCAAATTAAATATCTATGCACCAAATATGTATCAATACCTAATCTCTCAGAAACTCTCTGATTACCATGAAGAAGTTAACTGCAGTGAGCCCGCACATGGACCTTCCCCTGGAAGGACTTCATCAGACTCTTCCAGACTCTTCTACAAGGGCTGCCTGCATAGAAGCAGCCCTGACACAGGCTCCATCCCACACCTTGCCTCTCCTTGCAGTCAAAAGAGCAAGGAGGAAGGAGAGAGCCATGGACAGAATTGCTGCTATCTTCAACTCATGTTTCTGTCTGCCTCTTGGCCTGGGGATCTTGCTCTATCCCCATGGTGTCCTCGCTCGGTCATCTTCTGGCTTATAACCCAAATGTCCACCCAACACCTGCACTGTATAGGCAGGGAACACCCTCTGCTTGCAGCCTGAGCTGTACCTGACGAACATGTCAGAAAAACAGACTGTACAATCTCTTCATGCCCCATTAAAGCACCTGAGAGGGGCTGGGGATGTGGCTCAAGCGGTAGCACGCTCACCTGGCATGCGTGCAGCCCGGGTTCGATCCTCAGCACCACATACAAACAAAGATGTTGTGTCAGCTGAGAACTAAAAAAAATAAATAAATATTAAAAAAAAGAAATATTTTAAAAAAAAGCACCTGAGAAACTCACAAGCCCATGCACAGCCATTTCCCTTAAGCTTCACTATCAGCCCTTTACCAAAAAGTTCTGCAATCAAGTATGACTAAGCCTGGGCTACTGAGCTTGTGGCCCAGGGAGGGTGGCCACAACAACAATACCCACAACAGAAAGCTGGGCCCTGCACACCTACCACCTCCTCTTGCAAGTAGTCCTGCTAGTGCAGGCCTCCATGCAGAGAGCTCCAGAATAAGTGTCCATTTCCCCCATGAAAACAAAAGCAGGGGGGTATCTACAAATGAGCTAATGCTAAGGATGTGCAGCAGCATTCCTGATCCTCCAGGGAGCTCAGCATACCCCACCCCTCCACCTTTGGTTCTGACCAGGACCCCAGAGCCTCTGTAAGAAGGGGCGCAGAGGGGACTCCCAGGCCCCTTGTTCAGCTTTTCTGCAGCAGCTGATTTTCACAGCTAACATGCACAGGGGCAGTGGCAAGAGGACCGATTCCTCCAGCACAGGAAAGACAAGGTGAGTGTGAGGATGCCAGTCAGGAGGGTCAAGAGAAAGGGTCCAACTGCATCAGGGCCAAGTTCAGACATTGGAACAAGGAAGGAAGGGCCGCTGTCACTCATAGGCAGGATGGTCCCAGCAAGGCTACAGCTGCAGGGAGTGGGAGTGGATACCCCTAAGGAACAAGAGAGAAAGAGCACTGCCTGGAGGAGACAAGCATATGCTTGGCTCTTTGGAGTTAGGATCTTGGCCCTAAAGAAATGTCTAGATCAGCTTCTCTCAGTCAGCAGCAGGACGCAGAAGGGACACTTGTACATACCGTGAGTCCCCAGGACCCAGGCCTCCAGTGGACCCTATTCCTGGGAGGGAACACTGGAGAGATAGGAAGGATTCACATTTCCCCAAAGAGTCCTGCAGACCCTACTGTCCTGAAAGCCTGCCACTCCTTACCTGGCCCATTTTCTAGCTAAAAATGTTAGAGGAGGGGCATTGCCCACCACAACAAGGTCAAAGTAGAACCAGCGTGAGAAACAGTCGGTGGGACTCAGCTTCAATGGTCTAGCCCTCACTACCCCTTGATTCTCCAGGAAAACAAGGCTTCTGTTTACAAACCTCTGACTTACTCCTTCCAGGCAGCAAAGCAGATAAACAGACACAGGCTTTGGAAGCCAGTGACTCCTGGACTCTAGTCCCAGCTTTGCCATCTTCTAGCACTGTACCAGAGGCTCTCTGAGCCCCAGGTCCTCATCTGCAGGACAGGCATGCCATCAGCATGTCAGGGGTTTCAGGAGGATAGGCCACATGTGATGCCCAGTCCTACGCTGGGTGCATGGTGGGAACTGAGCAGATGTGAGTTCCCATGGCTACCAGAAGTGAACCTCAGGGAGCCGGCCACCTGGAGCTCTTGTGAAAGCAGACACAGCCTGACAGTCTGCACCAATGTGGCCCCATCCTCCTCAGGGCACTCCATCAGGCACGCCAGAAACCGGCAAATGGGAATTAACTTAATGCTCTGTTTGGCAGTGCTTCCCTGGGTCCATCATCCATTCTTATTCCCTGGAAGCTGCCAGCCAAGCAAACTGGAATATTGATCGCTGCAATCATCTCGATGGAAGTCTGAGGGCCAAGCACTTTACATGCGTTTCAAGAGCAGGATTGTCATTCCAGCTCTACTGCGCTCCAGCCAGCGTCACTCTGGGCAACAAATGGGCTTCTAAAAAGTTGAGTTAATCAGCAATCTATTAATGGAATCACACCTCCGCATTGATTTTACATTATCATTTCAAAATGATACATATTCATTTTCCATCTTTAATTTTAAGCACAGGACAAGAACCAGAAGTTGTTTGGCCTGTGCCACACTCCGGGCATTGCTCCGGGCTGCCATCTTGCTGATCATGCACAACTGTCCTGCAGGCTAGCCAGCCCCACCGCTCACAAGACAGCAGGGGAGCAGCAGGTGTCCTCCCCAGGCCTAGGCTGAAGAGAGCCCAGCTCAAATACAAGACTGCCCAGCTCACTGCGGGGAGTCCCAGTGACCCCACAGTTCTGAAGGCTTTCACCTCTGACTCCCACCTGACACGCGACCACACACGTTTGGGCAGGAAAAGCAGCCAGGCACACAAAGTCAATGTGGCCCAGTCAGCTCTGCTTCCTGCAGTGGGGCAGGATGCCCCTAGACACACAGAGGCAGGTATGACTCACCAGAATCAGGGCATCGAGCCTGGTAGAGACAGGGGGGCACATTTTTCTCTGTACATCTTTTTTTTCTTTTTTAATGTTCTGTTGGATTTACAAATTTCTATTCCTAAAATTAATTTTTCAAAGAAATGAGGAAGCATGGTATCTTCTCCCTGCAGAGGCTTACAATCAAACAAGGGAGATCAGATAAATTCACGCAGGATATTTAAATTTATCTCAACAACTTGTTGGGCACTTCTGATATGAAAGCTATGGGGTAGGCAAGACAGGGTCACAGATACAACAAGACTCAGCTGTGGACTGCTCAGAGGGACAGACCTTTCACCAACCCCGGCTGTCCTCCTCACACATGACTTCATTAAGAGAGGAAGCCAGGATTGGCATTTACCACAGTCAAACCATCCAGGAAAACCAGTCTCGCATGATACTTTGGTTTAAAAATCACTCATAACCTCAGCACTGGACCTAGTTAAAGAACCAAATGGAAAGTAAGATGTAAGAACAAGCCATGAAACACGAGCTTGCAAGGATGGGTTGATGTGGATGCTCCCCTGGCATCTCAGGAAAGCATGAGCAGGTGCCTTGATACTCTGGCCATGTGGAGGTCCCCAGCAACTCCTTCCCATTGTCCCTGACCCATAACATGTGGTCGGAGCCTATGGCTCTGCTCCACAGTGGCTGCAAGCCGTTGGGGAACTTTTTCTCTGCTGGCTTAATGACTTTCTCTGAGGTCACACAAAGAGAAAATCAACGCAGAGTTGTGAATGTTCATGCCAACCCCTCTGCAAGAAGGGTTCAGGGCCACCTGTGATCTTCTCATCGCCTTACCATGCTAGGCCAGTTTAGAGAACACACAACCCCTCGGCCTTAAAAAGCCTCAGAGATCACAGCTGAACCTCCCTTTTCCCAAGTGAGGAAACCAATACCCAAAGCCTGCCCAGGACCTCAGCCGGCAAGCAACAGAACCACAAGTGAACCTCTGGGTCCCGGCAGCCAGGTTCATCACTCCATTCACCCCTGGGGCCCACCTGTCTCATCCTTGCCCGTAGCAATAACCTACAAAGAAATGAGTCACTCCTCACCCAGAACATTCCTATAGTCAGAAAGTCAGGTTTTTTGGTTTTTTTTAAAGAAGAAAGTAATAACAAAGGAAAGGGGGCAAGTGTCTTAAATAAAGGTGGTACTTCCAACACGACAGATGGGAAGCTTTGGGGCACGAGATGGATGGTGCATGATTATATGAAGGTAATAACGGCTGTCACATGTCACTACCTTTTGACAGAGGGCACTTGGGATAAAGAAGTTACAAATAGAAAGCTTTCCTTTTACCTTCTGAGGGAAAGAATAATAATTCACCTGAATTGTCAAGATCTGTTTCAGGCGGCATTAGTGCAATGAAGAGGTTCGGAAAGCCTCCGCGCCATCACAGGCATTCACAGAGGCCACAGTAATGACTGGGTTTTAAAAGCCTCAAACGACTGAGCCAAAGTACTTTCAGCACTTATTCCTCCCCCATCCACATCTGCTTCTGCCAGCCGTACCCCAGGAGGGCACCCCTCCCAGCGTTCACACCAAGAGTGACATCCAGCCCCAGCAAGTCCAGAGTGAAGGGGCCTGAGGAGAGGACAGAGGGTCTCAGGTGGACAGGAGCAGCGGGGGCCCTGGGGGGAGCCCAGGGGAAGCTCAGTCGCCCTGCTTTTCACACTCTCTTGTACTCTTCAATTCCTCCAGGCGATTGTTGTCCCTCTAGAACTGAAAACAAAGTAAAAATAAGCCCCCCCCAAAAAAAAAAAAAAACCCAAAATTTTAAGAGATTGCAGGCTGGGGCTGGGGCTCAGTGGTAGAGCACTTGCCTCACAAGTATGGGTTACTGGGTTCAATCCTCAGCATCACATAAAAATAAAGATATGAGAGGGGGGAGGGAGGGAGGGAGAGAGAGACTGCAGAATCTGTTGGTACTACCAAGCTACAGTGGAGAACTAGATTCCAGCATCAGGTGGGGGATGCCTCCCAAGGGAGAGTTGTTTTCAACGTGAATATTCTTCTATTACTCAACTGAAGCAGCCCTGAAGGCAAGGACCTGCCTTGTGGAGACGTGGGCAGGGTGGTCAAGGCCACCCTCGCCAGGGAAGCCTAGGACACTGGGGGGAGGAAGCAGGCCAGCAGCCAAGGTGCTAAGAGTTCAATGGCAATACAGGTCTGAGCCTCCAGAATCAACCAAAGAAGGAGGTGATTAACAGGAGATGCTAAATTAGGCAGCACAAAGAGCCCTGGTGGCACTGAGGGCACCAGGACGCTGGGCAGATGCAGCGACCAGACCCCACGCTGGCTGGCTCACTTCAGCCTCCGGGGAGGCAGGAGGCCTCGCCACCCCAGGCACAGGCGAGCAGCCGCCGACGCACCCCAGAGGCCCAGAGGAAATATTATTGCGAGACAAAAACTGAATTATGAAATCCACAAGCAATAATTAGTTTAAATTACTACTTCTACTTGAATAATTAAACACGCTTATTTTCACTCACTGATGTTTTATTCATCACCATACATCTTTCCTGAAAGTTGTTTTTAACGTGAATATTCTTTTATTTGCCAAGATCCCACAGAGATTTACTATGCTAATTTCAAACCTTTCTTCTAAAATAAAAACAATAACAAAACACTCCCAGATCACCACCATTAGTGACTGCAGCGTGTAGTCCATTACCGACTGGAGTCACAGCAACTGGCCAGAGACACTGTGGGTAGTCATGAAGTCATTCACACACCAAAGGCTCCTCCCTTGACACTCACTTCTCAAAGGGCTACGTTTAAACATGCTCGAGGCAACTATGAAAATGAAAAGACCTAGTGCAGAAAGAGCATTTAGGCACAGATGGAAAGTGCCATGCTTTTTATCACACCCTGTATTAATGAAAATGTTTTTGCATTTCCACAAATAATGTTTGAATTTTATAAGTCTTATTTTTACACCCTGGAGCCAGGGTGCCCATAAGTGCAGTAATAAAGACTTAAGGTTTTTATTAAACAAAGCTACCTCTGGAAATAAGGACTAACTGAAACGTAATCCAGGAGCTAACTCTTCCCAACTGGGCTGTTAGCTAGTGTTGGCCGAGTGGCAAAACTCCAAATCCTAGCTCATGCCAACAAGCCGGGCCCCTGTCAAACCAGGACGGAGCCGTGGCAGGCTGCCCTGGAGGGGCCTCAAAGCCTAGTTAACGTGCAGGCAGGCAGATCTTCTGCAGGCGACAATAGCTGGACCCCCCAATCACTGACAAATAAGCCAGGATATCCCTGCAGGGCACAGGCTTTGCGCCCTCCTGGCCCCACTCAGTCTTGGAACTGGACACCTATTGAATAAAACCAAGTAGCTGAAGTTTTTTAAGGCCCCAACTAGACTTCTCTTCCCCCCACCTTCTTTAACAGCAATTGTTCCTTCCCCCCCCACAATTCACAAAGGTGCACAGTCCTCCCCAGTGGGCAATGAGCTGCAGTGGGGCCTGCGCCCCCCCCCCCCCCCCCGCACTGGTCCCCTCAGCTGATGTAAGTACATGCAGGAGTCTTTTTCACACTGGTGGAAACTAGTCTTCTGGAGCAACAGGGAAGTAGATTTGTCAAATTCTGAAGTTTCCAAATGAAAAATGACTATCTACTGAACAGAATTATGAGCTGTGGCATCAGTTTGGCCTTTGGAAGATGAAGTGCCCCCAGAGGCCTCAGGCCAGGGCATAGCTGGTTCTAGAAGTCAACATGATCTGCGTCATCATCATCATCGTGAGCATCGCTGGGAAAAGCAGAGCAGAGCTTCTGCTAGGCTTCCGTTTCCGTGGCAACAGCTTCACTGGCCTGTTGCTGGGAAAGGATGGAAGAAGGGAATTGGAAATGAACAGGGAGGGAGGATGGGAGCCGCAGAAGAAGAAAGAGATAGGTGGAGGTAGAGGGCCAAGGGAGAACAGAGGAGGGGAAGTGGGGAAAAAAAACAGAAAGGATGAGAAAGAAGGGGAGAAGGTTGAGGGGAAGACGAAGGAGAGAGGGGAGTGGAGCAGTTGCTGACAGACACATGTGCATCTATCTGTGTGCAAAGAGCACTCTCATCACACTTATTAAACGCACAAGTGTCAACTCTCAGTTGCTGCCTCCAGACACACTCAGTAACCTGACAAGCCCCAGGAAAGACGGGTAAAGACGTCAGCAGGGTGAGCAGTCTAACTCCAGACTCACTAATGTCAGCGCTAGCCCACAAGGCCAACTGGGTTAAACCCTGAAGGAAAAAAAGAAAAGGAGTGAGAAGACTGCTCTGAGTACCCAGCTATCATCAAGGACGAGGCACCAAGGCCTTCAGCAACAAGCTCCCAGCCCCACACCATGCGGCCCAAGGGTCTAGTTCATGATTCAGGGAAGAACAGGTCTTGAGAAGCAGGCACCACCCAGTCTGAACTTGGCCAGGGCATTCTGGCTCTCTCTGGTCCCCACAACAAGGGACATCAGCCAGGGGCCAGGAGGGGGGCTCAGCCAGCTCCAGTCTGTTCCTCCCCAGAACCCCCTAAACAAATCATGTTATGTAATGACAAGAGCCTTCAATGTGCAACAGAGCACCCTGAATGGAGACGCCTTGGTGGAGAACTGGGAAAGCAGAGGAGTCCGGAGCTAACAGGGCTTCAGGGATGCTTGCTCCCGGCCTGGCAAGCACTATAGGGTTATGTAAGACGTCAACGTCACGGAAGCTGGGTGGACGGAGGAGGGCATATGGGAACTCTGTAATGTTTTTACAACTCTTCTATAAACCTGAAATTATTTTCTAAAGTTTTACAAGAAAAATAACAAGAGCTGTTTGAAAGTAAGACTCCTGTGTTTCTAACAGTGATGTATCTTTTTCATATAAAACCAATGTCCTCAATGGGGCTCACCTGCCATAAAGTTTTACTGGAAACTGGCGACAATTACAGTGAAAGCTGCACTCCAGCAGCCGAGTGAGTCACAGACTCCCAGCGCGTCGCTCCTCCAAGGCCAGAACACAGGGAGGCATGGAGGGGTGAGGGCTCTGTGGCCTCCTTGAAAGTCCCCCAGCCTCTGTGACTCTGCTCTTCATGCCCAGAGCATCTTACTCTCCACCCTACAGAGCAGCCATGATTTGCCCTGCCCCCTGCTGCTGCTTCCTCCCTAGGGAAGCCGTGACACCACCTCTGCCAGCCTAGCACCCCTGTCTCACAACAGATGCTGGAGGAAGGAAATACTATGGTCAAGAATGCAGGCAATTCTTTCAAACAGAAAATACTAGTAACAGCCTTCCCTCTTCTGTAAAAAGGCCGGAAGGTTCTGTTTGTGGGAAGGAAAGGAAATAAGCCCCTCTGAAAGAACAGACTCTGTTGGCGAATCACACTCCAGGCCCATAGATAGCATAAGCGCTGCACAAGGGTCCTCTCCCGACCTGAGAAAAGCTTTTCAAAGGTTTTGGTTTCCTTGACAACAGCATTGCTGGAGACAAGCAGGGAAATAATTAAAAAGTATGTTCCCTTTACTTGAAACTCCGTGAGTGTTTTTAAACAGTAATGAACAGGCCACGCTCAGCAGTGTCAATGTAGACAGGACTAAGGGCATGAGGGGAGACCCCATCCTGACACCCCTCCCTGCCGCAGCCTGAGTGAAGGGCTTGAGCTGCCTGCCTGGTTACAACAATTACGGCTCACATAGGTCAGACTGACCACAAAAGCTCTCTCCCAGGCCAGGTCCACTTCTCCCAATGGCAATTCTTCATCATTGCCATCCAGTAGGAAAGAAACTGAGGCACAGAACAGAGCAGAGCGGGCAGGATGAGCAGGATGAGACGGGACCTCTCTCCCCAGGCTGACTCCCATAAACACTGCTCCTGTCTCCCCTCAATCCACATCTCATCACATGACCAGGGCCCCATGGGGGGCCACTCTTGTTGGCTTCTCTCAGACAGCCTTGCCTCTGGCCCTGGACCTGCCTCGTGCACGGCAGGCAAAGGGTCAGCTCTGCACTTGATTTATGTGCTCCTTTTCCTTTCAGGGTAGCTTTAATGGCCTGTTTTATTTTAACAGCTTTACTGTGTTCGTATCTTTTATGGTAAGCTTCCTCAAATCCTTTCTGGATTTATGATTTATAAATAAGTAATAAATAAACAACACACAGCTGCAAGCATCAGCCCAAGACTATTACGTGGGAGCGTAAATACAAACATTTCAACAGAGGGGCACAATCATGGCTTGGACTCAGCCCCCTGTGCAGTTTCCTAGGCCCTTGTGCAAACCTGTCATAGTTAGCAAAATCAGAGCCACGGGATGCTACCTGCGTGGACTTCAGTGAGGGACTGAAGTCAGGGAGTGTGGCTGAGCCCGCCTAAGAGTCTCCAATTCCCTGAGGCTCACAGGGCAGTCAGTGCAGGGAGATGGAGCAGGCACAATTATTCATTCATTCTCAAGTATCCTCTAGCCACCTACTATGTACCCAGGAACTAGAGATACCACAAGGGAATAAGCAGATTCCCTGCTATCCTAGAACATAGGAAGCGCTCGATCATCTACAGGTGAGCCCATTAGGACTCAAAAAGATGAAGAGCCTTACCACAGTCACATGACCACCCTCTGGAGCTTCCAAGCAGGGAGGTGTCTAGAACAATTCCAGAATTCAGAGGCAAGAGGGGCTGAGTTCAAAGGCCAGCTCTCTGCTTGGTTCTCCATGTCCTTCAATGCCCCTCCTCTGGTCCTCAGTCCTCTCATCTGTAAAACGGGCACAAAGATGTTGTAGCAGTGGCAGCCAGCTGACAGAGGGAGTAGTCACCCCAGGCCTGGTACTCCCCTAAGGGTCATCTACGAGTTCTCTTGTTTAATCCTCCAAAGACCCAGGTGGGTGCCATCACTGACACTAACTTTCTGTTGGGGAAACTAAGGCCTAGAGAATTAAATGACTTACACTGAACCACAGAGTTAGAAAGTGCAAGGCTGGAGTCAGACCTCAAAATGGGATTCTGACCTCACTGACTGCCCCCGGCCCAGCTGAAAACGCAAAGGAGTCCTGTGACAGCACAGGAAGTAGCAGTCAGCTGTGTACACTGAGCATCCAGGCCTACAGCCAGTAACAGGTCCAGGAGATGCACATGACAGCCCTCCTGGCTCCTTTCCCTCCACATGCAGTGGGTGCCACAGGGTGCTGCCCCCACACCACCCACCCCACTCTCCTCTGGACTAGCTGTCCCAACACAGGTGGCCCCTGGAGGGCCTGTCTTCAGACTTCAGACTTCTTGTTCTGAAGTCTGCCCTCACAGACCTTCTTCACAGAGGAGTGGATCTGGTGCCTCAGAGTCTGGGGCCTGGTACAGAGCCAGAATTTATTCAGTGGCAGTCAGAAGACGGTAACCAAATGAAGAAAGAAATGGATAGACCAGGCCTTTTGACACTGCCGTCACAGCCATCTCTCTGGTCACCTCTGCAGCCCTCTCTGTTTGCACCACAGCCAACTTCGAGCAAGGCCTGAGGGATTCCTGGCCACACAGCCTCGCAGGAGGGGACTCAGGCTCATCAGATGAATGGCCCAAAGTCCAGCACCTCGACCACCACTAGCCGATCGCACACCGCTGACCCGGAAAATAAGAAGCCACGCCACAAGGAGCCTCGAGAGGCCTGCTGGACGGGCACCACGGGACACTTCCATCAGTGAGGCCAGGCGACTGAAGGCAAATTGGATTGCCAGCCTCATGAGCTCAGAAGGCAGCTTAGGAGGCAATTACAGAATAAACCGGGCTTGCAGTTCTTGGTAATACCTTCCATTTGTAAGGGCTTTAGATCTGCAGAGTGGTTTCACACGTCCCCCCTCGCTCAGCCTCAAAGGCATCGAGGGTGCTCTCCAAGCACTTCACAACTGCCATGTTGGCCCTGTCCATGGGAGAGCTGCCACCTGGCCCAGCCTGACACATGCATCCCCAGTTCACCAGTGACACAGGCTCCAGCCACACTCAACCCCGATCCCCTTCCACCTACTCCCCAGAGTTTTGGCTCTGAGAGTGGGAAAGTTCTCCCTCACGACACTTCCCACCTGGGTCCTGCTTAGCCTGTGGAGCCCACAGAAGCACATCAAGTCCCCATCCCCAGGCAGCACCTGATGACAGCCACCATCACCCCAGGCTAATGGCACCACGGCAAGGCTCCAAGGTGCCAGTGCAATTCAGGACACAACTGAATGAGGGTGATCGAACACAAAGGGAGGCTGGGACGAAAACAAACAACTTTGCCAACCAAAGGGTACAATAAAAATGTGTTTTAATTTGTATTTTTGTACCTTTTAAAATAACACCTGAAGTAGTGCAGACAGAGACCACTCGTGTTTATAAAGGCTCTGGTCTCCTACATTTGCTAGCTGTGTAAACACGCTGCAAGGACTGGGGAGGAACTGTGTTTGTGAAACTTTCAATACTAGCGTGCCTGCGAATTAAATTCTAGACCCAGCAGGTTAAAAATGTTCTGAAAAGCAATTTTGGTGTTAGTCTAAATAATTATAGATCGTGCTCACTTAGATAAGGCCCTTTGCCCCCTCGGGCCTCCAAGGGAAAATTCTAGGCATGATAGTTAAGCAAAATAGTTGGTTATTACACAGGCTTTGCGGTGGCAGTGCAAATTGGCATAACCCTTTTGGAAAGCCATCCGACAGGAGACGTATCTGGGCTCATGAAAATGAACTACCCTCTGACCCCGCAGTCCCACTTCTGGGAATCAGTCCGAAAGAAATGCTCCAACAGAGAAGGGTTTCATGCATGAAGATAACCACTTCAGCATTATCTATAATAGCGAAAATTAGAAACCACCTAAGTGTCCAAGGGCGGCCAAGTAAATTACAGCTAATCAACTCCATAGAGCGCCATGGAATAGGCGGAAAGCGCTGGCCCTCCAAACTCATGGAGGACATGGTGCAGCAGTGGGCAGGGCAGGGGAGAATGCTGCTGGGAAAGCAGGCTGCAGAGCTGCGTGTCTGAAGAGAGCCCAAGCCTGACCCCACCAGTGACAGGCTGGTGAGGCAAGGACAATCAACATCTGGGTGTGTGTTGAAGTTGGGAGATTTTCACCCACCATCCTATAATGCAGTGAGATCATGTTGGCAAAGCAAGGAAGGAGGGGGTAGGGGTACAGATGGAGGCTTGGACCCCCAGGATCATGCTTTTGTCACAGTTTGGGCAGAAACCACTCACTTGCCCCAGAGATGGAATGTGATGCTGTCTTTACCAACATATTATTTACATCCCTCCCCAAATGGGATCACAGACATAAATAACAGTGTTTTCAGAGCTTTTGGTCCCTTTCCCCCTGTCTAAAATGACTAAGAAGCCGCAAGCTACGTGTGTCACAGCTACTGACATCTAGCACATCCGAAATGATAACTGAGGACATTTAAGAATATTTGCCAACTTATGCAAAAGTAACAATAACAAACCTTCCGCACGTTAACACAAGTAAAATTTATTAAAAAAACATAAAAACAACTAGATTTTCTGAGACGAAGGGAGTCAGTGAGAAGGCATTATTGGCGTTTCCACAGATTCCATCCCTGTCTGGCTCAACACTGGCAGCCGGGCCCGTCTCTGCCTGCATCTAATCCACTGCCAGGGCACAGGCTCTACGGCCTCTGGAAAACTCCACCTGCACTCAGGAGAACAGCGGACTGAAAAGGCAAATCACTTCTAGGTGCTGTTATGAAAACAGTCTTGACCCTTGGAAAGGGTCTGAGCCCCTGGGGTCTGCAGTCCACACTGGAAACCGATGTGGTAAATCATACAGCATTAAAAACCAGGCTGCGGGGGGCGGGGGCAAAATTAGATACACAGTCAGAGCTCAACCACGTTGAATTATTCCTGTTTTAAAAATGGGATGGAAACGCACCCAAAATCTATAGTCATTGCCTCTGGGTGAAGAACCGATGGGCAATTTTTCCCCCTCTTTATACCTTCCTGTCTTTTCCAGAATGCGTATTTCTTTTATGGTCAAAACAATATTTCTTGTTTGAGGAAAGGTTTGGGAAGCCACAACATAGCCGTGCCCTGTGGATTAAGCCAGATAGGAAGGTCATTTTAAATCATTAGTAGCCAGTGTCTGTGTGGGGAGCTCAGGAGCGGGGCTGCTGGGGACGGCAGGGCTGCTCCTTAATATGCCGATCGATCCCTGGCACCCGGAGCACATTCATCACAGTGGCACATAGCCTGCCTTGCACCCAGTGACAAGAATTGAAACTGGCTCAAGCTAATCACTGCTAGATGAAGGTCAAATATAGGTGACTATTTATCAGATCTCGCGTGGGGACGGACATGCCACACTACAGAGCCAAAGCACAATTACAAAGGGCAAAGTCCATAGACTTGACTACAACAGAGGTTAGGTTTTCCCAGCTAGAAAAAAATTAACATTTCTTGTAGAAATAGATAAAGCAATCATGAAATTCATATGGAAAAATAAAAGACCCAGAATAGCAAAAGCAATTCTAAGCAGGAAGCGTGAATCAGGCAGTATAGCGATACCAGATTTCAAACTATATTACAGAGCAATAGTGACAAAAACAGCATGGTACTGGTACCAAAACGGGCGGGTGGACCAATGGTATAGAATAGAGGACACAGAGACTAATCCACAAAGTTACAACCACCTTATATTTGATAAAGGGGCTAAAAGCATGCAATGGAGGAAGGATAGCATCTTCAACAAATGGTGTTGGGAAAACTGGAAATCCATATGCAAAAAAATGAAACTGAATCCCTTTCTCTCGCCATGCACAAAAGTTAACTCAAAATGGATCAAGGAGCTTGATATCAAATCAGAGACTCTGCGTCTGATAGAAGAAAAAGTTGGCTCCGAGCTACATATTGTGGGGTCGGGCTCCAAATTCCTTAATAGGACACCCATAGCACAAGAGTTAATAACAAGAATCAACAAATGGGACTTACTTAAACTAAAAAGTTTTTTCTCAGCAAGAGAAACAATAAGAGATGTAAATGGGAGCCTACATCCTGGGAACAAATTTTTACTCCTCACACTTCAGATAGAGCCCTAATATCCAGAGTATACAAAGAACTCAAAAAATTAGACAATAAGATAACAAATAACCCAATCAACAAATGGGCCAAGGACCTGAACAGACACTTCTCAGAGGAGGATATACAATCAATCAACAAGTACATGAAAAAATGCTCACCATCTCTAGCAGTCAGAGAAATGCAAATCAAAACCACCCTAAGATACCATTTCACTCCAGTAAGATTGGCAGCCACTATGAAGTCAAACAACAACAAGTGCTGGCGAGGATGTGGAGAAAAGGGTACATTTGTACATTGCTGGTGGGACTGCAAATTGGTGCGGCCAATTTGGAAAGCAGTTTGGAGATTCCTGGGAAAGATGGGAATGGAACCACCATTTGACCCTGCTATTGCCTTTCTCGGACTATTCCCTGAAGACCTTAAAAGAGCATGCTACAGGGATACTGCCACATCGATGTTCATAGCAGCACAATTCACAATAGCTAGACTGTGGAACCAACCCAGATGCCCTTCAATAGATGAATGGATAAAAAAAAAAAAAAATGTGGCATCTATACACAATGGAGTACTATGCAGCAATAAAAAATGACAAAATCATAGAATTTGCAGGGAAATGGATGGCACTAGAGCAGATTATGCTTAGTGAAGCTAGCCAATCCCTAAAAAACAAATACCAAATGTCTTCTTTGATATAATGAGAGCAACTATGAACAGAGCAGGGAGGAAGAGTAGGAAGAAAAGATTAACATTAAACAAAGACATGAGATGGGAGGGAAAGGGAGAGAAAAGGGAAATTGCATGGAAATGAAGGGAGACCCTCATTGCTATACAAAATTACATATAAGAGGTTGTGAGGGGAATGGGAAAATAAACAAGGAGAGAAATGAATTACAGCAGATGGGGTAGAGAGAGAAGATGGGAGGGGAGGGGAGGGGGGATAGTAGGGGATAGGAAAGGTAGCAGAATACAACAATTACTAATAGGGCATTATGTAAAATTGTGGATGTGTAACCGACGTGATTCTGCAATCTGCATTTGGGGTAAAATTGGGGGTTCATAACCCACTTCAATCTAATGTATAAAATATGATATGTCAAGAGCTTTGTAATGTTGTGAACAACCAATAAAAAAAAATTAAATTAAATTAAAAAAAAATTAATACCAAAACTCAGTCAAACAAGGCACAGGCCAGGGGGAGGAGGTGAAATATGACAAAGGGTCCGATACTGCCAGTATGTAAACTGCCTGGAGAAGTGAAGCACAGGACTGCGGGAGATTAATGGGCAGGAACCAGGATGACAGGCGTTTGTCTGGCATCCACAAGGTGCCAGCCTGGGTCTGAAGGAGCGGTCCATAAATGAACTCATCTGGTCCCCAAACAAGGCACCTTTAAATTAGCAGACTTGGGCTGGGGATGTGGCTCAAGAGGTAGTGCGCTCGCCTGGCATGCATGCGGCCCAGGCTCGATTCTCAGCACCACAATCAAATAAAGATGTTGTGTCCACCGAAAACTAAAAAATAAATATTAAAAAATTCTCTCTAAAATAAATAAATAAAAATAAATAAATAAATTAGCAGACTTACAGAAAAGCAATAACTGTCACCGCAGAGGGCCAGAAGTCGCAGTCAATTTTACGCATAAATGACAGTGGATGTGAGGAGCAGAGCCCCTTCCCAGCTCAGAGACAAAGGCCTCAGCAGGCACGGAGCAGCACAGAGCTGGGGAAGCACCAGCAGTCCCACTTGGGGCCTGGGAGGAGCACCCTGAGCTCACTGTGGCAAGCCCCAGGTCAGTTCTGGAGGTTTCTCTTTTTTGAATAGCAGCAGCTGCAAAGCTCCTGTGTGGCACTCAGACCCCAAACCAACAAGGCCCCAGGAACTGGAGAGGGGCAGGAACATTTCAGAGGACAGAAGAAAACTTCCCAAGAATTCAGACAGCTAAGAAAGGACTCTGTAAACAGGCAATGAAAACTGATGTGCTATGTTTAAAAAAGAACATTCAGAAAATAGGTAATAGCTCCTGGAATATAAAAACATGGCAGAACAATATTTTCTGAATTTAAATTTTAACTTTTAAAACTTAAATATTGGGGCTGGGGCTGGGGCTCAGTGGCAGAGCGCTTGCCTAGCATATGTGAGGCACTGGTTCGATCCTCAGCACCACATAAAAAATAAATTAATAAACAAAGATATTGTGTGTCCATCTACAACTAAAAAATATTAAACAAATTAAGTATTAATGGCAAAAGTAGAAATTCAAATTTTAAAAAAGACTGGAAAAAGATGTTCACAGAAAAAAATTAAACACAAAGGGCAAAAAGATAGAAAATAAGAGAGAAAAAGTAAAAAACTCACAGCCCAACCCAGGAATATTCCAGAACACCCAAACTGATCAGAGTCCCAGAGAACAGAGGCCTTGGGGGTGTGGGGCTGTCTGTGTGGACTCCTCTGGGGGAGTCCCTGGCGAAGGGCTGCCTACGTCCTCCCTGCCTGTGCTCCAGGGTGTTCCAGGTGCAGGGCAGAGGCAGACACCCCTTTATCCTCTAAGGAAACCTCATAGGAAAGGCGTCCCAGAGCCAGGCCACCTGAGAAAGCACAGCAGAGAATGCAGACTAGAGCTAGCAAGGCCAGGGGCGAGGGCCAGGGCTGGAGCAGTGCAGCCCCATCCTCGGAGACAAGGACACCAGGGCATTTCTAAAGGCCGGTTCTGGAACAAAATGTTGACGATGTGATTAACACTTGAAGGTGCACACAGGAAAAGGTGGGAGACGCCACTGGCAAAGCCGTGGTGACAGTCCTGCTTGATGCAGGCTCAGCTCAGCCTTTCAGACCTGCCTTTCTTCGGCATTTCCCCCCAAATTTCACCAAAAACAAACTAAATCCACAACAATCATTTCTTAAGGAGAAAAAAGACCTTGCCAACACTGGGCCCTCAAAGGGCACCTTTAAGAGCCTTCTGTGTCCAAGTTCTAAAAGCAGCAAGAAACACTTCATGAGACTGTCTTGGCTCTCGAGCGTGCCAATTTTGCAATCTGCATTTTTTCAATTACATTAAAAGCATTTTTCCAAATTGCTCTTTTCTTCCTTTAATGAATGAAAACAGGATGAGATTGGCTGAGGCTTTCTCCCGAGCACAGAGGCTTTCTCCCCTGGCCTCCGGTGGCTGCTGAGGTGCAGGCGCACGCCCCGCCCAGGTACACCAGACTACCCAGCTACATGAAGGGAAGTTCTAAAGAACAGAGCAAGCTGGGTCTGCCCCTGCCCGCTTCCTCCTCCCCTGCAACCCAAGGCTGGCTTGGTAAGGCACAGGCTCATAAGGCAAGAAGACTGGAAAATGTCTCATTTGTTGGCTGCAGAATCATCTCTGCTTTCACTTGAGAAGAGTGTCAAAAACACTTCGCCTCCCACGACGGGAAGGTTCCAGCTCAGAAGCTCACAGCTCTTCCCAGAGGCTCAACAGCCTGGCTGTCACCCAGCCTACAGCCACCTCTGGGACAATTCAGATGACTCTCAACTTTCTCTGAAAGTGGGGAGGGAGAGGAGCAGTATTCAGAGCTATGTGCCCTAGGGCCAGCGTCTTCCCCTCTCTGGGCCTCTGCATGCCCTGGTGTGCATATGTGTGAGCACACACCCGTTCTCTCCTGCCTTCACCTAATTACCCTAGATGCACTGTTAATCATTCACTCCCCAAATACCAGACGCCCACCACATAGCCCCCACTCCTTCCAGCTGCGCCTCACATCTCCAACAGATTCGCCTCGTGCCTGGAATAAATTGCCAGTCATCTGCATGAAACTCCACGACGCCTTCCTCCACACCCCATCTCACGGCTCAATCTCATTTCCTAAACTCCATCAAGAATGACTCTCTCAGAACTGAACGGAACCCACAGCCTGGCACAATCCATGAATCCTTGTCTTTGTGAAATCTATCACTTTCCACAGGCACCCCTAAGAGACCTAACATAACCAGCTATTCTAACAATGATAAATCAGAGGACCCTGAAACACATAAAAACGCAAATCCTACCCCAGCACCACCAAAAATGCAAATCCTGACCACCATGGAAATCGCCCTGCTCCTCACATTCCTGAGAGAAGCAGGGAACTCGCAGCTGATGGAGCTGCAGCCACTTAGGCACAGGGATGCCTCTTGCCCTCTGTTCTCAGGGCAGGAGAGCAGAGTCAGTAGTCGGGTCCCATTTTGCCTCCATCCTTTGAGCTGTGTGCCCTTGACCTCCTTGTGCCTCACCCTCCTCATCTGCAAAGTGGAGTAAGAAGAGCCCTGGCCCCTCAAGCCCCCTGAAAAGAGGTGATGGGCACTCAGAACTGTGCCCGGCCTGTGAACACTCAGGAGGCACACGGGAGCCAAGGTCACATTTCTTGAGCCCCTGGCTTGTGTCAGGCACTGGTTTAGATCATCTCATCTCATATCCACAGCAACAATGCTACGTGGTAGCCATTATCCCCATTTTACCAGCAAGGAACCGGGGAATCAGAGAAGCTAAGTACTTTTCCCGAGTCACACAGCTACCAAGCAGTAACACAAAATGAGACTGAAAGTCTGCTGATCTACTCAGGTTGCACTCACCACATGAAGGCTATTATTAACTAAAGCCTGAGTGTTAACCAAAGCCCTCTGTAACTGCATTAAGGCAGCAAAAAAGACAACATTTATGTTTACCCATGTTCATAGCAATACTGTTGCTTTAAAATTTGAAAGCAGGGAATTATATAGGAAATAATACAGAAAAGATGAAGCAAAGTTTAGAATATGTTTGAAGAAAGCTTTGGGCTTTGCTTGTTTATATTGCAGAACCCATGCCTTATGCATGCTGGGCAGGCACTCTACCACTGAGCTACAGCCCCAGCTCCAAAGAATGTAACAAGATAGAAAAATTCACCTTAAGCTGGGCACAGTGGCACATGCCTATAATCCCAGCAGCTCAAGAGGTTGAAGCAGGAGGATGGAAAGTTCAAAGCCAACCTTAGCAACTTAGCAAAGCCCTCAGCAACTTAACAAGACCCTGTCTCAAAATAAAACATAAAAAGGGCTGGGGGGCTGGGGAGGTGGCTCAAGCGGTAGCGCGCTCGCCTGCCAGGCGTGCGGCCCGGGTTCGATCCTCAGCACCACATACAAAGATGTTGTGTCCGCCAAATACTAAAAATAAATAAATAAATAAATATTTAAAAATTCTCTCTCTCACTCTTTCTAAAAAAAAAAAAAAAAAAAGGCTGGGGATGTGGCTCAGTGATTTAGTGCCCCTGGGTTCAATCACCAGTACAAAAAAGAAGAAAGAAAAGCTCACTTTATAAGCATTATAAAAGATGGTGGGGGCGGGGCAGATTTCAAAACTGCACAGACCATGCAGTATGAAGACAGGCAGGAACTGGTGGCCTGCAGGTAGGGATTATCACTGTGTTCTGTTTCCTCCTTCATACTTCATTGCGTTGCATCCTCCGAGCCTCTTTACAATAAGCATCTATTAAATTCATGACCGAAACTGAAAAGGGTTATTGTTTTGGTTTTTTTTTTAAGTATTTTACAGAAGCTTGTTATTGAAAACACTGCTAGAGCAAATGGTTTCATAAAAGAAAATAAATACCACCTAATCCATACATTTTATTGTAAAACCTTTGTGTATTAACTTCAGGTTCCTATGAATGGATGGGGTCCCCAGAAAAAGGAAACGTACTCTGTGCTGTTGGGAATCATCTGCAGAGCCTGGCAGGGGACCCTGCATGCTTACCCTGTGCAGGGCAGACAAGAAACGTTCACTGTTTAGTAAAACACACCACGTCTGGCCTTTGCCTTCAGAAAAGGCATCAAAGTCTGAATTCTACTTTTACGTGTGGTGGGTGTTCAAACATGTAAAGCCAAACGAGTTCACTGGGAAATGAAAAGAGTATATAAAGGCTATCCACACCAGGATTACAGCCATGAAAAATCCATACAGGCGCCTCAAGAGGGCGGGAAGGGGCCATCAGGAAAGAAAACAGAGCAGCGGTGCGGAATTATGAGTCATTGTTTTATTTTACTTAATTGCTCTGGCTGTAAATTTTTCAAAACTAATATAAGCATATTTTACAGCTCACAGAACATTTAGAACATATTAAAATAAGTATCTTTCCACTGTAATGTGCCCAATTGAAATTTATGAATTCCAAAGCTACACTTGAAGGAGAAGAACTGGCACTGCACGTTCTTTAGATTAATCAGATGGATTGGGTTGTTTTTCTCCTGATGAGAAAAGAAATCATTTCTCAGTAAATGTTACCTTGAATCAAGGATTCTTCCACATTCTAGAAGCTTGGGTGAGCACAGATGTGAAGTCTTACTGTGCCCCCTAGTGGCAAACTGGATTTATGTACGCAAAACACAACTTTCCCAAGCTGTGCAATAAAACCCAGAAAATGTTTTAAAATCTTTATTGATCACTTAACATGTACAAAATTTTGTGCCAGATGCTACAAAGAATATAAAAATGGGTCTGGCAGGGTTCCCAAGCTCAAGAAGCTTAAGAATCGAGCAAGCTACTAAGGCAACCTAAGCCGCCTGTGCTGGGGAAGGGAAACAATTCCTGGAAAGAACAAGACCCCAGCACACACTGAACACAGACACCAGCCCAGCACCACCCCACAGAGTTCACACCCAAGGCGTCTACTGTGCACAGAACCCACGGGGGCACACATATGGTGCCACTTCATGGACACACAAACTGAGGCCCAGAGAAGTGAAATGACTTGCAAGAGACCACAGCCCATGACATGGCACAGAGGATTCAAGCTCAAGTCTTGGCATCCAAGTTGCTCAATCAACTTGTCCAAAACAGATCTGCCATATAACCCAATCCCTGAAAACTGCCAGGTATCCTAAAGCACAGAGGACTCCACCTGAGGTTTGCACCCACAGCGTATGAAAGCCTTGATTTCCAAACACCCCAGGAGATATGAACCTAGCAGCCATAGTCAGCACTGACCCAACCCCAGGACTGCACATGTGCTCTGCTCCTGGGGCCACTTCCAGAGCCACCCTTGGGGCTGTACCCTGAGGGCTACAAAATAGAGTGGGTAGGGCTCCCTAGAAGCTGCCTGGTAGCCCCAGAGGCCCCATGCCAGCAATGTCATCTTCAGCACACAGCCCTCCTCTGGACAGGCGGGCACAGCAATAGCACAGTCTGCAGTGCTAAACCAACCCCAACAGTAGGGCTTCTTGCCACTCCAAGTAGGACCAACTGCGCCCTCTTCTGGTCAAAGGTGTCACTGTTGACTGGCTGCTCAGGGTTTCTGCCATCAGGTCCTCCAGGGCAGGAGCAGTCCTCCTGCATCCTCAGGGACACCAGGCCTGACATCATTCTACTCTCTAGCACCCAGATACCACTGCTCCCACTCAGAATCCCTCTGACCAAAAACTATCATGGAGATGCTTCTGTGGAGAAAACCTAAATTTCCTGGGCAAAAGTGATCCCCTGGCCAAGTTGCTCCACTCCAGACAGCACTTCAATATGCTTCCAGGTGGGGGCCGGTCCTCACTGGGCTCCGTGGCTGCCTCTCCCCATCGGGAAACAGAGTCTGGTGAGCCAGGTCACACTTAATCCACCCACATCTCTTCAGGGCCAGAGCCTCATCTGAAGGCACTGTCAGTGGCAGGCCTATGCTCCCGATGGCTGCCAGAATGTCCAGTCATGGAGAAGTGACTCTCACTCCCTAGGGGGCCCACCCTTTGTGGGCCAGGGACCACACTAGGTGCTGTGGGCACACAACATCAGACCTCTCTCCCACCCAGAGGCCACACGCCTGTCCAATGTCAAAATGCCACTGGAGGGCTGGGGCTGAGGCTCAGTGGCAGAGCGCCTGCCTCACGCGTGCGAGGCACTAGGTTCTATCCTCAGCATCATATGTAAATAAAATAAAGGCATTTAAAAAAAATACTTAAAAAAAAATGCTGCTGGAGATGGAGCCAGACCCTGAGCCCTGTCCACTCTAACTACAACCACACCTGCGCCCCGCAGGAGTGCCTCTGTGGTGAGGGTGCAGTGGCCTCTGCAGCAAGAGATGAGGGAGAAGACCAGGGGCCTGCAACTGACACTTGCACAGAACAGGAAGGAGTCCAGACAGCAGGGGTCCACCACCAGGCCGGGGTTTGGGGGGGTGGAGCCTGGTGTGAAAACACCTCCAATGTCAGGCCCCCCAGCACAGGGCCTTGCCCGCCTGGTGCCAAACCTCTTCTGCAGCTACAGCACGGCCTCACACACAGCCACAGTTCAGCTGCCCACCCAGCAGAAATCCAGGGACCTTAGAGAGAGTGAAGAGCAGGGAAGAGGCCCCAGCAACCAGGTGAGCTCAAAGACAGGAGGTACCCTGGGACTCCAGGGACAGCCAGGCACTTCCAGGGCAGAGCATACCCACCAGGGCCCCCAGAAACCCTCCCAATAGGTTCCCCTGGCCTGTTGGCCTCTATAGGAGCAGACTCTCAGGGAGAGTCTCAGGGAGGGGAGCTGAGAGACCCCAAGCTCCCAAATCAATCCAAGCACGTTAAGACCACCCAGGGCCTCCTGAGCAGCTTTCACAGACCCAGTATGGCAGGAGAAGCACCTCAGACCTCAGTGAAGAGTCCCAGACTCCAGCTGAAGACAGAGCATGAGCTCGGCTCCATTCGCTCTGGCAGAGTAGAGTCCAAATGAGTTCCTTCAGAACTTGGACCAACGGCCTAGTAACAATGCCCACAAATTCAGCTCATCCCTAAGACGCTATTACTCTGCAGCTTCCTCTCTTTACATGAGAAAGTGCCTCCTAGGCTGGGCACATACCTGCCACCCCACTACTCAGGAGGCTGAAGCAGGAGGATCTCAAGGAAACACTCATAGGAAAACAGGTTCAAAACGTAAGTTGCAGATAAAAACACTTAGATAATCTAGTTCCAGAACTCTGAGGTGTGGGAAGCCATTCTGACACGTGATTGGGTGACTCCCGTTAAGGGCCTGAGGCGCTTTGGCTGTGTCGAAGCTTTCCCGACCCTTTCCTGATGAGAGAGCCCATCCGTGTGGGGGTGTGCCTGACCACTGACCCCGGGGACCCAATCACTGACCCTGACCTTGGAGTGCAGCCCCCCCTCAACCTTCATTGGATGGAATTCTCCCCTGAATCTCTTGTTCCCCAAATAAAAGGCTACTCCCCGGTGTGTTCACTCTCTCTCTCCTGCTAGCCCTGAGTAATCCTCGCTGCCCTGCTGGGCGACTAGAGGTGGGAACCAGAGAGGTGAGCCGTCTCGGACCTAGCAATATAAATAAGGTACTGTCTGTGTGTTTTATTTCGATCTCTTCTAACTAACTTTATGCCTAGAACCTCATTAATGAAACCACTGCGCAGGACGCGTGGTAGACTGAGGAAAAGAAGACGGAAACAGCAACATTTACTAACACCTTGTGGGCACCAGCTCTGCACCAAGTGCTTTTAAAAGTATTTTTCTCACAGGATCACAACACAGGCACAATTACGCCCTTCACAGGTGACACACCAGACTCAGCAGGACAGCGTGAGCTGAAGACCAGCTCCTCTGTCACAAAAATTAATTTGAAGCTAAGAACCTCCAACGGGAAAGTCATGTGATTTCCAGGTTTCAGTTCAGCTAGTTAAAAGCAGCTGGTTAAGAGGTGCTCAACAGATACTGGTATTTGCCTTCCCTTTGTCTATTCTATAAATTTGAGCTCTTCAAGCCTCTGCTTTATTTATTTTGCTAGCCATAAGTTAGCATCACAAACTGCAATTAAACACAGGGACACTGCATTTCTTGAAAACAAATGTTTAATTCCACTGATGTTTCATTCAATGGAACTTTTCTTTCTTGTGTGTACACATGTGCATGTGGTGCTAGGGATGGAACACAGGGCCTGGCATGTGCTAGGCAAGCGCCCTACCACGGAGGGGTACCCCAGCCCCTTTTTCATTTCATCTTGAGACCAGGTCTTAACAAGTTGCCTAGGCTGGCCTGGAACTTGTGCTCCGCCTTTCTCAGCTTCCCCAGTAGCTGGGATCACCGGCCTGCATCACCATGCCCAGTGTCAACAGAACATTTGTCCTACTTGTTTTTTCTTTTTTTTGCCCCCAAAGCTACATTATAAAAACCTGAGTGCTGGGGCTGGGGCTAGGGCTCAGTGGTAGAGTACTCACCTAGCATGTGTGAGGAACTGGGTCCGATCCTCAGCACGACATTAAAATAAAATAAAGGTACTATGTCCAACAACTAAAAAATACATTAAAAAAAAAAACCTGAGTGCTGATTATCCTCACTAGTATTCAAGGTAATGCACAAAGAAGCATTATCATATATCACCAAAACATTAACAGTGGGTGCTGGTGAGCATGGGTGAGCGGGTTTGTGCACACAGGCCACTCTTTGGAAAGGCCAGGAGCCCTACACTCCTCCCAGGAGCCATCAGAAGGAAGCACCAGGCCAGGAGGGTGAACAAAACTCATACAGCAGCACGTTACTGCAGCCTAACTCAATACTAGAAACTTCCTCACTGTCTAACGATAGGGAAGGGGTTCAATAAATCATGACATAATCCAATGGTCAGATAATATAGCATCATTATGGAAAAAAACAAAGAGTGTATCTTCTGGCTCTACCATAATCTGTTGAATGCTCTGGTGGCCTGGGCAAGGAAGCATAAGGAAAAGGGCAGAGGGCAGGAGGCACCAAAGAAAATGACAGGAATCTCCAACAAGGAATATGGAGCCTGTGCCCATCACAACCTCTAACAAATAAAACACCCTGGGGGAATTTTTTGTTTCTTTGGGGTTTTTTGCCATGCTGGGCATTGTCCCCAAGGCCTTGTGCATACCAGGCAAGCACTAAGACCATTAAGCCCACAAGTAACCCAGCAGTCTGTCCCCAAGAGTGTCTGAGAGGAGCTCACTCCAGCCTTACCTTGAAGGTTTTGTCCATAGATGTGGAGAGGAGCATGTGGCTCCTGGAGGGGACAGGACACCACTGAATGCTGTTGACGGGGCCCCTGTGGCCACGCAGGTGGAAAAGCACGGTCCTGGGCACCCTGGTTTCTCTGCACTGACTGTTCAAATATGGCTGAATCAACTCGGACACTCTGGGGGTCACACAGAGAGGGGCGGGAGCACAACCTGCAGAGGGGCTCTGCAGCTCCACATCTTTCTGCTGGCCTGTTTCTGTGCTGAATGCCTGTAGCTGTCTCAGTCTCTTTGGGGTGTATGGTACGACGACACAGTCCTCACACCTTTTCCTCTGAAAAGAAATGGCATTTTTGCCTGTGGCTTCAGATCTGTTTGGAGAACATAAGGATGGCTCAGGGGTCTCCCAGGAGAGTCTGACTTGCTTCAAGCGGGCAGCTGCCAGGGGCATGTGGCCAGTAGGAGCACAACACGTCCACAGAGAAGAGGGGCGAGAAGGCTCACTGGTGGGGAAGGTGACTTCCGGCTCCTTCACAGGCCATTGTAGCCTCTGGCTGGGGCAAGATCCTGGATCCCTTCTCCAGAGCCGAATCAGGGGGAGACGATGCTCCCCAGGATCTTCATGAGGACCATGCTCTGTACCCTGCGCCCCTTCATTTGTCACATCCATTATACCTGATGTAAAGTCTTGCCTGGGAGATGTGGCCACACCAGAAGCATCCTTCATCTGCCCAGGAGCATTCACACTTCCAGAAGATTCAGCTTCGGCCTCTGAATCAGAGTCATCATATGCCACCAGCGAAGCCATCAAAGATTTGGTTTCTTGTCCTGCCACAGCACAATACCTAAAACCAGACCAAGTCAAGAATCAGAAAAGGGGCTGGGCATGTGGTGCATACCTGTGATCCCAGCAGCTCAGGAGGCTGAGGCAGGACCAGACTCAGCAACTTACTGAGGCCCTGTCTCAAAATAAAAAGCAAAAAAGGCTGGGGATATGGCTCAAATCCCAGTACCAACAAAAAGAAAGAAAGAAAGGAAAGAAAGAAAGAAAGAAAGACCCATGTAATTACTAAGGGCTTTTTGAAAAACTAAAAGAAAGGGTTCTGAACGTTTGCAACATAAGGACACGTGTTTCAGGAGACGTGTGCTTACCCTGATTAAACCCCACATGATGCACAAAGAATTGGACAACAAACAGAATAAGGCTTTTCTACACACAGGTACAAAGATGGCATTTAGGGGCAGGGGTTGTGGCTCAGCGGTAGAGCACTCGCCTAGCACAGGAGGGACCTGGGTTCGATCCTTAGCACCACATAAAAATAAAGGCATTGTGTTATATCCATCTACATCTAAAAAATAAATATTTAAAAAAAAAAAGGTGGGGTGGTGATGTGGCTCAGTGGTTAAGAATCCCTGGGTTCAATCCCTGGTACCAATAAATAAATAAGTAAATAAGAATTGGAATCTCTGGAAATAAACCCACCAAAAGAATGCAAGGCCTACATGAAGAAAACGAAAACTTTTACATAAAAGGCCTGACCAGGGCTCAGGTTGTGGCTCAGAGGCAGAGCACTCGCCTAGCATGCCTGAGGCACTGGGTTGATCCTCAGCATCATATAAAGCAAAATAAAGACATTGTGTCCACTTATAACTAAAAAGTAAATTTTTTTTTTAAAAAGGCCTGACCAATGGAAACACATGTCTGAGAGACTTGAGAGGAAGACTGTGGGGTCAGCGTGGACGGCATGAATACAACACATGGTTTCCACCTCAATGACCCAGCCCACTTTAGAACTCTAGTCCACACAAACACCAGCCTACATTTTCTAAATATTCACATCCATGGTGGCACACGTCTGAAAACGTCTCAGCACTGTTCATTAGCAACAAATGAGAAAAATACTCACCAACAGGAATGAGGCAAGGTCTGAAACACTGAAGTGGAAGGAGGCCGAGAATCCCCAGGTGGAAAGCCACACCACCATCCTCATCCTCCCCCACAGGCAGAAGCTCTTCCCTGTTTTTCCTCCACCCAGCAAGAAGCCAGTCATTACTCCACAACACGAGGCTAAGGTCCTAAGGAGTCAGTCTACCCAATAGTGGTGGGAGAAGTTCTGAAGGAATAACCCAAATCTACCCATTTCATGCCAAATGCACAGAGTCACACAGCAGAGAATTTTCCTCTTAAAAAAAAAAAAAAAAATTCTTGGGTTGCGGCTGTAGCTCAGTGGTGAAGCACTTGCCTAGCATGTGAGAGGCACTGGGTTCAATCTTCAGCACCACATAAAAATAAATGACATAAGGTATTGGGTCCATCTACAATTTAAAAAAATATATTTAAAAAATAATTCCGGGCTGGGCTGTGGTTCAGTGGTAGGCACTTCCCTACCAGGTGTGAGGCACTGGGTTCAATTCTCTGCACCGCATATACATAAATGAATAAAATAAAGATTCATCAACATTTTTTAAAAAAAAATTTTTAATTCTTCCTGGGGCTGGGGATATAGCTCAGTTGGAAGAGTGCTTGCCTAGCATTCACAAGGCCCTGGGTTCAATCCCAGCACCATCAAAAAAAAAAAAAAAAATCCTTCCTGCCAAGTTGGTGGCTCATGCTACAAGGAGGCTGAGGCAGGAGGATCACAAGTTTGAGGCCAACCTGGAAAACAGAGTGGGGCCCTGTCTCAAAATAAAAAAATAAACAGGACTGGAAATATAGCTCAGTAGTACAGTGCCACTAGGTTCAATCCCCAGTACAGCAAAAAAAAAAAAAAAAAATCAATCCATCAATCAAATAAATAAGTAATTGTTCCTGAAATCCTGAACCATCATACATAATAAATTATTACCAACTAGTTCCCAGTAAGAAGTGCTTTGGTTTGGAGTCCAGTATATTAACTCTGTTATTGGCAAGAAGCAGTAGCAGGAAGAAAACAAGAATAATAGGCACAACTCCGCCAGCAGAGGGCATGACCTAGCAGCTCTGAGAGCCCAGGTAATCGACCCCTTTCAAAATTCAAGACAGATAAGGACTATACTTCAGTACACCCTGTGGAGCCTGGCACCAGAGCCCACACCTGTAATCCCTGCGCCGCTCACCATACACACGAGACTGGGAGGCTGAGGCTGGAGGACTACAAGTTCAAAAACAGCCTCGACAATTTAGCAAGGCCCTAAGTGACTTAGCAAGACTCTTTATCAAAATAAAACATTAAAAAGGACCAGGGGTGGTTAAATACCCCGGTTCAATCCCTGGTCCCCCTGCCAAAAAAAAAAAAAAAAAAAAAGATTAAAAAACCAACCAACCTGTGACAGGGTTGTAGATGTGGCTTAGTGGTACAGCACTTGCCTAGCATATACAAGGTCCTGGGTCAATCCTCAGCACAGTGGGGTAGAGGGGAATCCTGTGGCTCTGCACATGTGGAGTAAGGCCAGCATGAGGCTCCCTCCAAGGCCTTTGCTACCTCATTCCAGACAGCCTGTCACCCACCTCTCCTCCTGGACACCTTTCCCCCAAATGGCCCCATTCGCCAGAAGGCTCCACTGCCAGGTCAGGTCATATTCAGGTCTCAAGCCAGCCTTCCCCACCCACAGCCTCAGGCAAGTAACAACATCCACACCCAGAGCTTCTAAACTGGCCAGCCCTCCTCAAAGTGAATTGAACATAATATGAAAGACTATTTCTAAATTCAAGGAACCATGCTCTACAAGTGATGTGATCTGTAAAACATCTGACCAGGTCCCAAGGCCAGCCTCCTCCACTGCACCCAAGAGCCACCCATCACAGGTCCTTAAGGCCAAAGAGAGTCCACCACGCTTCCACCACCAGGGAGCTTGTGCTTAGCCTGAAGGATAATTTCCCACCTGCCCCACCCACAGTGGTCAGCTCACAGGACAGGCCTAAGGAGGAAGATCAGGGAGCAGGAAGGCCCATCAGCTTCACTCCCAAATAAGGCAAGGCAGAAAGGCTGGGATGGATACCCATAGACAGCAGGGCTCTTGAGACTCTGCTCCCTCCACATTCCACTCACCACTCAACAAACACTGGGTGCTTGGAACACCAGCACTAAGCAAAACAGTAAAGGATACTTGGTGCTCACCACACTCACAAGCCAGTGGGGAAAGACACCCCAAGTCGAGTTAGCCACAGGAAGCAGGTAATGAGACATCAAAAGGAGAAAACTACAACAGAGGAACTGGGGGTACTGCAGTTTCTTAGGGAGGCTGCAGAAGGCCTTAGACAGAAGCCATCTGGGTATCCTGCTCAAGGAGGCAGGAGAGAACCAACCAACTCCAGGGGTGAGAGTCAGGCACAATTCAAGGAGAACAGACCAAAACGGAGGGTGGGAGCGAATTGGAACAACAGTCGACTCAGGAAGTGTCTGCTGCCTTTTGTTTCTAAGATGAAAGAAAAAGGGAAGAAAAATGATGAGTGATTCCATCAAGAGAAAGACAACCAGATAGAACAAAAGGCGCCAGCCCAGGAGAAAAGAGGCCCTTTCTCGTGCGGACAGGACCTTCTGTGGGTTCTATCCACTGTTTCAAGAGATTAGAAATATCTGCGGAAGGCAACCTGATGGGAGAGGGCAAAAGGGAGCAAACGAAATAGGATGTTTTCAATTCAACAGACATTTCCTGACGACCTTCTCTGTCAAGCCCTGCTTTGGGTCTGGTGTGGGCATATGTTAAACAGAAAACACGGGTCCCGTCCCGCAGCCACAGACCGACCAAAGCAACGAACAACACACCACCAAAGATGGGTTTTGAAGGATGAATAGGAGTTAGCCGCACTGTGACTCCTCAGGGCTAACGGGAGTACCGAGCACAGCCCTTTCGGAAGGAACAGGAAATGAAAGGAAGGCGAACGACTATGAAAGACCGGCGCAGTGGGATGAGCGCTCCGAGCGCCGCCCGGTCCCAGAAACCTCCCTCCCGGGGCCCGCCGCTCACCACACGCACCGGAAGCGCTGGATATTCCCCGAGGCAGTCCGGCCTGCACCGCGCCGCCCAGTCGCGTTCCGCCGCGACGCCGGGGCCGCCAGCCAATCGGAGGCGGGATCCGCCACGCCCCCCGAAGGAGCAGCCAATGACAGTGCACCGGGTCCGGAAGCTATTCCAGCCGGACTGCGTTTCCACGGACGCGCAGGAAACCACCAGTGGTTGAGCCGGTTGCGCTGACTGGCCCGGCTGGGCCGCGTGAGTAAAGGCGGGGAGATCGGGGTGTTGGAGCCCTAGGACGCGGGCGGCACCCGGGGACCTGCCCTCTGAGGCAGCCTGCGCGCCGGGTCACCTTCCTCGAAGCCCGGCCTGCGCTTCGAAGGGCGCGGAGGCGGCCGCGATCACCCCACCCTATACCCCTGGGCGCAGCCGACCCTCATGGTCTCCCTCCCGCCCTGTCCCAGAAGGTCCCTCGTCCTTTAGTGCCTGTCGTGTCGCCTTGGTCCCCTGCACGGTAGGGTCTGGAGGCTCCTTTGTGCCCATTTCACCGACGTGGACACTGAGGGAGGAGCAGGGAAGTAACATGACTTGCCCCAGGTTTCACAGCCAGAAGATGCCCGAGCAGGGAGTGAAACCCGGCACTCTCCCGACCTCCGCGCTAAGGACTTCCCACTGCGCCGCCTCGGTGCACAATAGCCGCAGGGAATTTACAGATGCCAAGGGTGGGGAAATGATGTGGCCTCCAGCCCGGGGTGGGGGTGGGGGGGTGGCTGATGCAATGAGTGAAGGTATATAGAACTCTCGGTTCTCTTAAGGGTTTCATCTGTCTCAGTTCCCCTCCCCCCATCACACACACCAGCAGCCAGCCCGCCCCTCATTGGACAGGCTCATCAAGGAGGTTGGTCAAGAGGCTAAAGTGTTTCTGAGAAAATGGGTGGTTTATAAGAAACTCCTAAGTGTACATAGCTGAAGGGGTGGGGTGACCAAACAGGAACGAAAAGTACCTTTTCTAAAAAGGAAACTGAAAGAAAAGATTGAAGAGTATTAAAGACCCTCTCTGTGTGTCTCAGCAGGGCATTCTCCGCTGCTGGACTGCCTGGTGTGACCGGTGGCCACCTCTGCAGTTTGTTCCACAGCTTGGGTATGTATGAACATCTTTGCTAGGTTGGGGGTTTGTTTTTATTATTTTTTTTTAAGAGAGAGTGAGAGAGGAGAGAGAGAGAATTTTTAACATTTTTTCCCATTCACTTTTTTTTTAAAAGAGAGAGAGAGAGAGAGAGAGAATTTTTTTTTAATATTTATTGTTTTAGTTCTCGGCGGACACAACATCTTTGTTGGTATGTGGTGCTGAGGATCGAACCCGGGCCGCACGCATGCCAGGCAAGCGCGCTACCGCTTGACCCACTGACCCAAAGTTCAGGAGGTTCCCTGCTTCCACAGAGAATAAAGATGGTGGATGAACAGTTGCTGGTTGGATTCACAGCTTGCCTTCAGCACCTTCTTGTTGGCTGCCATATGTTTTCCTGGCATGGCCTCCTTAAACAGCATCTGAGCATATTAGCATTCCTGTGATGTCCAAAGTACCTAATACCTGGTTTCAGATATTTTAATATCTTCTTTCCTTTTAAGACAATGTTCATTTTATTATTTGAAGGAGAAAAAATAATCTTTCCTTTTTGTGTTAATGGAACTTAATCCAGAGTGTGGGGTGTAAAGAACTGCTTATCCTGAGGAAGCCGTTTCTTGTCCTCTGGGAACTTGTGAATCCAAAACCATTAATAGCCACACTCTGAAGCCATCATCCCTCCTCTGTGGTATTCCAGGCATTCAGAAACTTTTCTGGGTTACCTGTTCTTCCCAGCTGCTTCAGAATTGGCTGCCTTAATGCTATCCTTCCCCACACCAAAGAATTAGTATATTTTTATCTGTGATGATTTCAGTACAGCCCAGGGCATTATTATTTCTGTTTCTTGTCACAGTATTGTGTCCACATTCTTTATGTTCCTGTTATGCCCATCCAGAACAAAATGAGCATAAGATGAAGTTCTTGAAAAGGGGGAATTAGGTGTTTTCTCTCTGAAGGTCTGCTGTGGAAAGGTTGCTTTGCTTTTTACACTCCCAGTATTTTTGTTTAGAGGGGATAACAGTTTACTTCATGGTTGTAACTTCAGCACCTCTTTCTTCCAGATTATAGTGTTAAATAGATGAAATAAGTAGGCTTTCCTTAACAAAAACTCAACTCTGTATTTGCAGCTTATGTGGTAAACATGTAAGGCAATGATCCTTAACTTTTCAGCATCTCAGACCCCTTTGAAAAAATAGTGAAGCCTGGATAGATCTGCCTAAAATCTCAAACCAGAGCATGGGAACTTTGATGTAATTTCAGAGGTTCATGAACAGTAAGCTGATACCCTCTGAAATTAAACTTAATTATAAAAGTTAGCTAACAAAGAAATAAAGAAAGGGGTTGAGTAGGTGAGTGGGGGAGGAAGCTGCTTAAACAATAATAGGACAAATGGATGAATGCATGAAATGAGGAAGATGGTAGTTCTGTTCTCCTCATCTTTGATCATTTCTGGAAGGCTCACTCAAGAAGTTGCATCATGCTGGGTGCATGCCTGGAATCCTGGCAGCTCAGGAGGCTGAGGCAGGAGAATTGCGAGTTCAGAGCCAGCCTCAGCAATTTAGTGAGGCTCTAAGCAACTTAGTGAAACCCTGTCTCTAAATAAAAATATTTTAAAGAGGATGGAGATGTAGCTTAGTGGTTACGCACTCTGGGTTCAATCCCTAGTACCAAAAAATAAAGAAGTTGCATAATGTATAACTTCTTAGGGAGAGGATTTAAGTAGTGTAGTGACTCCCACATGTTGAGAGCCACAGTTTAGTGGAATGACTCCTGGCATTTTGCTAGAGGGAATGGTTGAAAGGTGACCCTGCTCCACAATTAGGGCGGATCCTCCAGGAATAGGGCGGATCTGGGATTAGGGCGATCCTGATGCCTCGGGCACCGGCTACTTTGGAGTTCTTCTGGGGGTTCCAGGAGAATTGGCAAGCTAGGAATTGTTAAAGGTACTTTTGATCTATATTTGATTTGGGTCTTACTTAAAGACTTCAGAACATTACTCCACTGCTTGTTGCTATTCATTCAGGGTACCACATTTTTGGAAGGATAGAGTTAGCCAAAGGAAAATGTAGAGAAGAGTGAGGATGGTAGACAGACATTAGTTAGTAGGTGTGGAAATCAAACTAGAGACAATAGACCCAGAGATGACTCCAGGGGACCTGCTTGGCTCTCCCCAGATCAATGTCAAGACGTTCAATAAGAGATGTTTAAAGTCCAGATGGGAGAAATCAACCTTCAACAAGAAGAATTACTTGTAAAAATATTACAAGAGAACATACCTTGAGGAAAAAAGTTGAAACACATGACTTATAGGATTCATTCATTCAGTAAACAGTTAGTTTTCAGTGGACTAGTTTTCATCTTTATTTTATTTGTATGTGGTGCTGAGGATCGAACCCAGCGCCCCGCGCATGCCAGGCAATCGCGCTATCGCTTGAGCCACATCCCCAGCCCTGTCTACTGAAGAAGGCATGAAGAGCTAAACTACATGTTTGATGAATCTCTGAAGGGAATGCTCAGGGGTCTCAGAGGGTGGAGTGACCCACTTGGTCACAGAAACACAAGGGTCAGGAAAGCCTGCCAAAAACTGAGGTTTAAATTGGAAAGATACTGAGCAGTGACCAGGGAGAGGAGAGTAAGGCATTCTATATAGGGAGCAGCTGCAGTTCTGAGAGCCCATAGTCACCATGGCTTTGGCATCAGATCTGGCTCACCCCCTAGTGTCGGAACCTCAAAAGAGTTTTTCTGACTGTTCAAGCCTGTCTGCTAGTAGAGAGCTTGCACACTCACACCCACCTTTGAGAGTAGAAGAATTCTGGATAATGTGCAGTGTCATTTGTGGTTTTGTTATTTTCATTGTTGTTTGATACTGGCAAAGACCCCCTGAGAGAGCTCAAGACTGAGTAATTTGGTCAGCTTACTGATAGCCAGTGAGAACCTGAGTTTATCCTGCTCTCTGCAGTAAATGGAAGTTTCTTCCATATTTCATCTCTTGTCACAGGCCTCCTAAACTTTGTTATCTAAGTCAATTGTGTCACCTAACTTTCCTTCCTGGAAATCAAGGTGGTTCCCAGCAAGGGGAAAAGATGCTGGCTGCTATCTCTTCCCCCTTTCAGTATTACAGTTTCACTGATTTACTGGCTTAGATAAAATCTACACACCTTATAAACAAATATTTAATTCTTTTTATTTATATCATTTGGATACATTTTTAAATAATCACAAAAGCATGGAATATAATTTGCCTTAATTCAATCCCCAGCACATCCCCCTTCTCCTTCCCCTTGCTCCCCTCCCTCTCCTCTACTGATCTTTCTTTAATTCTTATTTTGTCCTTATAACAGCTTGTGGTGAAAAGGTTCCTGGCAGTGCCATTTTATAGATGAGGAAACTGACACTGAGACAGGGCAAGTAACTAATCCAAGAAAGGGCATGGGTTTTTCAAGGTTAATAGAAAATAATAATTAAGAGAAGGCACAGGTAGCTGAGTGTGGTGGCTACGCCTATAATTCTAGTTACTGAGGATGCAGAGACAAGATGTTTGAGGCCAACCTGAACAACTTGGCAAGGCCCGGTCTCAAAGTTTAAAAAAGTGAAAAAAGTCTGGGGATGTGGCAAGAACCCCTCTGTTTAATCACTAGTGCCACAAAATAAATAAATAAATTTTAGAAGCACCTTCTTCAGAGGTTTGCAGTTAAGTAAGGCAGCATGTGGAATAGTCAAGCTATATATAGTACTCAGATCAGATAAGGCCCCTGTGTCTGAGAACACAGCATCTAGCCCCAGTGGAAGCCATTTGCTCAGAGGCAATTTGTTGGGTGTGGTGGCAAGGGCCTGAGAATTCTTTACCCATGCAATTAAGATTAAGAACAAAGCAGTTTTTAGCTCTAGTGAACTTGGGTTTTCTAAAGCACATTGGTGAATGTTCCCAGAGGAAATGCAAGCCCCTCCTTGTTCTAAGGCAACTTGGTCTTCAAGTCCTTTGCTTTATTGTTTATTCTTCCTCTTCTCCTTTTTCTGGCCCCAAGTTTGTGTTTACATTTTTATTTATGTGTTAATAACTCACACCTTTTTTTCTGAAAGAAGATGATACAGGAAAGGAAAATCAATTGCACTCTATGAATCTCCTTCCCCACCTCCATCTCTTTTCTCCACAGTATTGTCTCCACTGCTGGAGTCCTCTGACCCCGCTGGCCAGCTCTGAACCTCAATCCTAGAAGATGGCAGACAGGCCCAACGGGGAGCCCTGTGCCTCTCCACTGGACCTGTTCAATAGCATAGCTGCTCAAGGCGAGCTTGTGAGGACCCTCAAAGCTGAAAAGGCATCAAAAGTAAGTGACTTTGTTGAGGGGTCCCAGGACCCCCCCGCAAAATGCCAAAATCCACATATGCCTAAGTCCATTTTACAAGATCACATAGTGTTTGCATATAACCTACATACATTTTCCCGTTACTTTCAGTCATCTCTAGGTTAATTAATACAATGTAAATTCTATATAGATAGTTGTTACAGTATTTAGGAGATGATAACAAGAAAAAAAAAAGTCTGTCCATGTTTAGTATAAGTACAGATTTTTTCCTTTTTTTAATTATTTTCAGTGCAAGTTTGGTTGAATCTGAGGATACAGAACCCACAGATATGGAGGACTAGCTGTACCCCAGCCCTCCCCACACTGCCTGTCTCCATTTCCTGCTGCCAGACAAATATTTACAATTCTTTTAGCTGTGCCCCCATGCCCACCACCAATCTAAACATCACACTTCTTATATTCCTCCCTGCTGATTTTCTTCCAAAGTGTTGTTTTTTTTTTTTCCCTGCAGTCCATGGACACACACTAGCAAGATCAGAGGCTACACCCTGAAACAAATAAAACCATGAAAAATTCAGAAGTCAGTTTGTATCAGACCTTGAAATGTGTTTATAGTAGAAGCACCTGGTGTCTTAAAAATTGACTTCTAGCGAACTTTTCAAGCCACATTGAGAGTAACAGTACTTAAGGATTGTGGTGCTTCAGGTTCTTTGCCATAAAACCTGTGTCAGCAACAACTCACTAAGGCAGGGATGTCCTAAGAAACAGATGAGTCAGAACCTGGGGGCTTTGAGGGGAGACAGTGGCAGGGGGTGTGTACAGTTTCAAAGGGCTAAAGAAATTACTTTGGGGGCTGGGGATGTGGCTCAAGCGGTAGCGCGCTCGCCTGGCATGCGTGCGGCCCGGGTTCGATCCTCAGCACCACATACCAACAAAGATGTTGTGTCCGCCAAGAACTAAAAAAATAAAAATAAATATTAAAAATTCTCTCTCTCTCACTCTCTCTTTAAAAAAAAAAAAAAAAGAAATTACTTTGGCTCATAAGGGGTGATAAGTCATTCCTACAGAAAAGTATGGCCATCTTAAACAGGTAGCTTACTGAATTGTCACAAAATGACCACACCTGTGTCACCAGCACCCAAATCAAGAGCCAGCAGAGTAGCACCTAGAAGCCACCCTCCCTCCCTCACCTCCACCCTAATTCCTGCCACCCCTGATGGCTCTGCCTGTGCCTGACCTAAAAAATAAAGTAGGATGGTATATCGTTTTGCATCTCTTCAGAACAGCAGTATTTACATTCTGTTTCAGTGTCCTGATCCATGTTAGATTAAAAACAGACAATTCAGGGCTGGGATTGTGGCTTAGCGGTAGAGCGCTTGCATCGCACAGGCGGAACCCGGGTTTGATCCTCAGCACTACATAAAAGTAAAGGCATTGTGTTGTGTCCATCTATACCTAAAAAAATAAATATTAAAAAATAAATAAAAAACCAGACAATTCTCCATATCTATTCAGTTCCCTTCCAGGTTACAGTCCTTGAGCAAGGATGTGGGTTAAATGTTTCACCTTTGTAGAGCATATAGAGTATGAACTGTCAACACAACCAGTGACAAAAAGTATTGATTTCAGTGGACTTCAAAGCAAGGCAAGTCTTCCCATAGATGATTCAATAGATTAGACTTGCTAAACATTTATTTTATTGCAAACATAGAGCCTAGGCATAACAGAAGTGAAATGAGTAGAACATGCTTGCCCACTAACCTGGACAAATATCTTCTCTCTTATATGATTCGTGTCTATGGAACTATTTTGATGAGTTTCAAAAAATGTTATGAATTCCAAATAATGTTATGAAGCACAGATTACCCCAGAGTAATGGTCCTCTGTGGCCAAGGTGCTGTGCCTGAGAGAAGAGCTCTCTGAACGAGGTTGGCACTATGGTGGTCCTCTACTGGTAGCTCAGTTTATAGTACATTCTGCGTGAACGCTCAGTGGAAATGTTGGTATTTCCCTTGGCAGGCAAATTGGACTATGAATATTCTCTGCTTGTGATCTAATCCAACTAGGCCAATTACTGGACTAGAGCTTTAGGCATGGCATGACTAATTGGCTTAATTAGGCCTGCTCTTTTAAATACCAGGCCCCCTGGGGTGGCCAGTATGGGCTTCTAGAAGAGAAGAGTCTTTGATAGATTTCCAAGCTACCCAAGGATACATTTTACATTGCTTTTTTTTTTTTTTTAAGAGAGAGAGAGAGAGAATTTTTAATATTTATTTTTTAGTTCTCGGCGGACACAACATCTTTGTTGGTATGTGGTGCTGAGGATCGAACCCGGGCCGCATGCATGCCAGGCGAGTGCGCTACCGCTTAAGCCACATCCCCAGCCCCTTTACATTGCTTTTTTAACATTCATTTTTAAACAATAAATATACAAACACAGGATAATTGCTGAGACTACAAAAGCTAGTGAAGGGCTAGGGTTGTAGTTCAGTGGCAAAGTGCTTGCCTAGTTGTGTGAGGCACTAGGTTCGTGGGTTCCATCCTCAGCACCACAAAAAAAATAAAAGTTATTCTGTCCATCTACAACTACAAAGAAAAATAGCTAGTGGAGTAACTGTTTCCCAGAGAACTCCCTGGAGTACCTCTGTCACCCTCATCCATCTTCAGGACGTGTATCTGAGTTGCTCTTCCTCTCTTTAGTGGTGTCATTGGTTACACTTCGTGAACACTCATCGCACCTCTGAGGGAAGTGAGCTGTGCCCAAATGGGACTCTGGGAGTCAGCAGCTCTGTTTCAGGGCTGTTCTCTGGCATCAGAGTGCTTAAGAAGTCAGGCTTTGTAGTGACCACAGCATGTGCTTGACACTGCTGCTGCCCTGGATGTTCTTGGCAGTGGTCCCCGGCACGAGGACAACAGAGAAGAGTGAAGTGCATTTGAGCCCATAGCTTCCTGCATGTCCAGGGGTGAGCTCCTTCACCTCTCAGACAGGAGGACAGTCACAGTGATGCCCACCTCACAGGGCTGCTGTGGGACCATACAGAGTAATGACGTGAAAGTGCCAGCCACTTGACAGATGCTCTGCAGACTCAGCCATTGGTTTATCTTTGTTTATTTGTTCTGGGGGCTGAACCCAGGGATGCTTTACCACTGAGTAGCCCCAGCCCTTTTTTATTTTTGAGATAGGGTCTTTTTTTTCTTTTTGAGAGAGAGAGAATTTTTTAGTGTTTTCAGCAGACACAACATCTTTGTTTGTATGTGGTGCTGAGGATCGAACCCGGGATGCACGCATGCCAGGCGAGCGCGCTACCGCTTGAGCCACATCCCCAGCCCCTTGAGATAGGGTCTTAATAAGTTCCAGGCTGGCCCGGAACTTACCATCCTTCTGCCCCAGATTGCAAGTATGTGCCACAGCGCCTGGCCCTTGTTAATATTTTTACCTTTCATCTTCATTTCTTTTCTTAGGATGAAATTGATTCTGCAGTAAAGATGTTATTATCATTGAAGATGAGCTACAAAGCTGCCATGGGCGAGGATTACAAAGCTGACTGCCCCCCTAGCAACGCAACACCTGGGAGTAATAGTGGCCCAGATGCCACAGAAGCCAGCGAGGATTTTGTGGACCCGTGGACAGTACGGACAAGCAGTGCAAAAGGCATTGACTATGACAAGCTCATTGGTACGCCTGCTGCTATCTTTCCCCAAGAATAGCCTCAGCTTTTTAGAAGTGAATCCACTTCAGTGTTTGTGAATTTATGATATTTACAAGCATTTTGAAATTTTTATTTTTAGTTGAAATGTAATAGTTGTACATATTTATGAGATGCAGTGTATATCCATATATAAGTATATAATGTAATGATCAGATCAGATAATTATCATTCTTCACCTCAGACGTTTATCATTTCTTTGTGGAGATGACATTCAAAATCTTCTAAATATTTTGAAATATATAGTACATTATGATTAACTGTGTCCCCCTACTGTGCAAAAAACTGAACATCTCCCGCCATCCCAATGTGACTCTGTCCTCATTGACCAGCCCTCTCCAGCCTCTGGTAACCACTCTTCTACTTTGTACATCTATCTGTGTTGTTACAAATGACAGGATTCATCCTTTTTGTGGCTTAGTAGTTCCCACTGTGTGTATATCCACATTTTGTTTATCCTTTCATCTCTTTGTGGATGTACAAGTTGATTTCATATCTTGGCTATTGCAAATAGTGCAGCAGTATACAGAAGTGCAGGTATTTCTTTAACATACTTATTTATTTTCTTTGGAAATATATGATATTTTTAAATTTAAAATTAATCTTAAGTACAGTGCAGCTTCAACACCAATAAAAAATAGATCCTAGAATCCTTTGTGCATTATACTCCCAAAAGACTATTTTAAAATAAAATAACAGTATAACACTTGTTTCAAAATAATAACCTATAGTAGATAGCTTATGAGATTTTTTTTTTTTTTTTAAGCAGTTTAGTGCTTGGGAAAGGGCTCCCAAAGTGGACATCTTTGCCGTCATTTAAACTGTTCTCATGTGCTGATGGAGTCAGAGGCTCCTGAAATCTCACCTCCAGTCGTGTTGATTATGGAGCTGAAGTTAGGAAGGATGCCTCTCACAGGTGGCATGTGCCCGCTACCACACCCTTCCTCTAGGGTCTTTCTGCACATTCCATGAGAGGTCCTTGCTCTGAGATCAATAATTGTCAAAGAAGAAATAACTACCATGTTTTTATAAGTTAAAGCCATTCTCCGTGTTGTAAGTGTAGACCATCAATGAGGGGAAGTTCCCAGGAGGACAGCCATTAATTCAGTTCAAGGATTAAGGAATATGGAAAGTCGTAGCTGTAGATGAATATTGTACCTTGTCATCAGCTCTGTGTGTGTGTGTGTGTATGCACGTCTGTGCGGTTGTCATAAATTGCTAGCTAGACTGCATTCCGAATATCAGAATCCAGTCTTGGGCAAGCAGCATTTTGTTTTGGATTTGTTCCCTGTTTAGCTAATTGTGATCTCAGCTGTTGTTTCAATACTGAGGCTCTTTTCCTGTGTGTCGAGCCAAAGGACTGCAGCAGAGTCCTAAAGAGGTTTGGGGTCATTGAGGTCAGGCAAGAATCACTAGTATTTCCCTTTCATTTCAGTGATATCTGGTCTGTAAACTTCCTCCCACCTAAGAAAGTCATCTCTCTGTTTTCCAATTTTTTTCCAGTTCAATTTGGAAGCAGTAAAATTGACAAAGAGCTGATAAACCGAATAGAGAGAGCCACCGGCCAAAGACCTCACCGCTTCCTACGCAGAGGCATCTTCTTCTCACACAGGTCAGGGGCTTTTCGACACAGGCTCTCTTGCCCTTCCTCTTTTAGTTCACTAAATCGTGAGGTAACTCTTCTCTGGAACTTCCCAGTGTTGTAAGGCAAAGTGACCCAGCTGTCAGGAGACTGGGGTCCATCCACCTTCTTCTGTCTTATCAGTAAATCACTATGGGGTCACATCCATCTTTTCATTCTCAGACCCTTAGTTTTCATTTCTAGACTATACACCTCATAAGATGAAGGTCAAGTTCATTGCAGATAAGATCGTGCCAGATTACATGCTGTAAGCTATGTAAACAAAAAATTCCTATGTCCAAGTACAGCATGTCCCTGCAATAAACAGTAGGCTTCCTGAAATTATGAGCCTTCTTCCTCCTATTGTACCAGCCTGCTTGTAACTACTATCAAAAGAGAAACTAACAGAGGGTTCAAGGAATAGAGTGTTCCTGCCTCAGACCATAAATTCCAGCAGATAACATCAATAAATAGGCAGTTCTGCCTTCCCATCCCACAGATTACTGGGGTTAGGATAGGCCCACTTCCAGACTTTATTCACAGAATTTGTGATCAGTGGTCAGGGTGTTCTGCCCTGCTCACACTTGGTCACCAAGTGAACTCAGCAACTGCCCAGGCACTTCACATTCAGCCTCCAGAGGACAGCAGGCCCTGCTCAGCCCACCTTGTGAGCAAATGTACTCTATTTTCCCTACTTGAAATTCAACTCATGTCATAAGACTCACCTTTTCAAAGCATGCAAATCAGTGGGTCTCAGCCTGTTCACAAGTGTGTAGCCTTCAAGAATGTCTAACTGCTGAACATTTCATCACCCAGAAAAAACATTCCTCCTGTGAGCAATCACTCCCCAGTCCTCCCTGTCTCAGCTGCCAGCAGGTGCCAGTCTGCTTTCCGCCTCTGCCTTTGCATATTGTGGGAACTTTGTGTGAACAGTGTCCTAGGACATTCACCCTTTGTTCCTTGTTCTCTTACTTTAGTGCATGTTTTCTGGGATTCTCCACATTGTGCCTGTCTTTGTGCATTTTCCAGCCTCTGATGGGTTGTGTCCTGACAAATGTACTTTATTTAACATAACGTTGGAAGTGTTCTGAGCCTACATAAACAAGCTCAGAACCCTTGTGTCAGCTAACACAAAGCCTGCTTTGTAATAAAGTGTGGAGTAGCTCCTTTAATTTATTGAATATTGAACTAAAAGTGCAAAACAGAATCATTGTGTGGGTACATTTTTACATTATAAGCCAAGGACGGTCTCTACTTCATTCTCCCCACCTGCCGCCCCCCCCCCCCCACCAAGTAGTGGGAATTGAACCCAGGGCCTCATGCATGCTAGCACTCTGCCACTGAACTTACAGACCCAGCCCTCCCCACCGTTTTGGTTTTTTTTAAACAGAGACTTGCTAAGTAGCCTGGGCTGACCCAAAACTTGAGATCCTCCTGCCTCAGCCTCCCCAGTAGTACAGACATGTGCCACTCTGCCCAGCCTTCATTCCTTTTATGCCAAAAAAGTGTTCCAGGGCTGGGGATGTGGCTCCAGCGGTAGCGCGCTCGCCTGGTGTGCGTGCGGCCCGGGTTCGATCCTCAGCACCACATACCAACAAAGATGTTGTGTCCGCTGATAACTGAAAAATAAATATTGAAATTCTCTCTCTCTCCTCTCTCTCCCTCTCTCACTCTCTCTTTTTAAAAAAAAAAAAAGTGTTCCATCACATGGATGAACCCCACATTTTGTCTATCTGTTCATTAGTTGATGGACATTTGGGTTATTTTCATTGTTTGGTTATCAGTTATGCTGCCCTGGACATTTTGATGTAAACAAGCTTTGGGGTAGACATATGCTTTAGTTCTGGGTGTGCACCTGGGAATAGAATTGGTGGCTTAGGTGATAACTGTTTATCTTTCTGGGGAACCGACAAACTGTCCCACAGTAGCAGTGATCATCTTCCACTGCAGCCACCCATGTACAGAGGTTCCGATTTCTACAGCCTTACCAGCACTTATTTCCCAAGCTTTTGTTGTGGTCTTACAGCAAGCCTAGTGGGTATAAAGCAGTATCTCACTGTGGTTTCGGGGATTGTTCCCTAATGACATCTTTTCGTGTGCTTATTGGTATTTTATTTTGTTTTGTTTATCTGTTTGTTTTTTGAGACATGGTTTCATTATGTTGCCCAGGCTGGCCTTGAACTCACAACCATCCTGCCTCCGCTCCCTCCCAAATAGCTGGGACCATAGGCATGTACTATGACATAAATGGCTCTTTTATATCTTCTTTTTTAGGGGGATTGGGGGGTAACTGTGGATTGAACTCTGGGGCACTCGACCACTGAGCCACATTCCCTGCCCTATTTTGTATTTATTTAGAGACAGGGTCTCACTGAGTTGCTTAGCACCTTGCTTTTGCTGAGGCTGGCTTTGAACTCATGATCCTCCTGCTCAACCTCTCAAGCTGCTGGGGGATTACAGACATGCGCCACCATGCCCCACTTTTGTATCTTCTTGAGAGAACAATTTAGATCCTTTGCCTACTTTTTTAACATTTCACTTTTATATATATATATATATATATATATATATATGTACCTTTATTTTATTTATGTATTTGTATGTGGTGCCAAGGATCAAAAAAACCAGTGCCTTTTTTGTGTGAGGCAAGCACTCTAGCACTGAGCCACAGCCCCAGGCAAGGCCTATTTTTCAATTGGGTTATTTCCTTTTTAATGTTTTTGTTGTTCTCCATACTGGGGATCAAACCCAGGAGCACTTTATCACTGAGCTACATCCTCAGTACTTTTTATTTTTTATTGAGACTGGGTCTTGCTAACTTGACCAGGCTGGCTTTGGACTTATGATCCTGCTGCCCCAGCCTCCCAAGTAGCTGAGATTACAAGGGTGCTCAGCTTTTTATTGAGTTACAATAATTTATTTTTGTTAATTGGCACATTACATTTATGGATAAAAGTGGGATTCGTTGTAATATGTTCACACATGAATAGGGCGTGATTTTGTCAGCTGCACTCCCAGGACCTCCCCTTTGCTTTCCCCTGAGCCCCCTTCCTTTACTCTACTGATATACCTTCTGTTTTTCACAAGGTCCTTTTTTTTTTATTCCTCTTTTCTCTACATATATTCTTACCAACAGAAGAATTGCAGATATGTTCTCCTGTTGTATAGGCTGCCTTTGCACTTTTCTGATAGTGTCCTCTGAAGTACAGAAGTTTTAATTTTTGAGGAAGCCCAGTTTATTTTGTTATTTGGTTGCTTACATTTTTGGTAGCATTTCAGAAACCATTGCCTAATCCACAGTCCTAAAGACTCACATCTGTGTTCTGTAGAGCTTTACAGTTCTGGCTGTTAGTTTAGGTCTCTGGCGCTTTTTGATTAGATTTTTGTGCATGTGTGTAACAGGGCTCTAGCTTCATTCCTTTCCATGTGGATAGCTAACTGTCCCAGCACCATTTTTTGAAAAGACTATTCTTTCCTTGCTGATTTTTTTTTTTTCTTGACATCCGTGTTGAAAATCAACTGAACATATATTTAAGTGTTTAATTCTAGGCTCTCCACTGATCGTCGTCTTATGCTAGCACCAAAAAGCCTTGATTACTGTAACTGTGAGGTATATTTTAAAGTTAGAGAATTTGAGTGTTCCAACTTTGCTCTTGTTTTTCAAGGTTGTTTTGGTATTCTGGGTCCCTTGCATTTCCATATATCATTTTTATATATGTGTGTGTGTCTGTGTGTGTGTTTTACCTGGGGATTTAACCTACGCTCACTCTACCATTGAGCTACACTACACTCCAGCCCTCCTTTATTTTCATTTTGAGACAGGGCATTGCTGAGTTGCTAAGGCTGGCCTCAAACTTGACATTCTCCTGCCTCAGCCTCCTGAGTCTTTGGGATTACAGACATGTTCCATATGCCTGGCCCCATATAAATTTTTGGATCTGCTTTTTCATTTCTGCAAAAAAGGCAGCTGGGATTTTGAGAGATTGCTATTAAGTATCCAATCCTGGACATGGGATATCTTTCTAGTTACTTACATTTTTTTGTGTCTTTCACTGATGCTTTGTAGTTTTCAGTGTATAACTCTTATACTAGTTTGGTTAGATTATTCCTATGGATCTGGTCTTTATGCTATTATAAATAGCATTTATTTATATCATTATTGCTACTGTATAGAAATATACAGCTGATTTTTGTATGTTGATCATCTTTCTTGAAACTTCACTGAATTTGTTTATTTAATATATTTTTCTCTTTTGTGTGCATTCTGTAGGATTTTGTATTTATCGGATCATGTCACCAATGAACAAAGATAGTTCTTTACTCTTTTCCTTTCCATTTTGGATATTTTTTTTTTCCTTATATAATTGTTCTGACTGGAACTTCCATACAGCATTGAATAGCAGTAGGGAAAGTGTATCCCTAGTCGCAGGAAAAAGGCCTTCAGTCTCACTGTTCTCCGTACTGAGGATCAAACCCAGGAGCACTTTATCACTGAGCTATATCCTCAGTCCTTTTTATTCTTTATCGAGACTGGGTCTTATAATATTAGCTGTGAGGGCTGGCGATGTGGCTCAAGCGGTAGCGCGCTCGCCTAGCGTTCGATCCTCAGCACCACATACAAACGAAGATGTTGTGTCCGCGGAGAACTAAGAAAAATAAATAAATAAATGTTAAAAAAATTCTCTCTCTCTCTGTCCCCCTCTCTCTCACTCTCTCTTTAAAAAAATAATAATAATAATAATAATATTAGCTGTGAGTTCTGTAAATTCCCTTCCTCTTGTTAACAAACTTTCCTTTTTTTAAAAAATTTTTTTTTAGTTATACATGGACAATATCTTTATTTTGCTTATTTGTTTTTACCTGGTGCTGAGGATCAAACCCAGTGCTTCACATGTACAAGGCAAGCACTCTGCCACTGATCCACAACCCTAGCCCCAAACTTTTCTTTTATTCTTAGTCTATGGAGTGTTCATTTGAAAGGATGTTGACTGTTAGCAAATGCTTTTTCTCTTTTCTGTCAAATGGTCACAGGGACTTTGTCCTCTATTCTGTTAAAATGGTTCTTCTTGTTGACGAATTTTTGTATGTTGAGTCAAACTTACATTCCTGGAACAATTCCCACTTGATCATGGTGTATAATATTTTATGTTGCTGGATAGTGAGTTTTTAAGGACTTTTATTCCCAGATATTTTGGTCTGGTATGTCTGTGTCTGTGTGTGTATCCTGGTCTGGGTTTGGTATGGGTTGAAATCTAGTCTCTCTTCAGTTTACTTGGGAGAGAGCAAAGGGTTAATGTTCATTCTTTACTGAACATTTCATAGGAATAACTAGTGAAGCCACCTGGTTCTGGGCCCAGCTTTTGGGGAGTCTCTGTTACTGGTTGAGTCTTATACTTGTTGAAGATCCACTGGATTTCATTTGTTCTTGGCCCAGGTCAGCGGTCATCCCTGGGAATTGGTCTCTTCCCTCTAGGCCTCTACTTTGTTGTTGTGCCCTTGTTGGTAGTAGTTCTTCACAATCCTCTTATTTCTGTGAAGTCAGAAATAAGTACCAGGAATTGGAGGCCGGGCACAGTGGCACATACCTGTAATCCCAGCAGCTTGGGAGGCAGAGGCAGGAGGATCACAAGTTCAAAGCCAGCCTCAGCAATTTAGCAAGGCACAAAGCACTAGTACCCCAGTATTAAAGAAAGAAAGAAGTTCTGGGAATTGAACTCCTGGCCACTCAACCACTTAGCCTCATCCTCAGCCCTATTTTATATTTTATTTAGAAACAGGGTCTCACTAAGTTGCTTAGTGCCACACAAAGTTGCTGAGACTGGCTTTGAACTTGAGATCCTCCCGTCAGCCTCGCGAGCCCCTGAGATTACAGGCATGCACCACCATGCCCGGCTCTCCTGTCCCTTTTTGCATTCCTGCTTTGATCATTATACTCTTCTCTTCTAACCCGCCTTGGTCAGCTCAAGACTTACCAATTCACTGACCATGAGACAAAGGTTTTCATCCTAATATTTCACGGTCCTCCCTGCCCTTGTGACTTACTTTTTATTTCTCCTCAGTATACTAATCCTGCAAGCTCTTTGCTCAGGGAGCTTGCGACTTGACCTTGCTCACTCTCAGATGTGAGAGTGCCTCTGCCTAATCTACCATCCGTGAAGTCGGGGTTAAAGAGACGCAGCAGCACTGCACAGCTGCAGTGCTAGGCGCTGCCTGGGTGTCCTCACCACTGAGCCAGCCCCTGCTGAAGCCACCCACAGGAAGCGTAGGTGACAGCTATGCTTCCTCCCTTCTATATGTCCTTAGAAGTTTAATTTGGAAAGTTGTGAGAACCCAAGAATGACTCTTTTCTTCCTTATTTCAAAAAACTAATACCCAGAGTACTCATTTTCTCCTCAGGCCAGAGACCAGCTCTGTTGACCCTTGGCCTGGGGAACAGCAGAAGCCCCTTTTAGAAACATGTTATCCAGGCTATATAACCTGACCTCCGGGAGAGGCATGTATTCCTCTTTTATTTTGGGACATTACCCACAAACCCAGAACTTTCACACGAGTGTTGGTGGGTTTTAACATCTTTTGAACATTGCTGAACTTTGAAATCATTTTTTATATTTTAAAAATACAAAATCTCACATCCCCGCTGATTCAGAATCTCTGAGATGGGCCCAGGCAGCCGTGACTGGAACAGCCCTGCCAGGGGTGCTGATGAACAGCCAGCAAGGGGGGGTCCTCTGTGTTGTCTGTGTGCCTCCATCTCCAGGGGAAAAGGGACAGCTCCACAATGACTCACAGATGAAGACACTGAGTCCCATGCTGGCTCAGGCCTCCCAACTCTAAATGGGAACTTCACTCTGAACCCCAAGGGGACATTCCTCCTGCTCCTCCCCAAGTCAGGCCTGCGTGGAGCCCTGTCATTTTCCTGGCCTGGGTGATTCTAACAAGAATCCCATGGTATTGGTGTGGTATCTCCAAGGGAGGTGTAAAGAGTATAGAGTATAATCATTTTGATAATCGTAGGAATTCTAGAAGAGTCCCAGGGATGCCCATTCGTGTCCCTTTTAGACCTGTTACTCCAAACCTGAATGTGTTTTCAAACAGTCATTCACAGGAGAAACCTGTTGTAAACCAGAGGTTGAGGCAGGAGGATCTCGAGTTCAAAGCCTGACGCAGCAAGAGCAAAGCGTTAAGCAAAATAAAATACAAAATAGGGCTGGGGATGTGGCTCAGTGGTTGCATGCCCCTGAATTCAATCCCCAGTACCCCAAAAAAGATATGTTCCTTTTGTTTCTATATCATAGACACCAAAATAACATCCTAGTTATTATTAATGATGTTTTGTCTCTTTATTTTTCATTTCCAAAATGTGACTAGGTGCTTTGATATTTTTCCTTAAAAAAATCACGTTCTTTTTCTTCCATTAGAGATATGAATCAAGTTCTCGATGCCTATGAAAATAAGAAGCCGTTTTATCTGTACACAGGCAGGGGCCCCTCTTCTGAAGCAATGCATGTAGGTCATCTCATCCCGTTTATTTTCACCAAGTAAGTATGCCTCAGATGACTTCTCTCACTTTCCCAAGAACCCAGACGGACCTGCAAGCCATCTCTAGAACTGCAGATGTGCGATTCTGCTTGCCCAGCAGCCAGGAAGTCAGGCCCTGGCACCCGTATACTGCTGAGCTCCCCTGGGCCTGCTGCACTCCTCTGCCTGCTCCCTGCTCATGCCCCCTTAGGCAGCCACAGCTCAGCCTGGGCATCCCCCATTTGCAAGATGAGAACACCAACTCTTACCTTGTAAATTATCAATAAAGTGTGGAATGAGGCCCTCTGAGTCCACATGGTACATGGTAGTAGATTTCATCATAAGGACTAGTCAAATTAGCAGCATAAGATCATGTGGTTTCATAGGCAGAAAGTAAGCAGAAACCACATTCTTTCTCAAGGACAACAGGCACCTGCATTCTCCCTTGTTCCCAGGTGGCTGCAAGATGTGTTCAACGTGCCCTTGGTGGTCCAGATGTCTGACGACGAGAAGTACCTATGGAAGGACCTGAGCCTGGACCAGGCCTACTCCTATACCATAGAGAACGCCAAGGACATCATTGCCTGCGGCTTTGACATCAACAAGACCTTTATCTTCTCCGACCTTGAATACATGGGGTAAGGAGAACGCCTCCTTTTGAAAAATCGTAATCTAAAGGATTAGAAATTGTGAGCATTTTAGGGACATAGCTATTGGCTTTACAATTATATTTACAAAAGGTAAAAGCCCAGTGTGGCTTGGTGGTGCCATGCCTTGCCACCTCAGCCTGTGACAGGTAGGTACTTCTGCATCATTCTTTCCTCCCAGGATGGCCAACCTTAGAGTCCTAATAGCTTCCTTGTTTTTAGTGTCCCTGTTTCCTCATAGAGGAAAAACCCACTGGTTACACAGTTTCCCTCACAATCTAGTAATTTAAATCAGCCTTTAATGGGTCAACATATGTCATTCTGAAAATCCTTGGATTTGAACTTCTGAGGTCTTGGACTTTGTCCCAAATAATTGCCAAGAGATGTGTTAGAAAAATATGACTTTGATCAGCCCTCACAAGAAGAATGCTGTTTATTTCAACAAACATTTCCTGAGGGCTGGGGTGTAACTCCATGGCAAAGAGTGCTTACCTAGCATGTGTAGGGGCCCCTGAGTTCCATACCCAGCACCATAAAAAAATCATGAGTCCTTAAAACATGGCACTCCTTGGGGAGCTGATTCTGCAAAGTGATGGTCATCTTGCTGGGGTCCCTCCTGTGCTGTCTCACTACAAGTTGCCCAGCCAATGCAGGCATGAGGGAACACCCCAGGGGCAGCAGAAACTGCCAGCACCCAGGAGCATAGCTGTTCCAATTCCCAGAATGCTCCCTTTATGTAGTTACTTGAAGCCAAGTGCAAGCTTCATAGGCATAGGGATAATTCTTTTTCTGATGTCACCTGTTAGGTATTTTCTTATATCTCATTCCTTTCTTCTGCCATGTGAGCATAGCTGCACTAGGGGATCCTTGAAAGACAGAAAATCCTTGGGACATATATTAATTTTCGTGACAGTGTATTTCACTGCTCTCACCCAGGTCTTTAAACTGACCCAATTCAGTTGCTTGACCTTGGCACAAACAGATCTCCGTTGGCACCAACTCCTGGGCTCAGGCCATCCCCGCACCTTGGCCTCCTGAGTGCTGGGACTACAGGTGTGCTGTTGCACCTGGCCTCTTGGTCTTTGTGCAGCCTCCCTTGCCCCACTGCAGTGGTGGGGGCTGCCCTTGTCTCCCCTCTGCTTGCCCTCCCAGTTCTCCACACCAGGTGACAAGGAGCCCTGGAGCTTTTGGTCTAGCCCACAAGCTTTGATTTGGCCCTGCGTCACTGCCACCTCCAGTTAGAGCAGTTTGCAGTTCCACTTCTCCACTTTGGAGACCCCACCCTGCCCGTCCCCCCTTGGCCCTGGCACTCCCGGTTTGCCTAATTCCTCCAGACCTTTCCTGGATCCCCTCCCTGCAGCCAGATCTAAGTGCCCCCTCTCTTCCCCAGCACCTGGACCTCACCTCTGCCTTGCCCATCTGGTACAGCGAGGCACATGAATTGGGTCAGTTTAAAGACCTGGGTGAGAGCAGTGAAATACACTGTCACGAAAATTAATAAATGTCCCAAAGATTTTCTGTCCTTCGTGGATCCCCTGATGGGTGGCCCTTTCACCACTAGTGGATAAAACAGTTCCTTTACCTACGCTTTCTGTAGCAGGCACCCTCTTGGCTCTGCCAAATCCCAGTGTTGGCGGCAACACCTGTAGTAAGTACATGAAGATAGCTCAGTGGCCAGATGCATGACTCCTGCCCACATGCTGCATGGGCGGTGGAAGTGAAGGTGCCTCTTTGGTAGAGTAGACTGGCTGAGGAATAAAGCTAAGAAAAAGAAAGAGAAAACGTCAAAGAAACCACAGGACACAGGAAGTAGTTTTAGAAAGCGGGATGGGATGGCTCTTCAACCTTAGGGATTGAGTTTCCACACTGCAAAGAGAGCGCAGGAGCCCACATTAGCTTAATTTATATATGGGAAACATCAAAGGTTTTCCATAGAATGTTCTTCACCAACTAAGGTAGGAGGTGAGCTGTCCAGCTTCCACCGGCAGTGGTCTCCATAGCTGAGCTCAGAGGTCATGTGTGTGGCGCCATCCTTTGAGTGGAAGGAGCCACAAATAGTTTGCAATGCCAACCCTAAATCTCCTTGGCTCAAGGCCAAATGACACTCAAATAAGCTCATATAATTCACAGGTGGCACCCTGCACATGACCAGGGCTGTGAAGAGACCACACATCACCAACCTCTTTAACATGTTCTGAATGTGGCACTTGTAGCAGCCATTTTCTGAGCCATCTTTGGTAACTAGGGTCTCAGCTCCTGGCTGAACTTCCTTTTTCTCTATAAACATGAATTAAATTTTACATAAGTGAAATGAAAATCAAACAATACATCACCCCATTTAAGAATTTCTTCCAAACACTTGAGTGTTTTACTTTTGTTTTGTGGATTTTACTCAAAAGCAGCATCTTTGCCTAACAGAGCTGCTTCCTGGTCCTTAGGAGCTAGCGAAACCACAAAGTCAGACTTGGACTCCTGTTGGGTGCGAGGAGCATAGTGAGGCCTCTGTGGGGCGAGGAGTCCTGTGGCCCTGCCTGCAGGGGTCTTGAGGAGGCAGAGTATGAAAGCTTGTATTTCAGACCCAGCTCTGTCCCCACTTGGTCTGACTCCCTGGGCAAGTCCCTAAATCTCCAGGGTCCACTTTCCTGTGAAGTTGGATTGCATGACAATATCAAGAGGCAACACAGCAGAGGTTGCCCGGCTCTGCCAAGGTTCAAGTCCCAGCTGACACCACTGTGTGACTCATGCACCTAAGGCATGGTCTCTGCCTTTCTTGGCTCCTCTCCTTTATTCTGCAGATCATTTACTGAGCATCTCCTCTGTGTCAGGCCAGGGTGTGTGGAAAGAGTGATCAGGAGACAAAATAGCTACCCCTGTCACCTGCAGTGACAGCCAGGTGTTGGGAGGACAAGGAAGGGGTGGAGATGAGGAGAGCTGGGGATAGCAGTGCCCACTACGGGGTGTATGAGGACTGCGCACATTTCTGCACGTGAATTGGTGAGGAGAGTGCCTGGCACCTGGTGAGCCTCAACAAATATGTCGCCTTTTAAAACCTCTTCTAGCACTCGACCCTGTGTGTGCAAGGCTGGGTTACAGCTGCAACTCACAGGGCAGGCAGGTGTGTTCCTCCTTGCCCTTGAGAGGCCTTGATGTATGCCATTGGCTGCTGTGCTGTGTCTGTCCCTGCCTGGGCTGCTGTGGACCTCCCCTCGTGGGCTCTAGGGTACCTTCTTGTGCAGCGTGACTTCATGTGGAAATCCATGATTGTCCTGGTGATTAGGTTCAGTGTCCTCCAACCCAAGGTGCAGGGAGCCTATGGCCCCTCTCCCCAGATGGCAGATAACCCATTTTGGCAGGTGTGAGCTCTGCTGCTGCTCCCCAGGATGCCACTCCTTCAGGCTAGTTCCTGTCTTAGCAGGAAGAAAAAGTGCATATCTTTCCAGTTGGTGGAGGTTGTCAGCTCCACTGTTGTACTGTGAGCTGGGGTGCTCCTGGTGAGTCCTTCCCAGCTCCTCTCCCACCCTGCCCAAAGCCCTGGGACTGAAAAACCAGCTGTCTGCTAAGTGGAAGCCATAGAGAAAGCCCGCCTTTGGCTGCTTCACCTCACAGAACCTGGTGGTGGGCCTCTGCCTCTGTAGGCCTCACTGCCTCCACTGACCCAGCCTGGCAGCCAGTGGCCCTTCACTCAGATAGCCACCTTCCCCCTGCCCAGAGGATCCAGGAGCGAGGCATCTAAACTTTTTGAAAGCTGTGAGATATGAAGAGAAAAGCACAGATTTGGGGGCCAGTCTCTGTTTGAGAAACAGAGGTGATGCTGCTACCTCAAAAGGGCATTGGGCAGTGTCAACAAGTATCCAGGTCTTACCTGCCTTTGTCCCTTTTCTGCTACTGTGAGAAAATACCACAGACTGGTTAGTTTATAAGAAAAAGACATTTATTTCTCACAGTCTAGAGACTGGGCACTAGTATCTGTGGAGGGCCTCTGTCCTTTGACACCCCATAGTTGAAGGCAGAGGGCACACAAGCTCTCGAGACAGAGCAAGGAAAGGGGTCCATCACACGTAACAGTCTTAACCCACTAGTGAGGGCCGGCCCCCAGCTTGTTACTTCTTAAAGGTCCCAACTCATACTCCATCACAAGGGCAGTTAAACTGCAGCATAAGTTTTGGAAGGGATACTGAGTCTGGCCTATAGCACATCTCCTGCCATGCATTCAGTGAACTCTAGACTTCACACTGTTCCCTTTCTGTCACTGCAATGCTGGACACATGTAGGGCCCAGAGAAGAGGCAGCTACTGAAGGCAGTCACAAGGCACCATGTAGGAAGCCACTCTGCCCCCTGTGTTTGCTTGATCTTAGCCTAATTCCCTTTGGTGGTAGATTGGCTGCCTCAGGTCTAGGCCTCATAGCCACACCCTGTACCATCCAGAAGAGAGAATTGTGTCAAACAGCTCTTGTGGTCCCGCCCTGTTGCTGGGGAGGGAGTCAGCCCTGCCCTTTGGGGTTGGGAAGCAGTGACCAGATGCCAGGAGACCCATCAGCACTGAGACCAACCCTCCTCCTTACTGGGCCCATCAGTCCTGTCCATATGCTCTGTCCAGCTGCAGGGAGCAGTCAGTCTTGGCAGGAAAGCTCCTAGGCCTCCCACCACTGAGCACCACCACCCCTTGAACTGCTGCCTGGCAGGCTTTGGACAGCCCAAGGCAGCCCCTGCCAGCCCCTGTGCCTCTAATCTGCTGTGCTTCTTTGATTGCATGACTCCATGCTGCTCTCCCTCTTCTGGTCAGCTCCCCAGGTAAAGGTATATCTCTTCTGGCTTCTGCAGGTACCCTTGCAGGTGGCTTCTCCACACTTTCCAGTATTCACATGTTGGCTACATACCATCCCCCATGGGGTCTGGGGCCTGGGCCTGGCCCACACCATACCTCATCAATGTCCTCTTCGCCCCTGGTGGAGCTCTCCCAGCTCAGGTCTGATTCTAACTGTCTCTGCAGGATGAGCTCAGGCTTCTACAAGAATGTGGTGAAGATTCAGAAGCACGTCACCTTCAACCAAGTGAAGGGTATTTTCGGTTTCACTGACAGTGACTGCATTGGTAAGGGCCACGCCATCCGTGGACTGCCTTTCCCCCAGTGAGATGACCAAGGCTCAGAGGAGGAGAATGGGTGCTTTTAAAAGAATCCCAAGCAAGCCAGGTTTCGCAGCATCCCCTGTAATCCCAATGACTCTAGAGACTGGGGAGGATTTCAAGTTGTAAGCCAGCCTCAGCAACTTTGGCCCTGTCTCCAGATAAAAATAAGTCATTGGAAGGGGGGGGGGGGGGGCTGGGGTTGTGGCTCAGTGGTAGAGCACTCACCTAGCATGTGCTAGGCCCTGGGGTCAATCCTCAGCACCACATAAAAATAAATAAGTAAAATAAAGGTATGGTATCCAACTACAACTAAAAAGAAAATATTTTAAAAATAATGATAATAAGTCACGAAGCAGTGGAACCAAAGCCTGGGCCGAAGTGTCTGCTCTTTAATTATCTGCTCCAGGGACTTAGGCTGTCTCCAAGGTGTTAGCATTTGCAGTTTATCTCTTTAAATAAGACAATCGGGTATAGGATTTCCCCGAAACATAAAGAGTTGGCATAGCAGTCAGACACTTCTAGGCTACATGAAGCTGTGCCTTGGGCTGTAAGACTATCCCTCTCCTTAGTCATCCACTGTAAGGGTTAGAAGAAAGAGAGAGAGAGAAAAAGAAAGAAAAAGATAAGGCTGCTGGGCGCAGTGGTGCAGCCTGAAATCCCAGCAGCTCAGGAGGCTGAGGCAGGAGGGTCACAAGTTCAAAGCCAGCCTTAGCAACTTAGCAAGGCCCTAGCAACTTAGTGAGACTCTGTCTCAAAATAATAAATAAAAAAGGTCTGGGGATGTGGCTCAGTGGTTAAGTGCCCCTGGGTTCAATCCCTGGAACAAAACAAAATACTGAAACTTATATACCAAGATAGTCGTCCTAATTTACAATAATTAAAGACAGACAGCAACGAGGGCATGTGCAGATGTCACCGAGTGAGAAGGTCAAGGACTGGGTCTGTAAGACCAACACCTATGCACAGAGGGAAACAGGAAGCATGGGGGACACGCTGGGAACAGAGTTTTCTTTCTATTTTTCTGTATTTTTCAGATGTTAGTATAATTATTACTTTTGTACTGGGGACAAAACTTACTCTTGTCTGTCCCTTTAGCTGGGTTAAGTGGCCAGAAGAGCAGTGGGTCTCTGTGTGAAAGTGTTTCCCCTCGCTTTCAGGGAAGATCAGCTTTCCCGCCATCCAGGCCGCTCCCTCCTTCAGCAATTCATTCCCGCAAATCTTCGGAGACAAGACGGACATCCAGTGCCTCATCCCGTGTGCCATTGACCAGGTCAGAAGGCACACCCAGGTTCTGCGTGTCGGGGGCCCTCCATCTTTGAGGAGCTCCGTTTGGTGTTGGAGGAGGGGAAAGCCTGCCTCTGGCAATTAGTGAAGCAATGATAGACTCCATGAAGGCGCTCTGGGCTTGGTCCCTGTCTCCTCACAGGACCCCTACTTCAGGATGACGAGGGACGTGGCCCCGCGGATCGGCTATCCCAAACCAGCCCTGCTGCACTCGACCTTCTTCCCTGCCCTACAGGGCGCGCAGACCAAGATGAGCGCCAGCGACCCCAACTCCTCCATCTTCCTCACAGACACGGCAAAGCAGATCAAGACCAAGGTGAGCAGTGGGGTGCGGGCTGTCTGGGAGCAGGAGCAGTTGGAAAGGGGACACACACTCACCCCCGGCAGCCGTGCCACTGCGATGCTGAACCACCTCTCCCTGTCTCCTGCACGCAGGGGACAGCTGCCCCTTCCCAGAAGGGTGGTTGCCTTATGTTTGTTCCCTTCATTTAGATTAAAATCTAAGGGCTGAGGCTGGGGTAGGGTGTAGGGTACTTGCGCAGCATGAGTGAGGCCCTGGTTCCGTGCTCAGCACACAAACAAATAAAATAGAGGTATTTTGTCCATGTCCTTTTTTTTTTTTTAATCTAAGGGCTTTTTCTTCTTTCTATTTTCCCTGCCTTTCTTACCAGTGCTCTGCTTTGGAAGCAAAGTCATAATTAATGAGGATGTTATCAGTTCATAATAAGGACTGTCACACTGCCAAGCCCAGGCCTGGGCCGGGTACCTTACTCATGGTTTCTGTTGTTCTTCTGGGAGCTCAGGGTGCTCATCCTTCTATAGGTGACAGCCACAAGACCAAGGGTCTCTCACAGCCTGGCTCCCACCACCAGGAAGGAGCAGCCCTACCAGGGCCTCAGGCTGCTGTCCTTGAGCGCTCTTGTGGAGACAGACTCAGAAGTGCCCTGCCCAGCATGGCATGGGTACTCAGCAAATATCTGTCAAGTCACTGGGAAAGCTAAAAATAGAAATTAGTTTCCACTTCCTTATTTCCAGGGTCTGAGTCCTTTTTTTGTTTTGTTTTGTTTTGCTTTCAATACTAGGAATGGAAGCCAGTGAGCTATCCCTAGCATCCCCACCTTTTTTTTCTTTTTCTTTTTCTTTTTTTTTTTTTTTTTTTTTTTGCAGTTGTAGATGGACAGAATGCCTTTATTTTATTTGTTAATTTTTACGTGATGCTAAGGATTATACCAGTGCCTCACGCATGGCAGGCAAGCATTCTGCCACTCAGCCACAGCCCTCCCCAGCCCTTTTAATTTTTTATTTTAGACAGGGCTTCACTAAGTTACAGAGGCTAGCCTCAAACTTGTGCTCCTCCTGCCTCAGCCTCCTGAGTAGCTGGGACTACAGATGTGCGCCACTGTGCCCAGCTAAGACCCCAGTTCTCTGACTTAGTAGTGAACTACAGTGTGGGTGTGACCCCTCACGACTGCACACTAACATTTCCAGGGCTGTGTCCGTGGGCTGGTAGACTGCAGCAGGGCAATGGGAACCGTATCTGAGGCATGTGATGCAGCCGTCCGAGTCACTGCCAGGCCCTGGCTCTCTGGGAAGTCCCAGTCAGGTTCTGGTGACGATGGGGGACTTTTCATCCAAGTTCTTCAGGTAGTGGCCTCCACCAGCCGTCCTCACTTGGAAGCTGGCATACACAGGCTTTTTCTTTTTCTTTTCTTTTTTTTTTTAAGATAGAGTGAGAGAGGAGAGAGAGAGAGATAGAGAGAGAGAGAATTTTTTAATATTTATTTTTTAGTTATCGGCGGACACAACATCTTTGTATGTGGTGCTGAGGATCGAACCCGGGCCGCACGCATGGCAGGCGAGCACACTACTGCTTGAGCCACATCCCCAGCCCCCACAGGCTTTTTATTTCCCTTTCACTTTTGGCTCAAACTTCCAGAACACGGAGTGCAGAGAGGGAGGGAGATGCCAGCAGAGAAGCCATCGGTTTGTTTTCAAGAGGTTTTTTATGACAGGGCTGGGCTGGGGCTCAGCAGCAGAGTGCTGGCCTCACATGTGTGGGGCCCTGGATTCAATCCTCAGCACCACATAAATAAAGCAAAGGTATTACATCCACCGACAGCTAAAATAAAATATATCTAAAAAAAGAAAGAACCAAAAAAATTTTTTAAAAAAGATTTATGACTGGGGAAGTTTTTCATTTGCTTAGAACCAGTAGAGACCCCAGAGACTGGGTCATGAGCACGGGGTCAGGCTTGCTGAGGGTCACAGGGTCACAAGCAGCCTGCAGGGAAGGTCAGGGTCAGGCCCTCCCTCTCTAAATCTCCATGTTCAACTCAGAGAAGAGAGGGCACCGATTCCAGCCCCTCCAGACCTGTGCTGGTGGTAGCCAGCTAGTGTCCCTTTTACAGGTGAGGGAATCAAGGCTCAGAGAGCTTCCTGCAGCTGGGAAGCAGTGGGGCCAGGATTGGAACCCAGGTCCACCCTGTCAAGCCGGGTGATACAGCCTCTCAGGTGACAAGGCACACAGGTGTTCCCTTCCTCTCCAACACTGAGAGCAGGCGTGGGGATGGCACCCCCACCAAGCCTTTCTTCAGCAGATGGAAGCCAGCGTCGTCCCATGCCATGCAGTTTTGCTGCTCCTCCCTGCTGCACATGAGCCCACAGCTGCCCCTGCTCTCAGGGCCAGTTGCAAGTCCAGGCACCCATATTTTTGACTAACCGACTGTGAATGAGGTTCCCACAGCCCCCTGCTCGGGTTGGATTAATCTGCTAGATCAGCTCACGGAACTCGGGAAACTCTATCAGATAGTTTATTGCAAAGGACCCAGATGAACAGCCAGGTGAAGGGTATGGAAGTGGACAGAGCTTCCATGTCCCTCCCCATTGGGCACACTGCTCCCAGGAGCTTCCACATGTTGGCAAATCTCATCCAAAAGTTTTAATTGAATGCAGTCTCCAGCCTCCTCCTCCTCTTCAGCCCATGAAAAGTGGGGCTGAACTTTCCAACTCTCAGACTTGCTCAGTCCTTGGGACTTTATGGGGGCTCCACCCCAGTCACCTCAAGATACTCTTAGACTCAGGAGAATCCTGGGGCTCGGCCCACTTTGTTTCAGGACAAAATATGTTCTTGTCACTCAAGAAATTACCAGGGATTTGGAAACTCTGGCAGGAACTCAAGACAAAGACCACATATATTTCCCATCTTACCACAGGGGCCTGCCATCGTCTGCTGTGGTTGCTGGCCTTGGCTGTTGAGGTGCCACTTCTGGCTTGACACTCGACACAGACCTTACACAGAATCATATAAAAAGTGTCTGTAGTCGGGCACCGTGGCAAATGCCTATAATCCCAGCTCAGGAACCTGAGGCAGGAGGATCACAAGTTCAAGGCTAGCCTCAACAACTTAGTGAGGTCTTAAGCGACTTAATGAAACCCTGTCTCTAAAATAAAATTCAAAAACAGCTGGGGATGAGTCTTAGTGCTACATAGAATGTACTGAGTTCAATCCCAAAATAAGTGTGTGGGGGTCGCTGCCCACTCTCCAGGTTTCGTCAAAAGTGATCTTTGGACAGGGCAATGCCCACTGGGCCTGGGGCTTCCAGGAGCAGCCCTTTCAACACCGAGCCTCTTCTGCAGCACAGGCCTCTGTGGCCCAGGTGGCTCACTCGCCACGAGTACGTCTCCCGTCACAGTCAAGTGGGTTTGTGTTCATCTTGCCCTTCTCCATCATTTTAGATTTTGGGGGTGGCACTCTGAGCCCCACCAGTAGCCCTGCTCCTCTGCATCCCAAGCCTATCTCCTCTTGGTTTGCTGTAAGGCAGATCCCATGAGGCCAGCGTAAGCCATTCCTGGCACTGTGGAGCAGCCAGACTAGCTGTGCTAGCAGAGGCAGCCCGGCCCTGCCACATAAAACACTCTGGGCCTCTTACCAGTGAGATGCAGGAAGCAATTTAAAGGTCCCAGGTGGTTAGGGATAAAATGTTTTTCATAATTGAAGGCCATTATCTACCGTACCCCTGCTGAGTGCCCCCTGCTGGACGAGGGCTCTGCACTGGGAGGGCAGTGTGTGGGTGCCAGCTGGCCTATGATCTTCAAAAGCAACTTGGAGACTCAGTTCTCTCAGAACAAGACCAGAGGACTGCCCTGGGCCCGGTGATGCCCTTCATCCTGTTCTGTCTTTCACCCTGATGCTGCAGTTCCCCGCCCCAGCCCAGGCTGGCCTGATCTAGGAGTCTGACCCCAGGTGGATGTGCAAGCAGACCCCTACATGTGCCACCATCAGCCAGCCACAGCTGCTCAGCAGCATCCCGCAGAGGCGGAGACAGGTGGCTGATTATCTCTGCCCCTAACAAGCACCACCTATTTCTAAGGAGACCCTAAAAGTATCAACTTGGTTTCATTGACTCCGCCCACCCTTTTCCCCATTTAAAAAAAAAATAACATTTATAAGTAATTAGCTTCTCAAATGTTCACTGAAGGAAAGTGGAAAGAATTCCGTCTACCTTCTGGGCTTCCCACTCCCCCCCCCCACCCCGGCCCTAATTTCTCCAGGATTATCAGTGATTTTTAAAATACTTTTTGTTAATTTCTGAGTTTTTCTTCGTCACCTAAAACTGCCTGTTTTAAGTGGGGACCTGCCTCCAGGCCCCTTCCTCGTCCTTACCTCTGTGAGCCTTGCTTTCCTTAGGTCGTGTCCTTGCACACCCTCTTGTTGTGTCCACCTTGGCAATGGTGCTGCTCTCTGCCACCCATGAGGACACTACCTGGGCCTGAGAGTGGCCACCCTTTCTGGTCACCCCTTGCTGTGTAGGTGACTTGGCTCATCCTTTCCCTGAAGCCTGGCATCCACAAACTCTCAAGGCCGTTTCTCCACATTTCAGCCTGGTCAGTGCTTACATTCTCTGACCACTACACTCCTGGGGCTCTGGGAATGGTCGGACAGTATCCTACCTTCCCCCTCACCCCTTCTCCATCCTGACTCCCACTGCCATTTTTTTGTCCTCCCACCATCCATAAACTTCGGCCTTCCTCTGGTGCCAAATCTGAGAGCATTCAGGCCTGTCGTCCACCATGTGAGCCAGGTCTAACCAGCCTCTGTCCTCGTACTGTTACAGGTCAACAAGCATGCATTTTCTGGAGGGAGAGACACTGTGGAGGAGCACAGGCAGTTTGGGGGCAACTGTGATGTGGATGTGTCCTTCATGTACCTGACCTTCTTCCTGGAGGATGATGACAGGCTGGAGCAGATCAGGAAGGTGAGACAGGAGCCTGGATGGTCAGCGGCGAGGTATTTTGGGTGGGTGGAGCTTTCCCAGTTGCCCTGGCTCAGGAGCAACACTCAACAGGAGGGAGGGAGAACTGAGCAGGACTCGTTTAGTTCACAAAAGAAAAATACAAATTGAATTTAGTAACCAATACAGAAAGGTTTCATCTTACCAGCTGTGAGACAAGCATAAGTTAAAACGGGGCCATGCTGCTGTGACTGTGCTTCAGGGGCTGTGGAGACAGTGAGCCCAAAAATGTGCAGTCTGCACCTCAGGTTTTCCAGTTCTCAGAGTCTTTACCAAGGAAGTGACCTGGAGTAAGAAAAAGCTTTTCACATCACAACGTCGGAAGGAGTAATAATAATAGCATAAAGCTAAAAACAGTCTGACACAGGAAACGTTAAATAAGAATTGTTCGGATGTATTGTTGTGCAGGTGTGGACTAATTAAAAAGTTTTAGTGACTTCGGAAAGAAAAGCTATGGAAACACGGGGGTGTCTGAGAAAACGTGCTGGTGCTAGCAGTGGGCATTCTGGGTGGAGGGCTGCAAGTGACCGACCGACCGACCTCCCCCCTCCCTCCCTTCCTTCTTTCCTTCCTTCCTTCCTTTTTTTTTTTTTTTTTTTTTTCTCTCCCTCTCCCTCCCTCCCTCCCTCTCTCTCCCTGTGCTGGGCTCTGCCTGCCACCAGGATTACTCCAGCGGGGCCATGCTCACTGGGGAGCTTAAGAAGACTCTCATAGACGTCCTGCAGCCCCTGATCGCAGAGCACCAGGCCCGGCGCAAGGAGGTCACTGACGAGATGGTGAAAGAGTTCATGACTCCTCGGCAGCTGTCCTTCCACTTTCAGTAACACTCGTTTTCTGTGTGCATATAGAGACGTGTAATCAGTAATCCCACTCTGATCCAATCACCGCCACCTGTAGGCTTCTGTCACATGGTAATTCCTGGGCCTGGTGTCCTAAGCCCTGTGTGTTTTAGGTGCTGTCTCTCCCTGTGGAGCTTGTCCTTTCTGTTTCTTGTGGGCAAAATGCGAGTGATTGGGTGCTGCTAACTCTGCGTGGTCAGATAGACACCCAGCTGTGAGTCTCTCCCACGTGAACCTCAATCTGTGGAACTTCTGGCTGGAAGGCCTGACCAGCCAGTCCAGGCCCACGGAGGAAGTCCATCTGAGAGCAGCCTAGGATCCACATATACTCCCCAGATCTCTTGATTTTAAAAAGCTGTGCTTTCTGTATACATATATGAAACCAAAATGTCATTATTATAAAAATAAAAAGGGCTGGAGGTGGAGCTCAGTGGCGGACCACTTTGCTTAGCACACACGAGGCCCTGGGTTCCATCCCCAGTACCACAGAAAAGAAAGAAATCACTTGCTCTAAAGCTTGGCATTGGCTGTGGACAGCATGCCGAGGTGGTGGGTGCAACCCCAGCTGGCTTACTAAACTCCAGACCACGCACATCGTCCACTCCAGGAATCACGCTCATTGCCCTCAACATAGTAATTTTCCACCAAATAACCCGCACTCCATCCTGCAGAATCCAGTGGCGCTTCATCCTGACTGTGAGATGCTAAGGACAGTCTGTTGCCTTTGCAGATCCTTTTGTTTTGACACTTGACTGAAGTGGAAGTCAGCACAGAGCAGTGCCCTGGCCAGGTCTCGGCCTGTGGATGTAGCTAGAAAGAAAATCGCCACCATGGCCCTCCAGGCCCTGGGTGTTTGACCTTTAGGTGGGCCACATTCAGTCTCCTACTGTGTGCAGTCTGACCAAGCAGAACCCATGTCTCAGGGAAGCCCCTGGTTGAAGGATCTGTCCTCTCTGAAGGAGCAGGGTCCACTCTTGAGTGCTCTGCCCTTGTACCACCTATGGGTGAAATAAACCTCCTTTGCTCCTGTTTGTGTCCCTGTGTTCTGTTCTGTCCAGGAAGACTGATGAGGGTACAGCAGCCTGCTGCAGGCCCAGGGTGGGGCCCTGCTGCTGAGACTGGAGCTATCCACTGGCCTGCAGGGCTGGCCTTGGTTCTATGGGTCACCTCTGGGAAGAAAAAGCAGGTGCTGAGAGGCAGGCTCCTGGGAGCCAGGTCACATGGCTATTGCTCCTGTTGGAAGTGGCCCTTCTGTCTGCCCTGAATAGCCTCCTGTTGCTGCTGGCCTACTGCATTTGATATTCCCAGTGACCCGTGGAGAATCCCAGCAGATGTCCTCATGGCATGCACAATCAAGGGCCACACGGTGACTTGGTAACAGAAAATGTCCTGACTCAGTGCTGAGGAAATAGGTTCCCACCCTGGGAGGCTGGGGGCCTTAGGACAGCACAAGCTCTCCACAGCCTCCCCCTTCTGGCCTCCATTCTCCCTGGGTGGAGCTCCCTCCCTGACCTGACCACTGTCCTGGTTGGCTGTGGCCATGAATGTGAGCCACCTACACAGAATGCAGGGTGCATTGACCACATGGCTGGAACAGCTAATGCCATTCCTCGTAGCTGCGCTACACCTGTGGCAGGAGCAAGTGTGCAGGTGAGGGACAACGTGTGGAGTCCACAGAGCAGTGGAGCCGCAGCTGTCTTTGTCCACCTGGAGATAGCATCTATGGACAGGGCCCAGGGAGAGTGGCCCCTGATTGCTCTGTGACTGGGTGGGTCACTTCACCTCATGATGAAGCCCTAGGAGCAGGGCCCTGTGTCTGTTGACCAGGTGACTCGCACGAGGACACACCCAGTCACAGCAGAAGAGAGCTACAGGTCTGCCACACCCACATGCTGAAAACGAGTGGTTTCTTGAAGCTCTCCAAGAAAAGCGGGCATGTCTGGTAGAGCAGATGCCCAGGCTGAGTGCTGGGGTCCAGCCTGAGGTCATTGCCAAGCCTTTGCTCAGACAGATGACGGCCACTTGTCACCCAGACGTGGGTGCTGGACTTGCTTACAAGAACCAATGGGGGCTACTGTGGAACAGCTCTCCATCCAGGCGAGCTCTTCAGAGCTGGAAGTAGGCCTGCCTCTGGCCCTTGCCTACAACCTCAGACAGATGAAGCCGTCCTGGGGCTACACTGTGGGAGCCCGGGGTGGGGTTGGGGGGGTATCCTTCTTCCAGGCCCACAGTGGGAGGTGCTGCAGTGGGCTTGCACTGGGGGGGCAGCCTTCACCCCCACCCCATGTGAAGTTTCAAGTTCAGCTTGGACTTTGTTAGGCATCCCCACTTCGGAAAACCAGCTCTTGCCCTATTGCATGGCACCAGCCCTTGCTCCCAGATCCTTCGTTTTCTCACAAAAGAGGGAGCCAGCCGGGCGCAGCAGTGCACACCTGCAATCCCAACAGCTCGGGAGGCTGGATTGGAGAATCATGAGTTCACAGCCAGCCTCAGCAATTTAGCAAGGCCCTAAGCAACTTAGCAAGACCTGGTCTCAAAGTACAAAAAGGGCTGGGGATGCAGCTCCATGTTTGAGCACCCTGGGTTCAATCCCTGGTACCAAAAAAAAAAAGGAGGGAGCTGGCCCTCTTCACTGGAGTTGTGAGAAAGTGAATTCCGGCTCCTTCCTGCAAAGCCACTTCCCAGAGACAGCCATGGGGCCTGGGCTGGGCCAGCTGGATCCTCCTCCCTGCCCCTGGCCACTTGTCTAGCATGATCACCAAACAAGGCCCTGGGCCCTGAATTTGGGCACTATAAAACAGTAAAGAGGAAACCCTAATGAATCTAGGGGGGAAACGCCAGTTCCCAAAGGCTGCTGATGGAAGATGAAGGAAGGATGTCTATCCTTAGTAAAAATGTCCTCTACACAGAGACCTCTTGAAGCATCCGAGTCTCTGGGCACAGTGTAAGTGCCAGCAGGCCTTCAGAGGATGGAGGAGGTGCCATAGCTGAGACCCTCAAGTCCTGTCTCGCTCGTGGTCTCCGACCCCCTTGGAAGGGGGCTGTCGTCCTGATCTGTCTTCATGCTGCAGGAGTCTGGCAGGGCTTCATCCCTTCCACGCCCCTGAGCACCTGTGCACCAGGCCCTGAATCTAAACAGAGTTTTCAGGCAGCTCACAGGCTGGCAGGTAGAAGAGAAGAAAAACAAGACCACCAAACCCCCAAGGGAGCAGAGCAAGAGACACCCAAAACACCAAAGCCTGCTGGTGGTGAGGCAGGGAGAGCTTCCTGGAGGAGGCAGGGCCCGAGGTGTGGAGTGAGGCCGAGGAGCAGGAGGGCCTTCCTGGCAAGGACACGATGTGTAAGGGCAGCGCCCCCTGGCCAACCAGAACAACTGCCCTCCTGACAGGAGCAGCCCAAAAAGGGGTCCACCCTTGTTCTGGGAGTGAGAAAGTCTCCTTTAGCCATAACCCTGTGCCTTTCAGTCCCAAGACCCAGTCAAAGCCCGTGTCAGCCAATCTCCAGAGGGCAGCTGTGGCACTGGCCCAAGGGCCTGCAACAGGACTTGGGCTCTTCACGTGGGCCTGCTAAAAGCATCATTAAGCTTCCATTTTGCATCTGTCTCCTTTGCTCTGAGTCAGTCCCTTCTATTCCAGGAAGAAGGTCTCATCAGTCCTGGGATGGGCGGAGGCCCCTCCCCCACACCCAGGAAACACCAACTTTTGTCCAGGGTAATGGCCAAGGTGCCACCGACCGATCCTGAGATAACCATGGGCAGACCACAGCCCATCAGGACCAGCTGTGCAGACCCCAGCCTTGCCCTAAGTCCCCTTTCTAAAACCTCAGAGTCATTGTCAGCGCCTAGAAGACAGGGCTGCAGGCCTGGGTGCCTTGTCATCCCCGAGGAGCTGCTCTGACAAAGCTCACCCCGTGCTTCCCACCACTGCTTGTTCTGGGTGTTTCTGGGGTGAGTGAGCCCCCCTGAATCAAGCCTCTGGCTGAGACTCCAGAAACAGCTTCACATTTGACCTGCCAGCCCTCCTGGTCCCAGGGCTCCTTGGAAGCCACATGGTGCAGGGAGAGGGTGGGCTGGGCCTCAGAAGGTGGCCCACCCGCCCCTGCTTCCCCACTGAGTGCCTAGATCCCCCCCACACACCCCTGAGCTATCTGCTGACCAGGGGAGGCCGCTGGGATTACCAGTGTCCTGCCCCTCCTACAGCCCCCTCCGAGGTGGCTCACAGCCAGGCAGCCGTGAGGAACTGTCCCCCTTCCACTCAGCAGTTGAGTTTGGGGTGGGGTGAGCAGGGTCCCCACTGCCCAAAAAGTCATGGGAGTGGATCTGGCCTGATCGTGGGGCTAGGGCTCCGTGTGCCACCTGCACAGTGGGACACAATGCCCTCTAGAGCACCAGGGTGAAGGCTAAGCAGGAGCAGGGAGCAGGCCACAGACCACAGAGCAACACGACAGGCAGCTCAGGAATGCTTTATTGACAGCAGCTCCTGGTGAGTCTTTGGGTCCTCCCATGGTGGACAGTGTCCATGGCAGAGGTGATGACTACACCCCACGCCCAGCTCCCCAGCTGGGCAAGGCTGGCAGCCTTATGCCCTGGCCAGTCAAACCCCAGGTAGGTGCATTGTCCTGGCCATGCCCGCCTGGGCAGCCTGGGGCAGGGAAGGAGCCAGGCTTGAGATCAGACAGCCGGGCCTCACTGCCTGTGGCAGGGGTGCCAGTGAAGCTGCCTCAGAGGGGACAGCTGTGGGGACCAGGGGAGCTGGTGGGAGAGGGCAGAGGGTGGCCATGCGGGGCTGTTCTGAGGAGCTGAGTGGTGGCAGAGGCAACAGGAGAAGGAGAACCACTGACCAAAAGGCAGATGACCCATGTGACCCAGGCCCTCGCCCAAGGGGCTGCTCTTCTCGGGCTCACCAGCCCCTCGACCCAATCTTGTTCTGGGCAGCAGGCAGCCAAGCCCAGGCCTTGGCCCAATTGCTGCAGATTGGTCCCCAGCTGTCCTGGGTGACGGCCCCATGGGGTCCCACCCCCCCACTACTCCCTTTGCCTCCTCCAGCTATCACAGCATCTGGCAGCTGCTGGGCGGCTATGTGAGCAGGCCTCTGGTGAGCCTCAGCACGGCCTCATAGGTGACAAAGACCGCCATGTTGACCGGGAAGGCCCGGCAGCAGTTGACAGCCAGGCCCCTGAAGAGCACCCTCAGCCCCTCCTCCCGCACACTGGTCACCACACAGTGCAGGAGACCCCGGTATCGACGGTGGCCCTGCCCATCTGCCTGCAGGCGTGACTTGATCACGTCCATGGGGGTGGCCACAGCCCAGGCCAGGACTCCTGCACAGCCTCCAGCCACCAGCACACCCAGAACATCTGCAGGAGAAATGACATGTGGCCTGATTGGGGCCCCACCCCAGTGAAGCCCGCCAACTCCTATAGCCCTGTCCTCATTTCGCAAGGGAGAAACTGATGCTTCAGACAGGGAATTTGACTTGCTCAATGTCACACAGTGACTTGGTGACAGAGCAGGTCTGTCCTCCCATGCTGGGAAGCCCAGCGCCTGGGTTCAAGTTCCCATTCTGGTACCAGTGCTCAGTCCGCACAGGCCAGGGCCTCCTCCCATGGCCTCCTCTCATGACCTCCGTTTCTGCGGGGCTGAACTCCCTGCACACAGGCCCCTCTACTGCTCACCTGGCTGGCTGTGGCCCGCAGGGGTGAGCCACTCACAGAGGACAGCATAGGAGAGGAAGTAGGTGGCGAAGGAGTGGCCTTCCCGGAGAAGCAGCGCCGAGCTGCCCTTGTAGAGGCCCTGAAGTCCCTCCTCACGGGCCACTGTGGTCAGGCAGTGCAGTGGCCCACGGTATTTGGGTCCAGGCACTGGACACACAGGAGAAGAGGCCGAGGGCCCCGAGGCTGAGGGCCGCCGCTCCTGCACCTGCGTCTGCGTCTGCAGGCGGACCTTGGCCACCTCAGTGGGCGATGTCAGGAACACCTGGGGCAGGAAGGAGGCAGGTGGGAGGCACCCGCAGCCCTCCCACACCCCTGCTGGTGCTTCCTGGGGCAGCACACTGGCTCTCCACCCCGTCCTCACTTCATGGGGTCTGCCCTCACCCAGCCTGGCTCTGCCCACCTAAAGAAATGGACCACTCGGATCCTCAGCCTCCCCAAGGGCCTCCCTGCACTCCACTCACACGGACGAGGCCTGAGGCGCATCCCGAGAGCGTGACGTCGGCCTTGGCAGGCTTGGCTTCCACGCTGCCGTAGCGGAACTTGCAGATGTGCTCCAGGCAGTGGTGGTAGGTGCCAAAAGACACAGAGGAGACCAGGGACACCGTGCACACAGGCAGCGAGAGGCCCCGGTAGAAGCCCCGCACCTGGTGGACAGGGCCCGAGTCAGGCCAGGGGAGGGGCTGCCCAGAGGTGTGCTGAGGCTGGTCCCTGCCCTCCAGCCCTTAGTCACTCTCCCCACCTCAGGCCTCAGTTGCCTCCACCTTAAAATGAGGGTCACGAGTGCTCAATTTGAGAGGCTGTGGTGAGGGATTAAAGAGAGGCCAGGGCTGGACCCAGGGTCACCAGTTGATGGCGAGGACATAAGAAGCCATTCTGTCACTGCTGTTTCTTCATGAGTTAACCCTGGTTGCGCCAAGCCCCAAGTTCGTTTTGGTAAGTGCCCCCAGTCCTTCCTCTGGACAAGGTCCTGAGCCCTGAAGTAACCAGCCCACACTGTCCAGCACTTCCTCAAGGGGCGCTTGCCTTGGAAGAGAAAAACGTGCAACACTCGGATGCCTCCCCTGACCTTTGGAACCCCAGTGCCCCTCGACCCTTTCCTGGAGGTAAGAACCCTGTTCTGAGCCCCTCTGTGTGCCAGATACCCAGGCTCTAGCCCTCAAAGAAATCATGAGATCAGCACAACTGTTCCCATTTGAAGTGAGGGTAGCATAGGTCCACAGTGGGAATGAGCATCCCCAGGCCTGAGGCCTGAGACCCATATAGCCCCTGCCCATCCCTGGCCCCAGACCTACCCGCTCTTGGCGATATATGTCCCGGATGCAATGCCAGATGCCTGTGTACTTTGGCTCTGTCTGGATCCTGACCTGGGGGAGATGTGGACTTCAGGAAGGGGTGGTTCCAGGTCTAGGGCAAGGTCAGCAGGACCTGGGGAAGGGGCAGAGTCACCCCTTGATTGTCACAGGCATGCTGGGGTGTGGGCAGAGAGGTATGGTAAGCCCTGAGACACAGGGGTGAGAAAGCTGACATAGACCATTCTAGAAAGGTGTTCTGGCCATGGATGTGGTGTAGGAGACATTGAGTGTGGTCCAAATAGGGCCTCGGGGCGAGGCGGGGCCCTGCCATTGCCGAACCTTCACTGTGTCCAGGGGGTAGCCCACAGCAACACCACAGACACCTGCAAGGAAGCCAGAGGACAGTGAGGTTGGGGGACAACCAGGAAGCCACATGGGCCTATCTCACAGGAATAGGGCTGAGCCGACGCCAGCTGGGAACAGACCCCTCAGCTGCCTTCCTAACTCCAGGCCTCACTGATCCGAGAGCACCCCTTGTCTTACAGATGGGGAAGCTGAGGCTCAGAGCACCTTCCTCCAGGCTTTCCCCGTAATATCCCTGACTCCTCCTGTAGCCCTGCCCTGGGGGGACTTCAGCTCTGAGCCAGGCAAACTTGCCCTTGGCCATCCGTCTAAGGAGGGCTTTCCTGGGGGCCGAGGAGGGCCCCTGGCCTGAGCCAAGGCTGAGAGGTGCCCAGGCTCACTTGAGGCTTGCAAGAGGGCTGGGGCTGCCTGGACTATGAAGGGTCTGGGCAGAGGGGCCTGCTCTGGTTAGGCCTGGCCCCCGTTGGGCCCTGCAGTGAGCACCTGTGGCCCTGGGAGGTGGGGCCTGGTGCTTTCCCCAGTCTCTCCCTGGTCACTTTTGCTTCCTGGCCACAGGGCGAGCAGTCTGCTGCACACGTAAAACCCTTCATCGCCACCTCCACCTCCACCAGAAAACCCTGGATCCATCCGATCGTGGACGGAACCTCCAACATAAGCCTTTTCTCCTCATGTGGTCCTTAACTGAAGTGCTTTGTCACAGTGAGGAAGGGCAACCGACACAAGCCCACACCACGCAGGGAAGCCTCAGGCGCGAGGCCCAGGCTTTGGACCAGCCACAGGCCCGGTGCTGTCATCCCCTCCTGAGACGGGGCCTAGACCTAGAGCCCTAGCACTGCCACAGGGAAGCCAGACCCTGGGGAGCTCACTCTGAGGGTGGTGGTGAAAAGGCACACAGTGGCTGTGCTGTACCTCCTGTGTGTCCCGTACTCAGGAGTTGGCGGGATCAGGGAGTGAGGTCAAGGGAAGGACCGGCTGACTCAGCGGCTCGGGTAGCATTACCCTCCTGGACCCGCACAGACACTTCACCAAGCTCCTGCTCATCCATCAAAGCCCTGCCACAGCGCCATCTCCCTTCCAGAGCTTCCCTGACCGCCATCCTCGGGGCTGCCTCTGAGCCTAGGACATGTTGATCTGAGCCCTAATCACTTGCTGCTTGTGCCCCATGGGCCAGCTCCTCCCCAGAACTAAGTCCTCCCAGGACAAGGCCAGTCCATATCCCTGTGACCTGGGGCTCAGCAGGGAGCAAGCCCTTCATCCAGGCTTCCTGGCAGGCTATGGAGGGAGGATGTCAGCCCAGGAGCCCTCCCTGGCTGTGTGGCCTCTGTGAGGCCCTCCTCCAAACCTCCTCCCAGTACTGACACTCAAGGAGATGACCAGCCTTGGGCTGGCACAGTAGGACCTCAGAAAAGCCCCTGAAGGGACCAGGACCCTGACCCCTCCACACACTGTCCCCAGAAGCAGAGGGCTGCCAAAATATTTCACAAGACAAGCAAGACCAAGGCCACCTCACTGCAAACAGCCCTGCAGGCCCAGGGCCTGGGGAGTCTTTCGCAAGCACCCACCCCCTCCCCAGGAGGGAAAGGAGCAGGACCCCGCGGAGAGCAGAGCAGAGCAGGCCAGGGAGGCCGTGGCAGCCACCCTGCGGCGCCCTCAGGCTCTGGCCCGGACCTCCATCCACAGCCTCCCGCCTCTTCCCAGGCTCATCATGCCTCATACAAGGACTCCCAGCTCCCTCTGGCCCTGACAGTGATCGTCGCCTCCCTCTGTCCCTCCCACGGTCCCCAGCCTGCCCTCAGCATCCTGAGTCCCCTCTCCCAATCAGTGCAGACACCCTGACAAGTCCTCCCCACAGCCCGCCCAGAGCACCCACCGTCTGGGCCCAGCTTCCCCAGCACCCAGAAACAGCAGCCCCCAGAATGCCCAGCGTCCCGGTATGGTACCTCCGATGGCTCCAGCAACAAAATCCATGGACAACCTGGGAGGTGGGGAAGGCCCTGGTCCAACTGCCTGATCTGTGCCACCACCACGGTGGCCTCAGCAGCTCCCAGCGTGCTTCTGGCAGATATTAAATACCTGTGGTGGGGGCAGAGGACAGGAAGCAGAAGCTTGCTAGGAAGCAGCGGTCAATGCCCACACCCACGCACCCGGCGGATGGACTCCCTCCTGCCCCACCCCCAAGGACCTAGTCCCAGTGCCCTTGGGACCTAGGTGTCAGAAAGTGTGTGAGAGGTCACCGGAGGAGTCACGCCCCCAGAGACAGAACCACTGTCCCCACCGCCCCCGGGTCACATCCAGAGTCTTCCTAGAGGCCTGAGATGGGGCCATGGTGGCTCTGGCCACTCCAAGCCCAAACTCGGGTCATTGCTGTGTCCTCTGGGCCTCCCTAACTCCCCTGGGTTTGCTTCGGACTCCTGCCATGGAACCCGCAAACTCCCTCACCTATTCATTCAACAAACAGTTTCTGACACCACCCTCCGGCTGACCCCTTGGCCAGCCGTCTGTTTGTGGGCAAGTGGTCAGTGCTAGCTGCCATGGCAGAGGGCAGAGGGCATAAGACCAGTCCTGTTGTCCATCCTGTCCCAGAGGGACATGCAGCTCAGGAGAGTCGAGGCTGCCACAGGCAAAAACCTTGGCCCTGTCCTCTAGGAGTCCTCTGGCAGGGAGGAAAGGCATGGGGTGTCCACCCCAAGAGAGCCCCCTGGGTACAGCACCACCCACCCCCACAGGTTTCAGCCTTCGGCTCCCTCCAGTCTCTCCCCAGATCCAGGGCCAGGCCTGCCCCACCGGGCCCGGTTTCCCACTCATCGCAGCAGCTGTGAAAGCGCTAACCCTCACACCTGCACCTGTGTGGCTTACCTCCCAGCCCCGGGGGGAGGCAGGGCAGCGCCACAACACCCATTTTACAGAGGGAGCCACTGAGGCCCAGAAGGGGTTTGCCCAAGCAAGACAGTGCTGGACTCGACTCCCAGTGCTCTCACAACCACATGCCCTGCTGACCAGGGCCAGCACAGGGAAGCTTGCCTCTTGGCCACCACCTGGGCCCCTGCAGGGGCTCAGCACAGGCCCCATGTGACCAGACGGGGGGACACTGAGGCTCAGGGAAGCCGTGCACTGGCCAGGGTCACATGGGGGCCTCAGACCAGAAAACTGGTGGGGGGGGGCACAGGTGTTGACTTCTGGGGCCCAGCAGCTCTGGTTGGTTGACCTGAGGGCGGGGCAGCAGGGGCAGGAAGCCACGTGTCCCCTGGTCTCCTGTCCTCTCACAGGCTGGCCTTGAACAGGCTGCATGCTGATGATGGCTGACCCCCTGGTCGGCTGTTTGTGGGCAAGTGGGCAGTGCTAGCTGCCTCGGCGGAGGGCAGAGGGCAGCAGTGGCCCATCCAAGACCAGTCCTGTTATCCATCCTGTCCACAGGGAGATGAAGCTGCCCACATTCAAATACCAGCTCTGGGGCTTGGCTTTGAGACTTGGGATAAGTCCTTCAGCCTCTGTCTGCCTCCACTTCTGCAGCCACAAAATGCAGATAGCACCTGCCTCATGTCTGTGACCACTCAGGGCACGTTCCAGACATGTCCCCATGGACAGTCAGCCAAGTGCTGAGGGCTGCATTAAACGCAGCTTAGGGCCTAGAAGGAAGGAGGTGAAGGATGTGCTCTAGGTAGGCAGATAGAGCTGGGTCTCAGGTTCCACTGTGCATACTACACTCAAGAAGCCACTGCCGTGGACGAGGGAGTTTGAAGCAGGTCATATACTTAAAGGGTCAAGGACTACCTAGTCCCACATTTCCAGTGCACTAAGGGCCACCCACCCCTGGCACTGGAGTGGCCCTGGATGCCTTTCTCCTCTGCCCCACAGTTAGAGTTACTTCACATTCAGATCCACTTACCACCCTCAGTCTGCACTGCCCTGGCTGCAGTGGTGTCTCTGGACCCTGGCCCACTTGCCTACGCCCTCTGCTCCTGAAACCAGCATTACCTGCCATGTGCCACGAGTCTGTGACCCCCTCAGGGCCCTGGGACACAGCAGTACCTCACACAGGCCCTGCCCTGGCAGGTCTGCTGTGTGGGAAGGGAGATAGAGCAGCAGATAAACAAGTAGAATCCAGAGTCTGCCAGGTTCCAGGGAGGGTCAGGCAAGGTTAGGGCAGCCCCAGCCGGTGACACTGGAGACAAGCAAGGCTCCTGGTCTCTGCGGCCAAGTTCCACCTGCCCTTTGCCTCTTGAACAAATGCACAAACTTTACCCCTGCTCCAAAACCATGGCACCTCCACGTTGAACCGCTGTGCGCCGCTCATCACTTCCTGCCAGCTATGTGCTGTGGCAGGCTGGGCAGTGCTGGGTCTGGCTCCACAGCACCCAGCACAGGGCAACCTGGGAGGCTGAGGGGATACATGTGGGGGAAAGTGGGTCGGTGGAGGGACAGACAGACAGGTGAAAGAACAGAGGAGGGGAAGATGGACCGATGGACGGGTGAACAAACAGAGGAGTTAAAAGGAGGGGAGGAGAGAGGGAAGAGAAGCAATGGGGCAAAGTCTTTTTTTTTTAATATTTATTTATTTTTAGTTCTCGACGGACACAACATCTTTGTATGTGGTGCTGAGGATCGAACCCGGGCCGCACGAATGCCAGGCGAGCACGCTACCGCTTGAGCCACATCCCTAGCCCGGGGCAAAGTCTTAATGAAGGCCAGCTCTAGGTGGTGGGCAATGGACTGTTGTAGCCCATGATAAAAAGTAGCAAAAGGGCTGGACAGGTGTGTAGTGGCCCGTGACTGTAATCCCAGCTTCTAAGGATGCTGAGGCAGGAGGATCTCAATTTCGAGACCAGCCTTAGCAACTTAGCTAGACTCTGTCTTAAAACAAATAACAAGGGCTGGGGAAGCAGCTCAGTGGTGGAGCACGTGCAATGCATGCACAAGGCCCTGGGGTTCAATCTCCAGTACTGCAGTCAGAGGAGGCAGCCAGAGGCCTTCCCCAGAGGAGCTGTGTGTTGGGGGCGTCCCCTCAGCCTAGATTTGACTGGGGATTTGCCTCTCCCAGCTGTGTGACCTTGGATCAGATGCACAACCTCTCCAAGGTTTGATTTCCCAACAGACAAGGGACCTCAGATTGTACATGGTGGAGGCAGAGCCCAGGGGTGCCTGAAGGAGCTTCCCCTCTGGGGAGCCAGGCCTGCTGGAGGCCTCCTGTATCACTCCCAGAGCCCATTGTGTATAGCTGGCCCAGGCTGACTCCTAGCGGGTGACAACACCCCAACCATGCCTGGAGCTGCGGTGACAGCTCTGAAGGGAGGGCACAGCCCTACCAAGCAGGGCAGTTTCTGGCTGAGGCCATGGGAAAGCTGGACAATTAAAAAATGCACTTTTACTTTTCATAGCAAAAGGAAAAACTATAAGAAAGAAGGAAAGTCCCCAGCCCGGGCCTGGTGTCCTGCCTTCCAGTGGCACTAGGGAAATGTCCATGTTCTTTTTTCAAATACTGCTTTGCAGTTTGCTTCCTTCCCTATCACCGCGTCTCAGTGGCCCTGCCAGCTGAGTACTGGGGGACCCCCTTCTTGTGACCATCCACAGCACTGGAGATATGGGTGGCCAAGCAGATAGGGGTGGCCGGGGCTCTGTGCCAGGCAGCCTGGGCTCAGCCCTCACCTGCTGCTCCTAGCTGCATGATCTGGAAGAATCTCTTTACTATCCTAGGACTGTTTCCTCATCTGTAAAATGGGAAAAAAAAACTGGTACTGGGAATTGAATACTCAGGCACTTTACCACTAAGCATTCTCAGCATTTTTGTTTGTACCAGGGATTTTTTTGGTTCTGGGGATTGAACTCAGGGGCACTCAACCACTGAGCCACATCCCCAGCCCTATTTTGTATTTTATTTTATTTATTAATACTTATTTTTTAGTTTTCAGTGGACACAACATCTTTATTTATTTTCATGTGGTACTGAGGTACGCTACCGCTTGAGCCACATCCCCAGCCTATTTTGTATTTTATTTAGAGACAGGGTCTCATTGAGTTGCTTAGGGCCTCACTAAGTTTCTGAGGCTGGCTTTGAACTCGCAATCCTCCTACCTCAGTCTCCCAAGCTGCTGGGATGACAGGTGTGTCACCATTTCTGGCTTTTTTTGTTTGGGGGGGTGTCTCACGAAGTTGCTTAGGGCCTTGCTAATTTGCTAAGGCTGGCCTCAGACTTGTGATCTCCTGCTTTGGCCTCCCGAGTCACTCCACCTGGCTAACATGGAAATTTTATCATGTAGCGCCAGACAGTTGGAGAACCCAAAGAGTAATGGCCATGCAGCCTCGGAGCTGTGCCAGCAGGTGTGCTATATGGCTGCCACCAGGAATAGCCACAGCTTTCTGCAGCAGGGTCAGTTGGATGACTTCAAAGGTTCCTGGCAATGGTCACTTCATTGGGGAGACAGAAATGAATCTTGGAGCCACTGTTGCCTTGTTCCTAGGGTCCCCTCCCTGGCCCTGGTCTTGTCTCTTGATGTTTTCCAGGCATGGAAACCCTTTTCAGGTACTTATTGCAGCACCTTCTGCTGGCCACACTTCCAGACCCTCAGGCTTTGCCCCAGGGCATCCCCAACACTGTGTCCATTGCAGACTGGGCTGAGAAGGCCCTTCTCCTGGGCCTTGGAGTTCTCACTTGGACAAGATGAACTCAAGACATCACCAAAAAAAGTTTATGCAAAGGGGCAGATATGTAGAGTGAACCAGTTTAGAGAGCTAGTGTAGGACATGAGGACCACAGGCAACACAACCATACTGTGCATGGGATTCATGCCACGTAAGTACATTTTATTTTTTGGCACCAGGGGTTGAACTCAGGGGCACTCAACCACTGAGCCACATCCCCAGCCCTATTTTGTATTTATTTAGAGACAGTCTCATGAGTTGCTTAGTGCCTCACTAAGTTGCTGAGGCTGCCTTTGAACTCACAATCCATCCTCCTGCCTCAGCCTCCAAGTAGCTGGGATTACAGGCATGGCCACCAGACTGAGCCAAATAAGTTTAAATGCTCTTGCTACAAAAGCAAAAAGCTCTATAAAATGAGAATGTTAATTTGCTTTTACTATCTATGTATATGTTATATACCTTAAATATACTCAATAAAATGCTTTTCTTAAAAACATCATACATTCATTGTCTGACAATGTCTGAGGGTCAGGTCCCTGGGGAAGCTCGGCTGGGTGGCTCTGTGTGGTCTCTGTGAGGCTGCAGTCACTGAAGGCTTGACTAGGGTGACTCATTCAGTGACCTGAAGCCACACCCTAACCCCCCTGCACAGGGCTGGAGTAGCCTCCCAGCAGGCACCTGGCTTCCCCTAGAGCAGGCAGGGGGCACCCAGCTGGCCCTCAGGACTCCGCTGTGCAGCCCTCTGTGTTCACTAGGGGGTCACCAGGCCCAGGCCCAGTGGGGGGAGGGGAAGACTCCACCTTGTGAAGCGGGAACACAGGAATCAAGCTGCCATAAAGAGCCAGGAAAGGCTGTGGCAGTCCCTGTGAGGGCCCAGAAGCCTGTCGGTCTGCAGCTGCCCCCGAGGCTTCAGGAAGGAGACCACTGAGCTCCTTCTGAAGGGGCAGGCCTTCCTGGCAGGCATCAGGAGAGCGCCCCAGTGTGGCCTGACTGGCAGAGTGGCCTGGTGAGCCAAGGCCAGCTGGGACTGGGAAGGCTTGGGACACTGGAGTGGAATGTGTGGACACACCCTGTAGTGCAGGAGGAGGCTGCTGGGCAGTGGCAGGTGAAGGAGGGCCAATGCCAGGGAGGCAGGACATCCTGAACCAGGTGGGTAGGGAAGCAGCCCTGATAGGAACCCCAGGGCCACCCAGCCGGCTGGTGAGCAGGCACTCAGCACTGCAGGGAAAGGAGGAGCTGCCTGTGCCCTGCACCAGGACAAGCCCAATGTGGGTGCCCCCTGCTGTGACACAGAAGCTGGAGGTCAGGCACTTAGGAGACCAAGGACAGGACAGAGCCCCACACAGGAAGGGGGTGGCACAGGAGACTGGCTGCAGGAGAGAAGACTTCCTCCCTGTCCACCACCCCAGGAGGACGTCGATGGGCCTGGCCTTTTATTTTTTGGTACCAGGGGTTGAACTCGGACCCTCGACAACTGAGCCACACTCCAGCCCTATTTGTATTTATTTAGAGAGTCTCACTGAGTGGATTAACGCCTGGCAAGGTGCAGCTGGGGAAGGCGGCACAGGCCACAGACTGGAACCTGAAATCCACTCCAGGATTCTGGAACATTCAGAGTTGCTAGGTTGCAGGACGTTGAGGGCACTTCTCTGGAGCCTTTCCTCTGCCAGTCTCAGGGGCTGCCTGTCTCCAGCTGCAGGGCATGCCTGCTGTGACCATGCCTGGCCCTGATGGGCTCTGTGCCTGGCACACAGTGTCTCCCTGCCAGCTGCCCCTCCCTCTCCCTCCTTCCCAGGATGCCAACTCCACTTGCCCTACCAAGCACCAACCTAGGCCAGGCAGGAACACAGTGCCCTCCTGTGGCCCCTGCCCTCAGAGGCCTGTTGCCCTGGGACAGCCTGAGCTTCCAACATTTGCCACTGTGTCCAGTCCAGCCCACACCCTGACTGGTTGGCCTGCAGACCCCTGCAGCTCTATTTTTATTTGAGAAGCATTTGGCACATCTATTCGTATCAATTACCATCTTGAGTTTCTGGGCAGGTGGAGTGGCACAAGCCTGGGGGCTGAGGCAGGACTGCAAGTTCAAAGCCAGCCTCAGCAAGGTGAACAGACCCTGTCTCAAAGAATAAAAAGGCCTGGGGATGTAGCTCAGTGCTAAAGCACCCCTGAGTTCAGTCCCCACACCATCAATCAAAACATGGAGTTTCTGGTCATCTTGCTCTGGCCTCCTGGCCCCCTAAAGCCAAGTGGAGTTCTGAAAGGCACTGGAGCATGCCAGGGGCCTGCAGCTCACCTAAGGGGAAACTGACAGAAATGCTATTATCCCACAGGCTGGTGGCAACTTTGGAGCTAAGGGAAAAAAAAAAAAAAACCCTTAGTAATTTAGCGAGTTTATCAAATAAACTCCTATCTTCATTTCCCACAAAGCCAGAACCATTTTGCCATGGAAGCACAGAACCAGGGCAGGGTACTGCTGGGCCCCAGAATCCTCCCAGACCACGTCCCACACAATCTAAAGCAAAGACATGCAGGAAGGGTCTGAGCTGAGATCTTTGGAGACACTGAACCTGAGTGCTAAAGCCCCTTATGGAAAATGTTGGCTTAAATGCAGTTTCATCCTACCTGCTCCTGGGGGCTGTCTCCTTAGTTTTGGGGTGGGGCCAGGGGCTGTGCCTCTTAGCTGTTTCCCTAAGACATGACTCAGCCCTGCAGGAACCAAGGGGTAGCTGATTCCACAGCAGAAGTCAAATGAGGGAGGACAGACGCCCATCGTCAAAGCCACAGGACAAGCCTCCCCCAGGCGTCCTGCTCAGTACCCTCCCCACCATGGTGGAACGCAGTTCAGCAGGGGGGCACTCTGTTCCTGATGTTTTTAATTCTTAAAATACATCTTAGAAAAACTGGAACCATCCCTTGTGTTTCTCTCACAAGCCACATGTGCCTGGAGAAGGGTCAGCTATCAAGCCTGCAGAGGCTCTCTTCCTAATGCCATCATGTTGGAGGGTAGGATTTCAACACATGAACACCAAGATCACAGCAGAGGGTTAGCCAAGCCCCTTCTGAGGGGACAAAGGAAGTTCTGGAGATAGATCTATGCAAGGTTGAGGGATGGGGAATGAGCTTCCCAGGAGGGGGTATGGGAGCAGCCAGTACAAAGGCCCTGAGGTGGGAGTGCAAACCTGAGTGGAGCAATTAGGGGATGAAAGACAAGCGGTGAGGCTGTAGCCAGGTCACCCTGGGCCTCAGAGGCTCATGGCACTGAGATGGGAGCCAACTGACAGCCCCACTTCTCATTTAATTCAATAGATTCCAGAGCCGGGAGAGCAGAGGACTTGCTTTTCCTTTCTGCCTGCTGATGGCTGTTTCCCCACTGTCTTGTGTAAGAAATGATAAAATAAATTACCAAATAAAAATCCACCCTTATCAGTGACCTGACTCATCCCCTGAGACAGTTCCGCTTCTAGCCTCCCTCTGGTCCTGGGAGTGAAAGGCAGGCTCTGTGTGGCAGCACATGTCCATCGGGTTACTCGGTGTTGCCTTCTGCTTGCTCTCTGTCTCTCTTTAACCACAAGGAGGCCAAGGAGGTCAAGGATTGCCGTCTGTTGTGTCCCCAGCACCAGGCACAGCCACGCCAGGATGAAGAATTCTCGGGCAACAGGGACTCTTTAGGGAGGTGATTCACAAAGCCCATCTCAGTACCTACCCCCAGTCCCCCACCCAGTGCCCACCAAGAGGCCCTGGGGCACCTGAAGTAAGCAGGTCAGATCCTGGTCCCACCTTAAGTGCCTCCCACCCCCACCTCTCCCCTGCTGACTGGCCCTAGGCAGAATGCTGTTCCCCACCACCACACTGTCCTGCTGTCCTGGCAGGGCCACAGCTAGAGGCCTGCAGGCCTCACCTGGATCCTTGCAGGGGGCTCCCATGAGGCCTCCCTGCAGGGTTTCTGAGCTCGGCCGTGATTTGTCTACTGTGTACCAGGATGCTGCTTGGCCCCCAAGACCCCCAGGGAGGCAGAGCTCAGTGCTACCACCCCAGGCACAGTACCCACTTAAAGGCACACATGTTCTCTTAAAAAATAAAGCAAAACAGACTGTCCTTGTCTTATCAGTTTTTATGTAATATTTTTTCCTGACTCAGTGTCTTGTTGTGCTCCGACCTTTCACAGTCTCCCCAACGCATCCCATGAGCCACCTGGGTCGAAGGCTGGTGATATTCAAACCTAGGCCTCCAGACCCCTAGTTCAGGGCCCACCAGCCATCACGAGCACTGGACTAGGAGTCAGCAGCCCTGGGGTTTGGGTCTCTGCTTAATGATGGTTAAATTTAGATTGTAAGGATAAACTGAAACACACAGGAGCAGTGGAATCCCCTGGCTTCTGTATCACCAAGTTTCACCAGTGACAGACGCTGGCATCCTCCCCAGGTAAGGTCCCTCCACGGACATGCATTCACAGCAATCAGTGGCTGTACTGCAGAACCTGGCAACACAGGAGGAAAAGGGCGGCGAAACGTGGCACAGGGTCTTGCCAGAGGCCCTAAAGGAGGAAGTCGGCCCCACAGTGAAGAAGTCTCAGGCCTGGCCGGATCCAGTAGGACAGTCTAAACCACCCCGAGGCCCTGGGGAAGGGCAGGGAGAAGTTGCCAACAGGACGCTGCCAGGACCAAGGGGCCCCGCCCACTGCGAACGTCAGGAGACCGGTGGGCCACGTCCGCTCAGCTCTCCCCACCACCCAACCCCACAGCTACCCGCGACGACCACGGGCTCGAACTCCGGGGCATCCGCACACTCCCTGCCCTCAGCCCCGCTCTCTGCTCCGAGGCCCACGGTCCAGCTCGGGGTCCCCTCCCCAGAGTCGCCCGGGCCCGACGTGCGCACCTCTGCCCTGTGGCTGGAGTCCCCGCCACCAGGCCCGCAGGGCCCGGAAGTTCTCAGCGGGTCCCGGCACCTCCCTCGCAGCCTGGCGCTGCTCCGGCGAGCCCTCCCTCGGCCCGCCGGAAGGTGAGGGCCCCGGGGCTTGGCGGAGCCCCTCGGCCCGCCTGTTTGGAAGTTCGGTCTCCTCTCACCCAGCACAGCACCCCGCCCTGCCGGAAGCGCGCGGCGCGCTCAGACCCTCTCATTCCCGCGTGTTCTCCGGAGACCGGAAGCCCCAGAGGCCACCTCCAGGTGGGCGCGCAGGCAGGACAGGCGAGAGCGCTACGAGGGCGCCCTTTCGCCGCCCAAGGAGTTTCTCGACTAGTTGTGCTCGGGCCTTCAGGCCTCGGAAGGTCCCGGCGTTGCATGTCCGTTTTCACGGCAGTGTCCCATTAAACAGGCGAGGACGCTGAGGTCCCGCGGCAGACTCGGAAACGAACCCAGGTCGAAGTTTCCCGGGCCCTGTCCCCTGCACAGCTGGCCCGCGTGGCACACTAGCTGAGGTCCTTGCATCCCGCTGGCCGCCGGCTCCCAGAAGGTTATCGGCCCCGGCAGTCGCCACGGCACTCACCGCGCTTCCTCCCTCCAAGCGGCGCGGGCGGGCGCGTGAAGCACACTCTTTGTCTGCGGCACTACGGCGTCCCACCCCCACGCCCGCCACGTTCCCCCGCCCCGCCCTCCGGCCGCGCCCAGCCAATGGGGATCGGCGGCAGCGCGCGGCGCCCGGGGCGTTGTCCGCACCTCACGCGCCCATTGGCTGCGCTGTGTGCCCCGCGGAGCGGGAGGGCCGAGGGAGGGGCGCGGTCCGAGGTGAGCGGCCGCCGGTGGCAGGCGGGTGCACGGCGGTGAGGGCTAGCCAGCGGGCCAGCGGCAGCGCAGCGCGGGAGCCGCATTTGGAGCTGCCCCTCCGCCCCGATCTCGGAATCCCGGCGCCGAGCCGGAGGCCAGGCCGAGCCCAGTACAGCACGCAGGGACCCTCGACGGCGGCCGGCCGGGTGAGGGGTCCGGGAAGGAGAAGGAAGAAGAGAAAGCACGGCTTCGCCGGTACCCAGCCATGGCGCTCGACTTCCTGGCTGGATGCGCTGGAGGTAAGGAGGCGTAGGGCTCAGGGGCCGGAGCGAGGCGTCGGGGATGCGGGCCAGCCCAGCTGTGAGCCCTCGGACCGGCGCCTGCCTCCGGCTGAGGTCTCCCGCCGGGAACGCGGAATAACAATGCCCTCTGCGGTCTCGTGGGCGTTAGTCGACTTGGGGCCCCGAGGGCGCCTGGCGCGCGGCGCGCAGGGGCAGGTGTCTTTTCAGTCCGTGGAGGCATGCTGTGGAGGTCTGGGGCTCTGGAGGATGCGCCGCGGCCCCCTGCGCCCTCCCGTAGGTCCCTGGAGCATCCCCCAGCTCTATCCCGCGCCCACTCGGTGCAGGGTCCTTTCCCAGGCGGTCCGGTTGGGAGCGGACCCGACCCGGTTTCCCGCAGCTGTCCGGGCGGGGCCCTCCTTAGTGGACCCGCCTGAACGCCGGCGCCGAGCGAGGCCGGAGCGAGGTCTGCAGTGCAAGCCCTGGGTGCACGCTTTGGCTCGCCTGCCCCTACCTACGCGGTTCCGTGAGCTAGAGGCGGCGGCCAACGCGGTGGGCTTGACACGCCGCGCGAGCAAGCTGGTGCGGGCACCCTCAGTGACGCGGGGGTGGGCGCTAGGGTTTCTTCCCCAGCCTGCGACCGGACCCTCCGACCGTGGGCGTTGGGCACTGCACTTACCTGTCTGACCTTTAGTTTCTCTGCTTTCCCCTTAAAGGTCAGTTTATTCAACAGGTATTAGCGGAGAGCCTGGTTTAGCCCTCAGGAGGTGGCGGGCCCAGCGTGTCAGGCAGAGTATCTGGCTGGTTATCTCATGGCCTGCCCAGTCCATTTGCATCTGAAGGCGGCTGCTTTTCTCCTCAATCACCTGCCCTTGTTCCTCGCTGCTCATCTGCTTGCATTTGACTTTAATACAGCCCTCAGCTACCAGCCCGCAGACAGCCCCTTAGGAAGAGGAGCAGCTGTTGGGCAGTGCCTTGGGCATTTAGCTCAGGGAGCTTCCTCCTAGGCAGAGGAGGCTAGTTGGACAGGTGCATGTCCAGGGCAGTGATGTGTGCCGAAGGGGTTGAAGAACTTCCCAGTCTGTTTCCAATTAGACTTCTGGAAGCTGCTGGAGGAAGAAGCAGCCCAGAGTTTCCTGCAATTTGGTGGGAGATTTCTTCCAAGTCCTGGGTGTGGGTAGAAGGGTAGGGGAAGTGGCCTCTAGGGATCCTGCTTCCAGATACCCAATCCTGTCCCATCAGCTCCCAAGACCCTCCTCTGCACCCTCTACCCACTTTCAACAGATGCTGCGAAGTGGGAGGAGGCAGAGATACACTTCTGCTGGCCAGGACCCACTCCCTTCTCCTGGGGAGGGTGGATTCTTTCCCTTCGGGGTGGGGTTCCTTCTGTAGTTGCAGTCCTTCAATAGAGGTGTCCTGGGAGTCCCTAAGTTTGGGAAAAGAACACTCCTAAGGCCAAGCCTGCTTAGAGACCCTAGCCAACCCGACACATGTGTTGGGTCATCCCTTGGACTCTTCTCAGGCAGGCACCCTGCCTGGAATGCACTTCTGCCCATTCTCACTGAACCTACCAGGGGGAGGTTGTGTACATGTGCTCTGCCTCAGGGCACCAGCAGATCCTGTCCTAGGGTTGGGGGCAAGGTTAGGGTGCAGCACCCTGGCTGTGGTGTAGGCCACCCCCCAGGCCCTGGTCTGCCGTGCAAGCCCTGGGTGCATTGTGCTCACTTACATGGCAACTGTGCAGGCATAGGCCTGAACTTTTCAGGTGACTGAGGATGGAAGTTGGTAGAGAACCTCTCTCTTGATCTCATCCAGCAGAGGAGAAATCTAGGCCCAGAAAGGTGGAGAGACTAGTGAAAATCACAGTGCTTCTCCAGAGGGGCTGGGCCACTGGGGGATGACCCACTGGAAAGGGACCCGTCCTCAGGCTTGCCTTTTGGGCTTCTGGCACCCTAGGCTGCATAGGAACAGGGATCAGGCAGCACAAACACCTTGGGATCTGGTCCCCAAGGTCCCTGGCTGGTCCTTTCTAGTTTGAGTCCCTCCCATCATGGAGGTCAAGAGTAGGAGATGGCAGTGCTTCCCTCTGTGGGTCCTGATGCACATACTCCTGAAGGAGGATGGTGTGTCCCCTTCAACAGGCCCACTTGAGATGAATGTGTGAGCTGATTGGCCTAGGGATGGGCCAGGGGAGGCAGAGTAGGCACTTTGATGGGCAGGTTCCTAGGACCCTGCATAGTGCAAGGGTGAGACTGTCTCCCTTCCCCAGAGAGGGGATCTGCCCCAGATGGGCAGTAGGGATGGGGCATGGGCAGGAGGAGGCACAGAGAAGTACTCAATTACACGAGGAGCACTGATCTGTCATTCTGATGCCTCATCCCACCACCAGGTGCCAGAGCGACAGGGGTCTCTCTCCTCCCCTGGAGGAACATGGAGTGGGGGTTGTTCCTGAGAGTCAGCTTTTTTTTTTTTTTTTTTTTTGCCGTTGGTGGGATACATGGGATTAAACCCAGGGCCGCTTTAACACTGAACTGCATTCTCAGCCACCCCACCGTTTTTTGTATTATTTATTTTAAACTTTTTTAAAAATATATTTTTTAGTTGTTGATGGACCTTTAT